>NC_051310.1:129328165-129953165 GCF_015220235.1 Choloepus didactylus | reverse complement strand
TGTTAACTCTTTGTACCAGTGTCATACCTTAGAAAAATATTGTGTAAATACCTATTTATGTTTGTAGTGCTAATCTGTGGGATACATGCCTTTTAATAATCACTTTTGATCATATTTGCCTTCAATATGGTCCTGATACTTAGAATCCTATTAATAGACCATCATCACCCCTGTCCATTCCCATACCTCTAAGTTCACCCTCATTAACATGTCTGTACATATTAGGGAATCGTTTCCCCTTCACTAGCTTCTGTCTTTCTCAAGGTCCCCTATATGCTACATTATAAAATACTGATTTCACCTTGTTCAGGGAGTTCACATTATTGATAACATACAATATTTCTCCTTTTGTGTCTGCTTTATTTCCCTCAGCATTATGTTTTCAAAGTTCATCTGTATTGTCACGTACTTCAGGACCTTGTTCCTTCTTACTGCTGCATAGTATTCCATTGTATGTATATACCACATTTTGTTTATCCACTAGTTTGTTGGAGGACACTTGGATTGTTTTCACCTCTTGGAAATTGTGAATGATGCTGCTATGAACATTGGTGTGCAAATGTCTGTACATGTCACTGCTTTCAGATCTTCTGGGTATATTCTGAAAAGTGGAATTGCCAGATTGTAGGTTAACTTGATAACCAGTTTTCTGAGCAACCACCAAACTGTCTTCCACAGCAGCTGTACCATTATACATTCCCCACCAGCAATGAGTAAGAGTTCCAGTTTCTCCATATTCTCTCTAGCATTTGTAGTTTCCTGTTTGTTTAATGACAGCCATTCTTATTGGTGTGAGATGATAACTCACTGTGGTCTTAATTTGCATCTCCCTAATAGCTAGTGAAGATGAAAAATTTTTTCATGTGTTTTTTAGCCATTTGTATTTCCTCTTCAGAAAAATGTCTTTTTGTAACTTTTGCCCATTTTTTTAAATTGGGCTGTTTGTACTATTATTGTTGAGTTGTAGGATTTCTTGATACATGCTGGATATCAGTCTCTTATCAGATATATGGTTTCCAAATATTTTCTCCCATTGAGTTGGCTGCCTCTTCACCTTTATGACAGAGTCCTTTGAGGCACAGAAGCTTTTGATTTGGAGGAGTTCCCATTTATCTATTTTTTCTTTCATTGCTTGTGCTTTGGGTATAAGTTCTAAAAAGTGATCTACTAATACTAGGTCTTGAAGATGTTTCCCTACATTATCTTTTAGGAGGTTTATGGTAACTGTCTGTTGTATTGAGGTCTTTGATCCACTTTGAGTTAATTTTTATATGGGGTGTGAGGTAGGGGTCTTCTTTAATTCTTTTGGTTATGGCTATCCAGTTCTCCCAGCCCCATTTGTTGAAGAGACGTTCTGTCCCAGTTCAGTGGATTTGGGGGCCTTATCAAAAATCAGTCAACCGTACATCTGGGGGTCTATTTCCGAACTCTCAATTCAATTCCATTCATCAATATGTCTGTCTTTATGCCAATACCATCCTGTTTTGACCACAGTAGCTTTATAGTAGGCTTCAAAGTCTGGAAGTATAAGTCCTCCCTCTTTGTTCTTTGTTAGGATGTTTTTGGCAATTTGAGGCCCCTTTCTCTTCCAAATAAATTTGATAACTAGCTTTTCCAAGTCTGCAAAATAGATTGTTGGAATTTGGATAGGAATTTTGTTGAATCTGTAGATCTTTTTGGGTAGAATTGACATCTTAACAATGTTTAGTCTTCCTATCCATGAGCACAGAACATTTTCCCACCTATTTAGGTCCTTTTTTATTTCTTTCAGTAAAATTTTGTAATTTTCTATGTAGAGGTCTTTTACATCCTTGGTTAAGTTTATTCCTAGGTAGCTGATTTTTTTAGTTGTTATTGTGAATGGAATTTTTTTTTATTTTTTTGATTGCCTCTTCAGTTAGGTCATTACTTGGGTATAGGAACATTACTGATTTATGTGCATTAATCTTATATCTTTCCACTCTGCCGAATTTCTTCCTTAGCTCAAGTAGCTTTGTGGTTGAAATCTTAGGATTTTCCAAATATAAGATCATATCATCTGCAAACAATGACATTTTTACTTCTTCCTTTCCAGTTTGAATACCTTTTATATCTTTGTCTTGGTGAATTGCTCTGGTTAGAACTTCTAGCACAATATTGAATAATACAGGTGACAGTTGGCATCCTTGTCTTGTTCCCAGTCTTAGGGGAAAGGCTTTCAGGCGCTCACCGTTGACTACTATCCTGGCTGTGGGTTTTTCATATATGCCATTTGTCATGTTGAGAAAGGTTCCCTCAATCCCTACCTTTTGAAGTGTTTTTATCAAAAAGGGTTGTTGAATTTTGTCACGTTTTTTCAGCATCTATCAAGATGATCATTTGATTTTTCCCTTTCAATTTGTTAATATGTTGAATTATGTTAATTCATTTTCTTATGTTGAACCATCCTTGCATGCCAGGAATGAATCCCACTTGGTCATGGTGTGTAATTCTTTTAATGTGCTTTTGGATTCTATTCACAAGTATTTTGTTTTAGGATTTTTGCATCTATATTCTTTGGGGAGATTGGCCTTTAGTTTTCCTTTCATGTAATATCTTTAATCTGGTTTTGGTATTAGAGTGATATTAGCTTTATAAAATGAATTAAGTAGGGTTCCTTTTTCTTTAATTTTTTGAAAGAGTTTAAGTACGAATGGTGTCAGTTCTTTTTGGAAAGTTTGGTAAAATTCCCCTGTGAAGCCATCTGGCCCTGGGCTTTTATTCGTAGGTAGATTTTTGATGACTGATTGGATCTCTTTGCTTGTGATTGGTTTGTTGAGGTCTTCTATTTCTTCTCAAAGCAGTCCAGTGTTTTCATGTGTTTCCAGGAAATTGTCTATTCTCAATTGTCTAGCTTGTTGGCAAACAATTGTTCATAGTATCCTCTTAAGATTTTTTTTTTATTTCTTCGGGATCTGTAGTAATTATCCCCTTATTTCTGATTCTGTTTATTTGGGTCTTCTCTCTTTTTGACTTTGTCAGTCTAGCTAAGGGTCTGTCAATCTTGTGGCTCTTCTCAAAGAACCAACTTTTGGTTTTATTTATTCTCTATTCTTTTTTTGTTCTCCAGCTCATTTTTTCTTTTTTTCTGATTTAATCTTTGTTATTTCTTTTTGTCTACTTGCTTTAGGGTTAGTTTGCTGATCATTCTCTAGACTCTTTCATTGTTCAGTTAGAGCTTTGGTTTTAGCTCTTTTTTGCTTTTTGATTTATGCATTTAGAGCTATAAATTTCCCTCTCAGCACTGCCTTCACTGCATCCCACAGGTTTTGGTATGTTGTATTCTCATTTTCATTCATCTCTAGACAATTGCCAACTTATTCTTTGACCCACTGGTTGTTTTGTAGTGTGTTCTTTAACCTCCATATTTTTGTGAAAGGTTTGGTTCTTTGGTGGTTGTTGATTTCTAGTTGCATTCCATTGTGGTCAGAGAATGTGATTTGACTAATTTCAGTCTTTTTAAATTCATTAAGACTTGTTTTGTACCCCAGCATATGATCTTTTCTGGAGAACATTCCATGGTCACTAAAGAAGAATGTATATCCTGGTACTTTGGGATGTAATGATTTATATGTGTATGTTAAGTCTAATGATTTATCATATCGTTTAGGTTCTCAGTTTCCTTATTGGTCCTCTGTCTGGTTGTTCTATCTATAGAAAAGAGTGATATATTGACTTCTACTACTACTATTGTATACGTGTCTGTTGCTCCCTTCAGTTTAGCCAGTGTTTGTCTCACGTATTTGGGAGCTCCTTGATTGGGTGCATAAACATTTATGATTGTTATTTCTTCTTAGTAAATTATCCCTTTTAATAATATATAGTGTCCTTCTTTGTCTGTTATGACATCTTTGCTTTTAAAGTCTATTTTGTCCGAAATTAGTATAGCTACCCCAGGTTTCTTTTGGTTGCAGTTTGCGTCGAATTTTTTTTTCTATCCTTTCACTTTCTCTTTTTGTTGCAGGGTCTAAGATGAGTCTCTTGTAAACAGCATTTCAATGGGTCATACTTTTTAATCTGTTCTACCAGTCTGTGTCTTTTAATTGGAGAGTTTAATCCATTCACATTCAAAGTTATTACTGTGAAGAGAGTTCTTGAACCAGCCATCTTATCCTTTGGTTTTTAGTTGTTAGATCTATTTTTTTTCAACCTCTCTGTCTCTTTTTCTTTCTCTAAGTTACCCTTACCAATAACTCTTCAGTTCTGTGCTCTTTTCCAGACCGTGTCTCCTTTATTTTTTTTTTTTCAGCTGGTAGAGCTCCCTTTAGTATTTCTTGCCGAGCAGGTCTTGTTAAGTTCTCTCAGCATTTGTTTGTGAAATTTTAAACTCTCCCTCAATTTTCAAAGAGAGCTTTGCTGGATAAAGAATTCTTGACTGGCAGTTTTTCTCTTTCAGTATCTTAAATATGTCATACCACTGCCTTCTTGCTTCCATGGTGCCTGCTGAGTAGTTAGTACCTAGTCTTATGTTGTTTCCCTTGTATGTGTTGAATTGCTTCTCTCTTGCTGCTTTCAGAGGTTTCTCTTCTCTTCAGATTTTGACAATCTAATCAGTATAGGTCTCGGTGTAGGTTTATTTGGATTTATTCTATTTGGAGTTTATTGGACATCTTTAATTTGCATATTTATGTCATTTAGAAGGTTTGGGAAGTTTTCCTCAACTATGTCTTGAAACACTCTTCCTAGCCCTTTATCCTTCTCTTCTTCTAGGACACTGTATTAGTTAGGGTTCTCCTTGGAAACAGAATCAATGAGAGATGTCTCTTATTATCAAATTGTAAAAGTGACTCATGCAACTGCGGGAGCGCACGAGTCCAAATTCTGCAGAGCCGTCAACAAGCTGTCAACTCCAAGGAAGACGTCCGACGAACTCCTCGGAAAACGAACCGACAACTTTGACAAACTCCTCAGGAAACGAACCGGCAACTTTGAAGAACGCCTCAGGAAACGAACCGGCAACTTTGAAGAACGCCTCAGGAAACGAACCAACAACTTTGACGAACTCCTCAGGAAACGAACTGGCAACTTCGACGAGCTCCCCAGGAAAAGCTTCACTGAGCAGCTGAAGAAGAAGTGAAGGTTCTCTAACCGTCCGGCTTATAAGCCTCCAACTGATCACCCGGACCAAATCCGGCCAATTGCATTCTCTCACTGTGGAAGCACGCCCCTTGATGAGTCATCAGTCAGCTGCAGTCAATTGACTGATGATCCGACAAACCAACCAGCCTCAAATAGCCTCACAGGAATCGTCAGGCCAGTGCCCGCTTGACCAGACAGCTAGGCCACCTAGCCAAGTTGACACATGAACCCAACCATCACAGACACCAATGAGTCTTATATTTGTTTGCTTCATGTTGTCCATCATTTCTCTGGGATCCATTTCAAATTTTTCAATTTTCCCCCCATTTGTTCTTTTGTGTGCTCACTTTCAATTACCATGTCCTCAAGTTCACTTATTCTTTCTTCTGCCTCTTCAAATCTGCCATTGTGTGTCTCTGGTATATTTTAAATTTGACCCACAGTGTCTTTTATTTCCATATGGGCTGGTATTTTTTTATTTACTCTTTCAAGTTCTTATGTTCTTGTAGAGTCTTCTTGATTTCCTTTATGTCTTTATCCATCTTGTTGAAGTTATTTTGGGGATTTGTTTGTACTTCTTTAATTGCTCCAAAGTTTGTGTCTCTTTTGGCTTTTTGTTTGTTTGGTTTATCCATATCTTCAAGATTCTTCAAGTCCTTTATAATTTTTTGTTGGCTTTGGGGGATTTGTTTGCCTTGATAGGGTTTTTTTGGGAAATGCGGGATTATTTGAGTATTTATATACAATTTGGTACAGTTATAACTTGCTGGCAGGCAATTTCCCAGTCCTACCAGCAGGTGGCACTGTGGAGGTATAGCTTGCTGGAAGTTTCCCTCACCTTTCAGCAGGTTTAATTCTCAAGTAGGTATTCCCCGAACTTCTCCTGTGTAGTTGATGGTGTCCAAATTGGGTGGCGAACCAGTCAGTGCACCGGATCTCCGCTGGGGACTGCCTGCCTGGGTCTGCGACTTGGGCCCTGAGCAGGTAGGCATGGAGTCCTCTCAAGGGCACCCTGCAGATGGAACTTGGGCCCTGCCTGCCATCTGCCTGCGAGTCGCTGGGATGTGGGAGGGGTGCCTGATCTTCAGCATGGCGCCTCTTCCTTCCCAGCTTCTTGCCATTGCACTCTCAGACTCTCGTGGGGGGAGAGCAAACGCTTCCCACTGGGTTTGCTCATGGGAACTCTCTGCTGTCTGGCTGTGGAGGATCACCTCCTCAGCTAACCACCAACGTGGGTGAATGGGCATACAGAGCTGCTGCTCACTCCTGTGCCTGGCAGCAGTCTTTCAGCATAGGAGGCATTCCAGATGGGAACAGACTCACCCTGTCCCTTGAGCTGCTGTCTCGCCTCCGTGTTTGTTGGTGTTTCCTCCACGTACTGTGGGGGACTCTCTATGACCAGTCACATCTTGAAACTGTGATCCCTGGCATCCTCCAGCCTCTTTCTAGTTACTTTCACGGAGCAGAAGGCCATTGTGCCTTGGCTTTTCCTCCCATATTATGTTATATTAGTTCAGGATTCGGCAAATTTTTTTGGGGGGAAAGGTGGGCCACATAAGTTTCTGTTGCATATTCAATTTTTATTTTTATTATCTTTTTTTTTAAATGACCTTTTTAAAATGTAAAACCAGTCTTACTTTGTAAGGCTGTACAAAAGAAGTCCACGGACTGGATTTGGTCATAGTTTGTCTTTTTCTATCTTAGTTGATAGGCCAGAGATTTTTGTTTAATTTGTTTACTTTACGAAGTCATAGAGTGAACTTTATTCGCAGCACCAAGTAATGACATTTTACAGCACATCTGAATATACAGAGTGTCATTAGGTCCACTTAACTAACTCTGTGGTTTTCCTTTAATTAAAGTAAGTTCCCCTCTTCAAGGGAAATCATTCCTGATTTCTTTTTTCTCTCTTTCTGAAGAAGGGGATGTATATAAAGGTTTTTCCAAAATTTATTTGTGCATTAATTGATAGGCAACTTACAACATTGTAAAACATGGCTAGTGGAATATTCAGGATATGTCTTGTACATAAAAATGTCTGGTTTTTATTTTTTAAGCTTTTGAAAAGAGAGAAGTGACTGTATAAAGGACACTTGATATGCTTCAGCAAGAAGTAGAACTGTTTTGTCTGATGATTCTAACCCTTCACTGTATTTTGCTTCTAATACTGTGATTGCTGAGGACATACAGGAGTTAATAGTATCTCAGTGATGCTTTTTTATTGTGGCAAAAATTCCAAGTCCTTATTCTTGCTCTTTACAATATTTTGAGAAAAAATTTTAGTCCCCACTTTGATCATTTATTATGTTATTAGAAATTAGATTATATCAGAAAGTCAAACTTGAACACTATATTAAGGTGTTGAAAAGCTTTTTCTATATGCTTTGTTTTGAGGTTAATTTTAAAGAAAGGCTTGCAGATTGTTGAGTAGTGGGCCTATCTTTCAAATAAATGTTAGAGCATCTTTAGGTGATTATATTGAAGTAAATTATTCTGACCTCTTTGTATAAGTTCTGGAAACTTCTTAAGAATAAACAATTTTAAAGTATTCAAGGAGTCAGAAATACTCATTTACATAGGAACAATAAGAGTGCTATTTATTTTTCTGTCCATTAGAATGTGAGCTCCTCAAGGGCAGGGTTTTTTTTCTGTTTTGTTCATTGCTGTATCCACAATACTAGAACAATGCCTGGCACATGGGAGGTGTTCAGTAAATATTTGTTGTATGAATGAATGTATCATTTTTATCTGTTAATAAATATAATTCTCTTTAAATTGTAGTGTAATAACCTAACGCTAATAATTAGAAGCCTGAAAACAGTATAAAATTCATTTCTTTGAAAATTTTCCATAAATAAAATTTGACTAAAACTGACCTTCCATTAGTTTGTTTTATTATGAGTTCTAACAAATGTTTTTAATTATGCCTTAACATGATTCCTGCCATTTTTATATTTTCTTTCTCTAGCTATTCTGTTTGAATGTGTGCATACAGTTTATTCTATTTATCCGAAATCAGAATTACTTGAGAAGGCTGCCAAGTGCATTGGAAAATTTGTTCTGTCACCTAAAATAAATCTCAAATATTTGGGTAAGATGATTGGTTATTTTGGCAGAATTTACAAAGGAAGCTTTTGAAATTTGCTGGGTATTTATTTCAAATCACTGTATAATGTAATAATCTTTGTTTCCAGGACTGAAGGCTCTTACCTATGTTATCCAACAGGATCCCAGTCTGGCTCTTCAACACCAGATGACAATAATTGAATGCTTAGACCATCCTGATCCTATTATTAAAAGAGAGGTAACTGTTATTTTGAATAGTGGATGTGTTATAATCTTTAAACTTTTTAGTGGTATTATGGAGAGAGATTCAAAGTGCTGGGCAGTGTGTGTGTGTGTGTGTGTGTGTGTGTGTGTGTTTAGGTGTTTTAATTTTTGAATGCATTTTATTCTTTTTGTTAAAGTTTAAGGAATTTTCTAAAAATTAATTGTGTCAGAGTCCACCGGAATGTTCTTAAATTATGAGTTGGAGGGTTCCTTGATAGCTTTTTGGTCAGAGCATTCTATTCCCAAGTCTTCCTGTTGGCAGAGTTTAAGATATTTTCTTTTACTATACAATTAAGATGTAATTTAAGGTGATTACTATTTTTCTATTATTTTCTTTTATAAAATGGGTTAATGTATTCCCAGGATGTTGAAAGAATTAATGAAGATATCCATAAAATGATTTGAACTTCTTGAAAAGAAGGATGCATGATTTACTTAAATTTTCAGCTTTTTCCTTTTGAAAAATTGCTTCAGTATCTACTTGGGATTCTATATAATACTTCTGTTAATTGTCATGTAGAGAAATCACTCTTTACCTTCATCTAAAATAGTACATGGAACTTAAGAGGATTGAAAGTTTTATTTCTGATTTAAAAAAATAATGAAGATTAAATACAAGAATTTAATAAAGATAAAAATGTTTTAAAAGCAGGGAATTAAAAATAAGGGAGTTTCCTGAGAGAATAAAGCATTGCATTAAACAATTGTATTTTTAAAAGATAAGACGATTTTGAATTTTAAAGGCATTTTATTTTTGAAATAAAGTATTTTTGAGAAATTGAGTTCATATATATAATTATTTTTTTTTTCATATTTTTAATTTTCTAAAAATTGTTACCTGCCTTGGATAATGAATCTTGGATGAAGTTTTCAAATAACTAATTACTATGTGTAGTCCTTGTAGAAAAAAGGAGAAGGTGTCACAGGACAGTAATAAATAAGTATATGGTCCTTTCATTTTGAGGAAAGACAAAAAAATAGTTATAGAGCATGTAATTAACTATTGAGTTGAACAGGATCTGACTTAGGTACAGTTTTCCTATTGTTTTATTTAATTACTGGCCTCTTATTTAAAGATGTAAGTCAAAGGCAAAACAGGCAATTAATAAAGTTATCAAGTCTGATCTGTGTGGTCCATTTTTTGCAGTGAGAAAACTAGTTTGATTTCTTTGGGGAAGGTGCTGGGTATCAGTGATGTCCAAAAACGGCACTGTAGTCTTCTCTCTCCTGTGCCATGGACACTTGTAACCTCTATCACTGATGATGGAAGGAACTTTAGTCTTTGGGCAGTGGAGTAACTGTTGCTTAAGACTGGGATTCCCTTTTACCTGGTCATATTACCTTTTTCTTACAGGGAGAGAGGGAAGGCAAGTAGGAGCTATCAAAGCTGAATAGAAAAGACCTCTAGCTATGCAATTCCTAACTTTATACCCCATTCAATCCTGGAAACGATCAATTTCATGGTCTTATGGTAGGAAATGAATTTGGTGCTGACAGGGAGCATGTTTGAAGCCAAAGATTGAAAACTATTACTGAAGGAGACCTATGCATAGGTTGTCTTTAAATAGAGTTAAGAATTAATTAAAATAGTTTTTTTTTTTTTTTAAATCCGTCAAAGTATGTTGTCCTTTGTACTTGTAGTAATGACTGTAAGGATAGAAAAATGAGAAAGAGCCCTAAAAATATTTTGAATGCATTTGACAAATAGAGTGTGTCAGAATTCTCTTGCAGCTAGTATTGTTGATCCTAAAATACCAGTAAATGATGCTTTCTCAGTATTCCCCTTGGTTTCATATTGATTTCTGGGAGCTATGATATTTTTAGAACCTTAATCTGAAGCCTAAGAAAGCCAGCTAAATGGGAGCTTACTCTGGTACTGGTCAGCCTTTTTCTTACTTGAGGTCACAAGAGGTATACTCCTCAGCATTGAGAAACTAGCTATATAAAACATTACTTTCTTAGTACCTGAGATTTTGAATGTAGGCACTGCAAGACTTTGAAGTGCTTGAGCCACCAACATTTGTCCATCCATTAGAGAGGCCTGTATTAGTCAGGGTTCTGCAGAGAAATAAAACCAATGGAATATATAGATATAGATATAGATAGATGTAGATAGTAAGAGATTGATGGTAGAAGTTGGCTCATGTGACCCTGGGATTTGGCAAGTCTGAATTCTGTAGGGCAGGCCTCAAGTAGGGAAGTTCATGGTGTTGATGAATTCCCCAGAAGTATCTGGCTAGTTGAAGTGGAGATAGATGTTCTTTCTGACAGCTGAATTGTCAGTTCTCTCTTTAAGGCCTTCAGCTGATTGTATAAGACTTCTTTCACTGCTGAAGGCAGTCTCCTTTGTTGATTGTAGGTGTCATTGGCCATAGATGCAGTCAACTGGCTAATGATTTAAATCTATGAAATACCTCTTTAGGAACAATCAGGCCAGTGCTTGCTTGACCAAACAAATAGACCTCATAACCTATCCAGGCTGATATGTAAAATTAACCATCACAAGACCATTTGCCCTTAACTTCCGAATCCACTGAAGTGCTATTTTCTTTTGTTCAAGGAACATGGGAAATACAGTTTGCAAGACTGGATTATATATATATGTGTATATATATATATATATATATATATATATATATATATATATATATACATGCATGAACATACACAGGTATAAGTAATACAGGTTTCAAAAGGTGGTATAGTTTTAGAAAATATAAACCTTATAATTTTAGGTCTTTATTATCTGTGTCAGGGCTTTTATGTTTTGGAATTGATCATAATTCATTTTTTTGACTATTTTACCCTTCTTAAATTTTATCTTAGTTAATATTAAAATTTGTATTTCTTGAGTGCCTATTAATTGCCCAGTAGATATACATAAAAGTAGAATAAACTGTTATAAACCTGTATGTTGCTATATTTATTGGTGTTATTATGTGTAGTTTTATAATACTCTTTTATTTCTCTTAAATAGACTCTGGAACTTCTTTACAGAATTACTAATGCACAGAATATAACTGTTATTGTCCATAAAATGCTTGAATATTTACATCAGAGCAAAGAAGAATATATCATTGTCAATTTGGTTGGCAAAATAGCTGAGCTGGCTGAGAAATATCCTTTGTTGGGACCATGAGTCATAAAATAACTAATTAAACAACAACTTGAAAAAGATAGGAGAGACATGGTCACTTGCATCTTGAGTTCAGAGACCAAGCAATAACTTCTGTTACTGATTTTCAAGCTTCTCTTATCAAAACAGAAATTTATATAGACTTCTTAGGGGATGGCTTTTTCCTGGTTCTTGTCATTAGGTTGGTCAGTATTATGATCGGGAAGATAAAGGAACCGCTGCCTGATTCCTCTCTCAGTCCCTCCTGTTCTTTTACTTTTCTTTTTTTACTGTTTCTTTTCTTAGTAATAAGTTATTTTTTTATGCTGAAAATTGTTGCAGTAAAGCAGTTGGAATCCATTCACATGTTACTTGCTGTCACATTTTTGTTTTTTTAAACTCAGAAGGACTTTACTAGGTCACAAGGACATTCCATTCTTTTAAAAATATCTGTCATTTAAATCTTAGAAATGATGAATAATATTAGTCAAATTATCTTGGAAATTTTCTTAAGTATACTTTTGTCCTTGCCAGTGTTATAACTCTGGCCAGTAGAATCATAGAATTTTAAATTGAAAAGGAACAGATGAGATAGAAAAGAGGTGAAATAGCTTGTTCAGGTAGACACACCATATTTACCCTCTCTGAAGTATGTATAATTTTCCATTATTTATTTATCCCTAGTTAGCTGGTTCATTTCTTTTAGCTATCTCACAGCATAGTATATACCAGGCATGGTGCTAGGTAAGGTGACCTGAGCTCAGTTTATTCAATTCAATTAAATAAGCTTTTACTGAGCAACTGTTATTTAAAACTGAGGTATAGAACAATTACTGTCAGAAGTTAAATGTGAAAATGCTCGCTAGAATGAATTGGGTTATTTTTTAAAAGATTGCAGGAGAAAGGGTAATTTCAATAAGTGGTGTTTGCAAGTGTACTTGTTCTTAACACTATGGGCACATATGCTCCTGATAACGCATGGTTTATTCAGACAATGAATGCTGTGTTTTCAGTGGGAGGAGATCTAATACATCCTGATATTCCCAATAACTTTCTGAGACTGCTAGCAGAAGGTTGGTAAACTGTTGCGTTCTGTAAAAATTTTTAAATTAAATGTTTCTATTACAAAGTTCTTAGAGAATATAGAGGAAATTAAAATGGTATGTCATTTTCTTTGTAGGTTTTGATGATGAAACAGAAGATCAACAACTGAGACTTTATGCAGTTCAGTCTTATCTCTCTTTACTAGATGTGGAAAATGTGTTCTATCCACAGAAATTTATTCAAGTTATGAGTTGGGTGAGCAGAGTTTAAATCATAAATTTTTATAACACTGTTTTACATATGTACAACTTAAACTTTCCTGTCTCAACCACTCCCAAGCATACTATTCAGTGGGATTAATCACATTCATAATGTTGCATTATCCTCATCACCACCTATGACCAACATTTCCCCATCTCCACAGACACCACACACCCATTATGCATTAACTGCCCATTTTCCCTTCTCCTTGCTCCTGGTAACCTGTACTCTACTTTCTGTCTCTATGAATCTGCATATCTAGCTATTTCATGTAAGTGGAATCATACAATAGCTGTCTCTTTGTGTTTGACTTATTTCACTCAGCCAGATGTCTTCAGGGTTCATTTATGAAGTGGCATGTATCAGAACTTCATTCCTTTTAAAGGCTGAATAATATTCCATTTTATGTGTATACCACATTTTCTTTATATATTCATCTGCTGATGGACATTTCGGTTGTTTTACCTTTTGGCTGTTGTGAATAATGCTTTTATGAATATTAGTGTACAAATACCTGTTTGAGTCTCTGCTTTCAGTTCTTTTCGGTATATACCTAGGAGTGCAATTGCTGGGTCATATGGTAGTTCTATGTTTAACTCTTTGGGAAACTACCAGAGTTTTTCAGAGCAGTTGCACCATTTTACAGTCCCACCAACAATGTGCTAAGGTTCCTATTTCTCTGCATCCTCACCAGCACTTGTTATTTTCCATTTTTGTAGTAATAACCTTTCTAGTGCATGTCAGATAGTATTGCATTGTGGTTTTGATTTCCATTTCTTTAATGGCTAATGATGTTGAGCATATTTGCATGTGCTTATTTGCCAATTGTATATCTTCTTTGGAATAATGTCTATTCAAGTCCTTTTTCCATTTTTTAATTGGTTGGTTGTCTCTTTGTTGTTGAGTTGTAGGCGCTCTTTATATAGTCTGTATATTAAACCTTTATCAGATATATGGTTTCCAAATATTTTCTCCCATTCTTTGGTTGTTTTACTTTCTTCACAATGTTCTTGAGATGCACAAAGGTTTTGAATTTTGCTGAAGTCCAGTTTATCCTTTGTTGCTGGTGCTTTTGATGTAAAGTCTAAGACTATTGCCTATTACAAAGCCCTGAAGATACTTCCCTATATTTTCTTCCAAGAGTTTTATAGTTTTGGCTCTTTTATTTAGGTCATTAATCCACTTTGTATATAGTTTGTGGTAGAGTTCCATTTTCATTACTTTGCCTGAGGATATCCAATTTTCTTACCATTTGTTGGAGAGTCTTTTCTTTCCCCATTGAGTGGACTCTAAGAGTTTTATAGTTTTCTCTTATATTTAGGTCATTAATCCACTTTTGTGTATGGTTTGAGGTAGAGGTCCACTTTCATTACTTTGCCTGCAAATATCCAGTTTTCTTAGCACTGTTTGTTGGAGAGACTGTTATTTCCCCATTAGGTGGACTTGGTTCCTTTGTCAGAAATCAATTGGCCAAAGATGTATGGGTTTATTTCTGCACTCTCAATTCTATTCCATTGGTCTATAAGCCTAATCTTGTGCCAATACCACCCTGTTTTGATTATTGTAGCTTTTTAAAAAAATACTTTATTTTTTACAGCAGTTGTAGATTTTATAGAAAAATTAACAGAAAGGACAGAGGTCCCATATACCCCCTCTCTATTGCATTATCGTGTTTTGTTTTGTTTTGTTTTTTTTAACTTTTGCTGCTATATATTTTAACTTTTGCTACTATATGCTAAATATCATTTTTGGTATGTTTATTTATATTAGTGATGTCATAATACAATGTTTCTATTAACTGTAGTCCCTAGTTTGCATTGATTGTATTTTTTTCCCCAATACCACCCCATTTTTAACACCCTGGCTGGCTGACATTCATTTGTTCTCCCGCATGTAAAAATGTATTTGTACCTTTTATCACAATTGTTGAGCACTCTAGGTTTCACTGAGTTATACAGTTCCAGTCTTTATCTTTCCTCTTTCCTTCTGGTGTCCCACATGCTCCTAACCTTCCTCTTTCGACCATACTCACAGTCATCTTTTTTCTGTGTGTATTTACACAGAAACTAATGACCCAAAATTGTGTTCCAAATCTCTCACTCCTGTCTTTTCCTTTCTGTCTGTAGTCCTCCCTTTAGTATCTCCTGTGGAGAAGGAATCTTGTTCACAAACTCTGTCATTGTCTGTTTGTCTGACAATATTTTAAGCTCTCCCTCGTATTTGAAGGACAGTTTTGCTGGATATAGGATTCTTGGTCAGTGGCTTAAGTATATCATACCACTTCCTTCTTGCCTCCATGGTTTCTGTTGAGAAGTTCGCACATAGTCTTATCAAACTTCCTTTGTATGTGATGGATCGCTTTTCTCTTGCTGTTTGCAGGTTCTCTCTTTGTCTTTGACATTTGATAATCTGATTATTAAGTGTCTTAGCATAGGTTTATTCAGATCTATTCTGTTTGAGGTATGCTGTGCTTCTTGGATCCGTAATTTTATGTCTTTCATAAGAGATGGGAAATTTTTATTGATTATTTCCTCTATTATTGCTTCTGCCCCTTTTCCCTTCTCCTTCTGGGACCCCCTGAAATGCATATTCATGCACTTCATGTTGTCATTCAGTTCCCTGAGATTTGCTCGTATTTTTCCGTTCTTTTCCCTATCTGTTCTTTTGTGTGTAGGATTTCAGGTGTCATGTTCTCCAGTTCCTGAGTGTTTTCTTCTGCCTCTTGAGATCTCCTGTTGTATGTCTCCATTGTGTTTTTCATCTCTTGTAAGATATGCTGTTCATTTCCATAGATTCTTCCAGTTGTTTTTTCCAAACTTTCAGTTTCTACCTTATGTTCTCCCAGTGTTTTCTTTATATCCTTCATCTCTTTTGCCATATCTTCCCTGAACTCGTTGATTTGGTTTTTTATTTGATTTCGCATATTTCTTTGAAAATCTTTGTTTCATTAAAGTGAAACAATATCTCAACTGTATGTTGATTGAGGTGTTAAGTTTGTTCCTTTTACTGGGCCATATCTTCGTTTTCCCTAACGTAGTTTGTGGTTTTCTGTTGTCTAGGCATCTGGTTTCCTTGGTTACCCCAGTCAGATTTTCCTAGACCAAATGGATTCAGATCTCAGAATGGGGTTATACTCAGTTTCAAGTCTCCCTGAGGGTGTGTCTTAGAGATCGAAAGACTTTCCTGTGAAGTCTCTAGCCTCTGTGCTTTTCCTAACCTGCCCAGCAGGTGGCACCTGTCAGCCTGTTGCTCCCAACTGGTGTAAGGAGGTGTGGCCCCTTTAGTTTCTGTTTCAGCTGTTTTCCCTAGGCTCTGGGGTCTGAGTTCTGAAGTGAAGGCCTGCAGTAGAGCTGGGCCCCACCTCCTTCCTTTTAGGGAAAATACACCCCCTAGAGAGTTATCTTCTGCATTTGAATTGCTCCTTTGTCCCTCTATTTTTTCCACCCCTGTGTGGGTCAGAGTGCTGAGAACTGAAATGGCTGAAGCTCTCTCCACTGAGCCACTCAGGAGAGAGAAAAAGGGAAAGAAAGCCTCCTTTCAGAAGCAGTCCATGACCCCCCAGTTTCACCTGTCAGCCAGAGATAGCGCCTGGTCTTCTGGGCTCCCTTTCCCAGGACACAGGAATTTTCTGGCTCTTTAAGGTCATTCATCACTAAAAGCCTCTGCTTGTTAGGGGTTTGTCTGTGTTTGTAGCTTGTATTCATCAGTCCACATTTGTTAATTAAAACCCCAGTTGTTGCTGGGCTGAGCTATATCTGCTTGCTCCAGGACTGCTGGTTTCTCCCACAGCGAGGTTTTGCAGCTCAGCCTGCTATCGGGGGAAGGGGTTCCTGGCATGTTTCCACAGTTTTTACTTACAGATTTTATGCTGCGATCTTAGCCATTCCACCCAACCAGGTTTGTGTACGATCTGTGGACAGTCACGATTGTCCCCCAGCAGTTGTTCCAGATTATTTACTAGTTGTTCCTGGTTGTTTATTAGTTGTTCCAGGGGACTAACTAAATTCCCCTCCTCTCTATACCACTATCTTGCCCAGAGTCCAGCCATTGGTTTTTTAACTGGGATATAGGTTATCTGCTCCCTCTGAATCCACCTTTTCATCTTTTATTACCCCACTCTAAAAATTATCCTGCTATTTAAGGGCTGAACTTATTTAGCCATACTTCTTCTGTCTCCTTTCCTCCTTCATATTGCTAACTATGAATTCTTTCGTTGCCTTCTCCCCATCTCCCTTTTTTTTCTTGCTTATGTCAGTATTCCACAAGAAATATGAAAATTTCTGTAAATACTATTCCAGAAAGATCTTACACTTAATGAAGTATCCGTCTATTAATTGTTCTTAGATTCTATACCATCTGAATAAGTTAAATGTAAGAAAAAGGATATGTAACAGATCATTGTTCTTCAGTGTCTGTTCTGTGAACTATCTACATCAGAATTACCTTCTGCTTGTTCAAAATGTATACCTAGATCCCCACCCTGATTTACTAAATAGAATCCCTGAGGGTAAAGCCCAGAAACTTTTATGAAATACGTCATATGACTCTTAGGCATACTAGTATGTGAGAATCACTTGTTTAAATATTTTTTGGAAGATAATAACAGACCAACTCTGGAAAATTAAAAGAAAACTAACTTATAAAAGTATGCTGCTTTATACGTTGTTAAGACAAAGATATGAAAACTTCTCATATTGAGTTTTCGACTTGTGGTATAATTTTGAACTTAAAATGTACAATTGTTTCTTTATCTAAAAATTCCCTTATTGTGAGGGGATATTTTATCTAGATTAAATTTGTTCCAGGAGTAGGAACTTTATTTATATTTCCTAGTGTAGTTTGCTGCATAATTTCACACTTGTATGTAAACGTCTCTTGGTTTTATTCATAGGTGTTGGGAGAGTATTCCTACCTCTTAGATAAGGACATGCCAGAGGTGGTTATAAACAAACTCTACAAGTTACTTAAGAATAACTCCATTTCTTCAGAAACGAAAGCCTGGTTAATTGCTGCTCTGACCAAGTTGACACCCCAAGCACACTCTTCTAACATGGTTGAGAAATTAATCCAGGAATTTACTATATCTTTGGATACTTGTATGAGACAGCATGCCTTTGAATTAAAACATTTACATGAGAATGTGGAACTTATGAAGAGCTTGCTTCCAGTTGATAAGAGTTGTGAAGACATGGTGGTAAGACATCTGTGTTTCATCTTTTAAAACTTGCATTGTCTTTAATGTAGAGTAATTCTTGCATTTGTGATATAGCAGGAATACATAAAAGTATAGTTTCTATACCACTTAAGATGAAGGTTGGAGTTTTTCTCATGTTAATCTGATAGACAGTTTAAGAGCTTCCATTCAGAACTGATCCTAAATAGTAAGACATAGAAGATTAACTCTTCTGGAGAACTGCTGTGATGGGATTTATATTCTCTGGCAATCCCTTTTAATATACAATAATTCAGGAATTTATTTTATGTATTCTGAACTTCAATAATATAAATAAATTTACCTCTTACTTTGTCTACTGTGAGAAAAAATGGTCCTCCATTTTATTTTATTCATTTAGTATCTTTACCACTTTATAACCTGATCACACACTTTGCCTCCTCCCATCTGCTTTCAGCCACTAGCCTTTTTAACCCAAAATCCTTGAATACTCCTCTCCTTCTTAATTCATACCTTGCTCTCCCTCAGATTTGTGTTATCAGAAGACTTCAAAGAAAAGCCAGATTTTTCAAACTGCTGTGTGTTAATCACAAAGATAGGAAATATAAATTGCTATTTATTAGATGTCACATAGCTGAGAAAGAGGAGAGGATGGGCAGTATGCCCACTAATTCTGAGTCCAATTTTCATGGTTTGCATTCATTTTGAATGTTTGTTCGTTCATTCTTTTAGTAGCTTCTTAAGGGCAGAGACCTTGCCTTAGCATATGTAGGCATTCCAGAGATGTTCCTGAGTGAATGAATATGCTATATACAGTATTAAACTAGGGATTAACTACACTCTCCCTTGTCCCTAATAATAGATAACAAGGACACAACACCATCTATAATAGATAACAAGGACATAGCCCCATCTTGTTGAAACTAAACCTTTCCAAAGTATGAAATACCACTTAAATGATGTGGTATTTAAATGAGAATTACCTTCTGTTCTAAATTATCTGAGCGGTTTGCTTATACTTGACTGAATCAGAAGCAAATCTGTGGTTTCTGATGTTATGACTACTATATCCTCTTGTGTTTGTCTCATTTTTCTTTCTCTTCTCAGTGTTTCTTTTCTCCTTTTCCCCTCACTCAAGTTTCTTCATCCCTTATTTCTTTTCACTTAATTATTTTCTTGTACTTTTCTGTTTCTGCTGAAATTAAGTAATTTTCCATAGATTTTTGAAAAAGTATTTTCAGGTAGAAGGTTATATCAAAGATGCTGTGTTAGGCTGAGTGATGTTTCCCCAAAGGTGTTCACATACTAATTCCTGGACCTGTGATGATGTTACCTTAAGTGGTAAAATGGACTTTGTAGATATAATTAAGTTAAAGATGTTGTGATAGGGAGGTTATCCTGGAATATCCAGATGGGCCCAATGTAATCACAAGTGTTCTTATAAAAGGGAGAGAGGAGGTCAGAGAGGAAAAGGCAAAGTGATGACAGAAGCAGAGATTGGAGTGACCTGGCCTCAAGCCAAGGGATACTGGCAGCCTTTAGAAACTGGAAGAAAGAGGGAACAAATTCTCCCCTGGAGCCTCCAGAAGGATCGAGTCTTGCCAACTCCTTGATTTTAGCTCCCAGCAACAGAAAACTAATAGTTTTCTCATAGTGTTTGTGTCTGTCTCTAATAGTAGGCATCGAGTCTCCTGAGGATAGGAACTGTGTCTTCCTATGTCTCAACCATAACACCTACATGATACCTTAAAATATTGGGTACCCAAAAATGTGTTCTACAATGCAGTGATATTAATAGTAACTGAAAATGACATGTTGTTTTTCTTAGCTAGGTGATTTGATTATAGATGTTGATTGTAGAGAGTTGAGTAGCACTTTTAGAATTGAAGCTTCTGATTTTCACCTAAATTTTTTTTAATTTTAGTATATGGTGGCTAAAATTATTTATATGAATATAAAAATATCCTAATTTTTTCTTCATTTTAATATAGGTAGATGCTTCCTTATCTTTTCTGGATAGTTTTGTGGCTGAAGGACTCAGTCAGGGGGCAGCACCTTACAAACCACACCACCAGCGCCAGGAGGAAAAGCTTTCTCAGGACAAGGGTAATTTTTTTGTGGGTGCAGGGTAGATTGTAGTGAAGTAATTTATCGTGCAATTGTTATTATAGTTATGTAAGTAAAAAAACAGACATTTACTTTTTATTGTCTCTCTTTAAATCTGCGTATGATCTGTTTACCCTGTCTAGATCTTCAGATACCCAGAAAAAATAGGTTAGCCTAGAGGCATTCCAAAGTCATGGGTCTGGATAGGCTCAGTAAACATAAATGCCTAAGATAGAATGACAACCATTGTGTAATTTTCATGTTTGTCACTGTTCTAGAGGGCTGACAGATGTTAGAGCATATTTGCAGAAAAATTTCAGGAAAAACCTTGGTCATTATGGACTGATGAGTTTTATTTTCATTCTGAGCATTCTACTATTGCTTAATTGTATTATTATGCCTCCTCCAACAAAATATCTGATCAGTGAAGTTAGGACAAGCTGAAAAAAAGGGAAGAGTAACTTATATTTAGGCAATGTAGCCTGTTAGGGAAAGACTTGATTCTGGTACAGGGAAAATCATTGTGATATTTGGCTGGTGGGTGGCAAGTATCCATATGAGTAAAGGTGAATATAATCTACTGAGGAGTTCGGAATATATTTCGATACAGTTCAGTGCCGAAAAACCTTTTTTCTTTATTCATTATTTAATGATTTTATTGAATATTTACTATTTTCCAGGCTCTGTGCTAGGCATATTCAGTTATGAGTACACCTAAAAGGTTGATGCTATAATAAGACCAAAGAGTTATAAATGCTAATGTTATATGTGCTTGAATTTATCTTTTTACGGAAGTATTTGCTCTTTTGAGGCTTTTGATATATTATTTAGCACAGTGATACTTAATCCCCTAGAAGATTTAATTCTTTTCAAAGGGTAATCCATTTCCTTCCCATTAACTTCTTATATATTGATAGTATATGGTAGGGGAAAAAAGTGAAGTTCTGAATTACAGTTGCCCATCCCGTAACCATACTATATAAAGACCTTATGACATCCAGGGTATAGAGTGAAAATCTTCTGGAGTTCTATAGTGGGAGAAGTGATCCAATTGCTGTATTTCCTGATTTCGAACATCGGGGCCAGTCAGTTTCCGCTACTGCACGTCAAGAGTGAGTAGACTAGGGAAGGTAGGGGGAGAGCCTAATTCTTGGCACTGCCTGTTTTCTTTCTTAAGTCAAGTAGATGGCCCTGGAATTTCCCACGCTGATGCATTTCCTTACCAAGTACATTTTGTTCCATAGAACCATAATTATAATTAGGGTTAAGCTCTCAAATTAGGGTCTTTCCCTCTCCTTCTAAATCTATTTTTCTAAAATTCTTTAAAGTAAAATTGAGATTTAATGGGATTAGAGTGTTTATGTTATATCATGGAAAGGGAAATTGGCTATGAGACAGGATATAGAAAGTGTTTAATAAATTCTTGTGGAATAAATTGTGAAATGATATAACTTGGAAAAGGTATTGTCTATAAGACAAAATAAGAGTAGGGGGAAACTTGTCATTTTCTACCTAAAAAAGGTATTAATTCTGAAATCCTTCTGGTATCAATCAGTTCTTACTTGAGATTTTTATAAATCATTTGCAGAGAGTAGTGGTTAAATATGTCAGTTTTATAAATGCTGCTTAGCTCTCTTGTGTAGAAAAATGCCAACTTTATAAGGTTAAACGTCAGGAAAATATAGAAAGATATTAAGAATTGGGAGAATAGATGAGGTAGAGGGGAGCAAACTTTATTACATGTTCCCACTTGTTTTAGTTTCCCAGCTGCTAGAATAAAACTATACAATGAATTGTTTTAAACAACAGGATTTATTGGCTTATGGTTTCAGAGCTAGCTTCCAGGCTAGCTTCCTCCTGCAATCTATATGACAGCATCTTCTCCTTTCTCTACTGGGTTCCATTGAGTTGTAGGTTCTGGCTGTTCCCTGTGGCTTCTCCCTTTGTAGCCTTCTCTTTAAGTCCTCCAATGATAGAATTAAAACCCATCCTGTTTCATTTGGGCCACAGCTTAACTGAAGTAACTTCGTCAAAAGATCCTGTTTAGGTTAGTGTGAGATCCTGATACATCCCAAAGTAATTTGGGCAGAGAATAAAAATATATTTGCAGGCCCCCCCTGAAGGGGAAAATGTGGAAATGTTTGACTTCCCCACCTGGGTCATTACTGATACTGTCATAAACATTGAGGACTAACAATTTAGTAGGACGAACCCTCGATCTTGGGGCTTGCCCTTAAGGAGCATGTTACTGCAAAGGAGAGGCTAAGCCTACTTAACAGTTGTGCCTAAGAGTCTTCCCCAGAGAACGTCTTTGTTGCTCAGATGTGTCCTTGCCTTGAGCCCACTCAGCAGGTAAACTCACTGCCCTCCCCTCCTACATGGGACATGACTTCAGGGGTGTAAATCTCCCTGGCAGTGTGGGACATGACTCTTGGGGATGAGCCTGGACCCAGCATCATGGAATTGAGAAAATCTTCTCAACCAAAAGGGGGAAGTGAAATGAAACAACGTTTCAGTGGCTGAGAGATTTCAAATGGAGTCGAGAGGTCACTCTGGGGGGCATTCTTATGCACTATATCGATACCCCTTTTTAGTTTTTAATGTATTGGAATACCTAGAAGGAAATACCTGAAACTGTCAAATTTCTACCCAGTAGCCTTGATTCTTGAAGACAGTTACATAACTATGTAGCTTACATGGTGTGACTGTGTGATTGTGAAAACCTTGTGGCTCACAATCCTTTATCCAGTGGGTGGACAGATGAGTAGAAAAATTGGGGCAAAAACTAAATGGAAAATAGGGTGGCATGGGGGGGGGTGGACTGCATTGGGTGTTCTTTTTTACTTTTATTTTTATTCTTTTGGAGTAAGGAAAATGTTCAAAAATTGGGGTGATGAAAGCACAACTATATGGTGGTACTGTGAACAGCTGATTGTACACCATGGATGATTGTATGGTATGCGAATATATCTCAATAAAACTGAATTTAAGAAAGAAAGATCCTGTTTACAATGGGTTCCCACTCACAGGATTGGATTAAGATTAAGAACATGTTTTTCAGAGGTACATAACTCCAGACCACTGTACCACTGAAAAAAAGCATTTAGGAAACTGTGGATTATTCATTTAAAACATTATTCAAACGTTGTAGCCCCAGTGTTGAATAATACTAGAAATAGTAAGGGGAAATAGCAGTATAATCTGTCTTCTGTAGAGCTGCTGCTTTTGGAAACCCAGGTTAAGTTTGCGTTGTTAGTCTCTCAAAAAAAAAATTAATAATTACAGGTGGGGATGGTCACAGAAATATAGCTAAATAGTCAAGGTATAAAAGAGCTACAGTAGGAAGTAAGATAAAGGAATGTGTATATAATCAAGGCCTCTGAAGTCATTAACATACAAACAAGTTAAATGTTGAAATACTCACTTATGCCCGGAATAGTTTATAGTTTACTCTCTCTCACCTGGATTACTTCAGTAACTCCCAACTCCAGGTTATCTCTCTGCCTCCATTCTTGCCTTCTCAGATTCATCTGGATTGCCACTTAAATGGCCTATCCAAAACAGAGATCTCACTGCTGTCCTCCTCTGCTTAAAACCTTTCAGAGACCCATCATTGCCTACTGCATAACTTCCCGTGTATCTCTTACCATCATTTCTTACCTAAACTGCTATGGTTCTCTATATCCATGATGCTGTTCTTTACTTTCCTGCCAATTGCTCATGCTTCCTCTTCCATGTGAATTGCCCTTTCCCCTCAGTCTTCCTCTGGCTGATTTCTGAATATTCATTAAGTTGGAATTCAGACATTTTTTCTTTACCTTGATTCTTTCTGCATACCCTTATTCTCCTCCTATCCCACACATGCATATGAATGAGCTCTTGCACACCTAGGTAACTATTTAAAATCTCTGGCCCTTCTAGTCATTCATCACCATATAGATCTTGGGAGGTTTTCACTGAAGAATGAAAATATTGTGGTTTGAACTTCATTCTCATCCATGAGCCTTTACAGATCATCTTAGATGATAATCTTTACTTCTTTTGTTTTAGAATTGTAATTTCATCTATCTACTCTCCAGGTACTGTTCCCTCCCATGTTTAGTCTTTTCCTTTCTACTCTCAAAACTCCCTACCTCTAGTTTTGAGTTTCTTTTTGTTCTTTGGCTATCTTTAATTGTACATAGGAAACATTTCTTGAGCTACTCTCTGTTGTTGGAAGTGTTAAGGCAGAGGCTAGATGATTGACTGTCACAGATCCTAATAAAAAGAGACCAGTATAGGCTAGAAGGTTAAACTAGATGATTGAAAATTTTTAAATGAGAGAATATTCTAGCTGAAAAGGACTTTAGAGATATTTAGACAAGTGGTTTCCAAACATAATTATGAATAAGAATCACAAAGAGAGGTTTTTGAAAATGATTCATATTTTTTAATTGAGCTAAGATTCAGATAATATAAAATTAACCATTTTAAAGTGTACAGTTCAGTGACATTTAGTACATTCACAATGTTGTGCAACCACCACCTCTATCTAGTTCTAAAACAGTTTTATGACCCCAAAATGAGACCGCATACCCATTAAGCAATTCCTCCCTATTCCCCTTTCCCCGCTGCTCCTGGCAACCACCCATCTGCATTCTGTCTTTATGGATTTCCCTATTCTGGATAATTTATATAAATGGAATCATACAATATATGTCCTTTTGTGTCTAGCTTATTTCACTTAGCTTAATGTTTTTGAGGTTCATCCATGTAGTAACATGTATCAGTATTTCATTTCTTTTTATAGCCGAATATTATTCTATTGTGTGGATATACCACATTTTGTTTATCCATTCATCCATTCATAAACATTTGGTCTTCTTTCCCCTTGTGGTAATTGTGAATAGTGCTGCTAAGAATGTTCATGTGCATGTGTTTGTTTTGAGTATCTTTTCTCAGTTCTTTGGGCATAGAGGAGTGGGATTGCTGTGTCATATGGTAATTCTACATTTAATTTCTTGAGGAACCAAAAATGATATTGATTTTTGAGCCCTATTTAGATACCTCTGAATAGCTGAAAGCTCGGCCATATATATAACAAGGTCCTTGGGAGATTCTCTGAAGTCAGCTTAATCCTGGTCATCAGATCAGCATTTGGAAACTACTGATCTAGTCCAACTCTTCCCTTTATAGATGAAGAAATTAAGAGCTAGTTCACACACCTAGTTAACACCGGATCTATGTCAACAACTCAGTTCTCCTAATTATTAGCCCCCCTTTTTTTTCCCTACTGCATTTTGATTCCTCTTCTATATCATTCATTCAGCCAACAAACGAGCATGTATTTAGTACTCTTTAGATTAGGTGCTGTAACCTTTGGAGAAGGCAGTGTAATAGTTAAGAGTACATCTCTGGAACCAGAGTGTCTGTTTTTATATCCTCTTCTATCATTTCCTATCTTTGTAATCTTGGATAAATTATGGCGAACTCTTTGCCATAGTTTCCTCATCTGAAAATGAGGATGATAATTATAGTTCACATTTATATTAGATGTTTTTATGATTTAAGAAGATCTTTTGTATTATAATCCAGACAGTTCAAAAAGTTAAATGTGTCAGTTAGGATTAGGTTTAGCTGCATATTAGAAAATAAAGTGTGGTGCCTTATATAAGGTACAATGTTAATACTTTCTCCAATTAAAGAAATCCAGAGGTGTAGGAAGCCTAGGGTTAATGATGGCTTCATGATTATCAAAAACCCAGGCTCCATTGTTGTGTTGTTCTGGCATCTTTGGTGTGCTGCTTCATGATCTAAGATGGCTGCTTGTATTCCATGAATCACCTTGCAGTCTAGCCAACAGGAAACAGGAAAGGAGAGAATAAAGAATTTTTCCCTTCCAGAAGTTGCATACTTTCTGCATAATGTGCATAATTTCATTGAACAAAACTCATCACAAGGCCAAAGGACTCGAAATGGAGCTCTTTTCTATGTGGCCATTAACCTAGTCAAAGGTTTTATTATTTAGAAGGAGGGAAATGGATATTGGGGTAGGCATCTGCTCTACCACAATAACAGTATGAATTTTCATGGTTCTGATTGAATTAATTTGGGTTATACATAGTCAAAGAAATCTGGACCTGAATAAACCTTATTCTTATCATTAAGGGAGAACTCACACTGAGGGCTCCATTTGTTGAAAGAATGTGCCTAGGAGTGTTTTGTTTAGGAAAAACATGATCATCTCTTCACTCATAGCTCATCAGACATTTTTGCATGAGAGTAATAAATTTTCAGAAGACTTGGTTTATCAGTTCTGTTTCCTAATTGTACACTTTTTTTAGCTTCTAATGGAGATAAAAAGAAAAATGAAGGACAATGTCTTTTTCTTCAATCAGAGAAGTTACTGATTTACAAAACAATCATGCATAAAATATAGGATTCCCATATACCACCCCACCACCAACACTTTATATTGGTGTGGAACATTTGTTACAATTGATGATAGCATCCTTTTATAATTGTACTATTAATTAAAATCCATGGTTTAGCTTGGGGTTCGCTGTTTGTGTAGTGTAGTTCCATGGATTTAAAAAAACTTTTTTTAATTTTGTTACCACATATACAATCTAACATTTCCCCTTTTATTCACATTCAGATATATATATTTCAGTGCTGTTAATTCCATTCACAGTGCTGTGCCATCATCACCACCATCACCACCATCCATTACCAAAACTTTTCTGTCATTCCAAATAGGAGCCCTGTACATATAAGTCTTAACTTCTCATTCCCTATCCCCCCTTTCTGTCTGCTATTCTAGATTCTGACCCTATGAGTTTGCTTATTCTAATTGTTTCAAACCAGTGAGATCATACAATATTTGTCCTTTTGTGTCTGGCTTATTTCATTCAACATGATGTCTTCAAGGTTCATCCATGTTGTCACATGTCTCAGGACTTCGTTCCTTTTTATGATTGAATAATATTCCATTGTATGTTTTTGCCACCTGTTTATCCATTCAGCTGATGGACACTCGGGTTGCTCCCATCTTTTGGCAATTGTGAATAATGCTTCTATGAACATCAGTTTCCAAATATCTGTTTGAGTCCCTGCCTTCAATTCTTTTGGGTATATACCTAATAGTGGGATTGCTGGGACATATGGTAATTCTATACTTAGCTTTCTGAGGAACTGCCAAACTGTCTTCCACAGCAGCTGCACCATTTTACATTGCCAGCAGCAGTGAATAAGTGTTCCTATTCCTCTGCATCCTCTTCAACCCTTGTTATTTTCTATTTTTAAATAGCAGCCATTCTAATGGGTCTGAAATGGTATCTCATTATGGTTTTGATTCACATTTCCCTGGTGGCTAAATATGTTGAGCATCTTCTCATGTGCTTTCTGGCCATGTGTGTATCTTCTTTAGAGAGATGTTTGTTCAGGACTTTTGCCCACGTTTTTAGTTGGGTTGTTTGTCTTTTTGTTGTTAAGTTGAAGGATTTCTTTATATATTCTGGATATTAAACCTTTACTGGGTGTGTGGTTTCCAAATATTTTTTCCTGTTTTGTAGGTTTTTGTTTTACTTTCATGATAAAGTCCTTTGAGGAACAAAAGTTTTTAATTTTGAGAAGGTCCCATTTATCTGTTTTTTCTTTTGTTGGCTTGTGCTTTGGGTGTAATGTCTAAGAAAACATTGCCTAAAACAGCATCCTGAAGATGCTTCCCTATGTTTTCTTCCAGGAGTTTGATAGTTCCAGTTCTTATATTAAGGTCTTTGACACATTTTGAGTTGATTTTTATATATAATGTGAGGTAAACGGAGATTTGTTTTGTGAATGGAGATCCAGTTTTCCCAGGACCGTTTGTTAAAGAGACTGTTCTTTCCCAAATGAGTGGTCTTTACCCCTTGTCAAAAATCAATTGGCTGGAGGCTCTAAGATGGGTCATAGAGAGGAGTGGAAGTTACTTATTCCCTGTGGAACAACAAATAAACAACCAAGAACAACTAGTAAATAATCCGGAATAACTGTGGGGGGACAAACATGATCGTCCACTCGTCATACACCAACCTGAGTTGGGAGGAATGCCCAAGATTGCAGCATAAAATCTGTAAGTAAAAACTGGATCCAAGCCAGGAGCCCCCTCCCCCCATGGCCCGAGCTTCAAAGCCTCACAGTGCTAGAGAGCAGCTCTCTCAAGCAAGTGAATACAGCTTAGCTGAGCTCTAACTGTGGTTTTGATTAACAAACGTGGACTGCTCGATACAAGCTACGAATCCCCAACAAGCAGACAGAGGCTTTGGGTGATGACTGACCTTGGAGAGCCGGAGGGTGGCCACAGACTGGCCCTAAAAGGGGCTTTCTGTCCCTGTTTTGGCTCAGTGGAGAAAGCCTCAGCCATTTTCAGTTCCCAGAGTTCTGACCCAGACAAGGGTGGAGATAACACAGGCAACGAGAGACTATTGAAATGCTAATGACTTCTCCCTAGTGGGTCTATCTCCCCTAAGAGAAAAGAGGTGGGGTCCAGCTCTACTACTCACCTTCCATTCAGAACCAGACCCTAGCACCTGCGGGAAAATAGCCACAGGCCACACCTCCTTACACCAGTCTGGAATTACAGGCTGATAGGTGCCACCTGCTGGGGAGAAAAGCACAGTGACTTGAGGCCTCACAGGGTGTACCAATATTCTAAGACACACCCTCAGGTAAACCGGATACTGAATATTTCTTCCTTCTGGGACCAGAACCCATTTCGGTCTGGGAAAAGCTGTTTGGGGTAACCAAGGAACCCATGCCTAGACAACAGAAAACTACAACCTACACTAAGAAAAGCGAAGTTATGGCCCAGTCAAAGGAACAGACTTACACTTCAACTGAGATACAGGAATTTAAACAACTAATACTAAATGAATTCAAAAAGTTTAGGGAAGATATGGCAAAATAGGTAAACTGTATAATGAAAACACTGGGCGTATATAAGGTAAAAATAGAAAGTTTGAAAACCAACTGGCAGATTCTATGGAAGTCAAAGGCACAATACAGGAGATGAAAGACACAATGGAAACATACAGCAGCAGATATCAAGAGGCAGAAGAAAACACTCAGGAACTAGAGAACAAGGCACCTGAAAGCATACACACAAAAGAATAGATAAAGAATGGAAAGATACGAACAGTGTCTCTGGGAACTTAAGGACAAAACGAAAAGCAGGAATGTACGTGTCACTGGTGTCCCAGAAGGCAAAGAGAAGGGAAGAGGGGCAGAAGCAATAATAGAGGAAATAATCAATGAAAATTTCCCTTCTCTTATGAAAGGCATAAAATTACGGATCCAAGAAGTACAGTGTACCGCAAACAGAATAGATCTGAATAGGCCTACACCAAGACACTTAATAATCAGATTACCAAACATCAAAGACGAAGACGGAATCCTGCAAGCAGCAAGAGAAAAATGATCCATCACATAAAAAGGAAGCTTGATAAGACTGTGTGTGGATTTCTCAACAGAAACCATGGAGGCAAGAAGGAAGTGGTTTGATATATTTAAGATACTGAAAGAGAAAAGCCACCAACCAAGAATCCTATATCCAGCAAAACTGTCCTTCAAATATGAGGGAGAGCTTAAAATATTGTCAGACAAACAGACAATGACAGAGTTTGTAAGCAAGATATCTGCTGTATAGGTAACGCTAAAGGGAGCACTACAGGCAGAAAGGAAAAGACAGGAGTGAGAGGTTTGGAACACAATTTTGTGAGATAGTAGCACAGCAATGTAAGTACGCTGAACAAAGATGACTGTGATTATGGTTGAAAGAAGAAGGTTAGGAGCATGTGGGACACCAGAAGGAAAGAGAAAAGATAAAGACTGGGACTCTATAACTCAGTGAAACCTAGGGTGCTCAACAATTGTGATAAAAGGTACAAATATGTTTTTACATGAGGTGGAACAAATGAATGTCAGCATCTCAAGGTCTTGAAAATAGGGTGGAATTGGGGGGAAAATACAATCAATGCAAACTAGAGACTATAATTAACAGAAACATTGTATTATGCTTCCTTTACTGTAACAAAGGCAATATACCAAAGCTAAATGCATATGGAGAGGGGATAATAGGGGAAGGGTTTGGGACTCCTGGCATTGGTGATGTTGTCTGATTCTCTGTTCTACTTTGGGTTGATGCTATCATTGCTTTTGTTGCCTTATAGCTGTCATTCTCCTTCCCTCTCCCCGGTCTCCCTCTCCCTCTCCTCCTCTCTCTCCCCCTCCCTCTTCCTCTGGCTTTGTAGTAAGTTTTAACTTTGGGCAGTGTGAGTCCTGCAACTTCATTCTTCTTTTACAAGATGTTTTTGGCTATTTGGGGCCCCTTACCCTTCCAAATAAATTTAAGAATTGGCTTTTCCATTTCTGCAAAGAAGGCTGTTGGGATACTGATTTGGATTGCATTGAATCTATAAATTACTTTGGATAGTATTGACATCTTAACAATATTTAGTCTTCCAAACCATGAACATGGACTATACTTGAGTTTAATTTGGTCTTCTTTAATTTCTTTTAGCAATGTTTTGTAGTTTTCTGCATGTAAGTCCTTTACATCCTTGGTTAGATTTATTCCTAGATATTCGATTATTTTAGGTGCTATTATGAATGGAATTTACTCTTTAATTTCTTTTTCTGATTCATTATTTATGTATAGAAACACTACTGATTTTGGGGTGTTGATCGTGTACCCCATCACTTTGCTGAAATAATTTTTTAGCTCTGGGAGCTTTGTTTTCTGTTTTCTCAGGATTTTATGTATATAGGATCATATCTGCAAATAGGAAAATTTTTATTTCATCCTTTCCTATCGATTGCTTTTTATTTCTGTGTCTTACCTAATTGCTCTGGCAAGAACTTCCACTACAGTGTTTGTTCTGGTTTGCTAATGCTGCTGTTATGCAGAACACCAGAAATGGATTGGCTTTTATAAAGGGGGTTTATTTGATTACAAAGTTACAGTCTTAAGGCCATGAAGTGTCCAAGGTAAGGCATCAACAATCGGGTACCTTCACTGGAGAATGGCCAATGGCATCCGGAAAACCTCTGTTAGCTGGGAAGGCACATGGCTGGCGTCTGCTCCAAAATTCTGGTTTCAAAATGGCTATCTCCCAGGACATTCCTCTCTAGGCATCTGCTTGCTCCTAGATTACGTTCTCCTAAAGGTCTCTGTAAATTGCAGCAGTGAGCTCCTTCTGTCTGAGCTCTTATATAGGGCTCTAGTAAACTAATCAAGGCCCACGCTGAATGGGCAGGGCTATGCCTCCAGGGAAATTAATCAGAGTTATTACCTACGGTTTGTTGGGTCTCATCTCCATGAAAACAGCCTAATCCAAAGATTCCAACTTAATCAACACTAATACGTCTACCCCAACAAGATTGCATCAAAGAACATGGCTTTTCCTGGGGGGTATAATGTATACAAACAAGTACAAGTTGAATTAACAGTAGTGACAGTGGGCATCCTTGTCTCGTTCCTGATCTCAGAGGGAAAGCTTTCAGTCTTTCACCACTAAGTAGGATGTTAGTTGAGGAAGTTTCCTTCTATTCCTAGTGTTCTAAGTGTTTTTATCAAGAAAAGATGCTGTACTCTGTCAAATGACTTTTCTACGTCAATTGAAATAATCGTCATGTTTTTTTTTTTCCTTCATTCTGTTAATGTGGTATCTTACATTAATTGATTTTCTTATGTTGAACCAACCTGGCATACCAGGTATAAATCCCACTTGACTGTGGTGTATAATTCATTTAATATACTGTTGGATTTGGTTTGCTAGTATTTTGTTAAGGATATTTTTACATCTATATTCGTAAGAGATATTGGTCTGTAGTTTTCTTGCGGTTTCTTTATCTGGCTTTAGTATGAGAGTGATGTGAACCTCATAGAATGAGTTAGAGAGTGTTCCCTCCTCTTCAATGTTTTGGAAGAGTTTGAGCAGAATTGTAGTTATGTCTCCTTGGAATGTTTGGTAGAATTCTCCTGTGAAGCCATCTGATCCTAGGCTTTTCTTTGTTGGGAGCTTTTGGATTACTGATTCAATCTCTTTACTAGTAATTGCTTTGTTGAGAGCTTCTATTTGTTCTTCATTCAATGTAGGTAGTTTGTGTGTTTCTAAGAATTTGCCCATTTCATCTAGGTTGTCTAATTTATTGGCATACAGTTGTTCATAATATCCTCTTATAGTCCTTTTTATTTCAGCAGGGTCTGTAGTAATGTTCCCCCTTTCATTTCTGATTTTTGTTGTTTGTATCCTCTCTCTTTTTTTCTAGTCATTCTAGCTGAAGGTTTGTCAATTTTATTGATCTTTTCGGAGAACCAACTTTTGGTTTTGTTGATTTCTATTTTTTGTTTTCTGTTTCATTTATCTCCGCTCTAATCTTTGTTATTTCCTTCCTTCTGCTTACTTTGAGTTTAATTTGCTCTTGTTTTTCTAGTTCTTCCAGTTTTGAGATTAGGTCTCTGATTTGAAGTCTTTCTTCTTTTTTAATATAAGCATTTAGAACTATAAATTTCCCTCTCAGTACTGTGTTTGCTGCATCTCATAAGTTTGGATATGCTGTACTTTTTCGCTTCTGATTTCCTCTTTAACCCACTGGTTGTTTAAGAATATGTCGTTTAATTTCCACATATTTGTGAATTTTGCATTTCTCCCTCTGTTACTGATTTCTAGCTTCATTCCCTTGTGGTCAGAGAATATGATTTCAATACTTTTGAACTTATTGAGACTTTGTTTTGTGACCCAACATATGTTTGTATCCTGGAGAATGATCCATGCGCACTCCAGAAGAATGTGTACTCTATTTTCATTGGGTGCAGTGTTCTGTATATGTCAGTTAGGTCTAGTTGCTTTACTGAATCATTCAAGTCTTGTTATTCTTTATTGATGCTCTGACTAGATTATTATTGACACTCTGACTAGATATCCATTATTGAAAGTGCTGTGTTAAAGTCTCCTACTATTAATGTAGAACCATGAATTTCTCCCTTCAAATCTGTCAGTATTTGCTTCATATATTTTGGGATCTGCTGTTATGTGCATATATATTTAGAATTGTTGCACATTCTTGTTGAATTTTTCCCTTTATCGGTATATAATGACCATCTTTGTCCCTGTAACTGTTTTTGACTTAAAGTCTATTTTATCTAACGTTAGTATAGCTACACCAGCTCTTCTTTGGTTACTACTTGCATGATATATATTTTCCACCCTTTCACCCTCATCCTGCCTGTATCCTTTACTTTAAGGTGAGCCTCTTGCAGACAGCCTATAGTTGGGTCATGCTTTTGTATCCATTCTGCCAGTCTCTGCCTTTTGACTGGAGAGTTTATTTCATTTATATTTAATGTCACTACTGATAATACAGGTCTTTCTTCTTCCATTTTGCTATTTAATAGCCTTTGTAAGTTTTATACCTTTTTTATCCCTTACTTGCATTAATGCCTTCTTGTATTTATTTGCTTGTTTGTGTTGTACCATATTGAGTGCCTTCTCACATCTGTCTTGATGTATTTTTCATCTGTTTTCCTTGTGGTTACCATGGGGTTAAAATTTAATACCCTAAATATATAACAATCTTATTTGGCTTGATACCAACTTAGCTTTAATAGCATGCACATATGCTTTTCCCATACATCTCTGTCCCTCCAGTTTTTGGGCACTTGATACCACTTATATCTTTGTACATTGTATACCCAAAAACCTAGATTTATCATTACTTTTTATGCATTAGCATTTTAACACTGTAATCTTTCTGCCTCTTCTGCTCTTCCCTGGATGCTGTGCAGTGTTCTTCTGGCCACTGGAGTTTCACAATAGTTGTTTTAGTCGGTTCCTGCCAGTTTAATAGTTGTTTTGGTTGGAAGATTGAGTTTTATAGTTCCCTTACTCTGTCATCTTCCCTGGAAGTCCTCAACAGTTTGTTTTTATGTCCCGTGCCATGCTCTCTTTGCCTGTCTGTAGTTCTTTGATTAATTCTGCCAGGAACTTTGTGTCTTCAGATCTTTTGATTTGAGTGTTTGGGTTCGGGTTCTCCATGTCGTCTGGTTTTATCATATGCTTTAAGATTTTCTGTTGTTTTTGGCCTCTTGGCATTTGCTTTACTTGATCTTTAATTTGTTAGAATTGCAGTTTGGTGACATACACTTTCTCTATCTAACCAGCAGATGGCATCCGTGAGTCACTTATTCCTCTCAAGTCAGTTCTCCCCAACTTTGTGTTTTGTGGGGATCTGATTATTTTGGGGTCCAATTGGTGCACTTAATTTGGGTGTGTTGTTGGTGCTGTCTGCACTCAATGAGGGGCGTGTGCCTGAGTGGTTAGGGAGGAAGGGCAAGTTTAACAATCAAACCTCCCAGGTGTTCCCAGAGATTTAAGGCTGTTCTCTGACGCTGACACAAAAGTCCTTCATATTGGCATAGGTTCCCTGGGATTTCCGAGTGGTTCCCCCCTCCCTGCTGTGCTTTTCCAGGACCTCTGTTGAGGCGGGGAGGGCCGTGCCACGTCACAAGTGAGCGCCAGCCTCCAGGGAAGCCCTGGGCCGCTGGGCTGTGTAGGGGCGTTCCCAGCCCGCTTCAAAGATGGTTGAATGGGACGCGTTAACTTCCCCCTTTCTGCACAGCTCTGCTCTCCTAGCTCCGGGACAATCAGCCGTGGGTGTATTCAAGGCCACTGTCCATGGCCGATATTGTGTCATGTGAGCGGTGCTGCAGGAAAGACTCCCTGTCAGGCTGGGTTTCTTGTCTCGGCTCTGCGCTGCGTGCTCGGCCCCGGGCAGGAGCAGCCGCGCTCGCTGGGGTGAAGGCCGTGAGGCTGGGACTCTCAGCTCGGCTCTGCGCTGTGTGCTCGGCCCCGGGCAGGAGCAGCCCCACCCGCTGGGGTGACAGCTGCGAGGCTGGGTTTCTCCCCTTTGTTTCCCTGGACCCGAGACAATCTGCAGTGGGTGTGGGAAGGGGTATCCTCCACCCCAGACCCCGAGGCATTAGTCCAGACTGCCCCCATCTTATCTGCAGCTGTTGCCGGGCTTCTCTCTTTTTTTAAAAAAAAAAACGCCAGCCCAGCGTCTCCCCCCACTGCAGCGTGGCTGACGGATCAGCCTACTCAGTCACTCATTTCAGAATGCAGACTCCTGGTTTCACCAAACGCACGTTCCCTGTGGCTTTAGCAGAACTTGTCTGGCTGGTGCTACTTTGGAAGTGGTGTTCTGGGTCCTTTCTGGTTTTTTATCTAGTGTTTTCCACAGAGGTGTTTTTTTCTCTGTCTCACCTGGTCGCCATCTTAGGTTCCTCCCCCTCAACAGTTTGTTTTTGATCACCTAATAATATGAAGATTTTGGTAGTCATTCAGTAATTGTAGCTGCTTTGGTATTATTATTAGTAATATTTGTTTAGAGTATCTCCAAAGTTCCTTCCACTTTAAAAATTGTTACTGGATTCCACCCTTCAGTTATCTCAATGGTAAATGACAACTTTGATAAGTTTTGATTTTTTTTCATAAAAATTTTTGCTTTGTTTTAAATATGAACCTCTGTTATTGTTTTAAAATTCTAGTTCTCAATTTTGAACCATATGGACTATCCTTTTCTTCATCTGTTTTCACTGGACGACAGTCTCCTGCTGGCATTTCTCTTGGGTCAGATGTATCTGGGAATAGTGCTGAGACAGGACTAAAAGAGTAAGTTCCTTTCTTATTAAAATTAAGAGTACATGACTGCTTAAATGTTTTTTTAACACTCCATTTGCCTTTTGCTTTGTATTATCATCATCATTATGGTTGTTTGCTTATTATAGGGTGAATTCCAAGAAGTTTATTATTTCAGTTGCCTTCAAACTTTTCAAAGGAAAGGATACATTTTTGACAAATGTTTTAATATAATGGCTAAGAGGGGTCCCTGAAAGCTAAATTCTGTGTGGGTCAATTGTTTCGTTTTCTATTTATGTATCTCAAGGTGTTGCTGTTATACAATATGCCCATATACTTTAAGAGCCTATGTTCTAAGGCACATGGGATGTGTACAGGCTTTACACATAGTGATAATGTATGATTTATGTAGCAGTAACACACACATTATTTTTTTTTTTTTTTTTGAAGAAGAAGCATATCAGAACTTATACACCCAGGTGAGCATTGTCCTTCCCCAAGGAGTAGCCTATGTACTTTTACTCAGAATGTTTTCAGAACGTCTTTCCAACCTCCTTGAAAATCAGTGATATATTTATCTGTCTCACCTGGAGCCAAATTTTCATCCTTTGAAGATAGGTTTTGTTTTTGGAAGCATACTTATGTTACTTTTAGAAACACAATTAAATTTAAAGAATGAGATAATGTGTGTAAAATGCCTAGTATAACCAGTACATAGTATGTGATTGATAAATGACAGGTGCTATAATTAATAATAGTTATCATCCCAACGCTTTGTTTTTACATTTTGTTTATTGTGAAATATAACATATATACATAACAGTGATAACTTTCAAAGTACAATTTAGCAAGTGGTTATAGAGCAAATTTCAGCCCACAGCTTTACCAAAGAAAATTAGTGTTCAATCTGGATGATTTTGGTCAACATCCTGAAGTGATAATAAAATAATGAAAAAGGCTTTCTTGTCTCTGAAGAAGGCTTCTTTTAAAAGAGTTAAAAAATGTTTTAAGTAATGGGAGCATTGTTGGAATAAATGTCATAAACTCCCAAAGGTGACCACTTCGAAGGATGAATCTGAATTTTGCGTTCTTGTATGTTCATTAAGAAGTTAGTCACCTTATTTTTTGTTCATGCCTATGGATCTCAGTCATCCAGTGAGATGACTATAAGAAGGATTTATCAGAGAAATGACACAGATTATGAGGAATGTAGAATAGTATGCTGAGTGAAATGACATAAGTTCAAATTCTCTTTCTTATCTTTTTTTTTTTTCCTGCTCTGTTGACACCCTTAATTTCTTTGCCATTTTAACTTTGGTATTCCGAACAGGGTGGTAGGCATGTGGTGGTGGAGGTGATAGCAATTACGTGCCCCAAGCAGGGAACAGAGGGGCAAGCAAAGAAGAGACAGGAACTGTCCAAACCCAGCAAGGAACTTACATGTCCCTTTTACCTTCACAAAAGATGGCAGCATCTCCTTTTTTTTTGTACTGAACTAGGATCTGGAGGAAGTGGCAGGGCCCTGTAAATCCTATATGCATACATATACTAGGGAAATGGCATTTGGCAAAGCTAACTAAGGAATTATACATGTTATATTGTGGAATGGAACATGAAGGATGAACTTGAAGTGTTTTTCCAAAGAGGATCACAGCTCACCTATTATTTCAGATGTGGAACCCTTGTGGTAATTAGTAAGGTGCATGAGCTTTGGAGGGAAGACAGTTGTTCTACTGCAGTCTCTGGCAAGCTGAGAATAAAGCAGCAGCAAGCTTAGTTTAGAATTTCTTACTTTTAAACTCTGTTACTGGGCAGCTGCCTCCTCAAATGGGATTCCTAGAGCTGAGTTAAGGGACACCCCTAATCTTTTGAGGTTACTTGATCAGAGTTTATAATTGCATTTGAAGAGTCTGGTGAAAAACAATACAAAGGTGCACTATATAAAATCACGTATATATAATAGTGTTAAAATCCAGGCAAAGATGACATGTTAAAATTTCTAGAGATATGTTTTATATCTTTATGATACAAAGTTACATTTTGTTACATAAAGTTATATGTTTTATATCATAAAGGTCATCTGTTGCTCTCTTATGTATTTCTCCACTTTTTAGACAATCTATATGTGTTACATGACAGAAAAAAGCTTATGTTGGTAATAAGCATGTATGCAGATGAAATAAACTGGAAAAATTTTCAAATTTCTTTCCCTTTCCCATCTTTACTTGTTTTTGTGGGTTCCCTGGGAAGCACATCCTGAGATGGAATTTAGCAACCAGGAGGGTCCTTGGGACCAACACCTGTGGAAGGAATGGAAAGCAAGTGGGTATGGGCAGGAGAAATCAAGATGCAGTGCTTCTGCCAACCACTTGGGAGCTCTGGAGCTAAAAATGGCCCTTCGGTATTGTCCTGAGTTGAACCAAGCTGGGTTCTGTTCATCAGTCTCTGGATTAGGGCTGTCCCAGGAATGGGCATGACATTAGGTGAAGCTGCTCTCTGCAGCTCAGGCAGTCCCTGAAGGGGCAGAGAGCAGAAGTCTGTCTTCTGACAGCATTCCCAACAGCTGGGGCAACAACTCCTTGAAGGGGGATCTGGATGTAGCATCACACCTGGTTTAACACACCTGTCTTTTTTTTATTAAACTAACACTTGAATCATTTATTAGTAAAACTTAGGGATTAGTTCCCTTTAAAAAAAATAAAGGATGTATTTTTGGTTAAGAAAATAACTGAGACACTGTAATCCTACTGTGGCCATTCATTAATCCCCTAGAGTTGTGCTTTTGAGCATCCTAGAGATGTGGAGGTCACTTTTAGATCTGCTTCTGGTAAGAACAACCACCTTTCTTCTAGGAGGTTTGTTAGATAACTAACACTTATGGTTTTTAAGTTGTTTTTGTTTTGTTGTTGTTTTTTGTTGTTTTAAATTTATTTGGTTCCTGAAAGAAGGAAAAAAATGAAGATACTTGTAAAGGAACCCTCAGCAGTAAAAATCAATTGAGTAATGGACCAACTCCTTGTAGGCACTATTTATTAACCTTCACACTTTTTCCTTAGCCACTTAGTAGTTAATTGCATTAGTTCTTCACTTAGTATGAAAAGAATAGCTACCTGTTTTTTTGTTTCAGCCATAGTACAGAAAATCACATCGGTCATAATTTCCTCTTCAGCAAGTTAGATGGGAGTAATAATCAGCATGAATCTTTCTGAGTCTTCCTTTTAGATTCATTTGACTGTTTGCTTATCTTGTAGTGCAAATTTTTAAGATGCTATTTTGGATTATGACAGGGATATTTAAATGAACCAAGTGCTAAGGACATATAGTTCATGTGAAAGCAGTAGACAATCTTTGGCTTTTTCATCCTGAACTTACAGTTGTGTTAGTCACTCCAGATTCATAGAGGTGAGGCCAAATTCAAATTTGGCCCTGGACTTTTTGCCTAGATGCCTTGCCATAGGCTTTCTGAGCTGGGCAGCTATCTCTCAATCACTACTTTAATTCTTCTTCAACTGAGGTATAAATAATTCTTTACTCTCATTCTTTTACCTAAAATCCTAATGACATTTTTCTTTTATAAACCAAACCTTATTTCACTTTTTATAAAAATATGTCTATAATATTTGGAGAAATGTAGCCAGTGTTCACATTAAAAAACCTTTTGGATTAAAATTAAATTTACAAATGGGAGAACATTTGAAATATTTTTTTAATTTTCAACAGGACCTTTAGTAAATTTGTGTTGTTTTAATCCCTTTTGGGTGATCATAACTAAGAAAGTAAAAAGTCATTTTTGATCTTTAACCCATCAGAATTGAAGATAAAGATATTTTTGAAAAGTCAATAGGGGAAGGAACTGATTTATAGTAGTTCTGTTTTTGTATAAGTTATTCAGGCAATTAAGTGAAAACCAAATGATATGAAAGTTTTACTAAATCTACAGTACATTTGCCTTAAATCCTTTGAATGGGAGTGGTGAGGGGAGGCTGGCTATAACAAAAAGAAAATCTATAGATCTGAGTTTTACTTCTGGCATGTACAGTATAATATGAAAGCTGTTTCTAAAAGGCCCATGTTTTGAAAAATGCCTCAAGTAAACAATTATTTATATTTAAATTGCCTTGATTTCATTATCAATCTCTTTAGGACAAATAGTTTGAAGCTGGAAGGTATAAAGAAATTGTGGGGAAAAGAAGGCTATCTTCCCAAGAAGGAAAGCAAAATTGATGAAACTGAAGTTCAGGCTGTTCCTCAAGAGATTGTAATTATGGAGAATGTAGATCAAACTGTAACAAAAAAGGATAAATCACAAGGCCTCACCCAATCCAAAGAAGAGAAAGAAAAGCAGGTCCTGGCATCATCATTATTTGTTGGGCTAGGATCAGAAAGTACAATCAGTTTGGTAAGTAATCAGTTACATTCATCTAAATGTCTTTGTCTCCTGTTTTGTACAAAAAAAACTGGTTCTATAAAAGCTCCTGGCTATCATCTGCACATGTAGTGGGAATTGACTTCCTCTGCTCTATCACCTCCTTGCTCTGTCACCTCCTACCTCCAGAGCCACCAGCAACACACTTTCTACATTCCTGAAAGAGAAAATCTAATCGGCTCAGCTTGAGTCAGGTGTTTTTTCCAGTTCAGTCAGCTAGGGCAAGGGACAGTGCCTTATAGTACAATATGCCCACAGTTGCTTGCCCCTATGGGTGGATGGGACAGTTCTCAAAGGGAAGGTGACTTGATTGAATTATTGTTAACAGTAGTAGTTGAACAATAGTGATGTATTTCTGGAAAAAGTACTTCATAAAATGTTATTTTTAATGGTCATAGACAGGAATCAATTTAGATGTCTAATAGTAGGAAAATGTTTACATAAATTACATTCACGTAGAATATTATTCAGTCATTAAAAATGATTAATACTGCATTGCAAGATGAAAAGATACATTAAACAAAAAAAGCAAAATATTAAGTTTCATTTATCTCGTTTACAACTGTAATAAGATAAAAGTGTGTTGAGACTGAAAGGAATTATGCAAAATGATAACTGTATTCAGATATTAGGATTATGATGATTTTCAAAACTTTGTATTTTGATATATTTTCATAGTAAAAGAATAAAAGGTTAGAGTGAAGCACAAGTGTTAATTTTGAGCATATGGGAATACCATGTAATCCTTCGTTTGGTGGGTTGATGAACCTACCCAGTGGAAAATTGTGGTTGGAGCTGAATTTTCCTCAGCTTTACATCATACTGTTTCTTTCATCTTCCTTTTCTCCCTTGGTGGAATTTTCCCTCCATCCTTAGAGTAAACCATGCTACATTCCTTCTCTCTCTACTCTTCCAGACTGAGATCCAGTCCTAGATCCAGTTTCTTTCAAACTTGATGTTCACTCTTAAGAACAAAAAAATCACCCTAAAAATGTTAATCAACTTAATGCTCGCTCAGTCAACATTTGCAGTTCAGCAGCAAAGTGACGATCTTGGGTCTCAATTGCTAAGGAAGGCTGAGGTGAGAGGGTACCAGCATATGCTCTGGCACTGGTGGTGCAAGTTTTCAGTTGTCAGACTACAACATGGTCAGACTACACCAAGGGTGCTGAGCCCTGATTTGCAAATCTTGTTGCTATAGAGGTATTCCTGCCTTCTCAACAAAGTGCTTAATTTTCAGCTAGATTCTTTCTCAGGAGAACATACAGGTTGACAACAGACTTTTTGTGATGAGCTTGAAATAAAATGAAATTAGGATTTTTTTTGTGTTTAAATTATGATAAAGTCTTTTTGAGTTATCCTTTATACTCCCCCATTTGGTCCAGCTGTTGCTAGAATAGTTTAAAAAAAGAGAAAGAAAGAAAGATTCCCTGTGTTTTACAGGACCCTGAACTATGTGAGAATCAGGTGATTTGAATCATATTGTTCTTCAAGTGACATCAGGCAGAAGGAGAAGCAAGTGAGACCTAAAATTAACATGTATCTTCTCACCCCTCAACCCCAACTTTTCCTATGTTGCTAGGGGAAAGCAAACAGGATTGGGCCTGACTGGATGTGCTCCATCTGTATCCTGTCTCTTTTTGGATGGCTTCTTTTCTCCAGCAATCCTATTCCCTACTGATTTTTCTAATGTTTAAGGTTATTAGTTACATAGATGAAGCTATATTGATATATTTCATTTTAACTAGCTTTAATGCTTAGATCTAAGATCCATTTTAATATTTTATATAGTTCACCTTAAGGATCAAGGTTCATTTTTGTTTTCACCTTATTTATTTTTTTATTGATGGATTTTTTTATTCAATTTTATTGCGATATATTCACATACAATATAATCATCCAAAGTGTACCATCAGTTGTTCACAGTACCATCATATAGTTGTGCATTCATCACCCCGATCTATTTTTTGAACATTTTCCTTGTACCAGAAAAAGTGAAAATAAGAATAAAAAATAAAAGTAAAGAACACCCAAAACATCCCCCCTTCCACCCTATTTTTCATTTAGTTTTTTGTCCCCATTTATCTACTAATCCATCCATACACTGGATAAAGTGAATGTGATCCATAAGGCTTTCACAATCACACTGTCACCTCTCATAAGCTACATTGCTATACAATCGTCTTCAAGAACCAAGGCTACTGGGTTGCAGTTTGATAGTTTCAGGTATTTGCTTCTAGCTGTTCCAGTGCATTAAAACCTAAAAAGGGTTATCTTATATAGTGCATAAAAATGCCCACCAGAGTTATCTCTCAACTCCATTTGGAATCGCTCAGCCACTGAAACTTTATTTTGTTTCATTTCGCATCCCTGTTTTTGTCAAGATGTTCTCAATCCCACGTTGTTGGGTCCAGATTCATCCCCTGGAGTCATATCCTTTATTGCCAGGGAAATTTACACCCCTAGGAGTCAGGTCCCATGTAGTGGGGAGGGCATTCACCTTCATTTTTAAGTTAGTTTTTCTGGATGTGCAATTCTAGTTTGACTGGTTTTTGTTGTGGTGGTGGTTTTGGGGGGTTGGTTGTTTTGTTTTGTTTTTTTTTTGAGTATTTTAATAAAGGTGTCACTCCAATGTCTTTTGGCTTGTGTAGCTTCTGCTTACAGCAGATTAGACAATGCAGAAGGAAAAAAATTCAGTAAACCTGAAGAGAAAGTAATAGAAACTATCCAAAACGAAACACAGAAAGAAAAGATTAAAAAAAAGAGACAATTTGAGTCCTTTGCCTCCTAGCCCTGCTCCACCTCGTTTTTGTTTTAATAGCATATTAGCTCTGATTTAATTATTTCTAAAATGAAAGATATGAAACAAATTCATCTGCTGAGAATTGGAAGAATCCATTGGGGCCTGAGGAGAATAGAGAAGGTATGAAAGAACTAACTAGAATTTGCATTAACTAATAACATGATGGGTGGCTACAAGCCTCAGGAGAATGGAGACATGAACTTAGAGTAGCCCATCTTCAGTGCTGATTCTAGATGGGACTTTATGAGGCAGGAGAACACTTGAACCATCACTCCTCTTATATGGATTCACAGACCATTCCTCAAAAGGTTTGGCTCAAGAATGGCAAATTTGCCATTGCTATCCCCTGACTTTCTGGCAAACATCACTAATCAATTATAGAATTTTTCTGCTGAGCATTCCAGTTAGCCACTGCCAGTTTTCTCTTGAGATAAAACCAACTTTTCTTCCTGCTTCTTGACTCACAGTTCATGAGATCATGTTTATTACAGGTTACTAATAAAGAATTTAGGCCAACCAAACCCTTAGGATACCATCTTAGGATTCTACAGGATAACTTTGGAACCTCAAAAAATGGCTGTTCAGGTCTGGTTAAGACCAGGGCAAGCCAGGCCAAAGGGTAAAGGTTGAAACTGATTGTGTTTTAAAACTTCAACTTCCATATGAGACCAAGGGAAGAGATATCTATTTGGTACAGGATCTAAATTTTCTAAACGGTACAACTCTACAGTCAATTTGTTCAAACACCACAATTGCAAGGAACTTTGAATAGGAAGTGAGATACGGTAGGTTAGTATAGGCTGGAGTGAAATAGTGACACATCCCAGAGTAATTTGGGCAGATAATAAAAAATATATTTACAGTCTCCCCCTCCCCAGCCCCGAGGATCTGGGGGAAGGTGCGGATGTATTGGACATCCTCACCTGGACTGGTGTTGATGTTGTCACAAACATTGGGACTGGCGGTTTGATGTGCTGAGCCCTCGATCATGGGACTTGCCCTTATGAAGCTCGTTGCTGCAAAGGAGATTCTAAACTTGCATATAATTGTGCCTAAGAGTCTCCCCCTGAGTACTTCTTTGTTGCTCAGATGTGGCCCTCTCCCTCTCTAACTGACCCATCTCGACAGGTGAACTCGCTGCCCTCCCCTCTATGTGGGACCTGACTCCCAGGGTTGTAAATCTCCCTGGCAATGCAGAATATGACTCCCGGGGATGAACGTGGACCCGGCATCATGGGACTGAGAGTATCTTCTTGACCAAAAGGGGGATGCAGAATGAGACGAAATAGTTTCAGTGGCTGAGAGATTTCAGATGGAGTCGAGAGGTCACTCTGGTGGACATTCTTACGCACTATGTAGATAACACGTCTTAGATTTTAATGTATTGGAATAGCTAGAAGTAAATACCTGAAACTACCAAACTCCAACCCAGCAGTCTGGACTCCTGAAGACAATTATATAATAATGTAGATTACAAGGGGTGACAGTGGGATTGTGAAGACCTTGTGGATCACACCCCCTTTATCTAGTGCATGGATGAGTAGAAAAATGGGGATAAAAACTAAAGGACAAATGGGATGGGATGGGGGGATGATTTGGGTGTTCTTTTTTCACTTTTATTTTTTATTCTTGTTCTGGTTCTTTCTGATGTAAGGAAAATGTTCAGAGATAGATTGTGGTGATGAACGCATAACTATGTTATCATACTGTGGACAGTGTATTGTATACCATGGATGATTGTATGGTGTGTGAATGTATTTCAGTAAAACTGAATTAAAAAAAAAAAAAACCTACAGGCAGGAACATGACTGCCAGGGATGAGCCTGGACGTGGCATCATGGGTTTGAGAAAATCTTTTTGACCAAAAGGAGGGAGAGAGAGGAAACAAACTAAGGTTTCAGTGGCTGAGAGATTTCAAATGGAGTCGAGAGGTGACTCTGGAGGGCATTCTTATGCACTATATAGATAACCCTTTTTAATTTTTAGTGTGTTGGAATGGCTGGAGGGATATACCTGAAGCTGTTGAACTGCAACTCAGTGGCCTTGATTCTTGAAGATGATTGTGTAACTATGTAGCTTACATGGTGTGATTGTGTGATTGTGAAAATCTTGTGGCTCACACTCCCTTTATCCAGTGTATGGACAGATGAGTAGAAAATGGGGACAAAAATTAAATGAAAAATAGGGTGGGATGGGGGGGATGGAATGTTTTAGGTGTTCTTTATTACTTTTATTTTTATTTTTTTGGAGTAAAGAAAATGTTCAAAAATTGATTCTGGTGGTAAATGCACAACTATATTATGGTACTGTGAATAGTTGATTGTATACTGTGGATGATTGTAGGGTATGTGAATATACCTCAATAAAACTATATTTAAAAAAAAAAAAGGCTGTTTCTCACTGTTTTAAGCTTGTACAATCCTGTAAGCTAGTACTCTGAAATTTAATAGGTTTTTAAAATTGTTCACGACTGACCTTTTGCCCTTATTTCTTTCTCTAATTTTATGTGTTTTTAATGAGAAAGAAGATTGAGCTAATAGTTCAAAGTTATGTAGCTGTCAGAATTTCAGGGCTTAACATTTTATTCATTGCTGATTCTTTGCCAATGTATGCTTTACAGATGGAACCTTAGCAAGTTAGTATATTGCTCAGTTGAAATTATAGAAGCATGTTTAAAACTCGTAACTAGTAGAATGATTCTCTTTTTATATTATCTTTTGTTTTTGCAGCTGGGAAAAGCTGATAACATCTCTCAAAAATTCAGAAAAAAGTCAAAAATAAAGGAAATCAAAAGTGGAGAAACAAGTGCTCAAAATATGACTTGTTCTTCCTTTAGTTCTTTGTCAAATGCAACATATGAAGAAGAGTATTATTTGGATACTTTGCAGAATAGAGGAGACAAAGAATTAATAAAGAAATTTTCTCTCAATTCAGAACTTTTGGATTCTGAGTCACTCACAGAATTGCCCTTAGTTGAGAAACTCTCCAGTTGCAGTCTGTCTACCCCTTCTTTGTTTTCTGATAATAACATGGAAATATTTCACCCATCTCAGTCTACTGCAGCCTCAGTTGCCAATGAAACATCTTTAGTTTCTTTGTTGGAAGATCCTACCGAACACTTGGATTTAGATCGTAAGGAGGTCTGTAATAATGAAACCATATCAGTGTCTTCTTACAAAATTTGGAAAGATGATTGTTTATTGGTGGTCTGGTCAGTTGTTAATAAGAGTGGTTCAGAATTGAAAAGTGCCAACTTAGAAATTGCTCCTGCAGAAAATTTCAAGGTAAGACAATGAATGGTTCATCATTTCTGCCTTAACTGGATGCTGCTTAGTATTTGTGCTGTTGGCTCTTCTAATGGTTTATAAATTTCTTCCCCATTCTTCTTGCCTCTCTGGCAAAAAAAGAAAAAAGTGTGACAAATTTTTTATTATTTTGAGTAGAGAAGAATTATTTATAAGAGACAAAAGGAAATATGATAAAGATTGTATTGGGGAAGCCATAGATAGAAGTGAATTGCGATAAAGCATAGATGAAGAATGAAGGCTCTGAACTCAGACTGCTTGGCTTTGAATCTTGCCTCTGCTTTTTATTAGCTGTGTTACCATGAATGAGTTATTTGTACTTTGTGCCTCAGTTTTCTTGTTTGTAAAATGAGAGACCAATAGTGGGTACCTGTTACTGTGAGAACTAAATAAGACAGTATCTGTAAAATGCTTACTGCAATGCATGGCACATGGTGTTATTAATGTATTATTTTCAATATGTATTTTGTGTTCTCTTTTCCTGTACTCTTTAAATGTCTCATTCACTCTTGTCATAAACATCCAAACAAAATTCTCAAAGTATTTACTAAAACAAAGCTTATGTAAATCCAGTAACATCAAGGAGTAAGAATATTGAAGGACAGATGTGTTTACTGTTTATTTAATTTTTCTCTCACTGATTTATTATTTTATACTGAGTGCTCATGCCTCAGTACTGAATTTTCTTCCCTGGTTCCAAGAGAATGTCATTGTGATTTTCTTGTTTGTGAATATCTTCTTTGTAAATTTCTTCTTTGAGCTAGAAATATGTTAAATGAGAGATTGTCTGGGCCGCTGACCAAAGCAGAAGTTCTTTACTCTAGATGTACATTAGAAACACCTGTGGAACTTAAACCAACCACCACCTCACCCCACCCCAAAATAAACCCAATCCAGTTGCCTGTGGTCTACCACCAAAGTTTGAGTAAGGTGGAGAATTAAGGGAAAACACTTGCATTATTCTTTTTAAAGCCCTAACTTTAAAAATCTGGTGCCAGCCAGAATTGAGAGCTACATGGTTTAGAGTTTAGTAATCCCTCTCTTTTTAAAATTACGCAGAGGATTTAATTGTAATGCTGTTTCTAATATCATTTTGACCTGCATGCTATTAAATATCTGTGCTAGTGAACTTTTCTCAAGTTAGTTGTGAGGCATCTTTATAATGTAATTTGTTACTAATTTCTCACATTAGTATGCTTTTGTAAATAGAAAATTGGTATCCATATAATAGTCTGTTATTGATTCAGTACTTTTATTTACAGATCACTGAGCAACTTGGATCCTGTTTACCTGTAATAGAAGCAGAAAGCACCAAAAACTTTCAACATATTGTGCAGTTGGAAAAACCTTGTACAGAGGGCATTCTTTCTGGTTTTGTAAATTATCAAATGGTGGATAATCATTCTGTTCAGCTGGAATTTTCAGTAACCTTATCACTGTTAGATTTTATTAGGTAAATATTTTGGGTGATGTTAATTCAAGTTACTTATTCAGTCAGCACATACTTATTAGGCATCTTCTCTGGACAGAGACGCTATGCTAGATGCTAGGGATTATTAACAACTAAAAAGTAGGTATGGCGCCTACCTTTAGGGAGCTTCCACTCTAGGGAGAGAGACGTTGAACAATCACATAAATACATATATAATTATGAATTGTGCTATAAAGGGAAAGTAAATGGCATAAGGAGAGATTATTATGTGCACCTGATTTAAGTTGGAATAGGTTGGTGACCTGAGAAAATATCTGGGGGAAGTAACAAACTGCGATAACTTCAGAGACTCCTTTTATCTTTTTTTTTTTTTAAGTTTTAAAAATTTTGCTTAATTTGTGTTTCATTCCATTAATTCTTTCATAAAATCTGCTCATTAAACTTTAGAGATCTGTAAGAAAATTACTCAGCACAATTATTAAACTTTTATTAAACATACAGTAAGTATTTAGCATTATACCAGGCACTGTTTATTATTTCCAAAATAATTTAAAACAATCGTTAATATGTTCTCTTTTAGTTTTATAAATTTATTTGTACTGTGTTCAAACATTATTTTAAAGGAAGGTTGCCTGATCCGAGAATATGGAATACCAGTAATAATCTGTAAAAGTAGTCTAACCTCCACACATCCACTTGTATTACACTACCATAATTTTTGCCCACTCTTTACAATCTTTTAATAAAACATGTCTTTCAGTCTATAAAACAGTATTTATGCCCATGGTGCTATATAAGTTAGAATCCGGCCTTAAAAAAACTTATATTCGGTGAAGGTATATCCCATGGCAGAGAGCATCAGTAACCTGAAGAAGCACAGTATATGTAACATAAATAGTTCTTCTGTATATATTAATAAAATTCTATATCCCTAATTAAAACTTTTTTCTCCTGATTATAAAATTAATACATACTTACTAAAATTCAAATGTTATACAAAAATGTAAGCAGAACATAAAAGTTCCCTGTAATGCCACATGCAAAGAAACCCAATGTTAACTGTTTGACCCTTTATTTGGGAGCATTTTTTTATACATTTGTTAAAAGACTTTCTTCTGTTCTAATTTATTTAAGGTACTGGGTCTTTGTATTGATAATATTTGACATGACTCTTGATAGTTATCTCATTATCCCTAAGTTCAAAGTATACATGAAAGAAAAGGTTTATATTCCATTTGATGGATTAATGAAATTAATTGGTAAAATCTTTCTGGAATGACTACTACTCAGAAGAGAAAGAACTGGGTGATTTTATGGAAAAGATGTTTGCCATATAGTAACATCGCCTGCATTCAGTATTTTATCATATTGGATGATGATGCTAAGCATTCTAATCATCACTGGTTTAAAAAGATTAATTTTGTGAGATAAGCATTTACAAAAATTATTAGAATGTGTATGTCTTTTTCTCATGTGTTCCTTGAAATGTATTTGTTTAGAATCATTTAATTCTTTTGGACATAAATGTAATTTTTAAAATTATTTTCAGACCATTAAAAATTTCTACTGAAGACTTTGGCAAACTCTGGTTATCATTTGCAAATGATGTGAAGCAAAATGTAAAAGTGCCTGACTCTCAAGCTGCTCTGCCTTCTGCCCTAAAGACCCTGCAACAGAAACTAAGACTTCATGTTGTTGATGTTATAGGTTCGTAAACTTATGAAAGGGCAGTCCTATGTTTATAGGGGCTTTCTCATAATCAGAACACAAATTAACTCTTATAAGTATCAAATTTCTTAGAGCTTTATTTCCTATTATGAGTATCTTTCAGATAAGTGTGTTGTTCAGACAGTATTAAAGAATTTTCATTTTCATTTTGTTGTAGGCAATGAAGGGCTGTTGGCGTGTCAGCTGCTCCCATCCATTCCCTGCCTGCTGCATTGCCGAGTTCGTGCTGATGTATTAGCCCTCTGGTTCAGATCCTCCTGCTCTACTCTTCCTGACTATTTACTGTATCAATGTCAAAAGGTGATGGAGGGATCCTAGCAGAAGCTGTGCTTACATTTTACTCCATCAAAATAAAAGGTTTACATAGATAAAGTTTTTTACCAAAGTAAAAAGAACTCATGGTACTTCTAATGAAAATGGGGATTATTAGGAATTTTGTTTTGTGTTTTCTTTTATGATGCCTGGTCAGAAGATCCCCAAGAAACTCTATCCCTAACCTTTTACTCAGGATTGTACAGTATGTTTGGGTCCCAAAAAAGTGACCTAAGCTAATGTTATAAACTGCTAACGATTTGTATATCACTTAGTATAGAGGGACTGAAAATATTTATTTTGTTATAAATAATTTTCTAGCAAATTTACTTTAGTGCTAGCTCATTTGTAGTAAAGCCAAGTCTCAGTACTCTGCATTAGTGGATGAGGGACATGAAATTAATTATCCCAAACCTAATTTTATTTGGCTTTGGAATGCAGTGTATGCTTTTTTTGTGGGCCAGCCAACACTTTCAATTATGTTTTGATTAGATCAGTTTTGAACCAAGTTGGTCTAGCACACATTAACTGTTGTAGTGTATCCATAAGCATGCTGGATGTTGGGTGGAACCAATCTGTGTTAAAATACTTTTTATTATAGATAATTTGTTACACATAATTCCAGATGATTTGACTATAAAATTTGTCTTCTTTTCCAGCTGCATTTATTTTTAAATTTCAAAGAGAATCACTGCATTCTTATTTTAAAAACTCAGAGCCATTTATAAAATATCATATAGAAACAAAACCCCTAAGAGCATAGACAGTACCAAAGCAAACAGATATAAAATGAGTTTTTAGTTATGGCACACATCTTAGTCAATTACCGCTTAGGTCCTTTGGACAATTTAAATTTGGGATTAGGGCTTAAATGGCAAAACCATCCTTCCTGGCCTTTCGATCCACTAGGACTTAATGGATATAGCCAAAGTGATGACTGTCTAAGAATACCGTTCAGATTCTTCAGTAAAATACGACATTTTCAAGTTGTAATAATGTGCCTATATGGCCTCTGTGAACTATTATCAGTAAAGGAAAAGGTCCTAATATGAATGCTGGACCAAAATACATTGATGTTAAAAACTGAAATAGTATTTTATAAAATCTTATGGTGCTGTGGAAAATATTTATTATGTCACTTTCTGGCATTTCACCATGGAGACCATTCAGGTAATACTGTTTCAAGTAATTGCAGTTAATAATCTGGTTGATTGGTACTGTTTACCACCTAGGGAAGGAATGCTGGTTTTAGGTTGTCTCATTAATATTTGTTAAAGATGCTAAGAGGTTTCTCCAGAGTTGAAAAGTTTCATTAGTCATTTGTGTCTAGAATATTCCTCCCAAAACAAAAGCAGTATTTTTTTTTATTTTATTCATTTTTTAAAAATGTAACATCTTGTTACTTTCATTCTTTTAAAAACATGCAGTAGAACCTTGCTACAAGAACAAAATGTAACTGGAATTTCCTGCACATAATAGGTTTCTTCTTTTGAATAGAAAATCAGATTCATCAAGCTCCCAGCAATGTTATGGTGAAGGGAATGTGTTGATCATGGGGCTGTGGTGGACATTGGTGGGACACAGCTTCCTCTTTATCCTTACTCTGTCAGCAGGACTTCCCCTCCCCTCTTTACCTGATTCTGCTGTTACTCTGACAAAGAAAGAGGAAATCCCCTCTCTGCAAAGGAAGGCAGCGTTGGGGCAAAGTTGGTGCTTCAACGTTTTATGTCCTTACTTCCATGTATTTGTATGGTCATTGAGGCTGGGCGAGTGTGGAGCAGTGTGTAAGATGCCCAGCAAACTGATGGGTTGCTGTCCGGGAGAGATTTACAACAAGTTATTGCTGCTGCTTTGTTACAGGCTGTATTTATGAGTGACAAAAGCAGTTGTCATGAGAGACATGCTTGGCAAATAGAGCTGTCTAATGAGGGGAGATGTGTAATGGAAGGTTAAGGTTTGGGAGCATAATTTTGGGTCTGCCAAAGGGTATGTGGTGTCATTGTGTTCTTTCTAAACCCAGAAAAGCGGGGTAACAGGGTTTCTACTGAAATGTTTAGTAGAATATTTATGATTTTTATATTTTATGATTTTAAAAAGCAAGTAATAGAAAAGAATATATTTTAAAGAACTTCAGAGCAGTTTATATTCTGCCTGAACTCACTGAATTTTTTAAGTTCTAAATCAGGCATCACCAACTTTTTTGCATAGTAGGGAATATGACTGTGAGGTAGAGAGAATTTTTTGAGTGTATAGACTCATTCTCTTTACTTGATAATCATAATTTGTATGTCAGGTAAAGGGGCAACAACTGGGGCAAGAGTTATAGTGGGGATGCTTAGCTGTCTTGAGTTCTGTGCCTGGCATCTTGCTGAGAATGGAGACGGTGGCAAGTGTGAATCTGCAGGAGAATAAAGAGAAACCTTTTGAGCAGGCAGAGGAAGAAGGGTTAGTCTCCCTGTGAAATGGTCCCTGTGAGGAAAGACAGATCAGAGGCTCAGGGGAAAGTGGGCCCAAGTAAAGGATCCTGCTAGAGAAACTGCAGATGGAAGCTGAGCAGTTACCAAGTGCTGATGTGCCAAGCATGCCAAGAACAGCGTATGCTCTGCACAGGAGCATTATTTTAAACAGCACTCTCCTATCATGTATCAAAACAATTGTGGTAAAAGTGCAGTATTTTTTTTCCTTTATTTTATTTCATGTGATTAATATTTTTAATATTGAGCTGTGTTATATTTTTATGGGTAGAGGTGGTCTTTGTCTCATGATTATAAGCCACTGAAAGTGCACTGAACCCTATCCATGTGGCTTTAAGGTGTTTTGCTGTGTTCAGAATTTAGGAGGGAAAAATGCAAGTGAATAATAATAGGCATTAATTTCCTTATTTTGGAGTTGAATTCTGTAATTTGAAAAAATTCAATTAAACATGATAAATACGAAGTGGTGATCTATTCTGTTTTTTGGTCTGTATGTTATTTATTATCTAAATAGCTAAATACTAAGTAATACTATTTAATCAGCAATTTGATAGGCATTAGCGGAAAAAGGGCAAAAGCAATTGGAATAAGATGAAAAGAATAATTTACTCATTACAGTCCCAAAGAATTTGGTCTAATTGAATAAAAGTAAAGGTATTGCTAGTCCTTTGTACAATATTTAGAGAGAACTTTGTGGGCTTCAGACAGGTTAGTGTGTGGATTATAATGCCTTATCCTTCTAGATGCTCCAAGATTCAGGAAACAAGGTAAATCAGTTGGAAACTTAGTGACCAAAGAAGCTGAGTCACCTGGCCTTCTCTGTATTGTGTATACTAAAATACAATGCCAGATCCTAAATGGAATTTAAACTCCAGTGTTTTATGCCTCTTATTGGCTATAGTGAATTGCAGGAAAAACTGAAACTTGAAGCCCCATCTTTGGGGGATTGAAGGAAAAGAAGGTTTAAAAGCAGCATACCCACTGCATTGAAAAAAAATGGAAAAGTAGGCTGTTAAAGGGAGCCTGCAGTCAAATGGACCAGGGTTAATGATCATGTAATTATCACTTGTTTATGTGAATACATAATGAGAGACTGAGTTTTTTATGCTTAGGAACTATGTGTGTATTTTATGTTCTTTTTGCCTTATACATAATAGGCATTCATTTTATTGAATGATTGACAAGAGAGACCTTTTCAACCTAAAATAAGTAATCTGCGACCAGCTAATACCCAGGGATTGATTTTATAAATAAATTTTATCCTGTGGCTCTCGCAGAAGAAGTAAAGAGATGCAGTCTGATCTGGTTTATAGATATAAGTCAGCAGAAAGGGGTTCCAGTGAAAATACTTACACAGTTTGTACCAGATGGGGGAGAGGAAGTTTGATGAGACCTCTGCCAGCCTGAGGTTTGTCTTATAAGAACATGACATACCAATTAAAAGATACTTTCTGCAAATGTAATGTGGTTAGATAGAAATTACTTGGGTGGAGGTGGTGTGGGGTGGACTTTTCTGTATTATGGTATATGACCATAAAGTTTTATTGACCTGAAAGAACTTGTTATAGAACAGAAAGTAGTGGACATTTGATAAGGGAAGTTAAAGATAGTTAGCTAATGAATATGATAAGGCAGACTTACCAGCTAAATAACATCATATATTTCTTTAGAAAACTGAACCGTATGATAATGGAGAAAGACAGCTAAACATCAAGTCAACAGTATCAGGAAAGCTGGGAAGGAACATGCCCTCTGGGATAAAGTTGGAAAGTTTGAGTTACTTAAAAGGAAATGTGTTTCATATGCATCACAAGGGCACTTTTTATGGTAGATGCATGGATCCAAGGTAGGAGTGCACCCAAAAAGTGAGTCCCAGAGAACCCTGAGAACTTCAGGAGTATAGCCTGGATACAGAAAGGATGGGGCTGCATATGGGGAAAGTGCAAATAATGTCATAGACTGAATTTTTTGAAGCACCATTAATACTGAAAACATAGTGAGACCTTTAAGTGGTTGTAGCTAGACTGTGGACTTCTTTCCAAGAAAGGGAATCAATTTCCTTTAGTTATTTTAAACTATTTTGCTAAATGGATGAGTTACTTTTCCTTCCCCAAACCATTAAACTGCCAAAGCCACTAAATGGCTGACCTCAGTTTTTTCCTGATGGAGTCTGGATAGAGACTGAAGCCCAGAGATTATTTGTGTTTCAGTGAGAGAAAAATGCTTAGAAATCTATTTAATTGTACACCTCTTCCACCCCTTATATTATGGGACAAGTAGAAAGGATGAACCAGACATTTAAGGAATGATAACAAAGCATATATATTCCTTGAGGGAGGAATTTGGTCTGAATTACTACCACATAATTTAATGGAATTAAGGGCAAACCCATTGGCTAGAACAAACTGGTCTTCATTGGTGATAAATATCAAGGTATGAGAATTTATTTTTTTTCCCAGCTTAGATATTGATTAATGGTCGATTGGGTTGTTGGGTTAATAGGATTGGTTATTAGGTTAATTGGGGGAGTTTTCTGAAAAATGAAATGATTTAAACACACTATTGGACCACTCTTCACCTATAGACAGAATAAGTACATCTTAGAAGCCAGAAGAACCTGGGTTTTTATAGGTAAAGCAGGAGGGGTCCAGAATGTAGAGATACTAGGCCTTAGCAAACTCTTACTGTTTATAAAGAGGTGGGACAAACATTGACTGTTTTGCATATCAAAGCACTTGACAGAATCACCGATCTGTGATTCTGAGTTTCTCTGAATGTATCGTTTCTCTCACGTTGCTTTCTTAACATGGATTTAGATTTTGTTGAAGATAATTAGGACATTGAATGCCATTTTCACTTCTTGTGATAGTTTGCCACCATGAATAAAAGCAGTCTAACGGGAAATATCTAAGTTGCAATAATTTTTTTTTAATTTTATTATAAAAAATTTCAAACATATACAAAATAAACAATAGCATAATGAACCCCAGATACCATCAGCCAGTTTCAACAACTGCAACATATCTGCCATTCTTGTTTCATCTGTACTTTTCCACTCCCTGCTCCCACTAGGTTATTTTTTACAGTTCTTTTATTTGCATATATTGAAATAACACAAATCTTAACTACTTAACTTTATCAGTTGGATACATCCATATAATTACATTCTATCAGGCCATGAAACATTACTGTTATCCCAGTAAGTTCTTTTTCCTCCCTTGTCAATTCCTGTACCCCATCATCCCCCTACCCCAAGGCAACTACTGTTCTGACTTTTTTTTTCCCCACTATAGATTGGTTTTTACTGTTTCAGGCAGCTACAGTTAGGGGGTGTGTGGCAGTCCAGGGTTCAGAACCCCACATCCCTTAGAGAAAAGGGTGGAGGATTGAGCATGCAGAGGCTCACATGACCAGAGCACAGACATTGAAGGTCATTGAGTCTAATCACTGTTGGTAATCAACTTTCATGAGAATCAGCTGAGGCTTCTTTGTAACCAGCTCTCACAAGGCTCTGCTGAACTATATAAAGCACTCCTCTTCCCCTTGTTTGCATGGATCATTGACTTCCATTTCCCAACCAGCGGCCATTGCGAAAAATCCTCCTGTCTGTAAGTCCCTAATTAAAACTCATGGGTAACTTTTTGCCTAGCACGTTCTTTGGGTTGAGTTGGGTTGGAGCATTTCATGAGCCAGCCAGGTGACCAAAGAGCTGCCGGGTGCAGGAGGAATGAGTACTGGGAAAGGGGGCTCCCCAGGGGGAATCCCGGGATTGCCTGCAGCACCCATGTGGGGTGGGGTGGCTATACTCCTAGACCAATAGACCACCCAGGGGGCATAGAGATGCTTTTAACTGGCTGGACTAATAGCCCTCCTGCAACAAGCCGCAGAACAGTTGGGATTTCACAAGAAAAAGGAAAGCTGCCAGACCACCTGGCCACTTTTGGAGGCCTTGCGATCAGCTGTGGAAGAGGCCTTGATGGCTAAAGCAGCAGTTTGCTGCCTGGAAGAGGCACTTAAGTTAGAGAGGGATACGCAGGTAGCCAAACAGGAAAGATGCTTTAAATGACAGGCTATGCTGAGTAGATAAAAATTTGGAAACATTAGCATAGCATGTTATGTTCCTTAGGAGGAAGTTACCTAAGATTCAAGTAAGATGTATTCTAACTTCCCCTGATTGGGATCCCAAAGTTTGGAACCCAGTGGATTTTTCTTCAGATGATGAGGATTCCCTGTCTGACTGGGAGAAGGAGGATGAAGGGTATAAATTTGTTCGCCCTCTGGTCCAAGGTAAGATTAAGTCAGAGTATGTCCCAGCCCAACTGGGCCCCCAGGCAGATGGGGATGACACTGCTGAGGCAGCCACAGCCCCAGCCGCACCCATTGAGCAATGAATACGCGCTGTGATGTGGGATTTTACCGCTTCTGAATTACAAGAAACGGACTCAGTGTAGGCAAAAAAACCTCAAGAATTTTTATCAAATTGGCTACTGCAATTGTGGGATACCAGTGCAGACAGTGTACTGCTCTCAGAGCATGAGATGAATAAATTGTCCTCTCTCACCACCTATCCTTCTCTGCATGAATGCATATATTGGTTAGCCTCTAAAATGGAAATGATTTTGCTACTTAATTGGCTTACATTCCAGTGTAAGGAGGTGTGGCCCCACAAGGGGGATTTGTCCCATCATACCCCCAATTGGAATACCATTGATGAACTGCAAGATGTATTGAGGGGGCTAGGGATGAAGCATGCGCTTTATACGCCAGGTGCCATTGGACTGGATAGTGTAACTTACACTGCAGGAATTAATGAGATAATTCGATGTATTGCTCCCAGTCAGTGGTATGGGACTTTGGTGCCCATTCTCAACCCACTTATAGGACAGCCTATCTCACAGGCTGCCCAAATGTCTGCACACCTGGGAGAGAGAGATCACCTAAGGTGAAGGGGAGCTGGAGTTAGAGCTATGGGTTGCCTCCTGAGGGGACATGGTGGTCCAAAGCGGGTGTTGTAGAGACAAAGGTGAAGAGATCTAATAGCTGCTGAAGCTAAAATTGAGGATATTGATAGGCAGTCAAATGCAGTATTAGTTTAAACTGTGGAGCAAGCTACCCAAGGAGCAGAGGTTTATTAAGCTTTACACCAGGTCACTAGAGGAGGACATGGATTCTGTCCAAAAGACAGCCAATACCATGTAAAGAGCCCTCCATCCCCACCCCAGCTGAGTCTGCCTGGTATACTGATGGATCAGCACACAAGCAGCCTGCCATCTGGACAGCAGTAGCCATACAACCTAGTATGGATGCTATATGGTGGGAAACTAGGACTATGCAAAGCAGCCAATGGGCTTGGAATTAAGGGCTGTATGGGTGGTCATTATTCATGAACCTGGAGGTGCATTAACTATTTGTACTGACAATTGGGCAGTGTACCAGGGCCTGATAGTATGAATGGTCAAGTGGAAGCAAAAGCAATGGGCTGTTGCCAGCCACCCCTTATGGGGAAAAGAAATGTGGGAGGACATCAGGACTGCCTGTCTTAAGCAAAAGGTAACTGTGTTTCATGTCTCTGCCCGTAACACTGATTTTTTACCTACCAATGTTGAAGCAGATGCTTTAGCAAAACTACATAGCCTAGAAAAGCTAAGTGCCTTTTTCAGGGTCTCCACACATGTGGACACCGATAGAGGGACCCCCTTGACCAGACAACTAACCCAAGCCTGGGCTACTGAACATGACATCTCATGGATATTTCATTTGCCTTACAACCCTACAGCAGCAGGGTTAATTGAAGGAATGAATGGGCTTTTAAATGAGCAGTTAGAAGATAACAAGCAATTGTGCAGCAGTAGACACAGCTGCAGAGTGTTGGTTATACCTGGCCATCACCAACCTCATTTCATGGCCCTGAGCAGCTGCTCCCACTCCCATTGAATTAATAATGGCTGCACCTATGTAAGCCTGGTGAATACAGGTAAAGAGACCAGTGATGCTAAACCATGACAAGGTAATGAAAATAACTTGTTCTTGCCTGTGCCTCAAATCCTAGAAATTGGGGAAAACAAAGTTGATTGGCCCTGGTCCTGGCCAATGCAGCCACCTTGGTTGGGTATTCTAAGCCCATGGGGTATTGGTATTGTTCAAAATTTGAGTATTGAACCACAGTTTATACCAAAAGATGCCACAGGTTATTTATATCAATCCAGGACTCCCAATACCCCAGGGAACTATTTGTATGACTTTATGGACACTCATTATGCCTAAGTTAACAATGGATGTAACCCGAGAAAACTCCCTGCAAATTCAGGGAGAAAAATATATGGTATTTGAAACCCCCTCATAATACCCCCTCTCCAGGAACACTTCTGGCTACTAATGGAAATTTAGCTTGTATTCTATTAGATTAGTAGGATTTGCTTCTCATAGTTCCCCATAAACATCCTTCTTTTCGACCTTAACATTGTAGCAAATACCTTTCTGCAATAGGCTTCTGCAGTAATCTATGTGTACAATATATCTCAATGCTGAACTGCCACCAGCCTGCCTTGGACTGTGACCCCTGTGTGTTGGACTGGGTGAAATACCACCCCGCTAGCCTGACAGAATTCAACATATCAGAAAATCTGGAAGAAGATCTTCTTATTTAAGACTGAAATCATAGGTCTTATCAGTATCAGTAGAATGGTTTAATTCCCTTTCTAGGCCATGACAGCATCATTTGTGAAGTTGTTATCTCCATGTGGGGGGCTCCTAGTGTTCTGTTGTCTCTTATACTGTTGTTGTGGAGTATAGATACAATGTCTGTCCTATGGTCAATGCAAACAGCTGTGTAGGGGTGGATTGTGGCAGCCCAAGGTCAGAACTGCCATCCCTTAGGGAAAAGGGCAGAGTCTTGAGCATGCAACAGCAGGTGTGACCAGAGCACAGACATTGATGGTCACTCAGCCTAATCACTGTTGGTAATCAACTTTCATGAGAATCAGCTGAGGTTTCTTTGTAACCAAGTCTCCTGAGGCTCTGCTGAAATACATAAAGCACTCCATTTCCTCTTGTTTGGGTGGATCATTGACTTCCATTTCCCAACCAACCGCCAGAAGGAAAAATCTTCCTGTATGTGAGTCCCTAATTAAAGCTCATGGGTAACTTTTTGCCTGGCGTGTTCTTTGTTCTTGAGGTTGCATTGGGTTGGAGCAGGGTGCAATTAACAGCAAAAGGAAGAGCCTCTTATTCTATCAGCTAAGTGTTTGTTAAGAGGGCTGAGTGGAGTAGGAGAGGAATTCTTAAATCTTCCCATCAGAATAAAGCTCCTGAAGATTTGCATCAAGGACACTGCCAGATAGGTTAGGAAAGCACAGAGCATAGGGCTTTGCTTGAAAAGTCCAAGGCTAAGAACTCTGTGGTAGGCCAGTCTGAACTGAACTCTTCCCAACATTGTGGATTGGAAATGCTCTTTGTGGGTGAATGCTGCGAACTTTGGGCTACTGTGATTTGAATGTTTGCATAATAGTAGTTTTTGGGGGGTTGGAGTAGGGGAAGATTGTTGTTTCCTGAATAAAACTTCCTTCTATGGACATCAAACTTAAATGTTGGAAATTGTCAGCCCCTCATCTGTACAACTCTCTTCCCTACCTCTTCTTCATATTTCAAGTCAAGCGTGTTATGTCAGTAAAGTGGGATACTCTTACCTTAAAAAGTTGTCCCTGTAACACCATAGATATTATCAGTAAGGATATTTTCCTTTGTTAGACAATTTTTTTAAATGAAGTGATTCTCAACTAAATTGTTACATGATTTAAGAGCTATTATTGTCTGACTTGTTTTTGTGAAATTGGCTACAAAAGGCATTGCGGTTTTGTCCTTTATGCATAGAAATCAGGAATGGCACATGTGCCTTCACTTCCTTTTCTGAGACCATGACAGACATTGCAATCTGTCACATCACTCCTACCCCTGGATTTGAGACTCAGCTTCAGAATCCTTCCTGACACAACACTTCAGGCATCCATTACTAGTTGATCTGAGATGCCACTCAAAATGAAACCCATTTATCCTCTGTCTGAAGGAGTACATAATTAGTTTGTAACCCACAGCCTCCCTCATATCCCAGCTTGTGGATGGCAAGTATATCTCAGACTTATGTCTCCATTTGATTGACTTACTGTCCACAATGACTCTCTACCTCTAATTAAATCCAAAATTCCTCCAAGGAAAAATAATTTCTCATCCCAATGAGAAAACATTTTAGTGAGTACCAGTGGGTCAGAAGTCATTCTAAACACTATCATACTTAATCTCTAACAGATATTATTTTCCTATTTTCTTGATGAGGAAACTGAGTCTCAGAGAGCTTAAGTGACTTGCTGTAGGTCACAGATATCCAGCAATAGACTCACGGGACTTGGACTAGGATTTAATGATTTTCCCTGATATCTTCTGCCTTTTTTCTTATTTCGTTTTTCCTTTTTTTTGTCTCCACACCTCTTGGCTTTGCTGAGGAGCAGCTGGCCCTTTGGGAACTCTGCCATAACTTCTGTGAGCAGATTGACAAGTCACAGCCTGTCACAGGGAAGGTTCTTCTTCTTTTTTCTACTGGAGGGAGAGACACATTTTACTTTTTTTGTTTGTTTGGTTACTTGCAGGTTTGAAGTCATTCTGAATGCTGAAATTCCAGCTAGTCTAAAAAAAATTGAGAGATCATTGTATTTTGTTTTATTTCACATTAATTTGGTAGTTGGGTCAGGAAATTAAATAACACTGTGATTATTTTATTTAATTGAAGCAGGTAACTGTAAAGCCAGAGGAAAACTTTTCAACAAGTTAATCATTAATGATTGATTATTCACAGGTGTTTTTTATTGTGTTGTTAGAAGAATAATCATCACCCAAAATGAGTGCTTCTCAGCTAAATCTAGCATATCTAATATATGTGTATTTTAATGGAATAAACATGTTTGAAATTAAGTTTTATTTATATATGTGAAATATGTTTTCAAATTTCAGCCACATCGACTTGAGACCCTCTGAGTATAAAATTCCCAGCCAGTGTGCCATGATTGACTCCCAACAAGGCATTATGTAGAATAATCAGAACTCCAGCTCCTGTACCGAGTGCTAGGAGCAAGTGCAGATCTGCAGGAGCCCCAAAGAGTTCAGGGGATGTGTGTCCTAACCCCAGGGCTGGGCCGGCTGTTTGAGGCTGCGTCTGAAGCTGGGTCAGGCTGGCTGTGAGGCCAAGATGCAGCTTTACTGTACTGTCCAGGGGGATGCAGTGGCTCTGGCCCAGAAGCCCAGAGAGGAGAGGGGACAAGCACTAGTTATCACGCCAGACTTTCCATGATTTTCCCCAGACGAACACACTCAAGAACAAAAGGGGACACACCCCCGGGAGTTGGAGCTGCAGGAACACAGCATGCAGCGGGCAGAAGAAATCTTCTCTCCCTTTCCTCTGGCCCCTCCTTCCTTTCATCGTTTATTGAGCACCTTTTGGATTTCAGTCACAGGGCTAGATCCTTGCCCTTAGGGAGTTCCCGGTTTTGAGGAACTATTCTGGTGACACGTTCCTGGAAGGCAGTTTGCAGGTGGGGATGGGGACAGGTAACTGTGGAGCCCTGTTCTCCTCCTGGGGTGTTTAGATAGAACGGTCTCTTCACTAAGGTTGTGTTGTGTCTTGGTTCTTCTGCATTTGGGCACAGGGTAGAGAGGAGCTAATTACCATTACTCTGGACTACTTTTTTCTAAATAAGGTGACCATATAATTTACTGTCAAAACTAAGACACTTTTGAGAATGAATGGGGCTTTAAAAATTTTTAGTGTATGTTAAAAATAACGTACACAGAATTATTATTCTTGGAACATATTCCCCTTCTTAGCCATTTCTGTCCCCCAAACCAAGGGTGTTGTAAGTATCTTTATATTAACAGTCAGGTGGGACAAGGACAAGTGACACCAGAAATGTATGAAAGAAGTTAATTAGGTTAATTAGTTAGCACTCACATGTCCTAGCACCGAGAGGCATGGCACATGTCACAGGATCACACAGGGAACTCATCAGAAGCATAGGCTCAAGCAGGCCTGCTGGGAGGAAAGGTTACAGTGGACCTGGGGACTATGACTTTATGGTGTTATATGGTGAAACTGTAACAGTTGGTTAATCAAAAGTGGGGATTGGGGAGTTTGTCTTTGACTTTCACTGGAGCACTAACTGTTTTGTATTTGACTTTCACTGGGGCACAAACTGGGTAGATCGAGGGGAAGAGAGGGAGAAGCTGTTTATTATGTATACACAGGTTTTGGGGGTGGTCACTGAGGGACCTAACGATAGGTCTACGATGCTGAGACAATGCAAAAGTCCCTTATGTTACTGCAGACGGTGGGAGATGCTAAGGCAGCACGACCATGTATAAAGCCCTATTTTGTTTTAATTCACTACTACCAACCCTATATGCCTCAGCATCAGGGATGTTAGGATTGGATTATGTTGGCTCTTTGTGTTGCAGAAGATGTTAAAGGTGAAGGATATTTGTGTGTTGCTGGAGGTTTTGGCAAACAGGAATCATGGTGGATTTGTGGGAGAATAAATAGGATGGACAAGCCCTCAGTGGAGGGTGACGGAAACATTGTGTGATGTTAATCCCCTATGTGGTGCGTTTTGTAAGCATTGTCTGGTTTCCCATAATGTTTGTGTGCATTTCAGGGTGGTGTTGCAATTGAGGGGGTTATTACTTACAGTTTGGTGATATGGTTTTAGCTGCTGTGTTTTTTGTTTGTTTTCTGTTTTTTGTTTTGAAGGCAGGAGGCAAGTCCCAGGGAAGTGGAACTCAGGGGCTTATATTGGCGAAAAGAATTCTGAAGCTGTTGTTGGATACCTAGTTCGAGGTAGGAACTGGAGTAGTGAGGAACAAATGAGGGGTGTCTGGTAAAAGCAAGTCCTGGGGGAGTAGTCTCTATTGTTGATGGCCCCATGGCGAGAAGTTTTGTCATCTACATGGATGAGCTCTAGGACTGGGACGATGTCATCTGAGGGAAAGGTGAGGTCCAGAGGGTCTGGGCTTGTAGCATACCCTTGTGCTGCACAGGTCAGGATTTGTTTGCAAAAGACCCTGCAACTGCTGGAATCACAAATCTCTGTTAGGGTATTGGAATAATCAGGGATACATTTATTGAACTTCTGAGCTGCTTTTCAGTTGGTAATTTGGGACCATTCCATCCAGAAAAGATATATTTTCTCAGTGCATTTATAAGCTGCATTGATGGTGGCCTGATGTATTAGGGGAAGAACAATCTAGGGTTGCTCCTGCTGACATCAGAGATAGCTTATTGATGCACAGGTTTTAACACTGTAGCCCGAGTTGGGGATAGGCATATAGTCAGACCGTGGCCACTTCACTGGACAGTATTTGGATAGCTGTTGGGCTGTAGGCCGTGTTGCTTAGGCATCAATGCCATTTTTTTTTTTTAAATAAAGGCTCCTTATGGCTGGTTATTTATGTACACCCAGTGGCATGCTGACCTGAGATAATGTAGCTTGCAGCATGTCTGTTTGGTCCAATCTGGGGGACAGTGTTGAGCCCCTGTGTTTGATTGCTGTGGGTTCCTCCTATTATTGTTGGGCCCATTGGGTTGGCCAGCAACCGATAACTTCTGCCAGGCTTAAGAAGAATATAAGGCATAACCAGGGTGCACATTTGCATTTTACCAGCTTTGATGATGTGCCTTTACAGTTCAAGGTAGCTAAACCACCACCAAGGGAGAGGTGTTGGGTTTTAAATCCCTCTGTAGCTCCCAGTCCAGTGCTGTCATGCTGAGAATGTATATACAGGGGGCCAAACTCTCAAGTTTCCCTTTGCCCTGGTGTTGTCATTTCCCTATGTGGCTAACCTCCACTAGGTGGAGTTTGTTTTCATCTCATACTGTAACCCACATAGTACCTCTGCTTGGGTTTGCGGCTATAATTTCTACTTCCCGTAAAGAACTGGGAGACCTAGGGTTTATTATCCTTCCTGTATATCCAGTTTATACTGGTAAGGTTTCTGGAGCTGGGAATTTTACCTTGAGTGTGAACTGCTCCAGTGGCCTCATTGGGCCATCAGTTACCAGGGGATTTCATTTCACTATTCACCCGTGATTGTGTCACCACTCTCTGTATTGTGGCAAGACAATCGAGAAGCTAAAGTGAAAGGGAGAAGTGTTATTTATTGCTTTGATGAGGAAGTAGTCATCTTGTCCCTAAAGTGGGCTGGGTTTCCTTTGAGGCATTTTAGGAGGCTTTATTTTATTTATTTATTTATTTTTTAGAGGTAATTTGTATAGAGCATATGGAACCCTACTGGCCTGGAATTGAGGAGTATTAAAGCTTGAAGCAAAAGTTTAACTCCCTTTGGCTTTCATTTGCCATTTAGTGATTTAAATAATAGTTCTTTGAGGAGGCAGTTGTGTTTCTCAACAAGTCTCAACAGGTGACAGGGCAAGTGAAAATTTTAAATGATTTCTTGTTTGAGTGCCCACTGTTGCATGTACAAGAAGTGAAAGTAGGTTCCCAGATCTGAGGTGACAATGTGAGGAGGCCTGAAAGGAACAAGGGTACAGTTAAGGAGGCTATGAATTGTGGCTTCCCCAGTTGCATGTTGCCTGGGGAAAACCAATATGAGGCTGGTATGAGTCAGTCACAGTCAAGGCTTACCTGGCAGCTCTGGTAGTAATGGGAAGTGGTCGTATGTAATTTTTTTTTTTTTTCATTTTTATTGAGATTGTTCAGATACCATACAATTATCCAAAGATCCAAAGTGTACAATCACTTGCCCCTAGGTACCCTCATACAGCTGTGCATCCATCACACTTAATTTTTGTTCAATTTTTAGAAACTTTTCATTACTCCAGACAAGAAATAAAGTGAAAGATGAAAAAAGAAAAAAAGAAAAGGAGACTCTAATCCTCCCCTATCCCTAACCAACCCCCCTCAATTGTTGACTCGTAGTATTGATATAGTACATTTGTTACTGTTTATGAAAAAATGTTGAAATACTACTAACTGTAGTATATAGTTTGTAATAGGTATATAGTTCTTCCCTATATGCCCCTCTATTATTAACTTCTAATTGTATTGTCATACATTTGTTCTGGTTCATGGAAGCGATTTCTAGTATTTGTACAGTTGATCATGGACATTGCCCACCATAGGATTCAGTTTTATACATTCCCATCTTTTGACCTCCAACTTTCCTTCTGGTGACATATATGACTCTTAGCTTCCCCTTTCCACCTCATTCACACACCATTCGACGCTGTTAGTTATTCTCACATCTTGCTACCAACACCCCTGTTCATTTCCAAACATTTAAGTTCATTCTAATTGAACATTCTGCTCATACTAAGCTACCACTCCCCATTCTTAAGCCTCGTCCTATATCTTGGTACCTTATATTTCATGTCTATGAATTTACATATTATAATTAGTTCCTATCAGTGAGACCCTGCAATAATTGTCCTAATGTGTCTGGCTTATTTCACTCAGTATATTGCCCTCAAGGCTTTGTCATCAACCCATTTTTTTTTAAATATGGTTTTGTTCACTCACCATACATTCCATCCCAAGTAAATAATTGATGGTTTTCTGCATGGTCATACATTTATGTGTTCACCACCTTCACCACTATCTATACAAGAGCATCTACATTTCTTCCACAAGGCAGGAGGGAGAGTCAAAGAAGGTAGAGGGGCAAAAAAAAGAGGAAAAAAAATGACAGCTAGGAAGCAGCAAAAGGAAAAATAACCTTAAATCAAAGTAGAATAAAGAATCAGACAATACCACCAATGTCAAGTGTCTAACATGCCTCCCCTATCCCCCGCTCTTATCTGCATTCACCTTGGTATATCACCTTTGTTACATTAAAGGAAGCATAATACAATGATTCTATTAGTTACAGTCTCTAGTTTATGCTGATTGCATCCCTCCCCCAGTGCCTCCCCATTTTTAACACCTTGCAAGGTTGACATTTGCTTGTTCTCCCTCATAAAAGAACAATTTGTACATTTTATCACAATTGTTGAATACTCTAGATTTCACCAAGTTACACAGTCCCAGTCGTCGTCTTTCCTCCTTTCTTGTGGTGTCTCACATGCTCCCCATCTTCCTCTCTCAACTATATTCATAGTTACCTTTGTTCAGTGTACTTACATTTGTTGTGCTACCATCTCCCAAAATTGTGTTCCAAACCACACACTCCTGTCTTCTATCACCCTGTAGTGCTCCCTTCAGTATTTCCTGTAGGGCAGGTGTCTTGTTCACAAAGTCTCTCATTGTCTGTTTGTCAGAAAATATTTTGAGCTCTCCCTCATATTTTAAGGACAGCTTTGCTGGATACAGGATTCTTAGTTGGTGGTTTTTCTCTTTCAGTATCTTAAATATATCACACCACTTCCTTCTGGCCTCCATGGTTTCTGCTGAGAGCTCCGCACATAGTCTTATTAAGCTTCCTTTGTATGTAATGGATCGCTTTTCTCTTGCTGCTTTCAGGATTCTCTCTTTGTCTTTGACATTTGATAATCTGATTATTAAGTGTCTTGGCGTAGGTCTATTCATATCTCTTCTGTTTGGAGTACGCTGCGCTTCTTGGATCTGTAATTTTATGTCTTTCATAAGAGATGGGAAATTTTCATTAATTATTTCCTCTATTATTGCTTCTGCCCCCTTTCCCTTCTCTTCTCCTTCTGGGACACCAATGATACGTACATTATTGTACTTTGTTTCATCCTTGAGTTCCCGGAGATGTTGCTCATGTTTTTTCATTCTTTTCTCCATCTGCTCCTTTGCGTGTAGGCTTTCAAGTGTTTTGTTCTCCAGTTCCTGAGTGTTTTCTTCTGCCTCTTGAGATCTGCTGTTGTATGTTTCCATTGTGCCTTTCATCTCTTGTGTTGTGCCTTTCATTTCCATAGATTCTACTAGTTGTTTTTTCGAACTTTTGATTTCTGCCATATACATGCCCAGTGCTTCCTTTACAGCCTCTATCTCTTTTGCAATATCGTCTCTAAACTTTTTGAATTGATTTAGCATTAGTTGTTTAAATTCCTGTATCTCAGTTGAAGTGTACATTTGTTCCTTTGACTGGGCCATAACTTTGTTTTTCTTAGTGTAGGTTGTAATTTTCTGTTGTCTAGGCATGGTTTCCTTGGTTATCCAAATCAGGTTTTCCCAGACCAGAACAGGCTCAGGTCCCAGAGGGAAGAAATATTCAGTATCTGGTTTCCCTGAGGGTGTGTCTTAGAAAATTGCTCCACCCTTTGATGCCTCGGGTCACTGCGCTTTTCTGCCCAGCAGGTGATGCCTGTTAGCCTACAATTCTTGACTGGTGTGAGGAGGTATGGCCATGTTCCCCCAGGCTCTGGGGTCTGGTTCTGAATGGAAAGGGCCCCACCCCTTTCCTCCTAGAGAAGACAGACCCCCCAGGTGGAGGTCATTAGCATTTCAATGGTCTCGCTCTCTGCTTGTGTTGTCTCCACCCTTCCCAGAGTCACAGCCCTGGAAACTGAAAATGACTGGGGCTTTCTCCACTGAGCCAAAAAAGAAACAGATAGTCCCCTTCAGACTCAGTCCAAGGCGACCCTCCGGCTCTCCCAGGTCAGTCATCACCCAAAGCCTCTGTCTGTTTTTTGGGGATTCGTACCTGTAGTGAGCAGTTCACACTTGCTACTTAAAACCCCAGTTGGAGCTCAGCTGAGCTATATTCGCTTGCTGGGAGAGAGCTTCTCTCTGGCACCACGAGGCTTTGCAGCTCGGGCTATGGGGGAGGGGGTCCCATGACTTGGATCCACAGGTTTTACTTACAGATTTTATGCTGTGTTCTCGGGCATTCCTCCCAGTTCAGGTTGGTGTATGATGAGTAGATGGTCTCCTTTGTCCCCCCGCAGTTATTCTGGATTATTTACTAGTTGTTTCTGGTTTTTTGTAGTTGTTCCAGGGGGACTACTTAGCTTCCACTCCTCTCTATGCCGCCATCTTGCCCGAGTCAGTCATATGTAATTATTATGGCAGTGGGAGAAGGGTTTATCCCTTCTGTGGAACGTGATCGCTTCTGTGGGTGCCAGTGTTTGGAGCACAAGTCACAGCCTTCAGTAACTACTCTGGCCAGTGATGGGCCTAGAGGCAATTCCTTTTCACGGGTCTGCTCTACCAGTCAGAGGAGCCTCTGAGCCCTGAGCTGCTATGGACCCAGATCGCCAGTTGGTAGGCGAAGTTTGGGGGCCCTGAGTGGCAGTCTCTGAGGGATCTACCAGATATGTAGTGCAAGAATGAATTTTAGACAATCAGTGGTATCATTAAAGAGTGACTCCAGTGTGATGACTCAAGAATGTGTGGAAACGTGTTGTCTATAGGGATGGGTGAGACTGCGAGCTGTTTCTAAATGTGGAGCCCCCCACAAGGGCCTTTCTTGTATGAGAAAATTATTCTGTTTCCACTGGTCTGACCACAGTGCCAGCCCATTGGCCACTGCCAGCCCAAAGTCTGTGAAGATTTGGAGATTGGGCAACTGGCAGCTCAGAGAATCCTGGAAAGCCAAATCGACCGTTTCCAGTTCTGTCAACTGTGCAGACCCCAAATACCTGTCACAGGTAAGAGAGATGTCTGAGGCCGACTGGTATGCCACAGCCCTCCAGTGATCTGCATTGTGTAAAACGGTAGTGCTGTCATAGGATGCCGTCTCTATAGTGCAAGTATTTAGCAGTCATTAATGACAATTTGTCAAGGTCTTGGGGGCAGAGGTTGTGAGTCATTAGGTAGTGACACTCAGTAAAACCTGTTGGTCAAGTCAATCACAGCAAAGAATTCACTAATGTTCCTTTGTATATCTTCTACTAGATGATGTTAAGAATAGAAGCTTTGATGGAAGGGATGTGTATACTAAAGTTTCTATAATTGGTGGTTAGCAGCCATTTATTGGTGGTTTTAAGAACTGACCAAACAGAGCTATTGTATGGGGAAAGTATAATGACTCCCTCTTTTAGGAGATCTTGGATCACAGGCTAAAGCCCCACAGTACCTTATTTCAGGTGATATTGTTGCATGTTTACCACTTTGATTGGCAGGGACAGTTCAATGTGATCCCATGTGGCATGGCCCACCCAAAATGCCAAGAATTTGATCTTATTTGTGGTGACATGTTATGAAGTCAATACCTATAGTGGGGAAAGTAAGAGTAAAGGGTGCTAACATTAGTAGTAGTTGTTCAATAAGAATTGTTTCGACTGTCACATCTCCCAGGGGTGGGGGAATGGGCTTTTAATATCCAGGAGGAGGAGGTGGGGAGCCCTCCATAGGAGGGACCGTGTGGTCCTCTGTAGGGTGACTGGGCCTGATAAGCCAGGATCTGAGAATCTGGGTGGGAATTCCCCTCATGTTGTATCAATAGCTCCACCCCACCCATAGTCTCCTGGATAGTATGAGTTATGCCAGTAAAGTTGAGCAAGGTTGCTCAGTAATTTTGGGTCAGGGATGGGAGGCAGGGAGGGAGTCACTGTCAGAAAAGTTCTTATGACTCAGTGTCAGGGTGGGGGCCTCCTTAGGGTCAGAGGTAAACTCCGGGTCTCTTTTGTCTGAACGTTTAAAGAAATGACATGCCCATTGCATCATCTCAATTTTTCTAAGTAATTATTGGGCCTTGTCAATTGTTTACTCATGGGCATCTTCCTTGGCAGTAATGACCACTATGGATGGGTGTGCCTTTTTCTGTGTCGTAAATATCCAGGTCAATAGGGGAGGAGCTCAGAGTCTTTAGTGGTACTTGCCAATTGCCTCATTTCCTGGGATGAGACTAGCAACTAGGACCCCATATCTGCCCCCTTTTCCCTCATCTTTTTGTGAAAAATATTTAAGATTGCTTTGAACCTCCAGCCTCATAAAATTCCATGTTTTGGTTTGAAGTTCCTCCTTGTCTCCTGTGATCTTAACGCACTGCTTTGAAACTGGATGCAATCATGAGGTGTCTCCTAGTGCAGCCTGTTTGTGGGTAGCTGCCTCTCATTCTAGGGTGTCTCAATTGACGTCAGAGGCATCTGGATCAGCATGCAGCAGAACTGTGGTGGCCAGGTCACCCGTAGGTGGGCCTGTGGGCCCCCAGGATCTGAGGAGGAGTGCCTTTGCATGTAGGTATGCGGCCGCACTCAGTAAAGCCCCAGCCCAATAAGAGCGTTTTGCATTTCTTCAACAATTGGCTGACCTCCTCCAAGAGTTTGCGGAGCCTGTCCATCCCAGGACATTAATTCTTGTGCCACCCATCACCATGGATGGGACCCACAATAATGGATAGGGTCGGGGGATGAAGAGTGACAGAAGCAAGGGGTGCAGCAAAGGGAGGGGTGGCTGATCCTGACAATATCGCCTTTATGATGTGCCGTAACATTTCCTGTGGAGGGGATGCCCCATCACAGGTAAAGGCTTGGGGCGGGGAATGGTGTTAAAAGGAAGGAATCACTCAAACTCCTGAGCCCCAGTGCCCCCTCAGACAGTGTTTTTGAAGGTCTCCCAGCCCTCCTCTCCCACTAAAAACATGACCCGATACCTGCTATTTGCTAACAGGGATGGGATGGATGTGGGAGGGTGGTCCTCTCCTTACCCTGCTAGTGGGGATGAAAACCACCTCCTGTAGGGGTCTTTTCTGAGTAAATAGGCTAACAATCTAGGCCTAGGAGCTGTGGAGGGGAGCAATGGGACTTATGGTCCCCTCTTGCTAGCCAGGAACTCCACTAGGTGAGGTTGTGGTGTCCCAAAAAATTCTCAGAATGTTACTTACAGGACCCACAATTTAGGGTGGAAAGTCATGGTAACACTTGAAACAGGCAACATAAAGCAGCACGTGTGATCTCCAGCATGACAGAGAGCCCACCAAAATAGTTTCACCTAGTCAAGACAGCTGGCCCGTTAATCACAGGCAGCATGAGACATGTCTGGAATCTCCTGACCACCATGACTAGCAAATATTGTCTACTTCATCAACTGAGTTGTAAATACCTTTAGGGGACAGTCAGGTGCGGCAAGGACAAGTGAACCAGAGATGTATGAAAGAAAATTTAATTAGTACTCACATGTCCTAGCACAGACAGGAGAGGAACACCTCACAGGGTCACACGGGGAGCACGTCAGAAGTGTAGGCTCAAGCAAGCAGGCTGGGAGGAAACGTTATGGTGGACCTGGGGACTATGACTTTATGGTGTTATCTGGTGAAGCTGTAGCAGTTGGTCAATCAAGAGTAGGAGTTTGTATTTGACTTTTGTGGGTGGTGAGCCCCGGTAGGAACGAGAGAGGAGAGGGAGAAGCTGTTTATCTTAGATAGGCAGGTATTGGGGGTGGTCACCGGGGACCTAATGAAAGGGTCTAAGATGCTGAGGCATTATGAAAAACGCAAAAGTCCCTTATATTACTGTCGACTTCGGAAATGCTGGGGCAATAGGAAAGTGTGAAAAGCCCTATTTTATTTTAATTCACTATACCATGCCACTGGTATTTTTCCGAAGACTATTTTAAAAAAATAATATCATCAAAAAATTTTCCTTAAATCTGCCCACAATCTTCTTCAAATAGATATTAGCATTTTTATTGAGATAATACATATAACAATAAAGTTACCACTTGAAAGTGTGCACTACAGTGGTCTTAATATATTCACTATGTTGTGCAGCCATCATAATACCAGAACATTCCCATAACCTCAAAAAGAAACACTGCCCATATTAGTAATTAGTCCCAATTTCCTCCTTCCCCCATCTGCCAATCACTAATCTACTCTCTATCTCTATGGATTTACCTATTCTGGACATTTCATATAAATGATAAATATCTACAAGCATCTTGTGCAAATTGCATATTCATTAACAATTTTCTTGAGAAATGGAAATACAGTACTTAATTTTTCATTAACCATTTACATTCCTTTTTTTATAGCTCATTGCTGCTGAAAGGATTTACTGCAAAATGTAAAAGTGTTACCAAATAATAAAATAAATAGTTGTAAATTAACATCACATAAAAATGACAAAATCACAATATCAATATCATTCAGAAAACTTTATGTGCTCCACCTCTATTTCCTCTCACATTTTTCATGTACACCAACTCCAGCGACTTCCCACTGGCTCTTCCAGTTAGTGGCCTGGATACTCTGTGCATTGCAAAGGCTGTGGCACCAGCTTAGGTACCGTAGGCTGGCAACAGTGACAATTTTTCCACTATCACCCAAGACCAGGTGTTAGCTGGCCGTAGTCACTAGTGAAAGAGTACACTTTTTAAATTTATCAGTGCATGCTTTGGAAGCCATCTTTGAAAGGGGAGTGTTAATTATGTTGTGTCAGGAAAAGGTTGGGAAAGAGAAATGAGCTGGTCATCTTCCACATGTAGTAAAGTGAGAAATCTGTTCAGTGCACAGGAGCCTTAAGCTGTGGCAGAACCTGGAAGTACAAAGTGGAAGTCTACTACACCCATCCTAGCTCATTTAAATACAATAGTTAATAATAATACTTAATTAAAAGCTGACAATTCCAGGACATGTGCTAACGAAGATGGGATTCCAGAACAACTGGTTTGTATCAGGAGTGTCCTTGTCAAACGAGGGTATAAGGTCTCCCTACCTCTAATGATGTAGGAGAGAGGGAGCCAGGTAAGAAAGGAGGGGGCAGGGCAAGAGTGGAAGCAATTCATTCTCCTTTCTCTTTGTCTAAAGACCTGAAAAGGATTTAACATTTGTTTGATGCCTAATGGGATCTAGACTGCCCAAGCACTGGGTTGCAAGGAGTATAGTGGCTTTCCTTAATCTTATAAATAATCTATAGAGGAATCTTTAATCCCAGGCTGGGGAACCCTGGAAAAGGGATTTACACAGAAATTGAGGTGGGAACATATCTGAAATCTACCTCAAAATTTTATTTAAACTGGTTAGAATATTATTTTCAATATTCAATATTAAGTTACAGTGTCATCCCAATGATAAGAAAACGGTCTCCATTCTCTTCCTAGTAGACTTCAAGATTTATCAGATATGTCACCTTCTCTATGAAGGATTCTCTGGACTCCACTTACTGCAGCATTTTGGCTTGTTTGTTCCTGTTTTATAATACTTACCATATAGTATTTACCTTTTCCCCCCTGTCTCTCCCACTAGACTGTGGACCCTTGGAGGACTAGAACACATTCTTATTCATCACTGACCCCCAGGACACCTTCTTATTCATCATTGATAGTGCTTGCCACTTGACAGGTACTCAGTAAATGTTTATTGAATAACAACAACCATAATAAAAGACCTGAAAAGTTCCATAGTGCACCTGAATTCAGCAAAGTTTGGAGAAATTTGTTTGTGGAACCAGTCACTTTTTGTGGTAGGGAAAGGTCTGAGCACAGCCTGCTGCCTTTCCCTGTGATCCACAAATAAACCCTGTGCTGGGGACTGTGTTACCTTGGCTCCTAGAATGGGATGATAAAATGCAGGCTGACTTCCTTCTTGAGTGCCTTTAGGTAAGACACATCCCCTAGCAGTTGTAGCCTGTAGTTCTTAGGTGCTTAATGTTCCCCATAGCACCCCATTATAGTAATCTACTTAGGGGAATTGAGCCACCCCTCCCTGAGTTTTCTGTATCTCATACACTAACTTATCCTCTACCTCGTATTGAAACTTGTCAGTTCAGTGACCCATTACACTGTTTTCCAAGAAAATAGCTAGCTTTTTGACATCCAGTTGTGCTAAGGCATTAGGATATGATAATGAATAACTGTGTATCCTCAGGAACATTTGAACTTTGCACTGGAGTTTACAGCAATATGACACTTTACTCAAAAGAAGGGGACCCCCAAAGAAAGGGGGTCCCTCAAAAGAAGGCTTTTCCTGGCTACTCTTAATACCTCACCAAGCATGCCACCTTACATAAAGTTGGTTCTTCCTGCTGAGAGACTTCCATTTTCCCAAACTGACCAGAATTTGGGAAGCTGAAAACAAAGCAAGATGGGCTCAGACAGGCCACAGATTGAAAACAGCAGAGGGTTTTTGGCAACCCAAGTGGGCTTCCAGGCAAGGCTTGCTGATCAGCAGAATAGCTCTGTGCTATTTTCTAGGGATGAAAATGGAAGATGGAGGAGGAAGTTGGCTTCATGGCTGGGGAGAGGGCAGGGATGGGCCTACAAAAGGAAGATGGAGAAATTAGGGCAGATGGTTGTATGTGAGCTCCAAAGCAATCAGAAAGAAGAGAGGACTAGAGCAAGGGTAGAGGCAGAGGAAGGAGAGGGAATATGGGGGGTGGGGATGGCAGAAGCAAATGCATGGCTTTGTGAATCCCCAGCTGCCTCAAGGCAGTCTGAGGTAGGATATGCTACATCCTGAGAGCAACAGAATCCACTCTTTACCTGAGCAGGTGACAAGGATCTCACCCTTTACATGCAGCCTTGGCTGCCTCTCTCCGGAACTAGCCTCCTTTTAAACAGTGTATCCAGAATTTCCTAGGAAGAAGGAACAATGCCATGCAGAGTGACTCATAGCAAGGGATTCCTTCAAAGCCCTAGAAGCAACCATTACCCAAAATAGGCAGCCAACAAGTTCATTTATGACTTGCAAAAATACCAGCTCTATCAGTCCCAGCTTCGTATGAGAAGTTGACTTCACAGCGCTTTAGAAAGTAACAACATCATAAAAATCTATTAATATGTTATTTTATCTGCTATCATAATTTGTCTTCTCCAACAGAGTTCTGGTCATTTTCAGAAGTTTCCTTGTAAATATGTGAATATAACGGTAAGAAAAAAATGAAAACAGAACAAAATGAGGTCAAGTATCACATTTAATCCACAAATTTTATGATAGAATGTGAAATTGTTTTAAGGGCGGCTAATGTAAACCTTTTGGGATGATGTTATGTGGACTGCCACCAGTCTAAAAGGAAAAGATGCCTGAAAAGGGAATCCAAGGAGCAAGAAGCTTTAAAACCTCCTTTTTTCTCTAGTTAATGATGTGCACTTTATAAGTGATTTGGTGGTACCCAAAAATTCTAGACCCAGCACATTCATGTGTATATAAATTTGTACTGGTACTTTTAAGAGCAACAAAAATTGTATTTTACAACACTCAAGGCCCTGTGGCATGCCTGAAGTGTGCCATAAAAGGAAATTAATGCTGAAACAGAGTTGGTTCCCATCTATTGTCACTAAAAGTCATTCAGGTGAAAATTAACAGTTTGAACCTGATTCTACCAAGCTGTTAATTAAGGGAGCAATTATGGAAATAGATTAGCAGTTATTATTCTCTTTAGTTACCAAAAAAATATGCCTAGGATATGATCTGTGATTCTCTTTCCTTTCCTTGAGCCTTTCTGGTCTCATGCTACTTTTCCAGCTAATTGGGATTCTCTGGCAAACTTTCCAGATGTGTTGCAGATTTTGAGCAGGCACATTTCAGGTTGTGAAGGTTCAAATCTAGTATCTCCAGGAGGCCCACTGGGAATGGTTCAGCCTGCTGTTGGAATGTCCATGTTTTATAGGTAAATAGATGATATGGTTGTTTGAAAAGAAAACGCTTAATAGTTGGCTAACAATTGCCTTGAGCTCTAGACTTCCTTTCTAAGGCTCAAAGTGAACTCAGGTTTTTCCAGGAAGATGGCAGAAGTGGAGGTGGTAAGGGTATTGATTTAGAGAATATATGAGACTAAGGGAAATGCCTAGGTCTGGAAAACTTGGTTCTGCCTTCTCCTGAGGCCTATATTTACAAGGCCAGGAGATGTGGCTTTGTAGAGCAGGTATCTGGCATATAATCTGCTTTGGAAGCTGGCTGCAACAAAGGGGTAATGAAAAAAAACCTAATCTATCGTTTCATGTACGCGAAAAAGCTATCCCTTAAATCTCACCAATTCCTTAAACATTTTTGTTTTTTTAATGGCAGTAGATTGAGGACCAGACTGGATAGTGAATACCAGCGACCAGTACCTTTTAAACGCCTCCTGCTGGAGAGTTCAGTCTCTCTTGTCCCGGTTTTAGTGGAAACTCAGCCATCTCTATGGCCTTTCAAAAGGCACAATTGGGGTCTTACAAAGAAAGAAGCATTAAAGACATTCACAAATAAATACACCCACCAATCACTACAGGGAGTGTAGGTACGCAGGCTGATTTTCAGGAAAGATAATGAGCTTATAGAACAAGGTGGAACTCATGGAGCCATTTCTGAGATAAACACCCTTATTCAAATGCCACTGACAGACTGTTGTCCTAAACAGAGAGACTTGAGGCCCAGCAGTCACTATGCTGGAGCAAAAGATTTGGGGCAGAACCAAAGTTTTAAAGACATTTTAATGAAGAAGTTCAATGATCCATTGGTCAGCAGCCAAGTGTGGGCTGATTTGTTTGCATTTCCTCTGGGAACTTGCAGGCAAGTGAGGAATTGGCCAGCCACGACTGTGGGGGTCACCCATTCCCCTGTTGGCCTCTTCTCCCTGGGCATTTGCAAGGCGGGGGAGGAGAGTTGGGGGAATCCATTTCTTACAAAGGCCAAGTTCAGCAGCCCAGTCAAACTGCAGTTTCCTCCTGAGTGAAGGGGCCCAGAACCTCCCCTCACTCCAATCTGGCGTTAATTAGTCCACAAGTGAGACCAGCGTCAATTAGAGGGTGAGTGGGAGGCCGTGAGGGGAGGTGGGAGGTGAAACGTCACTACCTCTTCCCTCCACTAGTGATGGTCTGAAGCTCACTGCAGGCGCAGAGGCCTCCAGCATGCCTGCTAATGGGCTGGTTTTCCTAATTCAAGTTCTTGGAGATGAATAGTTTAGCCAAGAATCTTTCAACCAATCCTGTTGTTTCCAGTTAACTCAAAGAATTTGGGGAAATTTGTCAACTGGATTTAGCTTTTAAAAAGGGACCAAAAAAATATAGAGATTTTGCTATAGTTTGTTTGGGAAGTTAAAAAAATGGTGCTTATACATACACAAGTGTGTACCTACCCCCTATCCCCTACCTCCATCCACCGGCTCTCCTTTTCTTGATTTATTATTTTTTTAAATCACATTGGTAGAAAATTAGGCAAAAAATGTGAAAATACATGGTTGCAAAAATAGTGATAAGGAGGACGTAGAGAGATTTAAAGAGGTGAGCTGCATTATGATCTTGGTTTCCCTGCATTGATGAGTCCTGACATGGGCTAATGCCCATTGCTGAGCAGAATTCATGATTTCCAAGGTCTGAACACCAAGCAGGGAGGTAGAGCAGGAAAACTGGAGGTCGTACATATATGGATATGACAGGGCAAGGGGCAATTAGGCAGAAGACCCAGAAGTGAATGTTTCTGTTCATGTGTTGAGCAGTCTGGAGAAAAATACATTTTAAATTCTTCGCCCTTCCCAAATAAATGATAGAGAAGGGACCTTCATGTACATAGAATGGAGAGAGGCACCCTGCTGAGTTCTGAGGACTTGAGTTGGGCAAAGTGGCCAGAGTGTGGTCTGAGAACCTGAACCAGCAGGTGGGTGGCCTCTCCAGAAATGAGCTGCAGTTGTTAGACTAGAGGCATAAGGTCTAGAACAGTCTGTCACTTTTGCAGGGCCTGACTCAACTCTGGCCAGGAGTGGCCTTGTAAACCAGCAACCATAGCCCTAGGCTAGAGGACCTACAGTGAGTGGACCTGGCCCACTCCCCACAATATGGCTGAAGCCCCCTAATTATTTTTTGTCTCATTGAGCATAAGGTCTCTTTATGAGATGAAGCTCCCTTCTCTCTTACTTCTGGCAGAAGGCAGCTTTTCCTTGCTCAAAGGCTCAAAGAGAGCTTGAATAGGGCACAGTTTAGGGGTGAGTTAGCCCTGATCAACTTGCAAACATGCGGCATCAAACATACTGGTGGTGTATCACTTGGGGTTCGACCCACTGGAGTGGGAGAGACTTCCCTGGCTCCTCTCCTCCCTCCCATCCATTAACCTGATGGCTGGCTGATCTGATCCCAGGGTCAACTGTAAAATTCTGTTTCTCCACTAGCTGAAAGACAAGCATGTATCTTGGGGGATCTTTCTGTCCCTTTTGACCTCCAGGTTCCATGTCTAATCTTTCCCAACACTAGTGTTTCCAGGTTGTTCTGCATTACTGGAGAGGGGGGCTTGGGAAGAAAAGGGCCAAGGAGGAGACTAGCAGAAGACACTTTCAGTATGCCCCCTAGGGACCCTGTTTATTCTTCCTGGTGAAACTGTACCAAATATAATTCTGAAAATTTCAGCATCACAGTTCTTTGACCTTAGGAGAAAATTTTCAGAATTGATTTAGAAGGTAATTAATTAATTGAAAGATGAGAAATGGTGAAAAAATTGCAGCAAATGTAAAATGGTATTGCTAGGACACCATGAGCCACCTCGTGCCACTCTTCCCAGCGTAACCTAGGCTCTCAGCGTTGGTGACAACTGAGTGCACCCACTGCAGAGGTTTGTGCAACTGGGGAGGGCAAGGCTTGCTGAGAGACCTTGGGTGTTGAATATAGGAGTTGGACAACTCTGTGGGGGTGAGCATGTCCCCGGGGGTGGGGGTGGGGTGGCTCATAGATACAAAGGAAGAATGGGATGGCCTCAGTTTCAAAGCTGGAAAAAAACAGGAGGTAAAAGTAATTCCTGAGGGAATTACAATCTCTGAGCACCACAGAATTTGAGATGCAAAGGATTTCAAATCTTGCCCTCTATACTGGGGTCAGTAAACTTTACCATATCTAAAAATCATCAGGGAGCTTTTCAACAATGCGTTTTCCCAGACCATCCCTCCAGAGATTTGGATCAGTTAGTTTTGGGGTTGGGATGTGGGATTCTTCATTTTTAACCGAATCATTCCCTTGTCCCCAAGAATTCTGATGCAGATGGTTCATGCATGGTCCACACTTTGAGGACCAGTGCTATGTAATGCCTGCGTTCCTCCACAATCCCCCCAGCAGTGGCCAGTGACCTTCTCTGCATCCATGATGGGAGGCAGGATGCTGAGGGAGCTGCCAACCCCAGGCAACTCTTGCAGTTAGCTTGGTCTTCCTTACACTTAGCAGAATCCACCTGCCCATAAAAGCCACCCGTTAAGAAACTGATAGGCTTCTTAAGGGGAAGTTGAGGTGGGGAACACAGATGATGCTTGAGGTTCAACCTAGGATGTACTTCAGCACAATGAGTCAGAGTCACTCATGTAACTGGGATTTGCTTGCTCTGAATCTAAGACTGTAGAGCAAATCCAATATTGAGAAACTTGTATTTGTGATATTCTGGGGGAAAAGATCAACTCTTATATTGTTAATAAAGTCTGAGATCTCCACAAAATTTTTATTTATTGGGGGAATGGCTTTATTAGTATATTTAAAAATAATCCTTATTATTTCCTATGATATCTGACTCAAAACAGTAATGATATTTTCATGAATTTGTTGTATTATCTGCCCAGAGACACATTACTGGAGTTTGACACAATTTCAGTCTGAAATGTATGTCTCAGTAGAGGGTTGATCCTAACATTGAATTCCAGCAGGCTCCCGCTCGCTAAGCAGCTGGTTGGCTGACTACCTTGGCCCATGTTGTGCAGTTCTTGGATCTTTATGGAGTCTTGAATTTACTTTACCTATTCTGGTTTAAACCTTTTCCCTTTGAAATTCATAAATTTAGCCTATGATCAAAAGTCCTGAAGGGGCTCATTGAGGAGTCATTTGTCAGTACATTTGGAAGCTATCGCTTCATTTAATTAATTTCCCTTCTAAGAAACTTACAGTGCAGAAATGCCCAGAGCTTCTTCCCTAAGATGCTCAAAACACAGAACTATGGAACCAAAAGGGTGCAACTCTCCCCTTCTACAGTTGAGGAAACTGAGGCCCAGAGAGGTGAAGTGTAAGGAAATCACCAGGTTAGCGGGAGAGCTAAGACTAGAACCTCCTAGATTAAGGCTAGTTCCATATTCTATACTTTATGCTGCCTGTAGAAGCTGTTAAGAAAACAAAACCCAGAATACCCAACTCCCCAAACCCAAGAATCTAGTACTAAAATGAAGTTGTAACTGTTTGTGAGACATAGAGTAGCCCCAATCCATCACTGAGAGGAAATGGGAAACCCCCTGGTAGGGAAGCTGGCTGCCCTGAGAGAGGTAGAAGGAGCCCAAATTGCTCCCTGGGGACCAGCCCACAAGCTCGTCCTCTACAAGTGACAGAGACTTACAGAGTGTTTCTCTCGGCAACGTAACCTAATTGCCATTTCCCCCACTAGCTTCCAGCACTCACTCTCTGCCAAGTTCTGGCTCCCACCCAGCACCTCCTTGAGGCTGGTGCCAAACCCCAGACTGCCTTGTCCTAGGAACTGGTCCAGAATGGCCTTAGTAGTCAGCTAAGAGGAGCGCAGTATCACAGCCTGGGAGGCCTGGCGGCCTGGGTGGGCTCCAGGGCCCCTCTTTTGTGGAGACCGGCCCCAGCTCAGCCAAGTGACAGTTGAGGGAAAAGTAAAGCTAGTAATGGCACCCAAGTGTCACTGGGGTGGGAGAGTGCTTGATCTGGCTGGCCCCTCCTTTTTCTGGAACTGGGAGGAATTTGATGCCACCAGTATCTGAGTGCCACGTGCCTCATTTATCAGGAATAAGCTCCCGGAATTCTGGAACCATACAAACTCTTGACGCCTGGTACTCCTGTCTGCACACCAGTGAGTGAGGCTGGAATTGAGGGCACGTGCAGTTTTCAACTCTACTCCCTTTCTCCCTGTTCTGGTTTGTCTAGGGATGGCCACTCTTGTGCATTTGAGACTTATGATTAGGATTGCCAGGATGGAATGGTCAATTCTCTGCATTATATGTGGTACCTTTTGCCGTCCAATTTCTAAGGGCAGACAGGACATGTAGGAGCTCATCTCTTTCTGCAGCAGGCCTATATGCTCCCCAGATACTGGTTCACCCCTTAATCTTTGAGCCCCCACAAATGAGTCACTGTCATGGGCAAGGTGACACTCACTCTTTACAAGCTTTCACTTTCATAAAGTGTAGCAAAGTTTCTTAACATTGAGAACATAAATTGAGACCCTTAGAGGATGCCAGGCCTAGTTTGGAGAAACACAGTAAGTTGTCAGCACTAACATTTTAACCAGAGAGAAACTCAGACCCTGAAACCAGATGGCATCACTTGGCTATAGGTAGTCAAGCCCACATGATTCAAAATGTACTCATGTGGATTTTGTATTTTTTTTGTTAAATTGTAGAAATGACGCAAAAACCTAAAACCTCGTTTTGAAACTCATGGACCACTCCCCACCTGCTGCTGTACTCTGCTCCAGAACTTTTAGGGATCCAAAGGTGCCATTTTCTGGAACACTATTGTAGAGTCTTTCCCCCTAAAAAGCAAGATGTCCATCCAAGGAAAGGACAGGAGGTTGGACTGAGCTTGGGCTGTGGCTCACATAGCAGGGTCAGACTAAACAAGGGAAATCTATCTGACCATGCAACCCTGAGTTGGTAAGCTCTTGGTGACCCTCTCTCTCAGGGCCCTTCTGATTCATGATTCTATCTTTAACACCTCATTCCACTGTTGGATAGCTCTTGCTAATTGTGACACCTTCCTAAACAAAGCCAGAATTAGCTGATCTAGAATTTTCAGATTCGTGTTGGTCTTGATATCTGAGTCTTGATATCTGAGATTACATTTTTTTTTTAAAGCCCCAAAGATACTAGAGATACTGGGGACAGAAAGTATGTAGGCCTGACTTAAGCTCCTTTTTTTACACAAATGGATACAAGTTCATTGGAACAGCCAGTGAGTTTGCTGATTCGCTTCTGAAAAATGTACAGATGGGGGAGATGGGAGTTTGGAGGAGAAGCACAGATGGAGAAGTCTTTTCATTTTGATTTGTCACTGAGCAGAGACCCAGAGTTACTGAGGGTGTCAGGAGTCACAGATGCAAACGCAGGGAGGAAGAATAACACAAGCACATGGCAGGTGGCAGCAGGCAGGAAACATGTTTCTGCAGGGTTCAGACACCTGCAGAAGGACACGTATCAAGGAGCGGGGTGGGAATTTCAGCACAAGCCCCTGGTGTCCTCCCATGGGACAGAGCTGAGTGTTCAGGGATGGTTGAGAAACCAGTGAAGCTTCTAGATGACTGACATCCTGCTCCTGCCACCCCCCACCCTTAAAGAATGAGTCGCCTCTGTACTTGATTTACTGAGCCAGGCTTCTGTCAAACTTTTGGCTTTGCTCTCTGAAGCTTGTGAGGGCTTGATCAATTGATTGATTTTTTTTACCACTGCTTCTTTGAAATTAGTTTCCTTTCCCATCATTTTTGTGAAATAGCCTTTGTTATTGGTGACATCTAAATGCAGATATTTTAACTTTGCTTTTGTAGGTTCTCATTATTGAAAATTCTGTACAGAGTTCTAAGCACAAATAAATGCACATCCAAAGTCCTGTTTTTGAAAGCATCTGCAGGTCTGAGACATGTTTTTCAGCCCAAACAGGTTTTCAGGGCCACCAATTGTCGTGGTTGGAGTCCTCAGGATAAACCAACCTGACTGTCTAATATTCTTTTTTTGGTCACTATATTGTTTTGTAAAGGATTTGAACTTTGTAGGCCTTCCAACTGGTTGGTGAAACTCAATAAACACTTGAGTTTAGATGCCAATGTTATGTTGTTTGAAATGTACACATAGGATTGGATTGGCTCTGTGTTTTTGGACTGATGGGTTACCTGTGCCTGGGTGGCCCACGTTACTGTTGATAAGCTCAGCGTATACTCACCTGGACTCACAACAGAGGTTCTACCAGCTGCTTCAGTGGAGAAGCCTAAGGCAGTAGAGTAGGTTTCAGTTCCACACTTTGCTGTTGCAGTTGCTGAGACCTGCTGGTGGAAGTGCTGATTCTTCCCTGACCAGTTTCTTTAGAGACTCATGGGCTGACAGAACCCAATTTGGCCCTCCTCTGCCACCAGTGCTGTGTGCTGTGGCCTGCAGAGAGGGGAAAACCTGCAACCCTATTTGGTAGGGACCCTCCCTTCTTCCCAACTCTCTCTCATATGGAAAGAAGACAGTTCTACTGTCCTTTTGGGTCCGAGTTCTCTGTAAAGACCCTCTCACTTAACAAAAACAAACAAAAAAAACCCTGCTTTTAGAACCATCTCTAGAACTAGACAGCGGTCATTAATCATACTGCCTGAAGTGAGGCATTCAGGATTCTGTATGTGAAAATCCAGCTACTGCTGAACTACTGCCTAGGAGACAGGTGGGAAGGAGGGGCCCTGCTTCCCCCACCACTGCCCAATTGACCGTTGTGGACCACCCAGCCCAGATGTGCATCACTGTTGAGCCCTTGGGCCTGTGAGGAAGGGCTAGGCCATGTCTGTTAAATACGGAGAACAGGGGCTGATTTAACTATTCCACAGTCCCACTTGACATTCTCCCTATGAACTAATTTTGGGTGCCATTGGCTGAAGAACTTAATTGGATGGTTTGCATTGATGTGGACCACATTGGCCATTTAAGGCTGACTGGCCAGTGTAGGTTCAGTAGACATGATTCAACACCCTCTCACAAACCGTCCTGAGATGCTCCTGCTGGAGACGGATCATGGGTGGGATGAGTCATGGGGCTGAGCTAGTATGGGATTTTTACATTATCATCAGATACAAAAGAACATAGTGGGAAGCAGGAGATAGAACAAGTCTTTTAAAGTGGCACCTTCCAGATAATGTTATAAGGAAATAAATACATTGCCATATGTTTTCATCATAAGACTATGATGTAAAGATGCTAGAAGCATCACTGTGACAGTAAGGCTGTGATTCATTCGGAGAAGGTGGTCAGGTGGCACCCATGTCTGTGTGCAAGCTCCCCACTGACCCACATAGAGATCCTGTCCCAGGCTTGCTCCCCTTGAGGCTACTTTGCCCTAAGGTCTGAGGCTGCTGGGGATCTGAGTGCAGAACTCTTGGCTCTTCATTTTCTTCTTTCTTCCAATCCTATTAAGACAGTATCTAACGCCAACAAATTTTATTTTTGAATCACAACTCCAAGACCTCTTGTTTGAAGGATACTTTCAATTTATTAACGAACCAGAGGAAACAGCACAAAATTGACTGTGAAGGGCCAAGAAAGATGGACAAGGGTTCATTCTGTCCTATTCTCCCACGTACACCAAATAAACCCTCCCTCTGCCTCGGGGATGGTGCCTCTTAGATGAGGGAAGGCCAGTCCAACAAGAGGAGCACAAGTCCTCCCACCCCCACCCCTGAAAGTTTTCCTCTATGGGATCATAAATCTGCACATCTAAGACCTATAAAACAGGACTTTTGAAGAACATCTTCCCAATTTGAAGCTATATTTTTTCACACCTTTGGATGTCTATTTTCTTTGAAACAGCACATCTAGACAGACTGCAAACCCAACCCATTAGATACTATTCTTTTCTTCTCTGCTGCTTAATAGTCTAGATCCAGGTTTATCCCTTTCACTCTAAGGAAAGAAAAAATAGTAAGACCTTACATTCGAGTTTCCAAAAGCATGAACATACAACATCTCTTTTGATCCTCACAACAGCCATGTGAGGTAGGCAGGCAGGCATCGCAGTTCCAGGATATAGAGGACAGGGTTGTAATAGGTGGAGCTGGGAACTGAATCCATATCTCTTCACTCCTGGTCCAGGCGTCCTTCCACTCCACAAGATGAGCTGGTAAATGGACCTCACCTTGATGAGCAGAGCAGCCTTGCTGCTTAGAATAGATTCAATGTCTTTTGAGCTTGTGAACAAAGGTGATGTTAAGTACAGACCCCATCAGAGCTCCGGGGATACACACACCTGATTTCAGGGCAGCAACAGCATCAGAAGGGTGAACAGGACAGAACATTGACATCTTTGACAAGGGTTTCATCTTGCTTTCTTGATTCTCACCTTGACCACACTGGGTGTTGTAATTTTAAAGCAGCAAAGTCCAGAAGGAGGGAAGGCATTTAAAGGACTTTCTCATCTAGCAATTTATTGATTCCTTCACAAATCCTCTTGAGGTTGGACCTACAGTCTCCATCCAGATTATAGAGGGTGGAGAGGAACTCTACATCGGCAAAGTGGTTGAAGACGTGGTTGATGCGCCCATGGGTCCTGGGCGTCAGGTGTCGCTGCACCAGTTCATGCACCAGGTCCTTGCACTCGTGCAGAAGCTTGGAGAGAATGTTCCTGTCAAAGGTGTACTCTACCTCATAGAAGCTGACAATGGTCATGGCGGTCTGGTTCAGCTTCTTCCTGAACTTCTCCACAATAACAATTTCCTCCTGGCTAAACTGGTTGTTTCGGTAGAGGATCCCAATTTTGACTGCCACCTTGATTAAGTCTTTCATGATCTTGTGGGCTTCCTTCTTGTTGTGAGTGTGCTCTTTGGTGACTTTGTAGAGCTCGTCAAAGATCTCGCTGCTGGTGTCATCGATCAACATGTTGGCCATGGTTTTGCAGGCTATTTTGCTCAGAATCTTCTTCTGGGCTTGAAGGGCAAGACTCTTTGAACTAAAAACATCAGGACCTATGGTTAAAAAAAAAGAAAGAAAAGTTATAGAAATGCTAGAACTGTTTATTGTTTTGGCAAATGGAATACATTAAACTGACCTTAAGTTCTAAGAGTAAAAACCCATGCCTCTGTATACCACAGCTCTCTAATTAAACCTCACCCCATTGTCCTCTGCAGGTGACATGCTTGGTTCCACTTTTAAATCTTCTAAACTCCTCCTTTTGCCAGAAGTGGTCTCCTCTTGTCCAGGCCAGACTTTACCTTTTAAAACCTACTTCACGCATAAAGTGTTTCTGACACTACTAGCTCAAAAACTCCCTACAACTGCAGTTGCACTGGTAATCATTCAGCTTTGCAAATTACACAGGAGCAGATTACTGCTTATTGGCAAGATGCTAGCACTAATGCCAACCCCATTTTCACAGCAGACATGGATTGTTGATCATAGCTTTTTGATTGAGTCTCAGAATCCATATTTCATTGAGTCTAAGTTGTATTTTTTTGTTTTTGTTTTACATTTGACATCTTGGAAATTGGGATGTGTTTTATGGTCACTGTTCCCAGGTGGCAGTTGAGCTGTGATTGTCAGTACCACTGTGACATCAATTTACAGAATAAGTGTCAGATTTGGGAGAAAAAAACAGGAAACAATTGTAGAACACTCTTGTAAGAAATGTCTCATAAATGCTCTCGATGGCATAGAGAACAGCTCATTGTGGGAAACACAGACTTCAAAGATTCTGAATCAAAAATGCTTCAAAAAAGTCAAGACACTTCATGTGAAGAAGCTATAGAAAAATGTAACCAATTTATTTTGCTGACATTTTCCTCTTAATGAATGAACAAAGGAATGTTAAAAAAAAAAACACCATGTCTTAATAAGTATAAAAAAAAGCTCTTTCAAATAAGTATAAAATAAAAATCCTAAGTAATAAGAAGGCAATGGCTCATAGTTTAATTGGCAGCATTTTTTCTTTCTTAAGAGTATACAAAATAATGGCATCTTAAAATTGATGGCATTTTAGATTTGGTAATACACTCCACGGAATCACCAATTAGCTGGAGTTGGCATTTGAAACGACCTGGCCATCCTCATCTACAGTATGTATACCTATTATTCTTATCTTCCCAAGGGGGGTTGAGCTGCCTGAGGACAAAGACAATGTTTCCCCCAGCGCCTAGCTCAGTTTTGGGCTCAGTGATGGAATAGTGTCTGTTGAATAAAATACCAGAGAAAGATTGAATAAGAAAAGTAACAGAGTACAGGACACACTAAACTTATACTCAGAAAAACTGATTTTCCTTTGAAAATTGAGGGCCCTCCAGGATCTCACAGAACCCTGGGGCTCAGTTAAAGCCTCTGCCCAGTGCCTTGTGGCCGCACGGTAGAGACAGATGTGAAAGACCGTTAGCAGAGACAGACAGAAGGTCAGACATGCCAAGCTTCTGTTCTCCTCTTTCTGGCTCCTCCCCATCTTGTATTCCACCCCAGTCTTATCCCTCAGTGGACAGTGACTGATCACTGGATACTCAGGCCTCACAGACACAGACTCAATAAACACTCAAACACAATTTAAATACAGGCCCCGGCATTCCTGCCACACGCCTGTCCCCTCATGGACCGGCCCAGCCCTGGGTCCTTCCAGGACAGCTACTTCTGCTCTTGGGCCTCTTCTGGCTGGTTGCAGGCCTAGAGTGGGATCACCGCAGAGGGACAGAGCTGAAGCAGGAGGTGCCATGGGCCTCCCTCAGCCCCAGGAAGCGCTCTCCCCAAAGTCGGGGAGCAAAGTCTTCAAGCAACTTCACAGCCATGTGACCCTGACATGGCCAGTATTTTCCCTTAGCCTTGGGGGCAAAGGAAATCACACTCATCATGTAGGAAATAAAAGGAAGCAATGGCATCTCCCGGATCTTCTTTACCATGAAAAAGCCCCAACTTCCTGAAAATTCATGTTCTTCCAGAGTTTGAGACAAATAGTATTCCTGCCCAGTCTGATTGCTACCATGGTCGCCAGACCTCTGTGTGAATGACCTTTGTTCCCAAAAGATCAAATTTGTCCTCCAGAGACAAATATTTACAAGCAGTAGGGATGTTCAAAAGATTGTGCTATGTGCTTTGAAGTCAGTTCCAAAAAAAAAGCTTAAAGATTTTTTTGAGTAAAGGCCCTATCATTGAAATAAGTGTATGCCCCCTCAGGTGATTATTCTGATGGGAACAAGACAATCTAGATGGATCTGTTTCCAGAAAAAAAAAATAGTCATTTCTTTGTAGGGAGAGCTCCAGGGGTGCTGAAGGAGGGCTTCAATGTGGGGACTGCTAGGATGTTAGGAAATGGTTTCTAAAGTTATGGTTTCAAGTCAGTAATTTCCCCCAAGTTACAAAACCCCAAGTTACAAAACCCTGGGTGGTTTACCTGATAAATTTCCATCCATCTCTCTTGTATAAGAATGTGTTATTTACCTACAATGGGATTTGGGGTACCAGCTTCTATGGTGAGGGCTCAGGAGGGTCACAGTTCAGCATCTCTGAAGCCTTAAAGACTAAGAATCTAGAGCAGAGGAACGAAGTGTTATGGATCTTCAACATAAAGGGAAAGCTTTAAAAAAAAAAAAAAAGACAGACAAGTAGATTCCCACACTCTACCCCAGAGGGTATCCAAATCTTCAGGAGCAGGGGGGCCGTCCATAATCACAAGCTCCCTAAGTGATTCTCATATGCTGAATGTGGGTCCCACTGATTTACATGCCCCAGTGTGTGCCCTAGAGAACATAAGTCCTGTTAGATGCCCCAGAAAAGAAGGTTCCATGGTCAGTCAAATGAGTTTATAGATGATTATATATCATGGCTTGCTCTTAATGATTTCCCATGCCAAGAGGTTATTAAAGGTCTTGTGTAGTCCTGCAGCAATAAACCTGTATAGTTTTGTTTAGTTTACCACTTTCCAAACATAATGGACCTTAGAATACACATATAGTCTACACACGCACACAAATACATACATACCTATGTTTGTATATGCATGTATATGTATATATGTGTGTGTGTATATATATTTATTATTATTATTTTTGGTAGCACCTACTACCATCTTGTAGTATGCATTATAGGAAATGCTAATATAAGACTAAGAAAAATAAAATCAAAACACTCTGGCCAATAGGACATTTTTACAACTCCAAGGGATCTATGGGGGAGGAGTGGGGAGATTACCACTGTTTCCAACAGGGATGCATAATGTAATACATGCTTTAAGGGAGGGAGTGTGCACCAATGGAGGGCTAGGTGTGGGCAATCCTATTTAGAAGACATTCCACACATGGAAATCTTGGGCTTGCTTCCATCCATCATTCTGCCTCAGCCTTCCAAAGAGGGACCACCTTGGCGACCCACCAGGGAGGGACACTTTGGGCTAAGAGGAAGAGTGTGAGTCAAGGTCAGGAGTGTGCTTGGAATATTTGGGGAAATAATTATATCATGAGTACGTTTGTGCTCCATTCTTCTATCCAAGAGTCCTAGGACAGATCTTGGCAAAACTGTTCTCTTATTCCTGTGTACAAGCATTAGGAAGCTCTTTTAACCATGTTTGAACAAAAGTTCCCATTCCCCAACCATGAAAGGTAATGGATTGTTCACAGTACTTCAGAATCTCTGAGAATGGAGATAAAAATGTGATTACATAGCTACAGTATAGCTCGCCTGGCCAGCCCAATGAGACAAGATTAAAGAAGCTGCAAACTAATCCTTTTAGGAAAATCAGGGGCTTCCTTAAACCAAGATTGATGCAAGAACTCAAGTGAAAGGAATATGAAGGCAGTGCTCTGAGAATAAGTTCCTTAGAACATTTACAAAGAAAGGAAAAGTACCAGAACTATGTTGGGAGATGGCATGACGATGGGAATGAAGTAGTTTGGAGGGAGAAAGCAAAAGACAATTTAAGTGGACAATTCACTGAATGGAAAGTGCTGGGGTTTGTCTGAGTTGATGCTTTTATAAATGATGTTCAACAGGAGCACAAGTGATGCGTCCACATTTCTAGAAAACATTCAGGTCTCCCAGATGGCGAAATGCCAAGTTGGTGGTGATAAACAGCAGGAAGATCTCAGCAAGGTGGGTGAGTGGGCAGAAAAAAGGCAGATAAGCTTTAGCATGGTAATAAATTTGGGCGAAAATAAAGTTAATGATAGTTGTAAATGATGACAAGCTCTGAGCTGTTAGCTGCAGCTCAGAGAAGTACTGCTCTGAGCACGAACCCAGGATCTGTGGTGGTGGCGAGGGGTCAGCCCCCAACTCTACTCTCCTCTTCCTCATAGGACTCTAGTTTCTCTACCTGTTGTTAAGGAGTGTGTTGAAAACTGGTTTATAAGTATGGATAGCTGTGTCAAAACGATAAAATTGGAAGTTATTTTTAAGAGCCAGCATGTGTGCATGTACCTGCACACACCCACATCCAAACACACAATATCACTTTGCTTCTGTAAATGGATTAAGATGATGGCAGGGAAGAGAATTAGCTAAAAGTGTTAAGTATAGATTAGATGCAGAGATGGTACCCAACAAAAAACATAATGTGTAGTGCTCAGTAAGCACCACTGATCAAGGTGGGGGCCCCAGAGTACAGAAGTTGGAGGGGAGCCTCAAGGACTTGGGGAGGTGTAAGACCCTGTGCAGAGTGATTCATGGTAGTCCAGGTTTCTGGTGCTCAGTCACTTACTTGGAAAAAATACTTAAAGCAAGGCTCTGAAGACAGAAGCCTCACAAACTACTCTCAACTCAGAATTTCACGAGTGCTCATCTTTCTGTACAATTGCTTTTGCACCCAAAAAAGCTGACTAGCCCTGTCTTGTCCCTCATGGGGTCTCCATTCTTCTCTATTAAGGGCCCGTAGCCAGTGGAGCCAGTCGTGTGCCTCCCCTCCCCCTCCTCCCATTCCCTTCTCTGTTCTCTGGGTGAATGATGGGGAACCAGGGGGCTGTGGGGATGGACGTAGTGGGCAGGGTGGGATATCCACAACAATGGTAAACGCCTTCTAGAGAACACGTTGCCTCTCAGTTCTTGGTGTCCTTAAGTGGGGTCAAAACTATTAAGGAAACTTAATTAATGTTTTCAGATGTAAACCTAACAGAAAGACTAACTGAACAGTTAGTTGCCTCTTCAGTGGAGTCAAAACTAGAAAACATTTTCCTTCCCTTGTACAAAACTGTGGCTCATATACCCTTGGAATATTAAAGAAAGACCGCAGAGGAGATACAATGAATTCGTCAAGGGATGGTGAGGCCTTTGCATCAAGGACAAGTGAAAACCTTGATCCCGCCCTCTCCACACAGAAATAACCAGAGCTTAGCTCATGAAAAATGCCTTTTGTTGGCCCAACCCTCCTCATACTTGAGTGAGACAGAACCTGGGGCTAAGAAAGATATTCTGGGATACTTTAAAAAAACGTCACACTAAAACTTAGATGACAGGGGAGGGTTGGATTGTGGATTTCTCTGGCTGAGGGTAAACCCTACACAATTCTGAGGCTTTCCTGGGTGTGGCCCCTCCTCCAAGAGAGCCGCCTGCCTTAAAGACAGTTCTTCTGGGCTCACACTGCTGCTGGAAGACCTAGGATCCCCCAAATTTCTACCACCTGCAACAAGAAACAAAGAGCTTATGGGTCCCATGGGTGGGGTCACACTGACTCACAGGCGGCAGCCTCCACCAGACCCCACTATTGGGGTGTGTGCAAAACGAAAATATTAAAACCTCTCTTTATGTTTACTTTTTTTTCCTAAAGAGATATATTAAGCTTTACTAAAATTTAATATACAGACTGATCCTGGTCCCCCACTGATGTGTGGCATTCAGGGTAAAGAGGGGAAGGTCTCCCCACCGTGACCCCATCACACGGTACACAGCCACGCTGTAGCTGTATGTCTTGCTTCTTTCCTTTCAACAGTTGTAACTTATTTCAGCATATGTTTATGTGTGCTTGGTTAAACAGCTTCACTGATTATATTATTTATTCCAACTAACCTAACCCTCACAAAATGGACCAATGATTTCAAAAGATTTCTGCAAGAGACAAAACTGAGGACTGAAGACAATACCCTAATCACGCACGCCCATGTGAACAGCAAGAAAAAGGCAGAGCTGACGATTATCCTACTCGAAGAGCTTCTCCCAGCCACGTTACAAGGTAAAAGTAATGATCTAACCAGATCTGAGAAGAAACAGGCCATTACGATTCCAAAAATTGTAATAAGACTGGTTGAATATGGATTTCTAACATTTTACTTGCCTTGAGATATTCCCCAAGGCAGTAGGAAGCCATCACAATCAGTAAGACAGTTCCAGGATTGTTTCTTTAGCTTGTCCTTTGGGTGACCAGGAGAGCACAGTGAGGAACAAACACCTGGATGACTGGGGCTGGGGAGGGAGGAGTTGAGGATGGTGCTGCATGTCTTCTAGCTTGGGAGCTGGGCCATTACTGTCCCACCAATTGAAACAGGAATCTCGGAGAAGGGACCAGGATGGGCAGGGGCGGGGGGAGGGATGGATTCAGGCCTGAGCACTATGAGTTCGAGGTGACACGTGGGGCATCTGGGTGGAGACGGCTGCAGGAACCTATCCAGTAGGCATCTCAAACTCTCAGTCTGTCCTACCCTGAGCTTCCAATTTTCCCATCCAAACTCTGTTCCTTCCCATTAAGAGATGGCAAAAAGGCTCATCCTCCCCAAATAATTCGCCAATTAGGGATCCTGAGGGATAAACAGATTCTTCCTTGGAAAGGCAAATGCCTATTTAGCTGGTTAAAGTGTAGTCTCTACTCACTACTCACTGTAAGTCAGAGCCACATGGTAACCTCCGTGGGGACCGGATCCCTGCTTTTTGGCCCAACACCAACCTGCCCCTCCGCCTACCACTGAGAGTCTAGATTATTAAAAATTGGCGTAGGGAGAGGCAGGCCTGGGTGCAGTAGGATTTGGGTGGAGGTTGGGAGGAAGAAGGACTGAATGGCTAGAGACAACCAAATGCAGAACACGAAGTAGTGTTAGCCAACTTTCACCCCTTCTGCCAGAAGTCAGTTGTCCCGCCTCCTACTTTGGGCTTGGGTGCCTCTGAAATCTTGCTTTTGGCTCAGGCATGGGATTGAGCACAGTTTTGGCTTTGTCCTTGGTGGCTGCTCAGTCCTAGAAATCCATTCATTTACTGGCCAGGAATGGGGATTTGGTGCTTTTGGGGGGTGCCAGGCATGAGGATATATATCCTAGCTATATCAGATATTTTAAGTATTCTGGGCAAAGACAAAAAAAATGCAATGGTAGTTGAAACAGGGCACTTCTTATAGAAAAACAGATTCAGATCATTTCAATATCTTGCACTGACGAATTACACTTGGAAGTGTAATCATCTTCAAAATGAAGACAAAGTTTTCTCATTTCAAAAAAATTCCTGGGCCTTGACATAGCTTATTGTTTCAGGTGAAGTGAAGAGAGATTGGCAAGGTCAGCTGTAAACCTTTCAGCTCTTAATCTCATCTTGTCTTAGACCGTCAGTCCACACTCATCAGCACTGTGCAATCAGTACTAAATAACTACCAAGAGATAATGATAACTACTGAGCACAGACTAAGTACCCAAGATGGTGTACACCACGGAGCTAATCCTTAAAACAATCCTACAAGAGAGGTGCAGTGGGTCCCATTTTACAGACGAGGACAGGTAGGCACAGCTGATTTAAGTCATTCATTCAACGCCACAGGTGGGCCCAAGTCTAGTCTGGCCCCAGACAAAGCCTGCCATCTTCACCTTCCTGCATCTGCTCTCAGAAAATTACCCTTGGCTCCCTAATGACTGTGATTTCTCACTTATTTGAAACATTAAATAGACCTCAATTTAAATCCCCATCTAGCAAGGGGATTTATGTTTCATCATTTTCAATACAAAGGAATAGGTCTTATTATGCGATAGAACATATTCTTCAAAACTTGCAGACAGACCTAGCCTTCATATTTAGAGAGAATTCTATATATTTCCACAGTCACATATTGATTTTGTTTTTCATATTGATTTTATAGCCAGCTCTGAAAGCTTGGTGTGTGTTTGATAATTTTACTTACCATAGTTAACTGAAGCGGATACTTGTGAAGTCACTGGGGGGTGAATCATGTCCAACTCAATCCAATTTTGGATTCTAAGAGATATTTTTGTCTTGCAGCATTAGAAGAGCAACCATTACTAAAAACATCTACTTACATGATTCTTTTAAAAGAAAGATGTTCTCTCTCTCTCTCTCCGGCAAATAACTAGTGTCTCTCTGAATGGTAGGGCATATTCAGGCATAATAATCGTTAACAGTCCATTTATGTAGTGCTCCTTCTTCTAAATACTTGATGCAAAGTAACTCATCATATCCTCGCAACAACTCTATGAAGTAGGTACTAATATCATCTTCATTGTCGTCATCGTCATTCCCATTTGATAATTCAGGGAACCAGGGAAAAGAGAAATTCAGTAACTTGTGTAAAACTGCCCATTTAGGAGGCAGCACAGCTGGGATTCAGCCCCAGGCAGTCACCCTGGAATCCTGTGTTTTAACCCACCACACTAAACTGCCATCCACGAAATGGCAAACATCAATTCTTTTTCAATTACTGCCCACTACAAGATGAAAAGCAAGCACCAGGTTCCCCCCCAACCCCTGGAATTTAAAAAAAAAATCAGGATGCATTTCAAATATAGAAAAAACAAGATAATAAACAAATACTTGAATGGCCACTATGCAGACTGAACAAATCTTTTTTTTTTTTTTGGCTTTTATAAAAGGGGGTTTATTTGGTTACACAGTTACAGTCCTAAGGCCATAAAGTGTCCAAGGTAATGCATTAACAATTGGGTACCTTCACTGGAGGATGGCCAATGGTGTCTGAAAACCTTGAACAAATCTTAATATTTTGCTCTCTCAGAGGGAGTTCATGTGAAGCCTCCTTTGTTCTCAATTCCCTCTTTCCACCCTCCCTCCCCCAGCTGATTACACTTCTTAAATTGATGTGTCTTTTTTCCATGTTTTATACTTTTACCTCATGAGTATGCATTCATCAACATTAGAGTATTTTTAAACTTCACATGAAAGATGTTAACACTACCCAGATCCTTCTACCACTCTTCATTCAACATTATGCTTTCATGATTTATTGTGTAAATCATTTAACTGCTTATATGAATATATTACATATCCATGTTTCCTACTGGTGAACATTTAAGTTCTTTTCTGCAAGCAAAAAAAGTCCACAGACCTGTCTCCTTGTGCATGCTGTTCTCCTGGGTTCTTTACATAGAATACGATTCAGCTACCAGGTGCTGCCAAATGCTCCTCAGTGAGAATACACTAATTTTCACTCCCAGCAGCAATGATTAAGAGCTCCTGCGGTTCCACTTCCTCATCAACACTTCAGACAGTCCACCTTTTTAGTTTTTGCCAATCTGATAGGTTCGAAATGGTATCTTCTTTTAATTTGCATTTCCCTGATTACTGTTGTGATTGAACATATTTTCGTGTTTATTGGGCATTCAGATTTTTCTCTCCTGTGAACTGGTTATTCATATAATTTACATTTTTTCCCCAACTAGATTGCATGTCTTTTTCTTGTTAATCTGAAGGAGTTTTTATATAGTATGGATTCTAATCCTCTGCTGATTACATGAGTTGTAACTATATTCTCCCAGTTTGTAGCATTATCTTTTAATTTTAATTATGATGTCTTTCATTGTACAGAAATTAAAAATTTTAAGATATACACTTGTATCAATCAGTCTTTTCTTTTATGGGTTGTGGCTTTTGAATATTGTTTTTTTTTCAATCCTTTCTGTGCCAGTTTGAATGTATTACGTCCCCCAAAACCCCATTATCTTTGATGTAATCTTGTGTGGGCAGACGTATCAGTGTTGGTTAGATTGTAGTTCTTTTTTTTTTTAATTTATTTTTTTTCCTTTTTAATTTTTATTGGGATTGTTTAGATACCATACAATTATCCAAAGATCCAAAGTGTACAATCAGTTGCCCCTGGTACCCTCATACAGCTGTGCATCCATCACCACACTTAATTTTTGTTCAATTTTTAGAAACTTTTCATTACTCCAGACAAGAAATAAAGTGAAAGATGAAAAAAGAAAAGGAAACTCGAATCCTCCCGTATCCCTAACCAACCCCCCTCAATTGCTGACTCTTAGTGTTGCTATAGTACATTTGTTACTGTTTATGAAAAAATGTTGAAATACTACTAACTGTAGTATATAGTTTGCAATAGGTATATATTTCTTCCCTATATGCTCCTCTATTATTAACTACTAATTGTATTATCATACATTTGTTCTGGTTCATGGAAGAAATTTCTAATATTTGTACAGTTAATCATGGACATTGCCCACCATAGGATTCAGTTTTATACATTCCCATCTTTTGATCTCCAACTTGCCTTCTGGTGACATATATGACTCTGAGCTTCCCCTTTCCACCTCATTCATGCACCATTCGGCACTGTTTGTTATTCTCACATCTTGCTACCGACACCTCTGTTTATTTCCAAACATTTAAGTTCATCCTAGTTGAACATTCTGCTCATACTAAGTAACCGCTCCCCATTCTTAAGCCTCGTCCTATATCTTGGTACCTTATATTTTATGTCTATGAGTTATATATTATAATTAGTTCCTATCAGTGAGACCCTGCAATATATGTCCTTTTGTTTATGGCTTATTTCACTCAGTATATTGCCCTCGAGGTTTTGTTCACACACCATACATTCCATCCTAAGTAAATAATTGATGGTTCTCTGTATGGTCATATATTTATGTGTTCCCCACCTTCACCACTATCTACATAAGGGCATCTACATTTCTTCCACAAGGCAGGAGGGGGTGTCAAAGAAGGTAGAGAGGCAAAAGAAAGAGGAAAAGAAAAAAAAAAAAAAGACAGCTAGGAAGCAGCAAAAGGAAAAAAAGCCTTAAAATAAAGAGTCAGACACCACCACCAATGTCAAGTGTCTAACATGCCTCCCCTATCCCCCCTTCTTATCTGCATTTACCTTGATATATCGCCTTTGTTACATTAAAGGAAGCATAATACAATGATTCTGTTACAGTCTCTAGTTTATGTTGATTGCATCCCTCCTCCAATGACTCCCCATTTTTAACACCTTGCAAGGTTGACATTTGCTTGTTCTCCCTCGTAAAAGAACATATTTGTACATTTTATCACAATTCTTGAACACTCTAGATTTCACCAACTTACACAGTCCCAGTCTTTATCTTTCCTCCTTTCTTCTGGTGTCTCACATGCTCCCAACCTTCCTCTCTCAACCATATTCATAGTTATCTTTGTTCAGTGTACTTACATTGCTGTGCTACCATCTCCCAAAATTGTGTTCCAAACCACACACTCCCGTCTTCTCCTATCACTCTGTAGTGCTCCCTTTAGTATTTCCTGTAGGGCAGGTGTCTTGTTCACAAAGTCTCTCATTGTCTGTTTATCAGAAAATATTTTGAGTTCTCCCTCATATTTGAAGGACAGCTTTGCTAGATATAGGATTCTTGGTTGGTGGTTTTCCTCTTTCAGTATCTTAAATATATCACACCACTTCCTTCTTGCCTCCATGGTTTCTGCTGAGAGATCCGCACATAGTCTTATTAAGTTTCCTTTGTATGTGATGGATTGCTTTTCTCTTGCTGCTTTCAGGATTCTCTCTTTGTCTCTGACATTTGATAATCTGATTATTAAGTGTCTTGGCGTAGACCTATTCACATCTATTCTGTTTGGAGTACGCTGCGCTTCTTGGATCTGTAATTTTATGTCTTTCATAAGAGATGGGAAATTTTCATTAATTATTTCCTCTATTATTGCTTCTGCCCCTTTTCCCTTCTCTTCTCCTTTTGGGACACCAATGATACGTACATTCTTGTACTTTGTTTCATCCTTAAGTTCCCGGAGACATTGCTCATATTTTTTCATTCTTTTCTCCATCTGCTCTTTTGCATGCAGGCTTTCAGGTGTTTTGTTCTCCAGTTCCTGAGTGTCTTCTGCTTCTTGAGATCTGCTGTTGTATGTTTCCAATGTGTCTTTCGTCTCTTGTGTTGTGCTTCATTTCCATAGATTCTACTAGTTGTTTTTTTTAACTTTCGATTTCTGCCTTATGTATGCCCAGTGTTTTCTTTACAGCCTCTATCTCTTTTGTGAAATCTTCTCTAAACTTTTTGAATTGATTTAGCACTAGTTGTTTAAATTCCTGTATCTCAATTGAAGTGTACATTTGTTCCTTTGACTGGGCCATAACTTCATTTTTCTTAGTGTAGGTTGTAATTTTCTGTTGTCTAGGCATGGTTTCCTTGGTTACCCCAATCAGGTTTTCCCAGACCAGAACAGGCTAAGGTCCCAGAGGGAAGTATCCGGTTTACCTGAGGCTGTGTCTTAAATTGGTACACCCTATGAGGCCTCAGGACACTGTGCTTTTGTCCCCAGCAGGTGGCACCTGTTAGCCTATAATTCTTGACTGGTGTGAGGAAGTATGTGTGTGTTCCCCCAGGCTCTGGGGTCTGGTTCTGAATGGAAAGGGCCCCACCCCTTTCCTCTTAGAGAAGACAGACCCCCTAGCGGGAGGTCATTAGCATTTCAATGGTCTCTCTCTCTGCTTGTGCCATCTCCACCCTTCTCTGAGTCACAGCACTGGGAACTGAAAATGGCTGGGGCTTTCTCCACTGAGCCAAAAAAGAAACAGAAAGTCCCCTTCAGACCTAGTCCAAGGCGACCCTCTGGCTCTCCAAGGTCAGTCGTCACCCAAAGCCTCTGTTTTTTGGGGATTCGTACCTGTAGTGAGCAGTTCACACTCGCTACTTAAAACTCCAGTTGGAGCTCAGCTGAGCTATATTCACTTGTTTGGAGACAGCTTCTCTCTGGCACCACGAGGCTTTGCAGCTCAGGCTATGGGGGAGGGGGATCCCGGCTTGGATCTGCAGGTTTTGCTTACAGATTTTATGCTGTGATCTCGGGCATTCCTCCCAATTCAGGTTGGTGTATGATGAGTGGACGGTCTCGTTTGTCCCCCCGCAGTTATTCTGGATTATTTACTAGTTGTTTCTGGTTTTTTTTAGTTGTTCCAGGGGGACTACTTAACTTCCACTCTTCTCTATGCCACCATCTTCCCTCTCTCTCCTAGACTGTAATTCTTTGAGTGTTTCCATGGACATGAGCCCCACCCAACTGTGGGTGATTGGATAATTTCCATGGAGGTGTTACCCCACCCATTCAGGGTGGGTCTAATTAAATCACTGGAGCCATATAAATGAGCTGACAAACAGAAGGAATTCAGTGCAGCTGGTGACATTTTGAAGAGGAGCTACAGCCAAGAGGGACACTGTGAAGACATTTTTGAGGAACTGCAGCCTAGAGAGGAACGTCCTGGGAGAAAGCCATTTTGAAACCAGAACTTTGGAGCAGAAGCCAGCCACGTGCCTTCCCAGCTAACAGAGGTTTTCCAGACACCACTGGCCATCCTCCAGTGAAGGTACCCGATTGTTGACTTGGACACTTCATGGGCTTAAGACTGTAACTGTGTAACCAAATAAACCCCCTTTTAGAAAAGCCAATCCATCTCTGGTGTTTTGCATTTGGGCAGCATTAGCAAACTAGAATACTTTCCTACAAAGAGGTGATAAAAGAATCTCATGTGTTTTCCAAAAGCATTTAAGTTTGGCTTTTCACATTAAGTCTTTAATCTGGTATTTATGAATATTGTGTGAGGTAGGGAATCATTTTTTATTTTCAATTCAATCAATTTATTGAATAGCTCAACCCTTCCCTACTGATGTGTTAGGCCACTATTTTCGTATCAAATTTCCATATTGTACAGGTCTATTTATCTATTTCTGTACCAATACCATACTGTCTTAATTATTACAATTAATAATAAATCTTGATAGCCACAGGGAAGCTCCCCATTCCCTACCTTATTCTTCACAGAAATTGTCTTGACTATTCTTGCCTTTATTCTTCCACATGAATTTTAGGATCATTTGGTCTAATTCCATGAACACCCTGTATTAATCTGATATAAAATGGTTATCTATGATATTGGGTCTTGCCATCCATTAACATGATATATCTCTCCATTTAGTCAAATCTTCTGAGTCAATAACATTTTATAATCATTTCCATAAAGCTCTTGTGTATCTTTCATTAGATTTACTCCTAGTTACCCAATATATTTTTGGTTGCTATTGTAAATGTGACTTTTTTCTATTATAGTTTCTAAATGGTTATTACTGGTGTTTGGAACCCAACTGATTCCTGTATATTTATCTCCTATTCAGAAGTTTTGATGAGTTCTAATAGATTTTATGCAGCATCACTTGGAATTTTTACATAGACAACTATGTTGCCTGCACAAAATGATTGTTTTCTTCTACCTTCTATTTCTTTTTCTTGCCCTGTTGCACAGGTGAGCACATCCAGTATAATGCTGAATAGTAAGCATGCTACTGGCATCCTTTTCTTGTTCCTGGAGTGTGTCTAAAATTTCCCCAGCAAATACGATATCTGCTGTGGGTTTTTGATGGATTCAACTTACCAAGTTTAGGAATTTTCCTTCTGTTTCTACTTGGCTAAGATTTTGTTCATTTTTCTTTTCATGTAATTAAAAAAAAAACCTTTTTATTTTTATGTACTTTCAAAATTACAGGACAGTTACAAAAATAATATAAACCCCATAAATAGAACTCCGACTAACCTCTACCGATCCCAGGTACCTACATCTACCAATAGTAACATGTTGTCACATTTGCTGTGTCTTATCTATCTATCTATCCATCCATCCATCCATCCATCCATTTTCTGAACACTTGAGTGTGGGTTGCCTGTATCATGCTCCTTGAACACTTTACTGCCATGTACATTTCCTAAGAACAAAGTTATTCACTTACGTATCCATCTTAAGTGCAATTATCAAGCTCAAGAAATTTAACACTGATATAAAGCCTACAGTCTATATTCCAATTTTTCATGTTCCAAAGTGTCCCTTTGAGCCTTTTCTCTCTCTTGTTAGATCCCATCAATGATCATGTACTGTCTTTAATTGTCATTGTCTCTTTAGTTGCTTTCTTTTTTATTATTGGAACATGTATACAACATAAACTTTCCCATCTCAACCACTACCAAGCATATCATTCAACAGGATTAATCTCATCCACAATATTGTGGTATCCTCACGATTTTCCATTATTAAAAACCTTCCATCTCCTCAAACAGAAACAATACATCCATTATTGCATTAACTCTCCTTTCCCACTGCCCTCTGCTCCTGGCAACATGTATTCTAATTTCTTTCTCTATGAGTCTGCATATTTTACAGTATTTCCTTTGTAAGTTACCACAGGGCCAAAATTTAACATCCTAAATCTATAACAATCTCATTTGCTTTGGTATTACTTAACTTCAGTAGTATACAAACTATGTTCCCATACCCTTCCACCCTTCCCAACCTTTATGTAGTTCTTGTCACAAATTACATGCTTATATATTATGAGTCCAAAACCACTGATTTCTTATTCCGTCTTACGCATTTACCTTTTAGATCTCTAGGATTTAAAAAAGCCTCCAAAAATACAACAGTACTGGCATTTATATTTACCCATGTCTTTACCATTACTGGAGAACTTTATTTCTTCATGTGGCTTTTACCTATTGTCTATTGTCCTTTCCTTTCAACCTGCAGAGTTCTCTTTAACGTCTCCTGTAGGTCTGGGCTCGTGGTGATGGACTCTCTCAGCTTTTGTTTATCTGGGGACGTCTTAATCTCTCCCTCATTTTTGAAAGATATTTTGCCAGATATAGAATTCTTGGTTGGCAATTTTTTTCTTTCAGCACTTTAAATATGTCTTCCCACTGCCTTCTTGCCTCCATAGTTTCTCATGAGAAATCGGCACTTAATTTTATTGAGGTTCCCTTATACACGGCACGTTGCTTCTCTCTTGTGGCTTTCAGAATTCTTTCTTTATCTTTGGTGTTCAACAGTTTGATTATAATATGCCACAGCATGGGTCTATTTATGTTTATCCTGTTTGGAGTTCATTGAGTATCCTGGATGTATATTTTCATGTCTTTCATTAAAGCTGGGAAGTTTTTAGCCATTATTTCTTTGAATATTCTCTCTTCCCTGTTCTCTCTCTCCTCCTTCTGGGACTCTCACAGTGCATATACTGATGTGCTTGATTGTGTCCCACAGGTTCCTCATGCTCTGTTCTGGTTTGCTAATGCTGCCAGAATGCAAAACACCAGAAATGGATTGGCTTTTATAAAGGGGGTTTATTTGGTTACACAGTTACAGTCTTAAGGCCATAAGGTGTCCGAGATAAGGCATCAACAACCGGGTACCTCCACTGGAGAAAGGCTATTGGCATCCATAAAACCTCTGTTAGATGGGACGGCACGTGGCTGGCATCTGCTTACTCCCAGGTTGCGTTTCAGCTCTTCTCTCAGCTCCTGTGCGTTCTTCCCTCATGGCTGCAACTAGCTATGAGCTCCGTCTGTTTGAGCTTTTATAGGGCTCCAGTGAACTCATCAAGACCCACCCTGAATGGGCGGGGCCACATTTCCATGGAAACATTCAATAAAGAGGTCACACCCTAATCAAAGGTGTCACTCACAATTGGGTGGGTCACATCTCCATAGAAACATTCAATTCAAGATTCCAACCTAATCAACACTAACACATCTGCCCCCACAAAATTGCATCAAAGATAATGGCATTTTGGGGGACATAATACATCCAAACTGGCACATGCTCTGTTCACTTATCGTCATTCTTTCTTCTTTCTGCTCCTCAGACTGAATGATTTCAGTTGTCTTAACTCAAGTTTACTGGTTCTTTCTTCTTCCAGTTCTAATCTGTGGTTGAACCCCTCTAGGGAATTTTTAACTTCTGTTACTATGGTCTTCAGGTCTATTTGGTTCATTTCCAAATATTCCATCTCTCTTTACTGATATTCTCTTTGTGTTCATCTATTGTCTTCCTGATTTTCTTTAGTTCTTTGTCCACATTTTCCTTTTCCTTTAGCTGTCTGAGATTATTTTTGGCCATTTTTAAAAGTGTTCGTCTGGTATGTCCCAGGTTTGTTCCTTCTCATTGGTGATTTCTAACACTTTACTCTTCTTCTTTGCCTGGGCCATCACTTTCTGTTTTTTTGTATGTTTTGTAACCTTTTGTTGAAACCTGTACATTTTGATATTTTAATGTGTTGTCGCTGGAATTTAGACTCTGAGGTTTCTGTTCCTTAACCTTGTATCCAACTAGTGCTATGACAGCTATTCTTGACTGCCAGGAGCTAACAAAAAAAAAAAAAAAGAAAGAAGGAAAAGGAAAAGATCTCCCTGCACTTCTGCCCATAAGTCTTGTCTTGGGCACACAAGTGTAGCCCTAGGAATTCTCCATTAGATAGTTCCAAATGTCCCCTCATCCCTGGGAAACGGTTTCCTCATGCTCCCGGGCACTGTGCTATATGGCTAGCAATCCCCTGCCCCAAGTAGCCACTTGACTACTGTCCTACAGTGTCCTGTGGGAGAGCTCAGTGAACTGCCTTCTACACACAAGGCAACCTCTGGGACAGCAAATCCCTCAGAACACCATCAAATCGGGCCAGACATACAAACTCCCAGTATGTGCACAAGGGTTACTCTGCTCCGTCCAGGACCAGGGATCCACATTGGGAGCAAGGGCCAGTCCCCTGCCAAGCTGATGGGGGGGGGGGGGGCAGCCAGGGGAGCCTAAGGTCCTATTCTTTTCTGGATTCTGTGGTAGCCTATTAACTGCTTTCTGGGGCTTTGGGAAAGATGTTTCTGCCAGTTCTTGCTGGTTGTTGAAAGCTTCTGTGGTGGGGACAGAGCCCTGAACATCTCACTCCACCATCTTGATCATGGCAGGTGGCTGTTTATTTTTAACTGGGAATGTCAAACAAATATTATTGAATGCTTTCCTTGCACCTTCAATTGAGATGATCATATGGTTGATTTCCTTTAATATATATTAATTTAGCCAATTATCAAAATAATTTTTTATTTGAATCATTATTGTATTCTCAGGATAAGCTCTACTTAGTCATGATGCATTTGTATTTAATGTACTGTTGAATTCTATTAGCAAATATATTTAGCATTTTATAACTATGTTTGAAAGTGAGATTGGTTTATCATTTTCCACATTACTGTCCTTGTCTAATTTTGATAGCAGAACAAATTAGCCTCAAAAATTGGACTGGGTAGTTTTTCTTCTTTTTCCATTCTCCACTAGAGTTTGTGTAAGATAGGAATCAACTGTTTTTCAAGGTTTAGTAAACCTTACTGTGAAGCCACTTTTGATTAGTATGTATTTTGAGAGTGGAAATGAAGTGGAGAATCAACTTCTTCAATGTTTACTGTTTAATTCAGGTTTACAAGAGCAATCATCCCCCAAAACAACACATACTTACTATTCTTGTTTAACAACTCACTTAAGCTTCCCTGAAATTTCTTTTCTTTCCCAAGAGCATCCACAAAGCAGGTAACTGACCTGAGTGCCAGACTGCTCTCAAGAATGCACTGGTATATTCTTTCATTGGTATAATATTAGTACTTACATCATCCATCAGTATAATTTTAGTACTATCTTCTTTGTCCTATTTTAAGGGAGACTGAGGGGCTATTTCCCAAACTATTTTCTCTCTTTAATAACGTTATTACAAAAAGGATACATGAGCACCGAGAAAAGTCAGAAAAGACAGATAAGCTACAAGAAGAAAATGAATCCCCACAGTGCCACTGTGCACCACAGTTAACACTGTTTCTTCTCCCATTCTTCCATGCGTTTACATTTTAATATTCTCAAAAAAAATGGGATCCGTGAACACTATTTTCAAATCTGCTTTTTCCCTCAACATATTGAGGACAACTTTCCATGTCAATAAATGCACCACGTCATCACTTTTTGATGAGAACATAATATTCTACCCCACAGATGTGCTACAACTTCCCTTACCAGTCCCCTTTTGATAGATTTTCAAAGTGTTTCCAGATTTTGTTATAACAATATAAACTGTCTTCAGAAAGTAACAAAGAACCCAGCACCAGGCTTCACCATGAGGTCAAGGGTGTCTGAAGAAGCCCCTATTGGTACATGGCAGGGTTCCCTTCTAATGACCCTTACTAAGCCAGTTGAGTGGCAGGAAACACTGAGGGGGAGCTTGGCAAACAGACCCTCTGGCTCTGCCCATCCCCATCCCAGCCCTCCCACCAAATCAGAAGCCAAAGATCAGCTCAATCCCTCACAAAACTAGCTTTGCCCTAGCCCAGCTGGGTGAAGATAGTCAAGCAGATGAGAGCCAAACAGTGCTTGAAAGCAAGTTGGCTCTCCCTGAGGGTGGTGCCCCTGGCTGCTGACCATGCTCCGAGCCTTTTGTGCCTACAGCTGAATCCAGCCGACCCTTGCCCAGGTGGAAGAGGCAAGGCCAACAGCTTCTCTCATGCAGCTGAAGGCCTCCTCCAACTGATGGTCCTTACACTCAGCTCTCACACAGCCCTTCTCCTGTGCTGCACTGTGACTGGCTCACTGCTTTTGGCATCCGGTGCTGAGTTCTTGGAGGATGTGCTGGTTTGGATGTATTATGTCCCCCAAAATGCCATTATCTTCGATGCAGTCTTGTGTTGGCAGGAAATGTACTGGTGTTGACTGGGTTGCAGACTTTTGATTGGATGTTTCCGTGGAGATGTGATCACTCAACTGTGGGTGAGATCTTTCATTGGATAATTTCCATGGAGGTGTGGCCCCGCCCATTCAGCATGGGCCTTGATTAGTTTACTGGAGCACTATATAAGCTCAGACAGAAGGAGCGAGCTTGCTACAGCCAAGAGGGACACTTTGAAGAACACATGGGAGCTGAGAGAGGAGCTTCATCTTACAGAGACATATTGGAGATGGCCTTTGAAAGCAGTCTTTTGCTCCAGAGAAGCTAAGAGATGACAAATGCCCCAAGAGCAACTAAGAGTGACATTTTTGAGGAACTGAAGCCTAAGGAGGAATGCCCTGGGAGAAAGTCATCTTGAAACCAGAACTCCAGAGCAGACGGCAGCCATGTGCCTTCCCAGCTAACAGGTTTTCCAGTGAAGGTACCTGATTGTTGATGTGTTACCTTGGACACTTTATGGCCTTAAGACTGTAACTGTGTAACCAAATAAACCCCCTTTTATAAAAGCCAATCCATTTCTGGTATTTCTCATCCTGGCAGCATTAGCAAACTGGAACAGAGGACTTGTGTATCCTCACAACTAGAACAGTGCCTGCTATGGACAAGTTGCTCACTAATGGCCGTGAAATGAATGCCGGGATGAGTGATTTTAGTATGCGCTTTCTTGTTCTTTGAGGCCCAGAGTCTGTCTGTTCACGATTCACACCTGGAATGGGGTAGGCACTCAGGAAGTACAGGTGGAATTGAACTCATGCAAATGCCTTCTTAACTCGGTACAGGTCTGCCTCTTGCCTTTCAAAAGGAGCTGCCCGCCCTGCCCATCAGGCTCTGTCTGTTTGCACCCAGACAATCAGCATCATCACCTGGCAGGCCAGATGGGTCGCCCTCTCCCCATGGCCAAAGGGTTTAATTCCAGCGCTAACCCTCTCTCCATGGCAGCATCGCCCCAGTGCCTCCCCACTCACAAGCTATTTTAATACCTGGGATCTGTCAGAGATAAGAACAGCACAGGTCATGTCTGTCTCTCTGGGTGATCCCCTCTCTCTGCTGGCAGCTCCCAAATCATTCTCCACCACAGCAGGCGCTCAAAAACCCAGGCTCAGACCACCAGACATACTGGTAGGATGCCACAATCAGAGCTGGGGAAGGATGCCAACTTGGAAATACATGAAATTAGAAAATAGACCAATGTAATAAAAAGTCAGTCTGGAATTCTTCAATTTTTGGAAGAATACACAGACAACCTAAAGTGTTAAAGGGCAGGCAATAAAATGGAACAAACTCCAGTCTATACTGCAAGAAATTAAATAAACTATGGCCTGAGGCAGTGGGTATTTGTGCCTCAAGGACTGAGGCTCCTGGAAGGTGCTCTAAGTAGTTTAATACAGGAACACATTAGCCCTCAACTCAGGGAGCTAAAAAAAAAAAAGATAAACTAGAGAGGTTGGAACACACAAGGAAGAGAAAACCAAAAGGCACTTCTGGATGGAGATGAGTTGGCAGACAGCACCATGCCTTACTCAATATTCTATTGGGTTTTTAAAAAGTGAAATATGTATTTTATACAATGACAGTGTTGGATTTCAGTCAATTCAATTTGAATGTGGAACAGCCAAAGGGCACATGTTTATAACACCCCTTACCTATTTTCTGTAGTGATATGTTTTGTTCATTGACTTGAGATCTGAGACATGAATCAAGCCACACTTTGGATGTGCCCTGGTGCCACAGTATCTGGCATGGCGGAGTGACAGGGTTGAGGGATGTAGTTTGCAGATGGCAGGGGAGACGTATTTTACTCACCTGCATGGTCCCCCAAGGTTCAGTTCTTAAGCTCTGTCAGGATCCCCCTACTCTGATGCAACCACTTGGAATCCAGTGGGAATCCCATTCACATTACTCAAGAGCAAGGGCCAAACTAGCTGAGGAGACCTGACATCTGGGAAGATACTCATAAATGTGTCTCTGAGTCTTCCTTTCAATTAAATGCTCCCCATATTTGCATCAAAGGCAGTAAACGTCTCAAAGTAAAATTATTTATACTGTACTTCATGGTGATGAAAAATGTACCACAAAAAGGGACTGTAATACTCTTCCTCGATTGGGTCTCAGCGTTTTCAAATTAAGTCACTGGGTACAGTCACTCAAAGATGCTGAGAATGGCTGCCCTGTGGACTCCAGGTGCCAGGCTTGTGGCCACCAAACCACTCCCCAAATATGGGAAGACCAAAGAGCCGAGCCCTGGTTCCCTGTCTAGCCTCAGAGCCAGTAGTTGGGAGTGGAGGAAAGACCCGTCTCCGTGCTGACCCTGCTACTGACCAACGTACTCACTGTGAGCTCAGGGGCCCATCTCTTCACCTTCCTTGTTTCCCCATAAAAATCAGCACTAGGCACACATCTGGGATGTGTGCCAATGACTGTGGGATGGATTATCAGCTTTGCTTGCTCTCACACACCATTCCTCTCCAAGCTCTCTCCCTGCTCTGCTCCTGCTGAGCTTCAGCAAAGAAATCTCTACTGCTTTTCCCCTTGCTCTGAAAAAGCTGAAGCACTGACCTTGGAGAGTCCAGTGTTCCTCTTCTGTGGTTTCCCTCTGAAATGTCTCCCTCTCCCCTTATTTCCTGGGGCCCTTGACTCCTCCTTTCAGACCTCTGCCTGTGCTGGCCAGAGACCAGGCGGTCATATTGGCTCTACCTGGGACCTCTTCCTGTGCTGGCCTCAGGGCCCACAGAGCGAGCAGGGGCCGCCCAGCATCACCAAGCCCTGGCCCCATGTGGGGCCTCAGCCGCCCTGTGCTGACGCAGCTCCATGCTGGAGTTGGGTCTGAAACCTCAAGGTCAGGTCTTCCCACTAGGCCTTGCATCCCTGTCACCCCATCTTGCCACCCCAAAGAGAAGAGGGTTCATCCTTTCCCTAGTCACACCCCATTTTGCTGTGTGTCTTCTCCCCAGATCCAAGCACCCCCTGCTGTCCTCCCTCCCACTCCTCCCCCGAACCCCCTCTATCCACACCCAGGCCTATTCAAGGAGCTCCCCTCCCACCGGGCTTCAGTAACCACTGTGTTCCCTGCAGTATCCCTGGTGTATAGTAGGAGCTCAATAATAAATTTAAACCCCCCAAAATAAACAGTGACTGGCCAGCACAGGAAGTGACATCATGGGGAAGAGTGAGGGGCTGGGGATTGAGGAGAGGAGGGCCCCGGGGCACAGCTAGAGGCCTGAGGGTGGAGAGGCCTTATTAGGAAGAGGAGCTGTGGTTCTGTTCTTCTCTTTCTTTCACTCCAAATTCAGTTGCCACTGCCCTCACCAAGGTCACCAAATGATCTTCCATTTGTCCCTGAGAAGTGACTGGAAACACGGGAGGGTATTCTTGGTTGTCACAGCATTTGAGGGGCTCTGCAGGCTATTCATGGGTGTGCCCAATATGCTAGCCATCCTGTAAGGCCCAACTCGGCACTCCCTGACACACACTTGTCAGTCTTTCACTCTCCTGACCTCTAGCAGCACGGGACCCTCCCTCAGTCTCTGCTTTCCTGGTTCTCCTCTCCTCCTCTGCTTGCTCCTTTTCAGCCACTGCCATGTCTTCTTCTCCTCTGCCCAGGCTTTAAGTAAGAATGTACCAGGGTCCTCCTCTCTCTGGCCACACACTCTTGCTGAGCGTGAGCTGTCGCCCCTTCCCCATGTGCTGATCCCTCCCAAACTCGTTCCCCAAGACCTGCCCTCCACCTAGATGCCACAGACCCCTCACACTCACATGTTCAGGCCTTCACTCGTCTCCTTTTTCCACTCCCCTCAAGCTCCCCTCCTTGTGTTATACTTGGCTCTGTTGCCTGCCTAGAACGCAGACACAAACCTGGGAGCCACCCTTGCTTTATTTCTCTCCCTCAACTCCCACATCTAACGGGGCATCAGACTGTCGATTCAGCCTCCTTAACTTCTTCAAATGCCTCTGCCTTTCTCTGCCTCTCTGACACCATCTCAGTACAGACCCTCCTCATTTCTCACCTGGACTACCTACTGTATGTCTCCTTGCTCTCTACCCCAGCTTCCACTCTGCTTTTCACACTGTCCTGAGTGCAGGCTTTGATGCCGCCACTCCTCCAGGAAGAAGCTCTACTAGCTTTCCAGAACCTTCAAGATGAGGCCTCTGCTTACCTCTCCACCTGCATCTCCTACACACTCCGAGCTCCCGACTCTCGGCCATGGGCAGGTCTCACATGTACCAGGCTCTCTGGTGCCCGGGTCCCCTCTGCAGCTTTGCACATTCTGTTCTCTGGACTTGGACACCCCCCACCCCCACCCACCCCACTGCCTACCTAATTTCTCCTCAATCTCCAGGGCTCACTGAGGAGTCACCTCCAGAAGGACTTCTGACCTCCAGGTTACTTCTCTCTGCAATCACTTTTCCCTCTAGTATATTCTTATCATGGTGTAGAGCAATCGTCCACTGGCTGGATGAGTCACTGTATCTCTCAGCTGTCCATGGACTTCTTGAGGGCAGGAGTCATGGTTTATTCATCCTGGCAACTCCAGCCAGGGAAAGAAGCACAGGTAACACTCACTGCATGAATAAATAGCTGTCAGTGTTGACATTTTATTGAAATGTATTTATGCTTTTGTCAGGGGCAATAATGATTACCGGAGATGGCCTGGGCTCGGGACACTGAAGCCTGCTGCCTCTACCTCGGGGTCCCAGATGCCCCCACTGAGCCGCCACGACATCACTTCCTGGGCTGACCAGTCACTCTTATTTTGTTAAGTGAAAAAAATATTTTCAAAGTAACAAATGTTACATTATTTTAAAAGTGGAACCATTCTGTAAGGCTTGTAACAAAACACAGCATCCTCTGGCCCACCTCTGATGACGGCTCCTTAAAGGCAAAATGCTTTCAACTCTCTTAACTGATTCCACTAGTAATTACCTCCATATATTTAAATTACATGCTCATACTGTTAGTTCTTGATTTTATTCACTTTTAGCTTCCTACTATGGAAGGTAAGGAGGTAGCTATCTTCCCCATTCATTTCTCCTTCTACTTTCCAATTTAGTTGTATTTCAATTTTCAGTTAAATCAAACCTCGGTGAGTACATTTCTATGTTTTAGATATCATTCATAGCTGAGTCATGTAGTGTTCAATGGTTCAATGTCCTCTGTGGCTGGATTTCCTTTCTCACTCATCTTATTTTCCCAAGAGTTAAACATTGCTTTGTTTTTCTTTTGGTTAGTTAGCAATTTAGTTAGCGCTAATTTATCCCTGAAGTGTACTCTTCCAGAATGTACAGTTCTTTGCATTCAGTTCAAAAATGTCAACTAATCTACAATGTCAGTATTTTTTCCTGGAGACCCCCTGGGAGCCCTCTGTCCCTCGGCTCGAAGCTGGGTGCCTTTCCTTCTATGTCTGACACAGGCTGTCATCCTGGGATCTCCTTTCACCACCCATCCCTTCTCTCCTGTTTCTGGGATCTCATGGTTTCCTCTTTTTCACTTGCTGCCCCATTGGGGCCCACACTGTCCAGCACAAGGGTTGGCAGGCCACCTTAAAGGGCCTCTGTTTATCAACCCCTTCCAGAAGCTCCCTAAGAAAGGGGTGGTGGTAAGACAAATTTTTTTGAGATTTTACATGTCCTACTTACTTTATTACATCTGTACACTTAATTGGTGGTGCTTTGTCTGGGTTCAGAACTCTATGTTGGAAATCATTTGCCTTGAGAATTCAAAACCACGGCGCCACTGTTGAGTAGTTCTCAGTGTTGCTATTTAGAAAGCTAGTACCTGCATAACAGCCTGATTTTTTTTCTCTCTGAAAGCTATTAAGGTCTTTGCTTCATGATCAGTCTCCAGGCACAGCCACAGGACCCAGGCCCTCTAGTGCCCAGGTGGGCATGTGGAGGTGGGTGGGGGCCCAAGGCAGAGGAAATGGAGAGGGGCAATGGGTGTGAGATGCTGAGCGGAAGGGCAGGCATTAAGGATAAGCACAGGGCTGGGACCAGGGAGATGGGGAGGATAGGGGAGAAGTCATGAGGAGGAGTTGCTTTTGGGCTATGGGGGTGAGCGTGATAGTTCCAGCTTTTCTGGAAGTGTAAGGTTAAGAGGGGCTACTGTCCAGGTGGAGGGGCCTAAGAAGGCTAGGGCAGCAATGACTGGCAGAGTGGCTGCAGGGCAAGTGGCTCTCAAGAGAGTGGGCCTGGTCCTGTGGCACCCCTGCCCCTCCACTTCCCAGCCACGGGAGCCCTGACTTCCTAACGATCTGAACAGCTGCTGATAGCACTTGTCTGGCCTTGATTCTGCCTATTTTATAGCCTGAACCCCTAATTACCACCAACCTTTACCCCAATTCATACTCTGCTCAGACCTCAGCCACTCTCATTGGGTTATGACAATCAGACAGAGCTATTTTTATGTGGAGATGTTTGTTTTTCAACAACAAAACCCAAAAAAACAAGCATGATTGGAAGCCGAACTCCTCACCCCATCCCCAAGCCTCAGCCCGTCACTGACCTCCCTCCTGGGCAGGGGTGGCTGGTAACAGCTCTCTGGCAGATAATACCTGTGTGCATACCGCACTTCTCATCTGTCATTCTCAGCAGAACGCAAGCTTTCTGCAAGAATTCCTCCTATCTTGATCGTTCTGCCCCTCATATTCTCTAATCTCTCCTTTAAAAATCACAGTGTGGTCATATTCACTTGTTTACAATTATTAATGAGATATGGCTGCTTAATAAGGGACCTGATTCTGCTTTCCACGTGAAACTAAGAAAACTGATTTATTTTTAATGGAAGGAGGAAGTTTTCTGGAAGGGTTGAAAATGCATAGTCAATATATAATTTTATATCTGGTGGGGTAAAAATAAATCATTTTCATAATACAAACTAAGAAAGGAAAGAGACAAAATCCTGGCTGATAAGGGATATCAGTCATTAAGAGTGGTTGGGGCTGAGGATCTGGGGGAAGGTGCAGAAGTGCTGGACTTCCTCACCTGGACTGGTGTTGATGTTGTCACAAACGTTGGGACTGGCGGTTTGATGTGCTGAGCCCTCGATTGTGGGACTTGCCCTTATGAAGCTCGTTACTGCAAAGGAGAGGCTAAACTTGCATGTAATGGTGCCTGAGAGTCTCCCCCTGAGTACCTCTTTGTTGCTCAGATGTGGCCCTCTCTCTCTCTAACTGAGCCATCTCGACAGGTGAACTCGCTGCCCTCCCCCCTACGTGGGACTCGACTCCCAGGGTTGTAAATCTCCCTGGCAATGCAGAATATGACTCCTGGGGATGAATCTGGACCCGGCATCGTGGGACTCAGAGTATCTTCTTGACCAAAAGGGGGATGCAAAATGAGACAAAATAGTTTCAGTGGCTGAGAGATTTCAAATGGAGTTGAGAGGTCACTCTGGTGGACATTCTTATGCACTATATAGATAACACGTCTTAGGTTTTAATGTATTGGAATAGCTAGAAGTAAATACCTGAAACTACCAAACTCCAACCCAGCAGTCTGGACTCCTGAAGACAATTATATAATAATGTAGATTACAAGGGGTGACAGTGTGATTGTGAAGACCTTGTGGATCACACCCCCTTTATCTAGTGTATGGATGAGTAGAAAAATGGGGATAAAAACTAAAGGACAAATGGGGTGGGATGGGGGGATGATTTGGGTGTTCTTTTTTCACTTTTACTTTTTTATTCTTGTTCTGGTTCTTTCTGATGTAAGGAAAATGTTCAGAGATAGACTGTGGTGATGAACGCATAACTATGTTATCATACTGTGGACAGTGGATTGTATACCATGGATGATTGTATGGCGTGTGAATGTATTTCAATAAAACTGAATTTAATACAAACAAAACAAAACAAAACAAAACAAAAAAACAAAAACAAAAACAAACAAACAAAAAAGAGTGGTCGGGGCTGATTTAAAACCGGGTTAAATTCTGATAAATATTAGTGTGAAGGGTGAACACTTGTGCTTCTTGCAAGCTACCAGGACACCTGCATGCCTGGGCTTTCGGACTGACAGGGCTGTCTCTATCTGATGGGCAGAGTAGGGAGGTATTGGGGTAGGGTGGCAGTAAGAACACTGGGACCATGGCATTCTTCCTTATTTTCAGCTTCAAGGTGTGCAAGAAATCCTCAATTAAATTTCTATTTCCTTTAGAAACAGATACACGTTATATTTAATATCATACAATTCCTCAATAATTAATATTTTTTGGAAGGGAAGAGGAGACCAATACCTCCTAAAAGCTAATGATCCTGTTATAACAGACATAGATCCTTTTTTTTCTCTCTAATTGCAAAGCAACAAAGACACAAAATCAATGTACAAATGAAGAAAGTGGAAAGTGAAAGTCACTCCTAATTGGGATGTGGGTCAGGGATGGAGAAAGTCATGGCAGGAGTGAGGGTGCTGGATGTCCGAGTGGTGAGTGATCATGGCTCACCCCAGACTTCGTTTAGCCCGCAAGAGCCCCAGTGCCCGTGTCCCATCCGCAGGCCTCAGATGCATGGGCTCATTTCCCACCCTGTCTGTCTACACTTCTCCTCCAAGGTGTGAGGGCTCACGAGGGCCAGGCCAGGCGGGCACAGAGGACTCGGTGGTTATGGTGTGGAGCTATGAGAGAAGGGACAGCCGGAGCCAGGGCAATGAGTGAGCAGGAAGAGGGCAGAGGAGAGAAGCCGGGATTCCGCTCCCACTAGTGAGAAGGGGCCTGGGGGGACTGGTCTGAGGGTGGAAGAGGCACATGGGAAAATGGGGAGATGAAAGGAGTTTCAAGGAAGAGGATGGAGGGATTGGGGACAAAGCTGCAGAAAAGTCAAGGATGAGCAGTGGAATAGGCCACAGGATCTCATTTGGCTATTGTTTTTAAAATAATATTTCTGCTGCCAGTTATAGATGGTCATTGAGGAAAAATCTGGAATAAAAGTATAAAGAAGGAAATTAAAATAACCTATAATCTCATCACCAAGAGTGGTTTATTTTGTTCTAGTAGTAAAATGTTTTGGGTGTTTATATATGTGAATGTAAGGGGGGTTTCTCCCCTTCTCTATGCAAAAAGGAATATATGTACATATATGTATGTATATAAATACATATACACATTTACATATGTGTATATACATGTATATAGCAAAATTGAGGTTAGAGATTATCAAGTTTTCTTTACACAGCATTATAATGTGAGCATTTCCCTATATCATTAAATGCTCTTCAAATTAATCTTTCTTAACAGTTGAATAAGATTCCACTATGTGAAAATGTCATTATGTATTTAATCATTCAACAAATATTTCATTGAATATTTAACCTAAATATCTAACCTAAATATTTATTTAGCTTAGCTATTAGGCTTGTTTCTGCCTTTTTGTGTTTTTTTCTTTTGGCAGTTTTAAATAATGAAAATCCAGCAATTACTATGTGATTTGGGGTAACAATCTCTGAATCTGTTTCTTTGCCTGTGAACCATGCCGTGGTTTTGCTATGAGGTGATGTGCGCCGGACATTTCATTGATTTTATGATTTCACTGTTGTTTAACTCTGACTTGGTGGCTGTCAAGGACATCAGCAGAGGGAGGAAGAGGTGAGGAACAGAAGGTGGGCGTGGATTTTGAGGAGGTGAGTGGAGGTATCTTTTGGACAGTCAGGAGGAGAGGCCCAGGGGCTGCTGGAAAGGCAGGATTCTTGCTTGGGAGAGAGGCCGGGCAGGATGCGGGACTTTGGGAATCTCTAGCTTCATGCCGTAAGAATGGATGGTCTTTCTAAATGAAACTATGTTTTCAGAAAAGGTCAAGGCCAAGGGCTCGGCCTTGGGGGACACAGGTAGGAAGCGAGATGTCAGTGAGGGACACAGGAAGAGCAGTTGAGGGAAGGTGCAGAAAAGCCAGAGTTATATACAGTCAGAGACATCAAAGGGTGAAAAAAAGTCAAGAAAAGCCAGATTAATTCCCACCAGATACTCCTCTCAGCTTTCTAAAATTTACCCCTGTATAAACTTAGCTCTGCTAGTGTTGCTTGATAGAGACTGAATCAGTGAATTAATTATGAAGTTAAATCCTAAGGGTAGAGAGGCCTAACACAGATGAATGGATCTTCCCATTTTCTTACAATAAGAAAAAAAAAAAAAAATCAGTCTAAACAAAGATAACACAGAATTGGGCAACTTGAGGCCAATAAATCTATTCTTGACACTGATAGCTATCTTAGATCAAAGTAAATCAATCTTTGCAATTGTTAGTGGGCATCTCTAGAGCCTATCAAATGCCTCTCAAGTATTAAAAAAAAAAAAAAAAAAGTAAAAGCATGTTGATATCCCCAAACCCAGAACAACTCTGGACATGAAGTAGCATTCAATAAGGCAGACTGATAATTTAAAAAATTTATTATTACATTTGTTTTGGGGAAGAACAGAGGAGCCAGAAGATATGGTCTCTGGTTTTGGTTCTGACACTGCCTGGCAGTGCAACCAGATGTTTTTAGTATTCCCAGATAAACATTTAGTGTGTGTGTGTGCATGTGTGTGTGTGTGTGTGTGTGGGTGCTCTTGTTCTCTTATAAAATCCCAAATAAAACCCTTGCTTCTTTTCAGGATTGCTTTTGGACTATACTCTTTCCTTTGGAAAAGGACATCCTTTCTTAGGGCTCAATTTAATTTTCTTCCTTGTACTGTTTTCACCTATTCTACGATAAGCTTGCATTCCTTTGATCTGAAAAAATACGTTAGTAAAAAGAAATAACTAACATAGGTCTGGAAATCCAAAAACTAAAGTCATCTAGCTCCGAATCTCAGGTCCTCTTTGCTAGGTGGTGGTCTTATCTTTGAGTTTTCTCTCCCCCTTGAATCCAACTCCTATGGATTCTACACCTGAAATGATTCTAAATGTTGGGGTGGGGAAAAAAAGGCTTAAGACTCAGTTTAAGGACACGCTGAGAAAAGGGACATTTCTCTTTGGCACTTTTAACTCTGCTTTTCATTCCTTCCTCTCGGCCGTTGCCACATTCACCACCCACCAGGTCCCCAGGACCTTGGAGATGCGGGGCTCCCAGGGCCTTCTCTCCCGGGCAGTAGTTTTGTGCCGACTCTCCCCAGCCTCCCTCCCTCAACCACCCACCCCCAGCCCTTTGTTCCGCAGCCTGTGCCAGCCGATCCTTGCCCGTGGTTAAGCAGGCTAATGCTGTAATGTCTGCAGCTTAAAAGAGAGCCTTCTGGAGACCAGAGTACCCTACCCTGGCAGAGGGAGCCTGAAAGTCAGGGTTCTGAAGAAGCGTGGAGATGCAAAGCAGTCCAATGGCAACCACCAACCTAACTACACAGTTTACCTGACACAAGGGCAGAGTCTTTGGAGCTAGACTGGCTTCATACTCACTAATGAGCCACATGATCCTGAGCAAGTTGTGTAACCTCTCTGTGCCTCAGCTTCCTGATCTCTAAAATGGGGCTATTTATAGTTCCTAGACCAGAGGGCTATTGTAAGTCAACTCCGTCGTTAACATGGTGAGTGCTTAATAAACAGTAGCCATTATCACTAATATTTTTACATTCAGTATCTGCCCTCTGAGGCTGGACTCCGGATGGACAAAGACCATCATCACAGTTTCTCTTTTTGTTTAGTATTTGCCACAATTTCTTAAAGCCTAGCTTCTTTCACCCTGTAGCCCTCAATCCCAGTCTTCTCTCCCTGACTTCCTCTGTCTTATCCAAATAAGACTCATTCAGTAAAGCTACAGTAAGAAAGAGCTGCTGCAGAGGTCTGCCCCCAAGAGGCCCCCGTCACCTCCCTCCTATACTCTATGACAAAATATCTGAAATATCTGTTCACCTTCCTGGCATAACACACAGGTCCCAAATCTGGAATGTGGGACATGTGTGCGTACCTGCAACAGCCTTTTCAGAATTCCATCCCTCACGTGAAACTGAATGCCTCTACCATAAAAATAGAAATTGGAAGTCTCCATAAAGTCACTTATCGTTAAAATGCTTCCTTTCAGGGGCTAGAACAGTTTCCCAGAAAGCATATTTTACTTTTTATAAAAGAACCTAGAAGCTAGTGGCTGCCCCTGTGGTTTTTTAAGTTTAAAGCAATATTTGGACACGGCCGAAGTGTCTCCTTTTTCCCCAGGAACCAAGTTACAAAATACTGGTTTCTATTAGGGTGTGTCTAGCACTTTCTGTGCTGCCAAGCTTTCCATTTTTATAGTCTGTACGCTAGTAGATTTTCCACAAACGGGCTCAAATCTATTCTCAGGCGATGATGTTTGGGAAACCCAATATGAACGTGAAGATTGTTCTGAAGTAGCTTCAGAATTTTTGCCACACAGTTGCCTAAAAAGAGCATTTCTGGTGTGCGTCTCCGTGTGTGTGTGTGTGTGTGTGTGTGTGTGTCTGTGTGTATTCCCAGCATGCCTTAATATACGTGGGGGGAAAAAGGATCTTTATTCTCTTCGTATGCTTCCTTGGATTTGGGTTGTTCCAGGAAACTCATTTTAAAAAATCTTTCTTCTCTATTCTTTTCATTTCTATACGTGTATAGAATACAGACCAAACACCCACCTACACAGGCAATTTACAAAAAGAATTGGAAGGCAAGTGAACTGAAACACAAAACAAAATTATTTATATAGTGTCTTATAGTGATTTACATATAAATTCAAATAGGAGCTGATGGTAATTCTGGAGGAAAATGAATCAGAGAAAAGTGCTAATGGGAAATGCGACTATAATTTAGTTTTGCTGACAAATGAAAATGCAGGTGCCGTTTTTTTTAAAAGAGAAGAATAACGTTGGAAATGGAACTATACATGTACACACTCATACACATTCTCTCTCCATCTCCAGACACAACCAGCACCCGGTGGCTACAGCCACCACAACATCCAATTTTATGTTTTGAGTATGATACCCTGTTCTCCCGTAAGTCCTCCAGAAGGGCTCTGGTTCTTCACAGGCTCCCTGCCTCACCACCTTCTCTGCTTCCCTGGGTGCTACTGTTTCCTCCCATCCAAATCCTTCATCCCTTCAAGGCTCACCTCAAATCCCATCCACGCCATGAAGCCTTCCCTCTAGGACTCCAGACCACAAAAGACTGCCTCATGCTCCAAATCCTACAATAATTTTTGCTGGTGCCACTCAATTTTATAGACTGTTTTGGGTGGCTGCAAACTTCCTGAGGGCAGGACCACATCTAATTCCATTTCTTTTTACTGCCGTGGAACCCAGTGCCAGTCAACACAAAACAGATGATCAACCACTATCTACTGGATTATGTGGATTGAACAGTTGGGTGCAGAGCTATGAGGTCTAGACAAAATGTCTAATTTAATCTAGCAATCTAAACCACCCTGAAGAGGTCTAGATAAAGTTTACAGCTCAAAAAATATCCCCTTGAACTCTGCTGGTAGACAGGGTCGCTGTCCCTAATGAAACATCTCTGAAGAATTTTGGAGGCTGCCTGTGGTGGATGCTGTGATGTACTGCCAGTTTTCCCTCCAGGAAAAAAGAACTTCCAGCAGATAGCAGCGGTGCTGCCCTCAAACAGCCCTCGGCTGAAGGAAATGGCCTCACCTAATGTTACAACCCCTTCTTGGGGATGGCCTGCACCCTGGGGCTGATTCATGTTGGAATAAAAAGGCCTGGTCCCCTCACCCCAACTCAGAATAGTTCTGTAGGAGCATTCCTGCTTCAGAGCAGTCTGCAGGGCTGGCTGAGGGTGTTGTCGGGTCTGTGTCACAGCTCAGCTTCTCCTTCTGCTAGGTCTGGCTCCCCTCCCTTCCCTTCCACAGGTGTTGATCTCCAGAGCAGTCCCAAATAAATTATCTGCATGCCAATATCCAGCTCAGAGTCTGCTTCCTGGGGAACCACCTATTAAAACCATCCATGCATCCATCCACCCACCTACCATCCAACAACTTATCACTGCATTTAGGGCCCATAGGTGGGGGGAGGTGATGCAAATGAGAAAGAACCAGCCCTTGCCCTTAGGGAGTTAACAGTTGAGTACAGGAGATGATTCATGTAAAAGAATAACCCTAAAATACCTAAAAGAAAGTGGCTGGTGTCAAGGGACCACAGAAACAGAAGCACCTGAGGGTTTAATCCAGAGTGAGGGGGCTCAGAAGTCATCTTCATGGGCGCATGTCCTCTCTCCCCAACTGGATTTCACACCTGGAGCACAGGATAGACTGTATCCTTATCTCCTTTTGCATTATCCCACAATTCCTAACACAGGCGCACAAGAAATCTTAAAATCGTTTTTCGATTTACAAAACAAACACTGAAGGAAAGCTTTGGCAGTTCTACTTTATAGGACAGGGTTCTGGCTGCAGGTCTGGCCTTTTAGGGCAAAGTTCTCAGGGGGTGCCTCAAGATACTCATTTATTACTTCCATAAAATCTCGGGAACACGAAGAAGCACAGAACAAGGTCTTTACCCTCAAGGCAGCCACATCTCATTGTCTGGATGAGGCAGAGACCCATGAAAAGTTCAACAATCAGGAACGAGAAACAGGAATATGACTAATATCCAAATGGGACATAATCCCCAGGCAGTCCCTGGCCTCGGTGGGCCAGCCCATCAGTGTGTCAGTCCACAAAGGTCACTCAACAGCCTCATGTGTCAGGTGCTCGGTGCAGAACAATGAGGCTCAGCAAACCCACAAACCTACAATCCCCCCAAACAAGGCACCAGCAGGAAAAAGGGGAAAAGAGCTTTTAACCAAAAAATTCACTGCCAAGTGCCAGAAGAAAATAGAGAGATGGGACACTGGGGAGTGTTTGTGTGTGCAGGGCAGGGGAAAGCCCAGCTCCTACATTTCCCTGCCTCCAGGGCAGTTGCACTCGGCTGTTTTGCCTTCACCCCTTCTCAACATGCCACTGAATCCTTCCACTCTTCCTCTCCTTTTGCCGCTTTGGTACAATCTGTCACCAACTTCTGCTGTTTGTTTCTCTGAGATGCCATTTGAATCCTTCCTCTTCTGCCTCGTCTCAGTGCTAACGCCCCCTCCCAATGTAACCACAACCTGGTAGCTGAGGCCCCAAGCCCAGGCAATGCCTGCACTTCATCTCTGCCAGACTTGGCTTCTGAAAAGCCAGCTTTCATTGTCACCTCTCTGCTCCACAATCATCCATCAGGATCGTGTTTTTAAGACCCTCTTGGAATTTGCCCTCCCTCTACTTACTCATTTTATTTCCTGTTACTCCCCAGTAGATACCCTCCTTACTTATCTGTGCCTTTGCTCAAGATTGTGTCTGACTTCTGGAATGCCTTTCCTTGGCCACCTATCAATTCTTACCCACACCTTGACACTTTGTTCACGAGGGCCAAACTTAAGACCTAGGGGAGGGGAGGGGCTTCAGGAGGGGCAGAGTTAGGGGCTTGCTATTTTCCCAGTTCTTTTTTGCTCTTGAGGTTCCCCTGACACACCCTGACTTCAACACAGGGAACTACTGTTCCACACCACCTACCCAACCACAAGCACGCCCATGAGCCTGACTGCCCCACACCAGCTAGCTGTGGGAGGAAGGGGCTCCTCTTCCCCCAACTAGGTAGAATATCCTGGTATTCCGGGCCAGAAAGGGAAAAAGCTGACATCTCTAATGTTTATTTCCTCACTGCTTCTTAGGAAAGCCTCTCAGTCACTGCTGAGTTAACACACCCAGTTCTAGAATTCCTGAGAGATTGGTGGTGGGTTTGCCAAAGGAGAGACTGCCAAGTTGGGTCTCTGGAACGAATCCAGTATTCCATAAACCCTGCCTCTTTTTCTGATCATAGGAAGAACCATAACATGACAGAAAGGCAGAGCAGGGCTGCAGGCAGCAGAATGACACAGAAGCAGCATCCTGTGCTTCCTGAAAAACAGATGATGCAGATGGAGACACATCTCACCACTCCCCCCACCCCCTGGGCCGCCGGGTGTTGCTGGATGAAAGATCTATACACCACACGGTGGGGAGATTTTGGAAAAGTGTCCTGAAAGGAGAAAACCTGAGTGGGCAGCAGAGATTGCCCCACTCCTTTACCAATTTGTGACCAGGAAGGTGACTGCGATGGGCAGAAGTGAAAGGAAGGGTGGTAAGTATGTCTTGCGTTTCCCACCACGTTGAAGGGAAAAGGTTCCCCAGTGTAGGGGTGGATGCCTCCTCTTCTTCCAGTTTAGTGGCACAACAGAGGGGACCCCTCACATCTCCAGGTTAGCAGGAGAGCTGAGCAAAGGGTTCTCTACTTCTTACAGCTTTCCCTGGAACTGGAGGTGGGGTTGGGAAAAGCACAGGTATGCATGTTTCCATCTTCATGTCTTCATCTGGAAGATGAATGTGGGAAAGAAGAAGCAACTTAAAACACACACACACACACACACACACACACACACACACCCAAAACAAGCACACATACACACCTATATGCAGGTGCACATACATTCTGTACACACACCAGAGAAAGAACAGAGAATGAAAAGGACAGAATCAAAACGAATCTTAGGCAATTATATTAATGTGAAAATAATGACAATACTAATTATTTTACACATGCCTAATTCTGGGGTTTAGTATTTAGTAGTACTCTGATAAAATCCAATCAGGTGAAAACCAAAATAATGGCTAGCATGATTACTATATACCAGGAACATTTTCATGTTATTTCATTCAATCCTCACAACCCTCTTGTGTACTATTGTACAACCCCTCCCACCCCACCCCACAGAGGGGGAGACTGAGGTCTGGAGAGGTTAAGTAACTTGCCTTTCAGGGAGAGATTAAAACCTAGGAATGTCTGGTACTAGGGTCTAGGCTTTTAAATTTATAAGGTCCTTGTTATAGGCAAGGCTTTTTTCATAACTTGGGGAAGGGAAGGGCATTGAGGAGGAAGCAGCCCTTATATCTCCTCTCCCTTTGAGGGCGGAACACACAGACACACATGTAAATACTCCAAGAGGTTCCACCTACCCTGCTGTCTTTCTCACTTACAAACCCATCCACCTACTTGGCTTGCACAGATACAGGTTCGCAAATGAATGCCAAGCGTTCCACAGGGATAAGAGGTCAGCCCCTACAGATAACATATCTGTCACTCAACCTGTAACTGAAGTTGCAACAAGGGGTTCCATTGGACAGGATGCAGCCATAATCAAGGCCATGAATTAGCATCCTATTATAAGGCTTTGTTATGAAGGAGAATACTTTAAGGATCTGAAAATGAGTGAGACTGAATGCCATTTAGCAGAATGGCTTGTGACATTCAAATAAATTCGACTTGTGAGATTCAAGCACACAAAGAAAGAAGAAATGACTGTAGAAAACAGGTTGGCATAAACAAATGGTGACAGCTCACAAGATTGGCTGCCCCATCCCTCATCCGATCTAGCTGACTTCAGATGACAAAATTCGCTATTAGCCGTGCAGAGGCCTTGAGACCCAAACAGACATGAACATATACACGGACACTGTGCTGGTGCAGAGTGGGGGGAGAAGGCATCAGGGCACTTAAGAACTCATTCTCTCCTCTTTCATCTAGGCACAAACTATTCCAGGGTTTCTCTCACTTCCCCAGCCTCCTCCTTCTTTCTTCTTCCTCTAAGCCTCCCTATCCTCCTCCCCTCTCTCCATCAAGAAGTTGGAGAGTTGTGGGCAGAGAGAGCACAAAGAATGTTAATTTCTAGGATCTCAAGAGAGTAAAGCATCAGTGTCAATTCACCACCCTCTTGAGCTCTGAAAAAATACTTAGATACACATAAAACACCCACTGGAACTTTTAAATGATGGGAAGAGATCTATAAGACACCTGTGAAATGAAATCTCAGGGCTTTATAGTCACAGATACACACAAGGGGCTCATGTTTATGACTTATATCCACACAAATCTAACGCAAAGCAGATGGTCCTTGCATACACAGAGGAATCCTCACACAGGCATCCTGGTGATGCCACTTTTCCTTTTGCCAGCCCCTTCCCTTCCCACTCACCCAAAGGTGTTGACCACAGCACCTGACGACAGGCTGGCGAGTATGATGCAATGAAAAGGAGGGCACTCAGACCTGGCTACTCCTGGCTGAGACCTGGGCTGTGAGACTTAACCTCTCACAGCCTCTGTAAAATGGAGATAACCCCTTCCCTGGGTGCTGTGAGGATTAAGGGGAGTAATAGACGTAGGACGCCTGGCACTGTCCTGCCCGGCTCCTGGGCCTGTCTTTCCGACAACCCCGCCTGACCTGGTGGTGCCTCCTGCCACTTGTCCTCCACCCTCAGGACTCGGGATTTGACATTGGGAAGTGGCGGTACTAATCTGGGGCTTCGTGTCTGTACCAGAAGGGTCCCAGCCCACAGGCCACGGGTCTGCCTTCTAGATTCCTCCGGCGTGAGGCGCCGCCGGCACGTGGGGAGGGCGAGCCAGTGCCAGGTGCGTGAGCCGCAGGCGGGTTAGGCCGGTGGGGGCGGGTAGAAGCCCGCCGGTAAGTCGACCTAAGGCTGTGGGTGGCTTCCTCCTGTTGCTCAGTATCAGGGAGAGGCGTGGGAGGACATACAGTTTTTCCTCTAAGTAAGCATCGCACTGCTTCGATAACTATCGATTTTGAAAAGCCGGTGCCGCTCCTTAAAGGCGAAGCCCGGCTCCCGCGCGCCCCCGCTTCCGTGTTCTGGGACCCAGTCTGCTGGCTGCCGGGCAGGGATGGGTGAGCGCTTCTCCACTGGTTCGTCTAGCAGCCTCGTGAACCGTAGCCACCAGATTCAGTTTGACCCCCTGCCTGTCCGCCACCGGGGCCTTTTCCTTCCCGGAGTCCTCCGTCACACCCTGGGACGAGGTTACCTGCTCCGTTGCGTGGCCCCGGCATCCCGGGTTCGAAAACCCGGCCCGCGCTTGGAAAGTTATTTCAAAAGGTAAACATGTTGCATCGCTCGCTGCAGCAAACTACAGGACGCGGGTTTCCCCAGCCCTTCCCCACCCCCACCCAAACGGGGCGACTCACCCCGATGCAGCAGTCCGGCAGTGCCGAGAACCACCGCAAACCCACCTCCTCTTGTCCCAGAGCGTCCAAGAGCGATGGGGGGAAAGCCCCAGAGCAAACTCATAGCAAGCCCTGGTCCTGGACTGGAAGGGATCCGGCCGCTGGAGATCGGCCTCCCTCTTGGCAGCTCGAAGAAATACTCGCGATTTCCTGCCCCGGCCTCCCCTTCTCCCCCGCCCCAGCCCTCCCAGCCGGGCGGCTGCGGCCCCTGGGTACCTGAGGCGCCCACGGGCTCGCCCTCGCTCTGCTCGCCGGAGTCCGAATCCATGCTGTGGGCTGCTGACCGGGCGTCCTCAGCCGCCCGCCAGTCTGCGGGGCGCACGGGGCCGATGTCCCGGCTCGGGCTGTCGCGGTACACTCCGTGCGGGAAGCAGGGCGGCGGGGGCTGGGCGGTGCGCGGTGGCCCAGCCAGGGGGCGGCTCCGCAGAGGCGAGCGCCGCCCGCCGCCCGCGCCCCACTCCTAGCGCCCGCCGGCCGGTGCCTACGCGCGAGGCGAGCGCGGGACCGGAGGGTGGGGCGCGCGGGGAGAGAGCGGGGAGGAGGGCTGAGAGGCGCAAGAGGGAAGGAGCGGGAACGCCCGGCGCTCCAGAGGGGTCGAGACTGGGGTTAAATACCCCGGGGGCGGGGCCGCTCCTCCCTCCTGGCGCCGCTTTCCCATTGCCCTGGACTTGCTGCGCGCCGCGTGGCTGAGGGTCGGATAGGCCGTGTGGGTTGGCGAGGTCGTGCCCCTTCCTTCGGGTGTGGCCAAGTTTGGAGGATTCTTAGGTGGAAAAAGCACCTCTACTCGCGGAGGAAAACGAGAGGTTCCGAGTGGGAGTTCTGGGGCTGCTCGGGTTCGAATTCCACTCCTCCTCTCGGGGTCCTTTGGCGGTGACTCAATCTGTGTGTTTCCTCCTCTGGAAAATGGGGATAATGATAGTGCCCTCCTTGAAGGAATGCTGTGGGGAGTAAATAAGATAAGGCATGTGAAGGATTTTCCTAGCAAGGAATTCACACAGCAGGTAATGCTAACTCTGGTTGCTGACTTGTTTCTTCGCCCGCTGTGGGCGGGGCAGGTTGGGGAAGCTGCGGTTGAGTTGGTTCCTAGGTTTGGGTGAGTCTGAGCCTTAGCCCCAAAGACTGGACCCGCCATGTCGGTCAAAGAGCCGTGCCACTTCGCGCAGCCGACTCCGGGGCAAGAATCGATTTTAAAATCTTTTCTTTGGTGGGGTTAAACACGGGACCTTAAACTGCCTCACCGTCCGTCCCCCAATTTTATTTAAAAAATTGTAAATTTATTTATTAATTGAAAGACTAAACTAGGGAAAGCACAGAGCAGCAAGAGCTGAGGAGATCCTTTGTTGTTCATTCTTGATTATCCATGAAGTTCTATTTTCTCCCAGAGTTATCGGCCCCAACATTTACTTGGTTTCTGGCCAGCCTCTCTGCATAAAAGTTGCCCTCAGAGAATGCAAGCTAACCTTATTGGTTGACCTGAGCAAAACAAGATCAGTGTCATTTATTGGGTTTCCTGTGTGCACTAAATTAATCTGTACAGTGAAGAATTTGGGTTGGAACATTCGAAAATGCTTTTTGGAGGTCAAAAATGGTTGAAAGTTGGCAATTACAGAGTTCAACTTATATTATTATCTCCATTTTACAGATGAGGTAGCTGAGCCTTAGAGAGGTTTTCCTGTGGTCTCCACTCCGGTGTGGGAGAGCTGGGACTTGTAATCTGATGTTCAGATCTGCTCCTAAGCACAACGATCGAGTCACAAGTGAGTTTTGATTTCTTGCCTACCTGGGGACTGCCTCTTTTAGTGGAGGGGTGGGGTTCATCAAGTGCCAAAACTTCGTGTTCTCAGAAGTTGTTTTCTGGGTGGCCAAACCCATGGGTTTTGTGATAATGTGGGATGGAATTCTTTGGAGTGGCCAAGAGCCCCACACTGGATATCTTGTAATATTGGGAAAATGGGTTAACTTCCCTCAGTTTCCTCATGTGTTGGTTTCCTCATATGTTGGCATCTCCTTCATTGATTGGTTGTAAGGAGTAAATGATATGAGTGTGGAAGCTATTACCCAATGCCTACATAGTTAATGTTCAATAATTCTTAGCCATTATCATGGAAAGAGCATTAGTTCCTACATTTAATGGCTTGTACTTACAAAAGCAAAATATTTTTAAATCATATTTTAAAATGAAAATAAAAAAGAAATGGGAAAAGGATTTGGGTAAAAGTTGATACTCAAAAAACAAATAGCTGGAATAATTTTAAAAGTTTGCTGTAATAGCTTTGCATGCAGTCTTAAGGAAAAACACTGAAAATAATTTCACAGGAGAGAGCATATTGAATTGAAAGGGCATTCAGCTTCCTCTAAAGCCTGTGCCTAGTAGTCAACAGGAAATGTAAAACTTTCTCTATCTCCTCAGAACTTCTCTCCTGACACTCAGTTGAAGCTTTTTTGTTTTTGTTTGGTTGTTGTTTTTTAATGGACAGGTAGTCTGGGTTGAAGCGTGAGGGAGACAGTAATACCAGCAAAACAGGTATATATAACAGAAATAAAGGAAAACATGGAAGCCTGCTCTCTAGAACTTAATCAACAAAGTACCAGAAGAGCACACTGACTACACGTGTATGTTCATCAGTCATTGAATCTTGACCAGTATCAATTACATTTTTGTCCAGAGATAAAATGCTTGGAAGTGGGTGGGAAGAGCTGGCTACAGAGCTCCAGAAAAGTCTATGAGATAAGTCTTTATATGGACAGCACCTATATCTCTGTTCCTATATTTGATCATAGTATATTTCTGCAAAAGGAGGCAGACACAGAGTGAATGAAAAATTGAATGTGGAATTAAACAATGGAGAAGAGAGATCCAAACTAAATAAAGTCTCCATTCCAATTTCCTATGATATGCAATCTGTTGTCATGGGACAGCAAGACAAAGGGAAATGACTGCTGGCACATGTGTGTTTAATGAGGAACGTTAGCGAAACATACCTTATCTGTTCTCCCAGTATGGAAAAATCTGTGTAAAAGAAGGAAGTCCTTAAAATAGTATCCCTGTACCATCACTTCCATGAAAACCACAGTGAAATCTGAGGTAACAAGTGTCCCTTATAAACCAATCCTAGTATATTTATTTAAAAAAAAAAAAAAGCTCTTGGAAAAGAGAAAAGTGGAAAGGGTTTCTGTAGTTCCTCTGTATATTTTTAGAAGAATGGCATCACTTTGCAGACTTGAATCTGGAGTCTGAGGGTTATAAACCACCTTCCTCAGTATTTCCACTACATCTTTTCAGTCTGGCTGCTCTTCAGACACGTGAGTGTCTAACTCTTATTGGTCATTTCTTAACTTCAGCAAATGAAATTGTTGGCTTTTTAAGGGAATTGCCTGTCTGGTGGGAGAAGCATATCTATCTGGAAGGTGTCAAGAAACAGATAATAAAATAGATCCATTTCTGCTAACACAATAATACTCCTTTAATCTGAGCCAGCGCTATGACTCATCTGCCTGTCTCCTCTTGTGGGATGGAAAGGGAGCTGTCTGCAAACCTTCGGAGGGAGGGAAGTTCCTTTTGCACATAGAGCTGGTGCTCTGCTTCAAAAACCCACAAGCTCTGGAGCTGCCGTTTTTTTTCTGGGCTGAAGTGAGATGAGAGGTTGGTCAGGAAAGTCCCCATTTTTGAAAACTTGTCTTAAGGTAGACACTGGCCCCAAGGAAGCGTCTGTCTAGTCCCACTGTGGCCTCCATGGGGCTGTAGGCAAGCTGGAGAACAGGGTCCGAGCTGCCCACAGATCCATCCAACAGAACAAGACCGTGGAGGCAGCCTTGAAAGAGGGGCCCTTCCCTATTTTTTTTCTTGCTTGCAAAATAATTTTATTGTTTTTCTGTCCTTATTTAAAAACAATGCATATCACAGTGGAGAACTTGGAAGATACATATAAGCAAAAAGAAGAAGAAATTTAAAAATCCATTCGTAATTCCACCCATTGCAGTCACTGTTAACATGTCTTTTGAAAAATATCCCTATTGGTACAGCAGTCTGGTTTTGGAACTTGTTTTTTTCCCTTTAACAATGTGTCATGAGCATCATTCTATTTATTCTTCTATAACATGATTTTTAATAGCTGCAGAGTATTCTACTGTATGGGTGTACCATAATGTATTTAAACAATCCTCTATTATTGGGCATTTATGTTGTTTCCAAATTTCTGCTATAATAGACAGCATCAGTGAACATCCTCATGTCTAAATCTTTGCACCCATCTTTGATCAATGTCTGTGAACCTTCAACAGCCTCATCTGCTCTCCTTGGGAGAGTGAAAGAAGACAGAAAATTACAGCTAAAAAAACAATTTTTATGATCCTGTCTAAGTAGAGGGTGGGTTGAGTTCATTTTTACACTGGCCAAGCATCAGTTGAGCCCCAAGGGGATTCAAATAGATTTAGGAAAGGAGTGGAAAGTTTCACTCCACATTTTCTTTGTGGGCTGCATGTCCTCAGAACAGCCCTAAGGCCAGGTGCCATGGGGGAGGCACAAGGTGGTTGAAGCTGACAACTTGGGCATCAGGCTGTTCTCCTATGTCCTTAGCTTCTGCCCTCATGAGCTGCCCACGGGATAGCTTCCTGAGTAGCTAATGCAGTTATAATGATTCTGAAAGCACTGATTCAGAGGTAGAAGGAAATTGAGAAAGAGGAAGAGAGAAGAGAAAGTGAGAGGGAGAGTGAAGAAAATACTATAGGCCCAACCTCTGCTGCCCCCTGGTCCAGCTTCCTAAGCATCTTAAACAGCAGAACCAAGATCATCCATTCAACCCCACCAGGAGATTCCCCGTTTGCATATGGTTCTGGTCCCACTGGAAGCATTCTCTTTGGGGGCTGCAGAATGTGACCATGCTGTGTTGGAGCAGTTCTTACAGGATCCCCAGGGCTCTACGTGACTGTTTTAGTTGTGTCCAGTGCCCTCCCATCTTCCTCGGTCCGCACAGCAGCTCTGGAGCATGAGAAGGGTCGATATTATTCCCAATGGGGAGAAGATGGAGTCAAGACCCAGGAGACACAAGCAGCAATGAAAGTCCTTATGGTTTTCAGGAGGATAGGTGTGTTAGGTTGAGTTATGTACCCCAACTGAGACATGTTCTTCACCTTAATTCATGTGCCTGTGGGTTTGAGGCCCATTATAAATAGGACCTCTTGAAGATGTTATTTTTAGGTAAGGTGTGGCCCAACTGAAGCATGGTATGAAGCAACTTAATCTGGATTACTAGAAGGCTTCCAAAGTGAAGAAACCAGATGCCAGAGTCAGAAAAAGCCACAGGGAGGAACCAAAAGCCGGAGGTCAATTGAAACCTGCAGAGAAAGGAGAGGACATCACCGTGTGACACAAGGCAGGGATAGATCCAAAGAACCCTGAGGATCACAGGCAGCCAGCACCAGAAATGTTATAGGCTTTGGGGAGAAAGCTTCACCCTGCTGTTGCCTCGATTTTGGACTTCTTCTAACCTCAAAATCATGAGCCGATAGATTTCCATTGTTTAAGCCAACCCAATGTGTGGTATTGATCACAGCAGCCTGGCAAGCTAAGGCAATAGGAGAGTGCCCAAAGACTGGATATGGGAAATGTTGCCCCATTTTCCAAAAGGAAGAAAGGAATGGATTCCAGAAATATTAAATGGGTGAGATATTTACTCTCTAGCAGAAGTCTGGAACAGACAGTTTTGTAAACATGTAAAGAAGAAAACGGCTATTACCAGCAGCCAACGTGGGTTCATTAAGATCATGCCATGCTAAAATAACCATGTTAACATTTTAAAGACAAGTTATTAGAAGTGTGGATCAAGCACCTTTTATTCAACTTCAATGTAAGAAGTGTTAGTTGAACACCCTCACTGCTCCAGGTGCTGAGCAAAGGGACCTGACTGCCACAGACACAAGATGTTGTGATTTAAGTTTTGATGAAGTTTTACATGATTTCCTTGCTGTTAGGAGGATGAGAAGCTGGTTAAACAACCCTGTACGGTGAGTCTTGATACATGCCTCTGTGTTAACTTGGAGGGAAGTCTCTAGAGAAATGACCCAGGCCTCTTGTTCTTGGCTCTGGCCAATTTTACTTAAAAAAAATTCAGTGATTTAGAGGAAGAATTAGATGATTGTGTTTATCAAATGTGTAGATGACCCTGGTAGGATAGATCAGGGAAGACTTGACATCGTATGGAAAAGATATGTGGGTCTTGGTTGTCCATAAGTTCAAAATGAGTCAGCAGTGGGATAACAGCTGCATTGCTTCAAGAAAGACAGGATTAGTCTTCTTGTATTTGAGCTGGTCACCCCACACCTGGGTACTATGGACATATGGGCCACATTTTAAGAAGAACATCAGGGAATTACCAGAGGAAGGGAATGAGGATCATGAAGGAAGTGTGGAAACCATTGGTATGAGGAAGTGTGAGCATCAAGCCAGGGAAGAAAGGAACCAAGGCATGACTAGACGGATGGGTATCCTCCAATATTTAAAGACCTACACCTAGGCTGATGCAGGACTCATGGATAGAAGTTATAAGAAGGTGGAGTTTGGATCTTCTGCCAGTCCTGACCTGCTTGTCCTCAGATTCATTCCTTGCCCTTGCCCTGCTCTGTGTGGAGGAGGGGCTGACCCCCACAGGGTGCATTTGCCAGGCTCCTGTGCCAGCTGTTTTTTTACCTGGATCTGGCCAATGGGAGGCACAGGCAGAAGATCAAAGAGCAACGGAAGGCATAAGCCACGATATTCTTCCCGATCCTCGTCACCTTAGATCTCCGCCAGTGGCTACCTCTCCTCCATGGCTCCAGCTCCCACCTGATGGAAGCATTGTGGTTCCAGTTTCCACCAGGGGACCCCAGCCCCTGGGCTTCGGTAACAGCACCTCCTTCCTTTTGACCCTCCAGCCCAGGGTGGTACTGGAGGGTCAAATTGCTAATATGTCGCCAGGTTGCTCCCACTGCTCCTTGTTTGGCTTCTCAGTTCTTTCACCACCTGTGTAACCAGTTCCCTGCATTACATTCCCTATTTTGAAAGTATATAAAATGTTTTTTATTTTCTTAGGTCAGACCCTTATTGATACAGACATACAGCAAGAAGAGAGTTTTCCAGTGATTAGCGCTGGATGACCATTGGCAAGGGTGTTGTGGGCAGCTGGAGCTGATGACTTTTAGGATTTCTTTTAGTGTAGGTTTATTTTCCTCATTTGGCAGATGAGCAAGTTGAGGCACAGAATGGAAATGACATGCCCGAGTTAGGACTAGAACTCATCTCCTGACCCCTAGACCAGCCCTCTCTCATTTGATGTTGGCACTCTCCTCCTGCATATATCTTTATTAACCGTCCATCTGTGGTTTATGTTAATCACTCTTCTGATCTATGGGAAGAAAAATCGAGTCTGCTAAATTTGTTTTTCCCTTTTAATTCTCTTTTAATTATGCGACATACCAGTTCAACAATGCTTACATGCCAATTATTTTACAGAACAAATACTGCTCGCCAAGTGTTGCACAGAACCTTTTTTCCCCTCCCTTCAGGCACTTTCTACTTAGAAAAGCTAAATGCATGTTCCAAATGTAAGGTTCCATAAGTCTCTGATTTCCTAACTTCTATGTTGAATTGAAGGTTGTGGAAGGAAGAGGGAAACTTCAAGTTCTCTTAGCCTAATCCCATCACTATATATGAAGAAAAAAGTCCAGAAAGATGAAATGGCTTGCCCAAAATTGGGGCAGAACTAGGACTAGAACCCAGATCTCTGGTTCTAGTAGAGGACAGCCCAGCATCCTGCCATGCTTCTTTATGGGCCTTCTACTCTCCTTTTCTACATCCAGTTTTCAGTCTCCTTCTATTTCTAGTTCCTAAATCTCTCTCTCCAGTACTGAGCTTTCTCTTCGTTTCAGTTCTGGTATACCAGCATTCTAAGAACCCATCTCTTCCTGGAATGGAAGTTATCAAAAGCTGGAGTTGACCAACCTCACTTTAAAATTTGTTCATCTCATCAATGATTTCCATCCCTTCCCTTCTCTGGATTCTCCAACTTTGCATTCCTCTCTTCTCTCTAGCTGTTTTCCTTTCCACCAAGTTTTCCCTTGGCACTTTCCTTTAATTAATCCTTCAACCAGTCTGCCTGGCTGAAGCCATCAACACTTGTAAGGGAGGAATCTTAACAAGCACTGAATCTGATCTCTGGTTGTCATAAATCATTTTGATCGTTCTCTGAGGAAGGACACAAGTTAACGGCATCCCTTAGCTGGACCCCTAGGCGTATCTCTATTACTTCCTTGACCTCTCAACTGTGGATCTGAGCATCATAATACCTCAAATCCTGTGGCAGAGATGGGAAATCCTTCCACGTCCAGGAACATCAAATTTATTTTAGTTCAAATCATTAACACATATCATCTGATGGGAGTTTTCAGTGTCTCAAAAACTTTCTCCTTTGGCTGTCAGCATCAGTCTTTGATGTTTTTAAACCTTTCCAAATTTGTGTTACCTAGACATTCATGCATGATTAGATTTATTAAAGCTCTTTCAGGATAATATCATTACAATAAAGTATTTAAGTCACCTCTACCATTCCCCCAAGAACAGACACGTGGACACCATGTTTCCAGTTGGCTTATTTATGTTCTTTTATCCTTCCAAATTCTGTTACTTTCTTCCAGTGTGGCTTTTATCTCAGTCATATAATTGTCAAGCATCCCAGAACTTGGTTCTCCCTTCACATTTCTGTAGCTCATCTTTAATTTCTCTTAGTGACGTTGATAAGTACAAGGATCAAATATTGGATACCTACCTTCTTTCTTAGTACAGGTTATATTGCTGCAAGAGATAACAGGAATGGGGAGTTACTGGCAGGAAAAAGGGCAGCCTCAGAAACCAGGAATCACAGTCTCATCATGCTCTCCTTTCCTAGATGTAGAAATGGAGGGTGGGGTCATTGCTACGCCTTCTCTTAGCTCCAAACAATCACATCTTTCCAAAGTCTCCATTATCAACCAAGGTGCCAACAGCCTCCCCGTTCCCCAAGCTTGTAAGAATTCAAATTCATTCCTTATTTTTGTCTTACTTCCACCCTGGCATCCAAAGGCCTATCAATTCCTAATGCTGTTCCTTTACAAGTCTTGATTTTACCCTTTCTTTTCCATATCCACAGCCTCCCTCCTCCAGGCTCTTTATCCCTGTCTTGATTATTGCAACAGCACTTTCTTGGCTCATCTTCCCTTCTCCAACCTTGTCCAAATCTGGCTACACCCAGGCCAGAGCTTGAACTCCCTAAACCATTATTCACTTTTATCTGAGAGCCTGTCTTTACTCTCATCTCTGCTTTCCACCCACAAGCAAGCCCCAAACAGTAGTCTAAGCAGTGATGGATTTGTCATAGGCCAACTCTGTCCCTCTTCCATCCATTTTCAGGCTCTCTCTACTCCCTGCCTTGCACCCACACTTTATTTCTTTGGTTCCCTGTTTGTTTCAGCCGCATCCCTTGTGAGTGGGCTCCTTGTTCCACCTCTTCCCAGCTTAAAGCCTGTCCGTTCCCTCTGGCAGGCAGATGCTGGGCTGTGATAGCTGCAGGTTTTGGTTCTCTGGCTTGGCCTCCAGCCCTTTTCTCCTTAGTTATCCTCATGGGATCTTTGGCCAGCATATCCTGGCGTCCCTGGAACCCAAATCCTCTTCTTGGCTTTGCCTCTGGATGACTAAGTGTTGGGTAATTTCTGTCATGTTTGAGTGATGACACCTGGATTTTTGTCCTGGCTGTTCATAAACCTGAGAAGTAACCCTAAATGAATGAGGGGCTGCCTGGCCCCTCCTCTTCCGATGCCAGTTCTGAGATCCTTTAGCCTGTCATCTTGGATGCCTTGAAGATGTCCCCCTTCCCTTCTCATGCCTGAGACAGTCCTGTCCAAGCCCCATTCCTCCCAGAAGGGAGGGGATTAGTCTGATTTCTGCCCATAGCCTGGCATCCAGCAAACCCAGGGCCCTTGCATGTTCACTCACTCACAGTTTCCCTTTGGCTCAGCCCTACAGCATGTATAAGCCAGTGTGCTTGGGTTTTGCTTCAGTTTCCCCAAGGGCACTCACATGTTCCTTTGGGACAGGAGCCCCAACCTGAACACTGACTCTTTCTGAATTCTGGCCATTTCCCATTACTTGAGGTAACACAAATAAGTCAGTTTTCATTTCCAGAAGAGCTTACTTAATGCAACCTGCTGTTTAATGGACTTAAGTTGCTTCAAAAATTAATTGAATTGAATTTCTTTGAGTGAGAAAACTTTTTTTTTGCTATCAATTGCCATACAGCTCCTTTTAAGAATATGACCAAGAAACAAGAAGAAAACAGAAAGTAAAGGCCTCTAGGCTATCAGAAAAGATATCTTTTACTTAGGGGAGAGTCTCTTAGGCTCTCACTCATAGTCTAGGTCTCTCTTTCACCAAAAAAATTCTTTCAAGTGTGAAAACACAAGGGAGGGTTGGAGGGGCCGATCTAGGCAGGCACCGAGCCACTGTCCGTGCCTTGCCCACGTGCCCTCCGCACTCACTGCAAACACCTGCAGACTTCAGGAAGTGCCAGGGGGTCGGGGGAGCAGCCCTCAAAGAATGATGGACAAGATTTGTGGGTAAAATCTAGGTTCCTGCCTCTCATGTGGGACAGGTCTGCACTGTCTTGTAGAGGTCCCAGTGGGACGGAGCCCCCATGGCCCACGGAGGTAACTTTCCCCTTAATAGGCCTGTCGTGGCCTCCTTCCCTTCCGTGCCCCCTACCAGTGCTTCCTCAGACTACTTCCCAAATAGACAATTTGCACACAAATCCTTATCTCAGATCTGCTTCTGGGGATCTTATCCTAAGACATGCCATGAGAATGAAGAACTGAGGGATGAAGAATGAAAAACTCTGAGAAAGCAGAGACCAGAACTAAAGTATCTCAGGGCCTTGGGGTCATTTAGCAGGGACCATTGGGACCTGAAGGTGTGACATAATTACTTTTCACCCCGATGGCCCTAGCAGCAGTCTGGGTGTATTGTATTCTGTTTAAGAGGGCTAGGAAATAACTAACATATTTTAGAAAGATTTCTATCTGAAAGAGTAGAAATAGGTGTGATATTTAAAGGAATAATTCCTTGGCTATCTGGAAGCTTTAGTGTTCTGAATGCCCCTTTCCCTGATAGTCAGGATTTATTGGATTTTCAGTTGAGCAAACATCATTGCCTTCACACTTCAAAGCTCCTGGTTCCAGCATTTTGGTTCTTTAAGATTCATATCATCATGTTTTTCATAGTCTTTGATTTCATCCCTTCCCATCCAGTGTTTGCATAATGGAGTTCTTTTTTAAAGTCTGCCTCCCTACGAAGCCCCCTTTCTCCCCTTGGCCGTTTCAGTGGCCCTTCCTGTGTGCTATTATCTCATTCTTGGAGCATGGGGATCAGCTCTGAATTCTGCATTCCGAATGCCGGTGCACAGAGATTCGTACTTCTGTTTTGTTCCCAGTCCAAATTGATTTTTTTTCCAGTTTTTATCCAGATGTTTGATATCATGTAAACACAGCTTGAAAGTGTTCCTGAACTGCTTACAGATGTACACCAGTGAAACCCTTTCCAAATTACATATAATGGTGCTCTGGGTCTATTTATATCTGTGTCATAGTCTCTAGCTTGAGTTTTAGCTATAAGTCTAAGTTGGAAAGAAAGTGAAAAATTCATGTGTGCAGATGATTTGTCCATTTGATTAAAGACTCCAGATATTTGGATGTATTCAGAGATTGATGCCACTTCTTACTGAATGCCTGCATGCTTGTAACCATGTCGATGCAGATTCTGTTGATCCATTTGGCTTACAGTCACTGCACTTCTCAACCCTGCTGCATACCCATTTGGACCAAGCACCAGAATGACACCTGTTAAGCCCCTTGGTGTCTGCCCAATTCTTAGCAAAAGCTTGGTTACAAAATATCATGTTTATCAATGATTACCTAAAGGATGTTGTAGCAGATTGCATTTGCCAAAAATGGCTGCAACAATATCTCCCATCCTACACGCTTTTCTTCAATGTAACTTTGACACACCTCCTACCTATAAGTGGAGTCTGTGTCCCTTCTCCTTGAATCTGGGTGGGTTTGCAATTCATTTGAAGCCAAACAAATATAGTCAGAAGGGACTCTGCATACTTCTGAGACTAGGGTCAGAAAAGACCATGTATCTTCTGTCTGGGCTCACTGGGACACTCTCTTTTGGAACTCTGAGCCACCATGTAAGAATTCTGACTGCCCCAAGGCCTCTATGCAATAAGGAAGCCCTGACCACATGGAGCAGCCATGTGAAAGTGCTGTTGTTGACAGCCCCAGATATGCTGCTCCTAGCTTTTTACACACTGGGGTGAGGCTCAAAACATCATGGTACAGAGAGATAAGCCATCTTTGTTGTGCCCCATGTGAATTCCTGGCCCACAAAATTGTAAGCAAAATCTAACAGTTGTTTTTGTTTTAAGCTACTATGTTTTGGGGCTGTTATGCTGGACAACTGAATGGCTGCACATTATATTGATTCCTCTTGTGAGAAAAACTCATCTCTGTGTTGAGACCAGCAGAGACCCACCATGCTTGGATCTTTTATTGAGCAGCCTTCAGGTGTGGTGCCCTGGTTTGTACCAATGTGCAGGAAATGAGGCAGATATTCTGTAGGGATGTTATGGAGGATGGGACAGAGCTCACTTAGACCTTAGTATAGGAAAAATTGTGTTTCTTCGAAGCAACTGGCATCTTGCATACACTGTGCATCTTATCGCTGCTCAGCTTTCCCTCTTTGCTTTGGGTTCTAGGAAGCTCAGGACCAACTTTGTGACCAACTTGCAACAACTAATCTTATCTCTTTGTATCCTGTTGTATTTTTTTATAAGCCCTCTCAAATTATTTTTGGAACAAGGTGAGGTATAAATGAATTAATGAGGGAATGAATGCCCCTCAAAGCACTCTAGTGTTTGGAAGTATTATTAGACTGAGCTAGTTCTGATATGTAACTTTATCATAACTAGAAACAAAACCACTCTGCATTCTGTAAAACAAAAATACAAGAAGCTAAAAGGAGCAGTCTAGACGAGAAGTAAAAAGTCACAATCACTCTTAGGTTAATATATCCTTTAGTAAACAAAGCAATGAGGCACTTATGCAGGAAAAGTAATAGTGAGCAGGCTCTGCTATCACCCAGGCACTTTCAAGGTCCTTTATGTACACAGTTTTATTTAATCTCTTGATCTTGACAAAACAACTTCATGGACATATGGTTATCTCATTTTTGCAAATGAAGAAACCGAGGTGCAGAATGGTTAATAAACGTGTCCAGGGTCACACCGCTACGTGGTCAGAGCTGAGATTCAAACTCCATTCACTTTCCAGTTATGATGGGTGTTGATGACAACTCTGAAGCACACTTAAGTTAAAATACTTCCTCAAGCATAGATCAAATCCTGTTCAAGTGAATGCTGTGTAGTTGCAAGCCTTCCACAGGAATGTGGTTTTGTAGCTCATCATGGCCGAGGGGAGATTCAGTGCCCTGGGGTGCAGCAAGCAGGGATGGCTGGGGCCCCAAGAGAGGGCGCAGGGACATGCCTCTTACCCAGTGCTCTGGGAGCTCACACTTTCAGAGTGGGGTAAGTGCTATTTCATTTTTCCCCTTCCATATCTCCACCCTGCCCCACCTTCCTCTGGAAAATAGCATTTTCTTCAAGTAGACTCCCAGGAAAACAACTCGGTTGTTGGCCATGGCTGTGGGGGAGGTTCTGTCACACTTGCTGGTGCCTGTGAAAGGCATTTGACATTTCTCCCCACATATGGATGGGAAGTGGAGAAATGTGTTCTGGGTACCAACATAACTCATTTCAGTGGACTCAGTCATGAGCAGATGGGGCAAGCATCCTTACCATGGGCTTTTGGGTGGGGCTGGGATATTCTTGCATTTCATGTCATGAATCGTCCTCTCTAATGATACCCTGCTTGCTGTGTCCTCTACCCAGCAGTGATTTCAAGCACCAGAGAGAAGAAACCCCGACATGTGGGCAAGAACACCATCCAAACTCTAACCACAAGCTGTCATTTATCTGTGTAATGCCATGGAAACTGTGATTTAAACTCTCCAATATCCCTAATGACTTGCTTGCATAAATGACTTTTTGGGTGACTATTAGAGTTAGCCTTATAAGTGGACATGAAGGGATGTGATTTGAGATGAGCCAAACAGCTCAATACCTCCTCCCCTGTTGGCTGTGGCTCCTCTGAAGTTCCACCATTAGTAATTCATGCCACTGAATCAAAGGTGATTTTTCATTATATGAGACTCCTAATAAAAATATCCCTGGGTGGATAATTGAAGCAGGTATATAGGAGCCAGGTGAGCTGCTGCCTTCTCTAACCTCAGCAACCACTCACACCCCTTCCAACCTGGCCTGGTGCATATGAACTTTATAAGATCCTAGTTCAGTCCTGGCCAGTTCTGGAGCAATTCAGAAAGTTAGTGTCCTTCACCTACCAGTAGGAAGGATTTGGCAGTTCATTCATTCATTCAGCAAATGTTTACTCAGCAGCTTTGGGGCTACTAGAGTAAACAAAGTCTCTGCCCTCATGGAGTTTACATTATGGTGTAGGAGATAAAGACAGTGACAAATTCACCAATAAATGCATGGTGATGAGGGCTGTGAAGAGAAACAAATCAGGGTAAGTGGGCTGGAGAGTGTTAGGGATGGGGAAAGATGTGTGTGATGTTTTACACAGAGTGGACAGGGAAGTTCTCTGGGATAAGGAGACAATTGGCAGAGAGCTGTAAACAGTGGGTGACCCAGCCACACGGGGGAAGAGCTTCCAGGCAGCGGGAGCAGGGGCATGCTTGGTGTGTTTGAGGGAAGCAAACTGGGTGGAGTTTGAGGAAAGCAAACTGGCAGGGTGGAAACTTGGGGAAGGTGATCCATGAGCAGTCAGGGAGATGGAGTAGATAGGAACAGTTATTCTCTGTATAAAACATGTGTCAGCTTGGCCAGGTGATGGTGTCCAGTTGTCTGCTCAAGCAAGCATTGGCCTAACTTACTGCAGGGACATTTGTGAATGGTTAATAGCCAGAAGGCTGGTTTATTAAATCATCAATCAGTTGGTTGCATCTGTGGCTGATTACATCAACGAAGGGAGTATCTTCAGCAATGAGAGAATTCAATCAGCTCTATTTAATTTAATCAGTTGAAGACTTTTCAGGGAGAAGAGAGAACCTTCACTTCTTTAGCCAGCCAGCCTCTCCTGGGGAGTTCATCGAAGACCTTCATTGGAGTTGTCAGCTTGCTGCCTGCCCTACGGAATTTGGATTCCTACATCCTGCCCTATGAAATTTGGACTTGTACATCCTGCTCTGTGGGATTTGGACTCGTGTATCCCAAATTTGCATGAGACACTTCTATAAAATCTCATATTTACAGATATCTCTTGTTGGTTCTGTTTCCCTAGAGAACCCTGACTAATACACCCTCCATTCCCTGATCTAAGTGCCAGGAAGACTTGGAGTAAACCCTGGTAGACCCTGGTAGATGAGTACCTGCCAAGCTGGAGCCTCTCTCCCCGAGGGCAAGGGGCCTCCATCCAAGTAGACCTGGCCGGGCTCTGTAAATCACCTGGCAATTCCCTTAGAACTGTAACTATGTCCCACCCCCCTGCATTAGCAAGTACCTTCCCTACTACAGATTCCTGCCCTGGGACCCTCCCTCAGGCCCAGGACAACAGGTTGGTTCTCCTCACCCCAGCCCTGCCCCATCCCAGCTTCTGCACCTTATCCTCACCTTCCATCCCACCCCCTCAACCATCCTCCCACCCCATTCCTGAGGCTTGGCTTGTTTGCATGGAGCCACTGGAGGAGAAAGGAGCTGGTTTGGCCAGGGCCCATCCTGGTTAAGCCTCTCCTGTCCTTGGGAAATTCACTGAGCATTTGGTATGTGTGGGGTATTCTGCTTTACATGTGTTAAGATTTCATTTAATCTTCCCAACTTCCCAATGAGATAGGCATCACTACTTATTATGCCTATTTTACAGATAAGGAAGTAGAGGCTCACAAAGGCTATGTCATTTGCCCAGGTTCACACAGCTGGTAAGTTGTGAAGTTTTGGTTGAAACCCAAATTTTCCTAAAACCTGTGCTTTGAACCCCTGAGTGGGCCACAAGGTCTGTCCCAGGAAAACGGTAACAGTCAAACATATTTAAAAAGAGGTTATGGATTGAGAATTGTCACCGCAAAAGCTCTGCGGCTCCAGGCGTTGAGAGAGTTCATCTGTGCATCTTGCTCACATTGTTCACCCCAGGAAAGGAGATCCTGGGAACTCCCTCTCCACCCCGCATCCAAAACAGTGCTGCTCCCTGGCCTGATTCAAAAGAGAAAAAAGCCTGCATTTGCAGTATTTCCCCAATGTATAAATGCTCCTTTTTCTTGACTCCAATGCCTGGCCTGTTACATCAAACATTCACTGAGTGCCTTCTGGGTACTGAGGTCTGGGACAAGTAGCTAATTATGGCCTGCTCCCTGCCATCGTGCCCCTCCCCCCATGATCTCTTGAGATGGCTCTCCTGTGGTCCTGTCTTCCTAAGGCAAAGCCTGTGCTGCTTCCTTCCCCAACAATTCTCTTCAGATCCTCAGCTTCTTATTGAGCATCTGCTACCTGTGAGGTGCAGTCTCAGGTCTTATGAGGTTACAGTGAGAAATGAGACCCTTTCAGCCTAAAGGAGTCGATTAGCTAGATTGGTGAGGGTAGGGGGTGTGCAGGACAAGTACCCCCAAAATCTACTAGGAGGCACAACATAGACCTCTTCTTGCTTACAGCTGTACTTAAAAACAAAACAAAACAAAATTAAATTAAGACAGCACTATTTCAACAAGTTGAGCCTGAAATGAGAATGTAAATGGTACAAAAATCTTTGCATATGATGTTCAAAATGCAAATTATTTTATGACAAACTTTTTTTTTAATATCTGCATTTATCTTGCAAGATTTTTCTAAAATATTCCCAGATTAGGAAGTTCCTGTGCAGTTGTTTAAATCTGCTTTCTTTCAGTCTCCAGATGTAAAACTCATAGGGAAAGTCAACACCCATTTTTCCAAGGGCAATGACAAAAACATCAAACTGTACATGGTTCCCCTTAGTTCCTCTAGAAACATCTCAGAAGAGTATAATTTGTTTCACTCAGGTCTCTCCAGCTTCTTGTACCTCATCCCAGGGAGAGTTAGTGACTCCCCTGGACAAGCTGGGTGAGGGACTAGCAGTCCCCAGAGTGGGATCCACAGGACACTGCTGGGAAGCCAGTCTCTCGGGAGCACTTGCAGGGCACAAGGGAGGAGCCGGCTGCCCGTGGGGTGTGTGATGTGCAAGGTGCCCACATGCCCCCTCTGCGCCTGAGTATGGTCCCAACACCCTGCCCCAGTGCCTAAAATTCCACCTTTGGGGGTTCGTGCCTGTGATGGTTAGGTTCACGTGTCAAATTGGCCAGGTAATGGTGCTTGGTTGTCTGGTCAAGTAAGCACTGGCCTAACTGTTACTGTGATGATATTTTGTGGACTTACATCATCAATAAGTTGATTGCATTTATGGCTGATTACATCTATGAGCAACTAAGGAGAATGTCATCAGCCATGAAAATTGTTTCATCCAATCAGTTGAAGGCTTTAAAAGGACAAGTGATGATATCAGCAGTCAGAAGGGAGAATTTTGATCTCTACTTCAGTCAGCCAGCTTCTCCTGGGGAATTAATCAAAAAACCTTCATCAGAGTTAGCGGATTGCAGCCCGCCCTATGGAATTCGGACTCGTGCATCTCCACAGTTGTGTGAGAAACTTTTACAAAGTATCATGATATTTACAGGTATTCCTGTTGGTTCTGTTTTCCTAGAGAAACTGACTAATACAGTGCCCTTCCATAAAGTTGTTTTCAAACTTTTTTTGGGGAAGGAGGATGATGGTAGGGCAATGCAGCCTTTTCTGCAAATGAACTCTTACACCAAAATCTAGCATGTATGGAACCCAAGTGTGAATTAGGGATGTCCCTCTCCTTGTATTCTAGGGGAAATTCCCTCTCCAGCCTACCTAGTTCCACAGCCTGATGAAGTCCTTGTGGTCCCCTCAGCTTCTGGTTCCTGCACCCCATTTTCTCCCACTTCCACCCTGACGCAGACCTCAGCCACACTCCAGTTTCCACGGGACCCCATCATGCAGCATTCTGTGAGTTTTGCAGACATCCCTGAAGATTTCATGAGGTCACTGGGGTGTCCCCTCCATTATCGTGCTCATCCCTTTCCCTTTCTGTAGCTCCTAACACCCTGGTTACTCCTGGGGCTCCAAATTCTTCGCCCTGCCCTTGGACTCCCTGCAGTTGCTGCCAGCTGCTCGTGGGCACGGTTGCACACCTCATCCTCCCCACTAACCCTACTCATTCTGCTGCTCGTGAAAGGCTCCATCAACCACCCTCTGTGCAGGTCGGAGACCAGGGTCATCCTTGCCTTCTCCCTGTCTCTTGTGCCTCATACCCAGACACAAAGGCCTGTCTAATCTAAGTGCCCATGTTTCCCCAGGCTGGAGACAGAATCTCAATAGGGGTGGGGTGGGGTGGGTCCTTTTCCTAAGATCGCCATTACAAATCACACAAACTTGGTGGCTTCAACCAACAGAAATTTATTCTTCCACAGTTCTGGAGGACAGAGGTCTGAAGTCAGGGTGGCATCAGGGCCAGGCTGTCTCCAGTGGCTCTGGCAGAGAAACCTTCCTGCCTCTTCTAGCTTCTGGGGACTGCCAGCATTCCTTGGCTTGTAGCTGCATAACTCTAGTCTCTGCCTCTGTCTTCACAAGGATGTGTCCCCTGTGTGTTTCTGTGTGTTTCTGTCTTCATGTGGCATTTTCCTCTCTGGGTCTCTTCTTTTCTTCTAAGAATATCAGTCACATTGGATAAAGGGCCCACCCTTCTCTGGTGTGGCCTCTTTTAAACTAATTAGATCTACAATGACCTTATTTGCAAATAAGGTCATATTTTGAGGTGCTGGGGGTGAGGACTTTACTGTATCTTTTATGGGGACACAATTCAACCCATAATGGAGTTTAGGGAATAATCTGCTGATTGTCATTAAAGGGCCAGGACTGGGGACTTATTTCCTACAGTAGGGGCATAGCAATCACCCTCTTTTTATTTTTGACAATAGCACATCTATTTTATCACATACTTGATCTAAACCCAATGCAAACTTTTTTATTTAGCTGACATCTAAGGATAATGGGTTCCATGATTTCATTTACTCTTAAATTTATGGTTCTTTCTCTAAATCATGAATATTTTTCCAAAATGTGTATGTGTGGAGGGGTGTTACCTCTTATTTCTAGAATTTCAGTATTTTATGAACAAAATGATCACCCTAAGTATATCCCTTATAATGACTTTCATCACCCTGTCTCATCTTTCTAGACTGAGGATCAAATGTTTTCATTGTATCCACAATGCTATTTTCTTATCTCCATAATCATTCTGGATGCTTTCTCTAGAAATTTAACAATACAATTTTTTCTCTGGTGGACAAACTAGAATAGAAAAAGAATTCTGGGTACTTAACAACCATTGTTTGATTAAAAGGTAAACTTTGTTTTTTGTTATTTAGCATTTTTCCTATCATTTTGTTAGATTTTTGTAGCCACAGAAGTACCATGGTGTAGTGGGTTGAATGGGGGTCATGAAGATACAGCCACGTCCTAATCCCCAGAACCTGTGATTATTACCTTACAACAAACAAGTGATGATCATCTTTTATGGCAAAAGAGGTGATTAGGTTATGGATCTTCGGAGATTATCTGGGTGGGCCCTAAATGTAACCACTTGCATCCTTCTAAGAGAAGAGCCAGAGAATTTTGAGATACTCACGAGAAGGGATCACCCTTTTTTAAATTTGATTCTCTGTTTATTTAGGACTGATTTGGGGAGGTGAGTTGATGGGGATTATGGGGAATGACTTAGGTACTCCAGCCCTTCCACCACCACCGTTACTTATCCCCACTGGAGGTCTGGGTGTTCTCCCGGCTCCTCCTCTCCTCCACACAGCCTTCAGGACTGGCTTTCTGAAATTTGCATGAGATCGTGCTGTTCCCTGCTTCGGTGCCTCCTTGTTGTCCTTTGGCTAAAGACCCAGATCCTTCACTGGCCCGCAGGGCCCACCACAGTCTGGGCCCACCCCTCCAGCATCTGTTCCCAGATTTATGCTCTTTCTTCCAGCCCCTTGGACCCGTTTTCGATGCCTCGAGTGCACCCGAGGTATCCGCACATGCCGCTCCCTCTGCCTGTCATACTGTATGTCTCCTCATCACCTGGTGAGCCTCTCTGTGCCACAGCTCAGCCACCCAGCTTAGACGACAGTTCCTCTGGGATGCATCCCTGACTTCGGAGGCTACCATAAAGGGTATTGGCCTGGGAATATTTTGCTACAGATAATAACAACAGCCACCTAGATTGAAGGGTTCCTTGCTGACATATGTGACAGCCCTGATCTGTCCTGAGAGGCCGTTTTGTCCACCATTGTCTCCCTAGTGTCTGGCAGAAGGAAATGCATGCTGATTGAATGAATGAATGAGCGGACAAGTGTGCCAAAGAAATATTTCCATGTGCAAACAGATCTTGGGATTTTTCAGCTGGAACAAAGACAACAGGCAGGGGCAGGGAGGCGGTGTATGATTGTCAGCTGAAGTTGCTATGAGAGATTGTTTCAGGATTAGAAGTAATGTGTGTAAAGCACCAGGCACAGGGCCTGGGGCCCTGTAAGTTCTCATTGAAGAGCAGTTTCCATTCCCCGTTGTCCTCTCTGTACCTACCTCTTCCCTACTATAGCAGAGGCGCCATGCACCAGAGGGGTGGGTTGGGGGTGGACCAGATGTCCTTTAGGTTTCCTTCCCTCCCTGAGAAGCTCTGATTCTATTATGTCTTTTTTTTTTTTTTTTTTTTTAGTTTCTTTTGTTGCCTTGATTTAAAATAGGTGTAGGGATGCTGCAAATTCAAAATATCAGAAAAATCTCAGGAAAATTATGTTGCTAGGAAACCAAAAAGGTTTGGTGCTTCTTCAAGAGGAATTTCCATTCTGCCACCATGTATTGTTCCTGAGGTCCTGCCAAACCAAATTCTTTACCGATGGCCAGTATTCTTTGGGTGGACACCCTCCCAAAATGGCTCAGGCCCAGTATCTCTGAGCACCAAAAGCCACTCGTTTGGCCACTGCCTTTCCTGTTCTTTTAGGTATTAAATCATAAAGCAGAGGTTTTCAAGCATGCTTCTTATTCCAAGCAACAGTGAGGGTTTCTTCTGGACATTTTGGACTCTGTTGATAAAATGTATAAAGTATACAGATGAAGGTTTCTCAGCCTTGGCACTATGACATCTTGGGATGGATAATTCTTTGTTGTGGAAGTCTGTCCCGTGCGCTGTAGAATATTTGGCAGCATCCTCAGCCTCTACCAAGTAGAGGCCTGTAGTACCCTCCCAGTTGTGACAACCAAAAATGTCCCCAGATATTGCCAAATGCCCCTGGTGACAAAATTGCACCTGAGTGAGAACCACTGGCCTGGATAAAGGGAGTGAACTTAAGTTAAGAACTAGGTTAAGGATTTGGGACTTTATCTTAGGACTTTAAGGCAGTATTTCCTGAAGTGTGAACACTCTGTGAAAAATCAAAGAATTCTGGGACCAAATAAGTTTGAGAAATGATGCATGTATGACCTCTTTCTTGGAGATTCAAAGTGCCCCTTAGCATATGCAGTAAAGAAACCTGATGAACTTTGTCTAACCTAATGTTTCTCAATAAGTCAATATCTGGGCATTGATTCCTCAGCTTTTTCTATTTTGTCCTATCAGCTATTGACATCCCACAGAACAAGAGTCTAGCAGAATGACCTTTGGGAAATCTGAATTTTGATTTTGAGCAGAGGAAGGACACGGCCCATCTTTCAGGAAGGGGTTTCTGGTGACGTCTTAAGGGATAGTTTGTAAAGGCAAGTGAATGGATCCAGGGAGACCAGTGAGGAGGTTTTGTCACAATCCAGGCAAGCGATGGGGAGGCTTGTACCAGGGCAGTGGCTGTAGGGTTGGGGGGAGAGGGACTAGAGACTTGCAAGACACTTTGGAGATAGAATTACTTGGACTCAGCACTTAGATGGATGGAGAAATGAAAAATGCCAACATTGTCCAGCCTGTGTGACAGAAAGAACTAGATGCTGAAAGCTGAAAGAAGGATCTTGGAGGTTTGGAAGGAAGTGATGAGTCCTCAGAGTAGGTGAGAAGGGTAAAAGAGAAGAACTGAAGGCCCAGGGCAGAGTCTTGGAGAACAACCCATTCAGGAGGGTTTGGAGATGAGCAGTCAGAGAAGGAGGAGGGCTGGGGCTGCAGGTTCACAAAAGCCAGGGAGAGAAGGTGTTTCCAGAAGGCCCTTGCAGATGTCAAATGCTGCCGAGGGGTCTGCCAGGAGACAAAAGGAAAAAAACCACCATTGGATTATAAAGATATTACTATAGACTTTGGTTTCTTAAATTACATGATTTTCTGAGTGGTGTTGAATGCACCCAGAAATAAATATGTAGAAAAAAATTTTCAAGATAGAAAGAAAAGAGGCCCAGGCTATGGTATCATCTTGGAAAATCACTCCGTTGTTCACAATTGTTCCTCTTATGATTCCTTTGGGAGCTGTTGTTCTCATTTTTATATCTAAGCATAATTTCCACAGAATCAGCCTCAGAACAAACGTTCTATCTAATATGTTTATATTTTATTTTCAAATGAAAATATACTGCCTCCTGACATGAGACACTGAGAACTCAGCAACTTTTATGTGACATTCCTGCCCAAAGTACATAGTCTGAATCTAATGAAGACAGAACATCAGTATGCCCAAATTAAGGGACATTCTACGAAATACCTATTCTTGCAACTTTTCTGTAAGTCTGAAATGATGTCAAAATTAAGAAAAAATAACCTTTTCAATGAAAATACATTTGTAAGCTCTTTCATTCTTGTTAACTGCTAGAAGACCTAGACATGGCAGCTTTCGTTTTTTTGGAAATGGTTGACTGATGACTCATTAAGCTTCAGAAAAATCACAAAAATTTAGCCTTCTTTGTCATTGTTACTGATCACTCACCATCCTTCGTGCCCAGCCCTGATGACACATAATTGATCAGCTCACCACTCCCTCCCACACTTGTCCACCTCTCATTGAATTTGTCCGTCTGTCCACTGGCTCACAATCATCATGACACCGTGTCACGTCCCATCTACCTGTCCACCACTTTGCATGTGTCTGTGTAGGCTTCTCTATGATGGTTCATAAGTGAGGAGTTCTGGAAATATTCAACATTTTAGGGTCAGACTAATTATAGATGTTTTCCTAAAACCCCGCTTGTCCTCATCATCCCATCGTACAGTGATGGAATAAAATATATTTAGACTTGAAGATTCTCAATCTCCTCCCCTCTCTTCTCTTGATTAGGAGAATGTGTACCCCCCAGCTTTTGCTCCCTGCCTGCCCACCCCCCACCCCCCACCCCACTCCACAATGAGGAGAGTTTACAGTTTTCAAAAGCATTCCTGGGCTTGGTGATGTAGAAAGATTGGAGCAGAGAGTCTGGAGGGGGAAGGACTTTGCCAGAAAATTGAAGTTGAGCTATGTAATAAAGAGTGGGAAGGAGACAGAAATGTGGGAGCAAATAAACCGCAAGTATAGGCTCTGGAGTGGAATGTTTGGAGGAAGAAAGGGAACAAAAAAGGGATTTGAGAGGAGTTGCTGGGGATTATAAATTAGAGAGATGGAAGCAAAAAATTGGAATTCTGTTTTTGTAAATTCTGACTGTTTGGGCTCTGTCCCTGCTCAATTGTAACTCCATATAGCAACTAGACACATGGATCTGGGATTTATAATTATCTATAATCTTTCAGTAGCTACCCTGTCACCTATAACACAATTCAAAAACTCTTTAGTCTTGCCATTCAAACCCTCTACCCCCATCCCTGGCCTGGCCCTTTCCAACCTTCCATCCAACTAAATTGGCAAATTCACTGCCTTCCCTCTTTGCCATGTGGTACGCAGGCTCTGTGCCTTTCGCCCAATCAGAGCCCAGTTTACGAGGCTCTTTCTTGTAAACTCAGTTCCCTGGAAGCCCTAGGCTGTGTGGGTATCTCCCAGCTCTGTTACACTTCCTGCCTCATCTTGCTCTGTATTTCTTATTCTACCATCTCTTCTTGTTAGTTTACTTTTCCCAACTGGCTTCACGAGCTTCCGGAGGGCAGAAGTGCCTCCCTTACGGTGTCCAGCTCAATGCCTGACACTAGTAGCAGCAAAAGGGTCCCGCAATCTGAGTGGCTGCCCGGTTGACTAAAGCACTCCTGTCCGTGCTCCCACAGCCTTGTTTCGGCAGCCAGAGGCTCTCTCTGCTTTAATTCTCCCGCTCCAGAGAACCTTCATTGCAGCCCTTTCCAACCTTTTGATTTGCTTTTTAAAAACTTTAGCAGATATCTGGGGGCACATCCCACCCCCCTTTCCCATGGTTGTACTGTTGGCTGCTACTTTGTTCATTTTATGTTTGCAGATTTCCCCATTAAGGTTATTCATCTCCTCTCCCTATATGTGAGTTATAGTGGCCCCAGGCAGTGGGGCTGCAAACTTGTGATCTGTACTATAAGGCAAAGTCTGCTGGAGGTCTCTTTCCAGCCATAGCATCTTCAGTCATTTATAAAAATTCTTCTTTATCAAGTCATTCAAAATATATTAACTAATCTCTATATTTAAAGATTTATTTTACAACAACTTTAAAAAAGAAATCGATGTGCTAATATGTTGCTTTATTATAAATCCCTCCTTTACCTCCAGGAGTCAAAAAGCTATTTCTGGCTGTTTTGTTTTCCATACTTAGGCTGTTTGGCTTTAAAATCATTCTGGGCTGCTTATTTCTCTGCACAAGAAACCTCAAGTGTTCAAGTGTCTTTTGACTGCTTCCAACATAATCAAAGGAAGGCTCTTACTTGCCCTTCAAGATCTCCAGACCATCCCTCCCCAATACTACTGCCCCTGCCCCGCAACTGTCTTTTCTTTATAGTATCAAAGGAAAGTAGAAAGTGTGATCTAGAGTGTGCCTGCGCTGAAAGCCTAACAGGCCACCCAGCTAGGATCTTTCCAATCCTGGGAAGCTTTCTCAGTGAATTTAGTTCCCTCCTTCCCTTCCTAATTTTTTGCAAAGAAGGCCTCCCATTCAGACAGATCTGTCACTTACTAGCTCTGTGACTGAAACTCTCCGAGCCTCCTTTTCCTCTGTAAAACAGGGATATCACCTTCACCAGGTAGCTCCGAAGATAGAATGAGTTAATCCTATATATGGTGCGTGGCATATAGGAGGTGTTTAAGAGATGTGAGGTCTTTTCTCCCTCTTTGCACCTGAAATTTCCTTAGAATATTGGGCCTCAAACTGGCGTAAGAATCACATGGGGTCCTTGGTATAAAATTAGATCCTAGGGTCACATCCCCAGAGAGTCTGATTCGGTGGTTTAGGAAGAGGCCATGGAATCTGCCTTTTTAATCGCGCAGAAATTCTAATACCAGTGGATGGCAGATCACCCTCAGAGAGAACCTGCTTCAGAACCATAAAATTACATAAAGATAGAGCTGGAAGGGACTCAAGATTACCTCATTCAGCAACCCCTGTACCTTTTGCTGGTAAGATACTGAACTTAGGTGACTTACCCCAGGTCACACAAGGAGGCAACGGCTCGGATAAAATGGAAACTGAGGTCCCCTGACTCACAGGGTTACTTAGGCTACACCGGGAAGGACCACCTCCTCTGAGGAACAGTGCTTTTCTTGGCTCGGGCTGAGGTAGCTCTGAGCAACTCCTTGGCAATGGCTTCAGCTCACAGCCTTCTTAGTCAAAAGGACTTCTAGAAACTGTTTTGGGAACGGGTTACTCCTTTATGCCCTGCTGTAAGTGTCTTCGGATTAGGAACAATTTCTCAAATTATTTCTTTAATTATAATGGATACTTTGTTGGCCTTTTAAATTTTCTTCTGGCATCCTTCTTAACTGAAGATTGCAATACCTCTTAATGAGAAACATTTCTTTTGCTCATTTTTAACCCTTTCTTTGTAAAACAGAACACGAATGGAAAAAACACTTCACAAAACAAATTATAATTATAGCTTAGCTTAGTGGATTGTTATAAGGTGAACATTCTTCTGTCCACCCCCTAGGTAAAGAAATAGAATTCTGACAGCCACCCTAGAGGCCCTGTCCCAACCACAACCTCCTGCCTCTCTCCTCAAGTAACTAACATCCTGACTTTTATGGTAATTGCTTCCTTGCATAACTTTACAGTTTTATTACCAGATGTGCATCCCTGGACACTAGGGTTTAAGTTTTTAAAACGGTGTGGTAGTTTGGGGGCTTTATGGACCCCAGAAAAGCATGTTCTTAAATTTGGTCCATTCCTGGGGTGCAGACCTGTTGTAGGTGGGACCTGTTGACTGAGATGTGGCCCACTGCATTCAAGGTGGGTCTTGGCCCTCCTACTGAAGTCCTTTATGAGAGGATAAAAGCCACCGAGAAGGAAAAAGAAACAGCCAGAGAAACTCACAGAAAAAGCCCCAGACGAGCTGAGAGAGAAAGCCACTGAAGCCAGAAGCTGAAAACAAGGAAAGCTGGGAGCAAAGGACCAGCAGATGTCAGCCATGTGCCTTCCCATGTGACAGAGGTGTCCCGGATGCCAGCAGCCTGTCTTCAGAGACTAGGTCTCATCCTGCTGATGCCTTGAGTTGGACATTTTCACAGCCTTAGAATTGTAAACCTGTAAGCCAATAAATCCTCATTGTTAAAAGCCAGTCCATTTCTGGTATATTGCATTTTGTCAGCTTTTACCAAACCAACACACTTGATATGTCTTTTAAGTCTCTTTTAAACTGCAGATTCCCCTCCTTTCCTTTCTTCTACTTGCAATTTATCTTTGGAAGAACCTGATCTATTTTACCTATAGAATTTCTCACAGTCTTGATTTTGCCCATTGTATCCTTGTGGTGCAGTCCAGTATGTTTCTCTCTCTTGATATTTCCTGCAAATTGGCATCTGGTTTCAGAGGTTTGATCAGACTCACGTTTGATTCCTTTGGCAGATTATTAGTAGTATATGTTCTTTCATCAAGAGGCAGATAATATCTGGTTTTTACTTTTTGTGTGTGCTCAATGCCTAGATCCAAGAAGTCATTGAGGGTTGCAAAATGGGGACATTCTATCATTTCATTTTGATTTATTTACAGGAATAATTTTATAAGAAGAGACCTCATCTTTTATTTGGATACTTAGTGGTACAGTTCATATAAGAAAGGCAGGACAAATGCTTGAATCTTTTATTTTCCCAGTTTTCAAAATAACCAATTGGTTCCCTGTCATCCTCTGGAGATGACATTTTTTTTTCCTTAAATTAATTATGAATCATGTTTGATTGGTTTCAATCCATGGTAATTTTTATCCTTATCAAAGCTCAAAACATCCCTTCTTTGGCCAGAGGGAGTCTCTTCAAGTTGGTTCCTGAGTCATTTGACATAAACCATGTGGTCTTAAAAAAATATGTGCACATATTTCTTTAAAGATAAAATACCTTGTGATTTCATTTTGACATTTCCAACTCAAATTCAAAAGTACAGGTTTTTAAAAAATTTAAACAAACTTTTAATTTAGAATAGTTTTAGATTTACAGAAAAGTTACTGAGATAGTATGCAGAGTTCCTGTATTCTTCTTACCTAGTTTCCTCTGTTGTTAACATCTTACATTAAGATGGTACATTTATTACAACTAAGGAACCAGCATTGGTACATGACTGTTAACTAAACACAACAGTTTATCAGATTTCACTAGCTTTTTCCCTGGTGTCCTTTTTCTGTTTCAGGATCCCATTGAGAATTAGGGAGAATACCACATAATCCTCCATGCTCCCTTTAAACCCTCATTTGGTCTTAGTTCTACAAGTAACTATATTTAATGCTCATCTTCAATCCTTATATTGATATCTTTCTAGTCTTTTTGGTTATCTGGAACTCATTCCCTCATAGATTCCTTAGAAAGTGCTTGCTCAGGGGAATATTTTGAGTTCATGTATATTTATAGCAGTTTATCTGCTTCTTTAACACTTGAAGATCAGTTTTGATGGATGTACAAATTTTGAGTATCTTAAACATGTTATTTCATTTTCTTCTGGAATCAAACATTGTTGAAAAGGATGATGATAGTTGGATTTTCTTTCCCATAAAAGTCACTTGCTCTTTTTGCCTAGTGCCAAAGCATTTTTTGACTTTTACATTTTCTTTAGAGTTCTGTCATTTTACTATGCGGTGCTGGTAATTCTGGGTCTATATTCTCAGGTACATGATTTGGTCTCTCAACATACAGTTTCAATGTTTATTTTTATTGAATTATAGTTTTTAGTATTTATTCTTTTCACTCATTTTATTTTTCTTCCTCAGGGCTCCTCGTATCAAGTTGTTGGATCTTCTTTCAAATCTTCAATATTTGTCCTCTTCTCTCAAATCTTTTGCATTTCTTCATTATCTTTTATTAATATTTTTTTTCTTCTTTTCACTTATTGCTCTTGAGGCATTATTTCTTGTGTCTGTTTTGTGTTCCTTGAGGTTTAGTATTTATTTCTAAAAATCTTTTCCTTTATTTAAAATTTTCTATCTACCTTATTAATTGATTAATTATTAATTCAACAACTGTTTACTGAATACATAGATGCTGATGAATCAAATGGGCCCTGCCTCCAAGTCATTCAGCCCTGTGGGATTTGACAATAACAATACTTAACATTTATAGAGTGCTAAGGCTTTGTGCTAAACATCTTATATATATTCTTTAATTTAATCCTCACAACAACTCTGTGAGATAGATACTATTATTATGGGCATTTATCAGATGAGGAAACATAAGTGTAACTTGACTAGGGCCACTCATCCATCCATCCAATCCATCCATCCATCCTTTCAATATTTATTGAGCCCTATGTATATGATATTGAGCAAAAATAGAAAAATTTTTGCCTATATGTTTCTAATAGTCTAGTGAGGAGACAGACATCAAGCTAAGAATCACCCAAATATCTATTTTCCATTCTTTGGTAGCACAACCCTGATTTTCAGATGACCACGTTGTCAGATTTGGCCTTGTGGATTTTAAGTGTGTTGCTGAATGGATCTGGAGTGGTTGGGCTGTGAAGAGAGGGGAAGGAGGCCAGAAACAAATGGCAACAATGTAGTCTGAAAAATGCTAAAATAGAGATATGGGGAAATGTAAGAGGAGAACTAGGAGGTGGGGACTGGGGGGAAGAGAAGGAGGAGGAGGGGCACACAGAGAAAAAATCAAATCCTATGCTGTGTGGGAGCCTTCTGGGCAGACAAGGAGCAAAAAGGGACAGAAGCCTGAAAACCTAAGGGATCAGGTTTGCAGTCAGGAGACTGCAGTTTTGAGCGAGGCTCTAGTGTAGGGTATCATGTGGAAACAGAGAGGCCCTGGGTCTTGAGGAATTTGGGTCTCGTGCTGCAGGCTTTGCATGGAACCCTAAAAGGCAAAGATGAACTGCTGAGGGGCTCTAGGGGGACCCACATCAGATTTGGGTTTTAAACAAAGGCTAGTGAGTCCACATTGTCCTGAAGAGGTTTTTGTGGAGATCATGGTGAGTATGGAACTGTCCATCTCTCCTAGACATTCCCGACTCTGATTCCTGATTTTGACACCCACCTCTTGCCCCTGTGGTTTTGCTGACCATCTGGCCCGAGAGGCCATACAATAGTTTGTTCGTTTGTTTGTTTGTTTTTAGCATTTTTTATTGTGAAATATATACAGAAAAGTGGTAAATTTCAAAATGCAGTTTAACAGGTTTTTATAGAGCAAATTTCAAAGTATAGTATGGGTTATAGTTTCACAATTTCAGATATTTCCTTCTGGCTATTCTAATACACTAGAAACTAAAGAGAAATATCGACATAGTGATTCAGTAGTCATAATCATTTGTTAAATCCTAACATCTCTGTTACAATTCTTCCCTCTCATTTGATCGTTTCCTCAGTCTTCAGGAATATATGGGCAATGGCCATTCTAAGTTCTTCATGTTGATAAGGGATATCAACATTATGGGGTAGGGGAATGCACTGGTCGATGTTCTGGGAGAGACTGGTACCTCTGAGTTTCAGATCTTATCTGGTATAGGAACAATCTAGAGGTTTTAATTTTCTGGAAATTAAACTTAATAAATAAAACTTTTATAGAGTCTTAGATAGAGCCCTTGGTTTTCTTTAGGGTTTTCAGGAATGCTGTTGGTTGGGGCTTGGCATACTGTAGCAATTTGTAATATCTGTTTGAAGCTTGCCACAAGAGTAGCTTCCAGAATGATCTCTTGACTCTATTTGAAATCTCTTAGCCACTGAAACCTTATTTTGTTACATTTCTTTCCTCCCTTTTGGTCAAGAAGGCATTGTCAATCTCGTGATGCCAGGGCCCAGGCTTATCCCTGAGAGTCATATCCCACGTTGCCAGGGAATTTTACATCCCTGGTAGTCATGTCCCTTGTAGGGGGTAGGATATTGAGTTTATTTGCAGAGTTTGGCTTAAAGAGAAAGAGACCACATCTGAGCAACAAGAGGTTCTCTGGGGGTGACTTTTAGGCATGTTTATAAGTAGGCTTAGCCTTACCATTACAGAAGAATAACAGATACATGTAGCCACATATAAAAGAAAACCCCAGATCCCTTATTCTCCTGAATTATTTACCCCTAGTACTGGTGTGGTTCTAGTAAGGTATTGCTGTTAATATAGTACAGAGCCTGCAATAGGTAATTTTCCCCACATACCACCTGATTATTAACTCTTTGTACAAATGTCATACATTTGAAGTAGTTCATGCAAGAACTTATTTATATTTGTAGTGCTAATTGGTGACATGCGTGATTTTACATAACCCCTTTCAGTCATACTCACCTTCAATAGGCAGTATGACTTATAATACCACTAATGAACTACCATCATCTCTATTCATTCCCAAACATTTAAGATCAACCTCGTTAACAAATCTGTACATATTAGGTAACCTCTCCCCCTTCTCTAACATCTGTCTATCTCTAGGTCCCCTGTATTCTACATTTTAAGACTCTGAATTTACTTTTTCTAGGTGGTTCATATTAGTGAAATTATACAATATCTATCCTTTTATGTCTGGCTTATTTCACACAGCATTATGTCCTCAAGGTTTACCCATGTTGTCACATACTTCAGGACGTCATTCCTTCTTACTGCTGCATAATATTCCATTGTATGTATATACCATATTTTGTTTATCCACTCAACTGCAGTTGGACATTTGGATTGTTTCCATCTTTTGGCAATTGTGAATAATGCTGCTATGAACATTGGTGTGCAAATGTCCATTCAGGTCCCAGCTTTCAGATCTTCTGGGTAAATATGGAATAGCAGAATTGCTCAATCGTAGGGCGACTCTATATTTCGTTTCCTGAGGAATTGCCAACTGTCTTCCACAGTGGCTGTATCACTTTACATTCCCACCAGCAGTGAATAAGTAGTCCTTTTTCTCCATAGCCTCTCCAACATTTGTGGTCTCCTGACTGTTTAACAGTGGCCATTCTTATAGGTGTGAGATGATGTCTCATTGTGGTTTTGATTTGCATTTCCCTAATAGCTAATGAAGATGAACATCTTTTCATGTGCTTTTTAGCCATTTGTATCTCCTCTTTGGAAAAATGTCTAGTCATATCTTTTGCCCATTTTATAATTGGGTTGTTTGTCCCTTTGTTGTTGAGTTGTAGGATTTCTTTATATATACTGGATATCAAACCCTTATCAGATATGTGGTTTCCAAATATTTTCTTCCATTGAATTGGCTGCCTCTTCATTTTTTTTGACAAAGTCCTTTGAGACACAGAAGCATTTGATTTTGAGGAGTCCCCATTTCTCTATTTTTTCTTTTATTGCTTGTGCTTTGGGTGTAAGGTCTAAGAAGCTACCTCCTATTACTAGGTCTTGAAGATGTTTCCTTATATTTTATTCTAGGAGTTTTATGGTATTGGCTCTTATATTTAGGTCTTTAACCCACTTTGAGTTAATTTTTGTATAGGGTGTGAGGTAAGGGCCATCTTTCATTCCTTTGGATATGGATATCCAGTTCTCCCAGCCCCATTTATTGAAGAAACTGTTCTGTCCCAGTTCAGTGGGTTTGGGGGCCTTATCAAAAATCAATTGACTGTAGATCTGGGGAGTCTATTTACGAACTCTCAATTCGATTCCATTGGTCAATGTCTATCTTTGAGCCAGTACTATGCTGTTTTGACCACTGTGGCTCTATAATAAGCTTTAAAGTCAGGAAGTGTAAGTCTTCCCACTTCATTTTTCTGTTTAAAGATGTTTTTGGCTATTCGAGGCCCCTTTCCTTTCCAAATAAATTTGATAACTAGCTTTTCCAAGTCTGCAAAATAGGTTGTTGGAATTTGGATTGGAATTGTGTTGGGTCTGTAGATCAATTTTGGTAGAATTGACATCTTAAGGACATTTAGCCTTCCTATCCATGAACACAGAATGTCTTTCCACCTATTTAGGTCTTCATTGATTTCTTTTAGCAATGTTTTATAGTTTTCTGTGTGGAAGTCTTTTATGTCCTTGGTTAAGTTTATTCCTAGATACTTGATTCTTTCAGTCGATATTGTGAATGGAATTTTTTTCTTAATTGCCTCCTCAGGTCATTAGTAGTGTATAGAAACATTACTGATTTCTGTGCATTAATCTTGTATCCTGCCACTTTGCTGAATTTGTGTATCAGGATTGTGTATTGTCATAGATTTCTCAGGATTTTCCAAGTGTAGGATCATGTCATCTGCAAATAATGACAGGTTTATTTCTTCCTTTCCAATTTGGATGCTTTTTATTTCTTTTTCTTGCCTAATTGTTCTAGCTAGAACTTCTAGCACAATGTTGAACAATAGTGGTGACACTAAGCATCCTGTCTTATTCTCAATCTTAGGGGAAGGCTTTCAGTCTCTCATGGCTGAGTATGATGCTGGCTGTGGGTTTTTCATACATACATGCTCTTTATCTTATTGAGGAAGTGTCTTTCAATTTCTTCCTCTTGAAGTGTTTTTATCAGAAAAGGATGCTGAATTTTGTTGAATGCTTTTTCAACATCAATAAGGTGATCATTTGAGTTTTCTCTTTCAATTTGTTTATGTGTTGTATTACATTATTGATGTTCTTGTGTTGAATCACCACTGCATGCTTGGAATAAACCCCGTTTGGTTGGTGTGTATAATTCTTTTAATGTGCTGTTGGTTTTGATTTGCAAGTATTTTGTTGAGAATTTTTGCATCTTTATTCATTAGAGAGATTGGCCTGTAGTTTTCCTTTCTCATAGTATCTTTATCTGGTTTTGTTATTAGAGTGAGGTTAGCTTCAAGGAAAGAGTTAGGTAGTGTTCCTTTTCGTTCAATTTTTTGAAAGAGTTTGAGCAGGAATGGCGTCAATTCTTTTTGAAATGTGTGGTAAAATTCCCCTGTGGCACCATCTGGCCCTGGGATTTTCTGTATAGGAATTATTTGATGATTCAGTCAGTCTTTACTTGTGATCGGTTTGTTGAGGTATTCTATTTCTTCTTTAGTCAGTATAGGTTATTTGTGTGCTTTTAGGAAATTGTCCATTTCCTTTAAATTGTCTAGCTTATTGGTGTACAGTTGTTCATAATATCCTCTTTTGATTTTTTAAAAAATTTCTTCAGGGTCCATGGTAATGACCCCTCCATCATTTCTGATTTTATTTATTTGCATCCTCTCTCTTTTTTTCTTTGTCACCCTAGCTAAGGGTCCATAGATTTTATTGATTTTCTCAAATAACCAACTTTTGGGTTTATTGGTTCTCTCTATTTTTTGTTTTATTTTCCAATTCATTTATTTATGCTTTAATCTTTGTTATTTCTCTTCTTCTACTGCTTTAGGGTTAGTTGGTTCTTCTTTCTCTAGTTCCTCCAGCTGAACAGTTAAGTCCTCAATTTTTTATCTTTCTTCTTTTTTAATATGGGCATTTAGGGCGATAAATTTCCCTCTCAGGACTGCCTTTTCTGAATTATACAATAGTTTTTGGCTTTGCTTGTCCATCCCTCCCCTCCCTGCAGGTCTGTGAGACTCCACCCTGGACAGGGTAGCCTCTGGGTGGTTTTGAGGGGTGGTGATGGTTTGGACATCAATGAAGTGATGTAGGTGAAAGCACTTTATAAATTGGAAAGTATTTTACCCAAGTCTGGTTTTGGAGTCAGGTAGACCTGGGTTCACTTTTAAAAAAAACAAACAGCTTTATTGTGATATAACTTACATACCATAAAGTTCACCCAAAGTGTACAATCCAATGATTTTTAGATATATGCACAGAGTTATGCAGCCATTACTGTAATCTAATTTTAGAACATTTTTATCATCCCCCAGAGAAACCTTGTGCACATTCTGATGCCATCTTTTCATAGCTGTGTAACTGTGGGTAAGTTACTTGACCTCTCTGAGCTCAGTTTCCTCATCTTGTAGGTTGAAACAGTTACTTACTTAAGGCTTATTTAGGGGTTGAACAAAATAGCAAGCAACACTGTTAGCTCAGTGTCTGGCACAGGGTGAGCCCCCAATAAATTTGAGTGCCCTAAATTGATGTTGGCAGTGTTCTTCTGTGGATTTATTCAGGATCACTCTGAGTATTTATTCATGAGTCACTGTTTCAGCTTCCATACCTTTTCTCAAGAGCTCATGGTCCTTACACTTAATCTAATACTTTATTTTACACACACACACAAATACACCAACACGGCATACCTTACACACATGTGCACACATACACAAATATGTAGACTTACATACCTCACACACACGCACAAATGCCAACACACTAAAACCCTCCCTGCCCCCACACAGAATTATGCAAGTTTTAAAAGATAACGAGAAGTTCTGTGATATTTTTATGTTTGCAAAATTTACCATTCTTTAATCATATACTTTTGTTTTAGCATGATGAATGTCTCTAATTTGGATTTCTTATATTGAAAGGACTTAGTGTCTGAAGATATCCTCCCGAACTATTCACAGACAAAACTGCAAATTAGACAAGGTTGTCTTTGGTCCCCCCCAACCTAGAGTTAATAACAATGATTTCTTGGGTCTCACCCATGCACCAAGTTTAGGATTAAAAATTTTTACATCTTTCTTTGTCTTGACCCTGAAAATTAAGTAGATATTAATATCACAAAGTAGGAATTATTATTACACCTATTTTTTAGGAGAGAAGAAAAGAAGCCCAGAGAAGTTAAGTCAGTTGAGGAAGGACACACACTAGAAAGTTGAGAGGTCAGGGTTTGAATTCAGGCCCTCCTCCTGATGACAGGCTGACAACGGCTTCAGGTGAGGCTCTTTCCAGATGCCTCTTGGAATCTTCTTTTAGAAGACAGGTAAGTTATCCTCAGAGACATCATTGATAAGTCTGGTTGTTACCCCCAGAATTTCTTCCACTGTGGCTGGGCTGCTGCCTTAACAGCCAGAAGTGATGCTTTCCAATCGTGGGAAAGCAGCAGACTCACCCAGGGGCTTTGAAAATATCTAGATTTCCTGGCTTTACTCCAGATTGCATACGGCAGAATTTTCTGGGATAGATCTTAGGAATCTGTATTTCTGAAAAGCTCCCAAGAGACCATTTTAATTCGACAATATAGAAGGTATAAAATACATTAGTAGAAGAATAGGTCGGCATTTTAAAATTAAATTTTACCAGAGGCAAAGTCAGTACTGAAATGATAATTTGGTAAAAACAGTTGTAACATATATGGCAGGTGGTATGCATATTACTTAGGCTACCACTAACTGCCATAAAATACAAACCCATCACTCTCTCTGGCTCAACACGTAGAAATGAATTTCTCACTCATGAAAGTCCACAATGAGAGGTCCTATTTGGTAGGCCACTCTCCTCCAGCTGAGATTCAGGAACTCAAGCTCCTTCCATTTTGTGCACCTCCATCATTAACACGTGCTTCCAAGGTTATTGTGGGGGGGATACTAATGGGCAGCTTCATGGTCCAGGTCTGGAAGTGGCACATAGCTCTTCCACCCACATTCTCTGGCTAAAACTGAGTGTATGGATATTTCTAACCCCAAGGGAGGTTGGAACATATAGTCTAGCTGTGTGAGGAGGAGGAGGATGAAGAAAGAGGTTAGGTGAACTGCTAGCCTGTCTCTATCACAAAGGATTAATAATTTACAAATTGATAACAAAAAGGCAAACATTCCAGTTAAAAACAGGCAAAAAATAATGACAAACTGGTTACAGAAGCACAAATCCAAATGGCTAATGAACATTAAAAGATGTTCAAGCTCCCTGGTAGATAGGGTATTGTAAAAAATAGAAAAAAAGTAACAATGGGCTATCACTTTCCACCCATCAGATTGACAAATATTAAAGAGTATAACACCTACTGCTCGTGGGAAGCAGAAAAGAGTACACTCATGAATTGCTGGTAGAAATGTAGATGTCACAGCATTTTGGAAAGCAATCTGGCATTAGGAATTAAAATTAAGACACATCTTTTCAACCCACAATTCTATTCTAGGGAATCAGTCATAGAAATAAAAGCAGTAGATAATGATAGATCTATCCTGAAATATTTATTGCAACATTGTTGATTGTGACAAAAATAGGACATAAAGTTCCCATCAATAGATAACTAGTTGAATGATTTGTGATTATCAATATTATGGAAGATTTTGCAGCTTTAAAAAAGTCGACTAGGAGGTACTCTCATGATATATTATTAAATGAGAGATTCAGGAATCAGAGACATGTATATAATATGACTTCTTTTAAAAAATAAAAATCAAAGGATAATCTCTACCTATCAATATCTATCTAATCATCTAGCTAACATCTATCTTTCTCTCTATATATATCTATAGCTATCTTTCATCTATATCTACTATCATTATCTATCTTCTGGCTATATCTGTCATCTATCTTTCTATATCTATTTATATCTGTCTATCATCTCTATCATATAATCTGTCTCTATGTCTATCATATCTATGTATCTGTTTATATATCTATCAATATTATTTATTTCTATCAACCATCTATCTATGATATCTATCCATCTATTTCTATCTGTCCATCGTGTATCATGTATTATCTAACTGTATCTCTGTTTCCACTCATCAATCATGTAACAATATCTATCTATATCATCTCTATATGTGTATCTATCATATCTAACCATCTAGCTCTATCTCTACTTCTATCTCTATCTCTATCATCTAGCTATCTATCATCTAGCTATCCATTTGTCTATCTATACCTCTCTATCAATATAATCGTCAATCTGTGTCTGTCTGTGTATCTATGTATAACCGATGATACAGAGTAAGGTTGTTAACATTGATGACCTAGGCCAAGGAGTGTGGGTGGAATGGGACAGAGGAAGAAGAAGGTAACCCCCTGAATATTGTACTGAGAGGTGACAGTGGAAAAATAGCATAAGACCCTATAAAATTTATATGTATATATTATATATTCGTAAATGTATGAAGTTATGGTCATCAGTGTGTCAGTGATGGTTATCTCGAAGTGGTGGAATTTCAACTGAGTTTTACTTTCTTCCTTATATCTTTACAAATTGTTATAATTTTTTACAATAAATTTTTTTTTTTACTTTGTATGAACAGGGGGAAAAACAATGAGCTTTTTCATTATTAAAAAAATAAAAATAAAAGCTCCCTGAATGATTCTGATGATTGGCCAGGCTTGATCATCAAGGTTTGACTTCAGGGAGCTCAAATAAAATGGAATTTGAAGCATCTGAAACCATTTCTGAGTGAAGAGGTCCCAGCAGACCAGAAACACTTCTCCTGGGTTCGGAGGGAAAATGATCATCAGCTGTAGCAGGAGGTTTCTTCCTCAGGTAAAGGAGGAACGTGGGGTTTGTGAGGATAGACTCCTAGTAAGCATCAGTCTGGGATTTGGCTGCTGGCTCCCAGAATCTGAAAGTTCTAGATTGGAAATAAGGCCCTTGGTGGAGAGGTCAGAGGCAGGAGGGCAGTGTGGCTCAGGGGGTGGGACAGAGGACTGGAGCCAAGCAGCCTGGGGTTTGAATCTGGGCTCTGCCACGTACTAACTGAGTGACCTTGGACCTGCTACTTCACCTTTAGGTATGCATTTTCTCCTTAGGAAAGCACAGATAATGATGTAAGGAAGAGAAACAATGCATGTGGATGCTGGAGATGGCGGGGTCGGTTTCGTTTTATGTAGCAGGGTCATGGTCCTGGTGAGAGCCATTGCTCGGCTCAGTGGGTAACAGAGCATGAACGAGGAGCATCGGCAGAGCAAGCAGTGGGGACTTTCTCTCATAATAGCCTTGGCCTCAAGGAAGCACAGGCTGCTGTAGAGAGGAGAGGCTAAGGGCAAGCCTGGGCTGAGAGGCTTGAAGTCTCCTAGACCCCTTGCCCTCTGAACCAAGCTATCTGTCCTTTTCCTGCTTCCTGTCTACCCTATGGTAAATTCTTGTGGTTGGGATTAAGTGAGCCTTTAGTTGTAAATAATTAAGATTCCTTCACTCCACTGAGTATTGACTCAAGGCAGACATAGAACCCATGACCCTCAAGGTGCTCTGGCCCAGTAGAGAGACTCTAGATGAGTCAACAGTTTGCATGTCCTGTCCTGACAGAGGAAGTGCAGAGTGCTCTGGGAGCAAAGAGAATGTCATGGAGATGCAGGGAACATGACTCAGGATTTGCTACGGGGTTCCGTCGAGGATGATTTCTTTGGTCCCAGCAGTGTTTGCTTTCTTTCTTTCTTTCTTTTTTTTAAGGAAACTTTTCCAAGTTTTACTCATAAAATTAGTAATCAAAATTGCAATAAGTAGACTTACACAGCCACGTATCAGTGAAACAAGAGGGAATTGAAACATTTCAGAGACAGCTTGAAAATCCCAAAGGAACACAGACTGAGCTAAAATCACTTAAACTGCTGTTGCATGAGTGGTAGTATTCATTCTTGCATTTTTTCAGTAAGTTTTTCTTATATTTGCTTTTCTCTTATCCACATTGTCAAAATCTGGCTTTGCAGTCAAGAATCTTTTCTCCATCTTTGTCCAGCTGTAGCCTGGCAATGACCATCTTGCTCAGGTGAACACCCATGTGGTGTCATTAGCCTCCTCTTGCTGCGCCCTCTTGGTGTAGACGATGTATTTCTCTCTGTACACCTGAACTACCTTGCCAATTTGCTAACCTTTGTCATGTCCTCAAGCAACCTGGACCCCATCATCCATGAGGATGGGCATGTGGTAAACATTGTACTTCTGTCGCAGCTCCATGACATCATCTTCCTACATACCTGTGAGGGAGCATTGAAATATCATTTGTGGTTCTCGCTGTGGTCTGAGGCCACAGAGGGGTTTAACTTCATGGTAACAGTCTACCCAGTGCCAGATGGGCTCAGACTCTTCACCCAAGCAGTGTTTAAAAATTGGAATCTTACACATAAAAATCTAGACTTCAGCCTTCACTCGAAAAATCAGACTCTGGTCAACTGGACCTGCATTTCCATGGGGCAGCCATTGGATGGCGCTGACATTAGCTGCCCCTGTCAGAAACACCACAAGCTGACACCACTGTCCCTGCTGCTCCCTATTGTTTTCTTGCTTAGACTAGTTCCATCACTTGTGTCACCTGTCATTTGGGATCCCTGAGATAAATGTTGCCTTTTTTATGCCCATAAATTAATCATGGGTGTTTTTTTAAAAAAATTATTTTTATGTCACCCAGAAAGCCAGGTTAATTCAAACTAGGTCTAATGCCAAGATGCTTTTTCTATGAAGGTCATCTGGCACGATTTTGTATCAGAGACTCAGAAGATTTCAGAGATAGTGGGGACTTTGGGAATCATGTAGTCTGAGCTTCTATTTTCCATTGTGGAAATAGACCCAGAGAGGTGAATTGTTTGCCCCGGTCACACAGCTAGTCAAAGCAGAGCCAGGTCGAGAGCCTGCATTTCCTGATGCTGAGTCCCTTAAATCATTTTTTTTCCTCGTAGCATTATCCTGATAGGAAAAAAAAAAACCTATCAGTTTGCCATATAGAATTGGGAAAGAATTGCCATGTGATGTTAATCCATGCTCAGGCCCTTTTCTTCACAATCACAGGAATTATCAAAAGAAAATTATTGGAAAATGTTAGCCATGCATTGTAGCTTCCAAGCCCACAAGCACAGATGTCCACTGGCAAAGTTGAAATAAAATTGGAAAAACTCATTTTGTTTTCCAGGGCCTGATAATAAAAAATTCTTGCTGCAGATGAGTGCTCAAGCTCAGTCTCCTCCCCCTTATTATTAAACAAAAGCAGAATACAACAAAAATAGAAACTAATGCAGAAATCTGTGGTGGTTTCTCCTTTTGTGTACCAATGTTTTTGTTGGGCAAATCACATTTCGGAGAGTCCATTACAATGGCATTATCTCTCCAGTCTCCAAATTAACTATTAAGGATGTGAAGGGATGGTCTGTTGTAAACCAGGATGTACAAGAACCCCAATTCCTTGGGTCTCTATTGGAGTTGGGGGTAGTGATTAAGCATGAATTCTTTAAAAGAATGAATAAGATGAGACACAGTGTCGTCTGGTGATTAAAGCTTGAGGGCTTTGGAGCCAGCCTTTCAGGGTCCAAATTCCAGCTCTGTCATTGGCTAATGGTTTGACTTTGGGAACCTACTTACCTGTGAAACAAGGATGATGAGACTGATGTCCACTTTCCAGGGTTATTTGGAGGACCAGAACACTAAGGCCCAGTGTCTGACTTGATAACTGTTAGCAGGACCATTGTGGCAGGAGAGGAGGGTGTTGTTGAGGGTGATGGCCTGAGTGAGTTTGGAAGAATTGCTGAGAACCAGTTGGGAGTTTCAAGTAGGATGAGAGTGAGACAGAGAGCTCGTGTGAAAGTTGGGGCTGGCTGCCCTCACAGCCACAACGGTATCTGCAACTTGGTAGGGTCGCCATGGGTCCAGAGCCTGACCTCAACTTTCTGGATTCAGAAGTTTGATTTCACCAGTGCATCCAAGAGGAGAGGTTTTGTAGTCACAAATACCCCTATTTTATATATACCTGCTCTCTGTTTCTGATTATTTTTTTATTTGTATTTTAATTTAAGTTTATTTTATTTTTGCTGTTTCTGATGCTTAGTAGCTATGGACCTTGGTCAAGTCACTTAATCTCTCTAACCCTCACTTTCTCTATCTGTCAGGTAGAGATAACAAAACCTTCCTTTTAGGGGAATTTTGATGATTTGAGATAATACATGTTGAAAGCCTAGAATAGGTTGGCACCCTATAAAGAGTTGCTATTTATCAGGCTCTGGAGAATTAAATCTACTCATCAAACTCACGAGAGCCAGATCTATAAACTAGGATGTAAATTCGTTCATCCACAGGAGGTAAAATACCTTCCAGGTACTAGAGGACTGACTACACTCCAGAATCCTGCTTTCCATGTCCTATTTCCTGGGAGACTGGATCAATAATCTAAGGCTGCATGGTGAGCAGGGAGTATAACCAGTGACGTGTAGCGCGGCTGTCAACCCCCTGCCCGCACGCCCAGCACTCACCTCCACAACTTTGATGGCTGCCCACCGCAAACATCTCTGCCTCCCTGCCCGGGGCTTCTTTCTGACCATGGGCACCATCTCGGCTTGCACACAGGGCAATCCATAAGTGCTGAGTTATTGTTCTTAGAGGCAGCCCTCAACCAACTAACAACTAACCTCTTGGTTAGGTTACCTCTGAAGTGTGTTCTCTACTGTCTTCTAGGGTCCCCTAGCAGGATGGAGCTTCATTTTCCAGTGGTAACTTGCTTGGCAACTCATTCTTTATTAATTTTCTCCCCCTCCCTATCTCATCCCCCACTCTCCTTCCCACATTTCCTGGGATCACCTCCCAAATAAATTACTTGCCCTTGAATCCTTGTCTCCGTGTCTGCATTCAACCTAACAGAAGGGTGTTCTGGGCTGTGTGCAATGTCCAGAGTGAGCCTGAGAGGGAGATACCTCCCGCCTTTGTTATAACATCACAGCGGCTTTGTGTAAGTGAGTAGTGACGGTGCATCTCCTCGAGGGAGACTTGGCAGACGCTCCTGGCTGTGCTATCTCCAAGGCGTGGGTTGTTCAGTTGGTGGATGTGGTTCCATTTTATGTTGCTGCCTCAAGCTCCACTCTCAGCATTTTCTCCTGCTTTGCTGAGGTCCTGAAGTTCTCTTTTGTGGGGTTCGTAGAGCTTGTGTAAATGAACACAGCTTTCGTTGATTACCTCCTATGCCCCAGGCACCGTTAGGGGCAGTGGAGGAAACAAAAGAGGTCTCCAGCAACATGGAGACTATAATTTGGTGCCCTCTCCTGGCCCTCCCCTGAGTCCCCCACCCAAGCCTTCCCTGGTGTCGACTGTTTGAACCTCTCCAAGGTGCCCCAAGCTTGGCCATGCTCACCGTGTCTAACAGTCCGCCATCAGCCCTCACCGCTTTTTCCAGATTCCTGTTCATTTCCTTCTGTCTTCCACATCCACGTTCCTAGAATTTGTCATTCACACCCACAGCCTCTGGTTTCCTCCCTCAGCCAACTTGCTTCTGGGCTGTCTCCAATCAGATTTCTTTCTAAAGAATTAAGTGGTTTGTCCAATATTACCCAGCAGGCTGGAGATGGATTCACTCTTCTATTAAAAAACGCCCTCAGAGGGACAGGGATCTATTATATTTTGGAAATTTCCTAGAAATAACTCATATCCCATATATACATTCTATTCTTCTAAAAATTCAAACTCTTTTTATAGGCTCAAATGCCTTGTATTTCTTTTTCCACTCGATTCTACCCTTTCCACATACTGTCTCTTTCTCAAATCACCCAGTTAGCCTTCGAGGCTTTATTTTCTGCAGGTCTAGGAGACCTGAGCTAGAATTTCAGCCAGACCCCTCAATAGTGCTGTGACTTTGGGCAAGTTGCATAATTAACATCTGTGGGCATCAGTTTTCCTTTCTGTAAAATGGGGATTATTGCTGAGCTCAGTGGTTGCCGAGATCATGTGAAAATGAACAGCAAGTATTTAGTAAAGGTTGATTTCCTTTCCCTTGTGCTGTTCCCAAAGGATTTCTTCTCATAGGGAAAGATGTATTCATTTTCTGTTTTAGAAGGTTGTCACTCCACCTTTTGTGTTAGGGGGACAGCAGTTGTTACTGAGAAGCCAGTTTTTGCCCTCTCTTTTCAGGGTGGGAATGGCATCGAGGGGTCCCACAGATGACCAGAAGGTGCTGGGAAGGAGCCCATCGTCTCCCAAAGCCTCTGTGTGGACTGGCTGCTGGTCTTTGGGGGAGCCCCAGGTCCAACTATGTGGAGAGGATGTTTGTGGCCTCTCCCATCCCTGGACCCAATGCCATGTACTACTTTCTATCCCAGGCTGGGGGAAGCCAAAGAGGAAGTGAGCATTGTCACATGGGCAAGGCTCAGAACTGCCAGCCTGGGGTCAGGGCTCAGTTCTGCATCTGGTGTGTGCTCCTGCATGTGTGCATGTGTGTGCACTTTGTGTGTGTGTATGTGCATGCACATGTCTGCCTGTGTGCATGTGCATTTTGTCACAGCTCCACAGGAAACCTACTAGGTGGAGGACAGGAAAGGAGAGGAGGAAGAACTTATGGGAAAGTCCTATGGGGGAGTCAGGAGACCCCTGCCTCTGCCTCCTCACCCAGCTGTGGGAGGGTTGGCTGAGTAAGCTTTCATGCCTCAGTTCTGTGATGCCCTTGGGACTTGCTCTCAGCCAGCTTCCAGTCCCCTCATCTGGGTGGCAGGGATGTGGCCCAGTTTTGTGGCCTGGAGGGGCATCTGGGCTCCAGAGTGAGGAGGACAGCCTGACAGTCATCAGTGCAGGACCCTCCACTCGGAGCCAGGGGTGTGCTGGGAGCTGGAGGAGTGGGAGGGTCATGTAGACAGCTACCTGCAGCCAGGTGAAGTTGGTAGCCTGAGGTCACAGTGGCCTGCAAAGAGGCCTAGAGCTGGCCCAGCTGATCCTCCAGGGAAGGTTAGTGGACCCTCCCTGCCTATCCCAGCCAGCCCCCCAGGATTCCCCTGTACCCTCTTCCTGGTCCCCAAAAGCCATCACCCTAAGCACCAAGCCTCCTTCTCCCACAGGAACCACATCATCTGCTCTTTTTTTATCATTTGTGAAAATGCAAGGATAAAGCTGCCTGAGAATGACATGTGAGCCCTCTCCAGGCTTCAGCACCACCCCTAGGTCCAGGAGGTTCTTTTATAACACCAGGATGAGTTTGTGGGTTGTAGGGGCTTTGCCTATTGTTACTTAATGCATGTGCTTCCACATCCATATGTTGACTTTGATGAGGTCTCTAGAAAACCCAGGCTTTAATTCAGGAAGCAAGGGCCCTGGAGAGGTTGGTGTTGGAGAGGGCCACTCCTTGGTTTTCACTTTGGAGCTATAAGATCGGAACCCCTCTAGGCCATAGACAAGGCTCTGATTTCAGGAAGGTGCTGGACTTCAGACACTTGAGGTAGCCCCAGGGCTTAATCCATATGATCCCCCTTTGTAATTCCAGTTTCTAGCTAGTGTCTGGCATGTAGCAGGAGCTTAATAAATGTATTCTGAATGAAGAAAGATGCCTGTTAGAGTGTTATCAGTCATGTTTACCATAGTGTAAAAGGGGGTCCAATCTTTCCCAGTAAATAAGCAGGTGGCAAGGCTGGACAGGGTAACTGAAGAGAACTCTTGTCAGTTTTGCAAGTGGGCTTGTGCCAGACCCTATTTCCCCTCCAATCAGGGAATGCCAGTTTTATATGCCTTGCTTTTGGCTACCTTGAGGAGCCCATGCAAGGTGGCCATAGTGGCCTAGCTCAGGGAGCTTGGGGAAGGAATGGTGGTCCCTGGGCTGATGGTCTCTGTGGGTCACTGACTGAGGAGTCTGAGCATGGCCAAGCATCACACACCTGGTGGCTGCCACTGCCCTCCTCAAGCAGCCTTGGATGTGGAACGGCTGCCCGCATTGAGTTCCCAGAGCATGGCGGGAATCTGGGTGGCCTGGTGGTGTTTCCCTGGTGATGTGGTATAGTCCCCAAGTTGGAAAAAGTGGTTATTGGGGACTGTGAACATCCTCTGCAGGACTCAGCGAGGCAGAGGGAGGGAGGAGAGGCAAGTAGGAGCTCGTCCCACTCTGCCCAGGGAATTTCCCTCCCTCTCGGAACGCAGGAGGGACACGCTGACAGTCCCATTAGCCTCTGAAGACACGAGGAGAAGATTGCCATTAGGCCGGAGCTGCTCAGCGTGAAGTGGAAACTTGGCTAACGAGGCTCTCAGACTCCGAGACCATGAGACCTTGCAGGGCCCTGGAGAGCACATCTCTTCAGATCTCTTCAGATCTGCTATTTTAGAAGCGTGTTGCTTAATTTCCAAACAGTTGGGGATTTTCTTATCTTTTTGTTATTGGTTTCTAACTTAATTCTACTGTGGCCAGAGAATATACTCTGTGTGATTTCAAGCCTTTGAACTGTGTTGAGACTTGCTTTATGGCCCTGCATAGGATCAATTTTGGTAAATATTCCATGTGAACTTGAAAAAAATATGTGTCTTACAGTTGTTGGGTGCAAAGTCCTTTAGTGTTAATTAGGTGAAGTTTGTTTATTGTGATGTTCAAATTTTTGATATTTTTTTATGATTTTTTTTTTTTCTGCTTGTTCTATCAGTCAGTGGGAGAGTCACGATTCTGGATTTCTCTTTTTAATTCTGTCTTCGTATTTTTGAAGCTGTGCTTTTAGGTGCATTCAAATTTCGAATTGTGATGTCTTCCTGGTAGATAGAATTTTTATCATTATAAATTGTTCTGCTTTATCTGTTTCTTACCTCAAAGTCTACTCGTTCAACTCTACAGCTTTCCTTAGATCTGAGTTTGTATGACATCTTTTTCTTTCTTTACATGACCTCCCTGTTTACCGATATTTAAACTGTGCCTTTTATAAGCAGAATATAGTTGGATTTTATGACAATTTCTGTCTTATCATATTAAGACCATTTACATTTAATATAATTATTGATACATTGGGTTTAATTCTACCATCTTACTATTCTTATTTTCTTTTGTCCCACCTGTTCTGTGTTCTTTTTTCTCTTATTTCTTTTTGGATAAATCAAGTATTTTTTCTCATTCCATTTCCTTCTCTATTACCTTGTTAGTTATACATTATTTTATTATTCTTTTAATGGTTACCCAAAGATTATAACACACATCTTTGACTTACTAGATTTTACTAAAGTTAGTACTTTTGTTGCTTCCAAGGCAAGGGAAGTATTTTGGAAGAACTTACTTCCCTTTGCCCCTGTTGTACTATGGTTGTCAGTGTTTAAATTGTACATATAGTTTTTTTGTGATGATAGATACATATTTTGAGAAAAAAACCTTAAATACTCAGGTTGATGTAACAACCATGGAGCCTGATTAAAAAGAGGAATAAGTAAATATACCTTTGAAAAAGTTACATACCTGGTTTTCTCTGTCAATACCTTGAATCAATGCAATTGATAGTGTGTAATGGGCGAGAAATAATAATTCAATTGGTAAACAAAAATAAGAACACACTACATGTAGTTTTAACTCTACTATATATTATTGCTATTGTCATATATAGTCACTATTAATATATATTTATTCATTTATTTATCCTTTTTGTTTTTCTTCATTAATTCCTGCATTTCCAAGCTTCTTACCTGGAGTTATTTTCCTTCTAGTTAAACAACTCTTTTTAGCATTTCTTTTTGCTGGATATAGAATTATAGGTTGACAATTACTTTCTTTCCTGTTTAAAGATGTCATTTCATTTAGACTTTCATAATTTTTGTAGAAAAGTTGGTTACAGTTCTTCTTTCCAAGATTGAGTAAAGGGACAAGATTTATCCTTGTGTCTGAATCAACTGAAAAAACAGACCAAATATGGAAAGCAGTGATTTTCAAGACACTGGACATCAGGCAACAATGGACAGTGATCCCTGAGAAATGGGACACAAATAAGGTAAGTACAATTATTGTCCCAGCTTGTTGCCTGGAGAAGAACTTCAGGGAGGGGAAACCCAGACAGAGTCTGGTGCTCTACATCGATGAAATGGAGCTGGAAGTCTGGGAAGATCAAGGCAACTAGAATTAATAGGGCAGAATACCAGAGAAGAGAGAGTTGCATTCAGAGAGAGAGTTCTGGAGACCTACAGAGGGCTGAGGAATAATCACTGTATGTGTGTGAGAAATCTACCCAAGGCTAGAAGAAGAATGACCTAAAAGGATTAGAGGCAACAATCTTCAAAGTGCATGCAGAGCCAGGGATATTTCCTGTTCCCAACAGCCAGAGTGAAAAACTGCATGTCATGGAGTACCAGGTAGAGTACTTGCAAGGGTTTTAGTTCAGCAGGGGATCAAATTAGCTGCTTTGATCCTGCCTAAAGAAATTTAAAAGCAAGATCTGAAAAGATCACACTGTTTCCAAGTAACTGAACTGCATTCCAGAACAAAGTTCAAGAATATTTATAGGACTATAAAAATATCCCGCACTCAACAATTTAAAATTCGTATTGTCTGGCATCCAATAAAACATTACCAGGCATGTGAAAAAGCAAGGTAATACAAGCCATTCTTAGGAAAAAAATCAATCAATTGAAACAAACCCAGAAATAACAAAAATGATAGAATTAGTCGACAAAGATATTAAAATACTTATTTTAACTGTGTGCTGTATGTTCAAGAAACTAGAAGACTGGATACATTAAATAGAAACATACAAAGTATAAAAAAGACCAAAATCAAACTTCTAGAAATAAAAAGTATAATGTCTACTATGAAAAAGTATACTGGATAACTACTACAAAATCTGAGAGAGGAAGATGGCAGCATAGAGAAGAGTGGAAGCTAGTTTGTCCACCTGGAACAAAAACAAATAAACAACCAGGAACAATTAGTAAGTAATCTGAAATAACAGCGGGGGGACAAACATGCCCATCCACACATCGTACACCAACCTGAATTGGGAGGAATGCCTGAGATTTCAGCATAAAATCTGTAAGTAAAAACTGTGGACCCAAGCTGGGAGACCCCCTCCCATGACCTGAAATGCAAAGCCTCACAGTGCTAGAGAGCAGCACTCTCCGAGCAAGCAAATATAGCTCAGCTGAGCTCCAACTGGGGTTTTAATTAACAAATATGGACTGCTCAATACAAGCTATGAGTCCCCAGCAAGCAGACAGAGGCTTTTGATGACCACTGATCTTGGAGAGCCGGAGGACCTCTCTGGGAGGGAGAGGGAGCCCGGAGGACCAGGTGTTGTCTCTGGCCAATGGGTGAAACCGAGGGTGGCTGCGAACTGGCCCTGAAGGGGGGATCTCTGTCCCTTTTCTAGCTCAGTGGAGAAAGCCTCAGCCATTTTCAGTTTCCAGTGCTCTGACCCAGACAAGGGTGGAGATAGCACAGGCAGAGAGACAATTCAAATGCTAATGACCTCTCCCTAGGGGGTGTATCTTCCCTAGAGGAAAAAGGTGGGGCCCAGCTCTACTACCTGCCTTCCATTCAGAAACAGACCCCAGAGCCTGGGGGAAAATAGCCACAGGCCACACCTCCTTACACCAGTTGGAGCTACAGGCTGACAGGTGCCACCTGTTGGGCAGAAACACACAGTGACTTGAGGCCTCACAGGGTACATCAGTCTTCTAAGACACACCTTCAGGGAGATGTGACACTATTGCATCCTCCTGAGACCTGAGCCCGTTCTGGTCTGGGAAAACCTGATTGGGGTAACCAAGGAAACCAGATGCTTAGACAACAGAAAACTACAACCTACACTAAGAAAATCGAAGTTATGGCCCAGTCAAAGGAACAGACTTACACTTCAACTGAGATACAGGAATTGAAACAACTAATGCTAAATCAATTCAAAAAGTTTAGGGAAGATATGACAAAAGAGATGAAGTGTATAATGAAAGCACTGGGCATATGTAAGGTAGAAATTGAAAGTTCGAAAAATCAACTGGCAGAATCTATGGAAATGAAAGGCACAACACAAGAGATGAAAGACACAATGGAAACATATAACAGCAGATCTCAAGAGGAAGAAGAAAATGCTCAGGAGCTGGAGAACAAGGCACCTGAAAGCCTACACACAAAAGAACAGATAGAGAAAAGAAGGGAAAAATATGAGCAATGTCTCTGGGAATTGAATGACAACACAAAACACATAAATGTACATGTCATTGATGTCGCAGAAGGAGAAGAGAAGGGAAAAGGGGCAGAAGCAATAATAGAGGAAATAATCAATGAAAATTTCCCATCTCTTATGAAAGACTTACAATTACAGATCCAAGAAGTGCAGTGTACCCCAAACAGAATAGATCTGTGTTCTAGTTTGCTAATGCTGTGGAATGCAAAACACCAGAGATGGATTGGCTTTTATAAAAAGGGGATTTATTTGGCTACACAGTTACAGTCTTAAGGCCATAAAGTGTCCAAGTAACACATCAGTAATCGGGTACCTTCACTGGAGGATGGCCAATGGCGTCTGGAAAACCTCTGTTAGCTGGGAAGGCAGCTGGCGTCTGCTCCAAAGTTCTGGTTTCAAAATGACTTTCTCCCAGGACATTCCTCTCTAGCAAGCTTGCTTCTCTTCAAAACGTCACTCACAGCTGCACTGCATTTGGTCTCTTTGAGTCAGCATGTTTTATATGGCTCCACTGATCAAGGCCCACCCTGAATGGGTGGGGTCATGCCTCCATGGGAGTATCCCACCAAAGTCACCACCCACAGCTGGGTGGGGCACATTCCAAGCAAATCTAACCAGCACCAAAAACGTCTGTCCAACAAGACCACAAAGATAATGGCATTTGGGGACACAATACATTCAAACCGGCACAATCTGAATAGGCCTATGCCAAGACACTTAATAGTCAGATTATCAAATGTCAAAGATAAAGAGAGAATACTGAAAGCAGCAAGAGAAAAGTGATCCATCACATAAAAAGGAAGCTTGATAAGACAACGTGTGGATTTCTCAATAGAAACCATGGAGGCAAGAAGGAAGTAGTGTGATATATTTAAGATACTGAAAGAGAAAAACCACCAACTAAGAATCCTATATCCAGCAAATCTGTCCTTCAAATATGAGGGAGAGCTTAAAATATTCTCTGACAAACAGACAATGACAGTTTGTGAACAAGATACAAGCGGCACAGGAAACACTAAAGGAAGCACTGCAGACAGAAAGGAAAAGACACGAGTGAGAGGTTTGGAACACAGTTTTGGTACATAGTAGCACAGCAATGTAACTACACTGAACAAAGATGACTGTGAATATGGTTGGAAGAGGAAGGTTAGGAGCATGTGGGGCACCAGAAGGAAGGAGGAAAGATAAAGACTGGGACTGTATAACTCAGTGAAACTTAGGGTGCTCAACAATTGTGATAAAAAGTGCAAATATGTTTTTACATGAGATAGAACAAATGAATGTCAACATTGCAAGGTGTTAAAAATAGGGTGAGATTGGGGGGAAAATACAATCAATGCAAACTAGAGACTATAATTAACAGAAACATTGTATTATGCTTTCTTTAATATAACAAAGGCAATATACCAAAGCTAAATGCATATGGGGCAGGGGAAATAGGGAAAGGGTATGGGACTCTTGGCACTGATGATGTTGTCTGACTCTTCATTCTACTTTAGGTTAATGCTATCTTTCCTTTTGTTGCTTCTTAGCTTCATGATTTGTTTTGTTTTGTTTTCCTCTCTTTCTTTTTTCTTTTTCTTTGGTCTCTACCTTCTTTGACTCTTCCTTCTTCTTTGTGGAAGAAATGGAGATGTCCTTATATAGGTAGTGGCAATGGTGTTGAGTACATAAATATGTTACTATACAGGGAAACATCAATTGTTTACTTAGGATGGAATGTATGATGGGTGAACAAAACCATCTTTAAAAAAATGGGTTGATGAAAAAACCTTGAGGGCACTATATTGAGTGAAATAAGACAGACACATAAGGACAAATATTACAGGGCCTCACTGATATGAACTAAGTATAATATGTAAACTCATAGACATGAAATATAACTTACCAGGATATAGAATGAGGCTAAAGAATGGGGAGCAGTTGCTTATTATGAACAGAATGTTCAACTAGAGTGAATTTAAACATTTGGAAATGGACAGAGGTGATGGTAGCATGTTGTGAGAATGACTAACAGTGCTTAATGGTCTGTGAATGTAGTAGAAAGGGTAAGTTCAGAGTCACGCATGTCACCAGAAGGAAAGTTGGGGGTTAAAAGATGGGAATGTATAAAACAGTGAATCTTGTGGTGGACAATGTCTGTGATTAACTGTACAAATATTAGAATCTCTCTCATGAACTAGAACAAATGTATGACACTATAACTAGAAGTTAACAATAGAGGGGCTTATAGAAAAAAATATATGCCTATTGGAAACTATATATATGTTAGTAGTATATTAACATTCTTTCATCAACAGTAACAAATGTACTGTACCAAAACTATGAATCAATAATGGAAGTGGTTGGTTAGGAATATGGGAGGATTTGAGTTTCCTTTTTTTTGTCTTTATTTCTTTTCTGGAGTAATGAAAATGTTCTAAAAATTGTAAAAAAATTAATTGTGGTGATGGATGCACAGCTGTATAATGGTACCATGGGCAATTGATTGTACACTTTGGATCTTTGGATAATTGTATGGTATGTGAACATATAATAAAAAATATATTTTAAAAAGTATACCAGATAGGAGTAGTGGTAGATTCAACATTGCAGAAAAAAAGTTTGGTGAACTCAAAAACATAGTGATAGAAAACTATCTAAAATGAAACACATAGAGAGAAAAGACTGAAACAAATATGAACAGAGCTCAGTGAGTTGTGGGACAGCTTATAGTGACCTAATATAGGTTTAACTGGAGTTCTCAATGGAGAGGATGAGCTGAGGAGGACAGAAAAATATTTGTAGGAATAATGAACAAAAATTTCCAACTTTCATGAAAATTATAAACTCACAAATGCAAGCACCAAGCATACTCTAAACATAAGAAACATGAAGAAAATGACACCCATTATGTCATAATCAAATTGTTTAAAACCAAAAAGGCACGGAGAAACAAAGAGAAAAATAACAGCTAATGTCTCACCTGGAAACAATGCAAGTCAGAAGAAGATGGTGGAGGTACACCTTTAAAGTACTGATAGAAAAGTATGCCAACCTAGAATTCTATACCCAGAAAAAATAGCATTCAAAGACAAAAGTGAAATAAAATCTGTTCTTCAGATACAAAAGCTGGAGGAATTCATCATCAGCCAATGTGCACTACAAAGAAATGAAATGGTAAAAGAAGTTCTTCATAAGGCACAAAGAAAATGATACCAGGTGGAAATCTGGATCTACACAAAGGAATGAAGAGCACTGAAAGTGATAAAATGTGGGTAAATATAATAAGACTATTTTCTTGTTTAAATTTATGTAAAAGACAACTGGCTACTAAAATCCGAAATAATAACAATGTATTGTGGAATTTACAACAAATGGAGAAGAAAAATTTATGATAATAGTACAGAGACCTGCAGGGGGGATTTGGAGATACACTGTTTACACTAGAGTCTTGTACTCTAGGTGAAGTGGTATACTTTCACTTAAAGATAGGGAGTGATAAGTTAAAGATGTATACTATAAATCCCAAAGCAACTATGAAAAATTACAACAAAGAGTTATAGATAATAAGACAAAACAGTAATGGAATCATAAAAGAAATTGTTTGTTCTGGGTCGAACTGTGTCCCCCAAAAGGATATGTTGTAGTCCTAACTCCTAGTACTACAAAATGTGACTGTGTTTGGAAATAGGGTCATTGCAGATGTAAGATGAGGTCATGTGGAGTAGAGTGGGTCCTTAATCTAACGTGAGTGGGGTCCTTACAAGGACGGTAGAGGAAACAAAGAGAGAGACACACAGGGGAGAAGGCCATGTGGAGACAAAGGCAGGGAGTGGAGGGAAGCAGTTACAAGCCATGGAGCACACCAGTTGCTGGTTACCACCAGAAGCTAGGAAGAGGCAAGGAAGGATTCTTCCCTAGAGATTTCAGAGGGCACCTGGCCCTGCTGACAATTTGATTTCAGACTTCTGGGCCCCAGGACTCTGAAAGACTAAATTTCTATTGTTTTAAGCCACGCTGTTTGTGGAAATCTGTTATGGCAATCTTAGGAAACTAACGCATTGGTTGTCAATCTCAGTATTCCTTCAGAGGGGAAAATGTGTCTTTTTCTCTGGCTGCTTTCAAGATTTTCTCTTTGTTTTGGTTTTCAGAAATTTTATTATCATATGCCTAGGTGTGGTTTTCTTTGTATTCATCCTGCTTGGAATTCTTACAGCTTCTTAAATCTGTGACTTGAGGTTTTATGTTAGTTTTGAAAATTCTCAGCTGTTATGTCTCTAAATATTCCTTCTGCCTCATGTTCTTTCTCCTCTCCCTCTAAGATTCCAAATATATGTATATTAGATTTTTTATAACTCTGTTTTGTATGTGTCTTATGCATTTTTTCTGTATTTTTATCCTTTTTTTTTTTTGGTCAGTCTGGATATTTACTATTTACCCATTTTACAACTAAGCAATCTCTTCTGCTGTATCTTCTGCTATTAAATCAATCCATTGAGTTCCCAATTTCAGTTATTGCATTTCTCAATTATAGAGTTCCATTGGATTCTATATCATGGTCCCAAATTCTCTGGCAAACTTCTCTAATTTACCATTGATTTTTTAAAACAAATTAATCATAGTTATTTTAAAGTCCATATCTGATAGCTCCACTATTCAGATCACCTGTAGTTTTATTTCCATTATCTGCTTTTTTTTTTTTTGCCCCTGGTTTTCAGTTATTTGATTCTGGCTCTTGGCATGTGTAATAATTTTTAATTAATTGTTAGATTGCTAATGAAGACTTATTGAGGTAATTTAAGTCCTTGGATGATATTTTCTTCCTCCATAAATGACGTTTATTTCTTTGACGGCAAGTTAGATTAGGGTCAGATGGGTTTAATAATACCTAGTTCAATCTTGGGTTTTAGTCTTTTCTGAGAGCTGAACTATTTACATTTTTCTCTTACCCCTAGAGTTTAGCCCTTCTACAGTCCTAACTAGAGGCCTGGAGTGTTTAACAGGCTCTTTACTCCTTCATGGGCCCCAAATTCCAATTTTTGTCTCCTAAACCCTGTACAGCGTCTGAAAGCTAAGGTCAACTTCCTAACCTCTAGCCACCATGTTCTGCTTGACTTCTTGTTTACTTTCCTGGAACTGCTTATTAATCAGGAAATAACTTGTGTGAAAAAGTGCTAGCAGATTGTTAGACTCACTCAATGTGGTTCCCTTCTCTCTGAGATCTTGTATCCTCGAATTCTGGCTGCTAAAGCATCTTTTCCAATACATTTTAACTTTTTGGTCTTCTGGATCTTGTTTGCTTAGCTTTTTTAGATGTTCTTGGTAGGGGGGCTGGTCTGAAACAAGCTTCTCTGCCACTATCAAATCAGAAATCTGACTCCCTCATTTTACAGCAAAGAAACAGGTCTGGAGAGGGTAAGTAGCTTGTCTAATTTCACATTGCTAATTAAGGAAGAGCTGGAATTAGAACTCAGGTCCCCTGACATTCATTCCAGTGTTGCTTCTACCACAGCATCGTGGGCTACAAGATAATCTTAGTTTATCAAACATCACCCAAGCAATTATTCATTCATTTATTCATCCATCCATCCATCCAACCATCCATCCATCCAGCCAGCCAGCCATCTATCCATCCATCCATCCATCCATCCATCCAACGAATATTTTTCAAGGAGCTGCTCTGTGTCAAGCACTGGACAAATAAATTCTAAATATGTCTTTTTTTGCTGGCTGCATTCAAGAGTTTCTCTTTGTTTTTTGTTTTCAGAAGTTTTATTATAATGTGCCTGATGTGGTTTTCTTTGTATTTACCCTCCTTGGAATTCCCATAGCTTCTTGAATCTGTGGTTTGAGGAATTTTTGCTAGTTTTGAATAATTCTCAGCTATTATGTCTTCAATATGTATCTTTCTCCTCTCCTTATGAGACTCCACTTACATATATGAAATGCCTTCAATAATTATATAACCTTTGGGAGGAGATCAGAGGTAGGCGAATATATTATTTAAGAAATAGGCTTAAATGTTTGCATGATGCAAAGTCACAGAATAACAGTGGCTTAAATACAATGGTTGTTTCTGTTTTACTTAACAGATGGGAAGTAGGCTTCCTTAGATCTGTATGGCAGGTCTGCTCCATGAGGGGGGTATGCTTTGCCATCCCCAGGGTGTTTCCCTCATCTGCCTGAATCAAGATGGCTCATCACCACATCTCTGTTCCAAAGAAGGATAGAGGATGTGGGAAAGAAAACCATAACCCTTCCCTTCAAAGTTTCTTCCTAGAAGTTGTATTCCTCACTTTCTTTCACATCCTATTTACTGGAACTTGGTCATATGGACACACCTGACTGCAAGGGAGGCTGGGAAATGTAGTCTTTATTCTGGGAGGCCACATCTTGGGCTAAAATTTAGAGATTCTACTGCTATGAGAGAGAGGAGGATAATAAATGTTGGGGGACAATTACAAGCCTCTTTCATGGCAAGTAATCATGATACAAGGCAACAAGTGCCAAGCATTTGATTGGGCATTGAAGGGTGAATAGGAATTTATTGAAGGGAAATGATCAAAGGACACCTCAGGCAAGAAGACTGGTATAAGCACTTGATTCCAGAGAGCAGAGTCCGCATATTTTCATCTCTAAACCCAATGCCTGGCACAAGATGTCAAATAGGATCAAATATGAGGGCAGAAGAGAGAGGTTTTTACTCTGGAGACTGAAGGCCTACTGGAATTGGAAAGGTAGTAATAAGTGTCACTGGGGGTGGGGAGAATATTCATGCCACTGCAGATTTATGGACATTTAAGGTGAAAACAGGGATGCTAAGTTGAAGTTGCTCTGTAGGCAGCTGGAGACACAGCCTGAGCAGAAGTAGGAACTGAAGATGTGGTTTTGGAAGCTGCCCTTGGAGCAAGACAATTGAGGCTATTTAGGAGGATACTTTCTCCTAAGGAAAAATATATTGAGAGTAAAAAAGCTGAGCAAGAACTGAACCTTTGTAATGGAAGGAAAGAACCAGAAAGCAGAAAGGACTGCTATGCAAGGCAAGGTGTCCTCAGAGGGCTTTCTGAGGCCTCTTCCCCTTCTCTGAAGGGCTGTCTGACACTTCCCAACCTTATTAATTCCCCAGGACCTGGCCCCATTGCCAATCCTGTGATTTGTTCCTTCCTTGATCCTTGCTAGCTTTTGATAAATGATTAATTCAATATCATGTCCATCACATTTTCACTAGATAAATAATTTAATTTCATTTATAAAAGGATTTGAAGCAGCATTCTAGCTTAATTTTTATTATACAAGAAATAAATATTCACTGTCAAAAATATTTTAAAATACAGTTAATTAAAGAAAGAATATAAGGTTACCTGTTATTCCTCCACCTAGATTAACATTTTGATACGTATTCAGACTTTGCCTATGCTCTCTCCTTCCCTAGTAATATTAATATCAACAATTGCTAATATTTATGAGCCTTACTATGTGCTAAGCATGGTTTTAAGTTTTTTTTTTTTTTCATCCCAACCTCAAGATTTTATTGTCATGATAAAATGAAAGACAAAGCTTAGAACTGGATCACTTGGCCCTTTGTCTTCTTGTCTCCTCCCAGTTCAAAATGCCTGCGTCTGTTAATAGCCAGCGTTCTCCTGGATCTGCAGTTGGGCTCAACGCATTCAAGCCTCAGCAAAATCTTTGTAGTTTTAGCCTTCTTCCAGAAAATTGGCTTAATCTGTCTACTGTAGCCACTCTACTTCCAGACGTGATGCTGCTTTTCCTGGGCATATAGAGAATCCTTGCCCCTCTTGTACCGTCACTTTGTGGGGTTGGTGCTTGCCACACTTCTTATGAAAGTCTGGTGGGTTTTAGGAACTTTCATCATGTCTGCAGGACAGTTATCAGCACAAAAAGATGGTTCCAAGTTGCATATCTATATTATATTATTTAAACCTCATGGCAATCATAGGTAGCTATTATTATTATCCCAGTTGTACAGGTGAGGAAATTGAGGCATAGAGAGGGTTTCAAACTTACCCAGAGCCACTCAACTAGTGTGTTATTCTAACCTGTACGGGAATGGAATGATGAAGTCCCGTGCAGCCAACACCCAGCTTCAAAACAACCATAAACTCATGGTCAATCTTGTTTTACCCATTCTCCTAGCCACCCACCTCGCCAGTGATTCCAGAGCAAATCTCAGTCATCATACCATTTCATCCACACTACGTGTCTCCATAGACAAGTCTTTAAAAGTATCCACAATACCGTTATCACCACCCGTCCAAATGAACAATTCCCTGAAATCATCAACTTTCTATCAGTGTTCACATCCCTCCAATTGCCTCATAAATGTTTCCCCACATGTTTTTGTTTGAATCAAGACCACACACACTCCTACAGAGAGGTGGAACTGGGATCCACACCCATTGTCTGGCCCTACACCCATGTTCTTTCCAAACATCAAACCCACATCATGAACTGAAAAATCTGTACAGTATATGCAAGTTAACTTGAGCATGTTGAGTATACACAGCAATTTATAAGTTTTTGATATTGGTTTAGGTAGTAAAGTTAAGGTATTAATTTGTAATTTCTGTTCCTAGAGGAACTGCTGAAAACACTTAGCCAGTATTTTCTCTACTCTCTTGTCCAAATTTCTCCTCTTTTGTCCTCCTGCAGCACTTTCTGATGTCTAATGAGTTTTCTGCCCTGTTTTTGTTCCACAATAGATTGTTCTGAGACTGTTATTTCCTTATTAAGGGTCTTTATTATTATTTTCATTCATCTATCCATTCATCCAACAAATTCACTGAGCACCTATTATTTGCCAGAGACTGTGATTGACAGATAAGTTCCCTACTCTTGTGGACTTGTATTCTGTGGGGGAGATAGACAAACAAAAAGGAAACGCAAATAATTAAAGCAATTTCAAATTGTGAAAAGTACTATGTAAAAGCAAATGAGGAATGAATATAGAGACTAGTGATGGAAACTGCTTTCATAGGCATTTTAAAAATGATTTGCTTTTCACTTTCTCAAAGTTCTCTTTTAATTCAGCCTCCATCATTGGTATTTGAAAAAGATTGTATCTTTCAATATGCTTTTTGTGAATTGTTTGCTACCAGCTATTTATTACTCCCAGTGGCCTCCCTTTATTTGTGTGATGCTGCAGTTTTGCTTATATGTTCTTTTAATTTGTACACCCTGTGTTCTGCCCCTGATGAGTAATGGTGGGGACTTTAAACTTAGCTTCTTGGGTGAAAAGAGTAACTACTGTATTGAGTCTAGGCAGAAGACATTTCTCCCACTAGACAGAAGCATGGTCACCATGATGCTTGTTGAGCTATTCTGTTTGGTTGTTGTTCAATCCACAAAAATGTTTTTAATTGAGTTGGTACATAGTCACTGGAAAATTTAAACAATGTAAAAGTTTATACTATATGTGAAATAAAATTCCTATCAAGTCCCCCTCCTTCCACTCCTGATCCTCAAGAGTAACCTCTTATGGCATTTTGGCATGTCTCCCTCCATACCTTTTCCTACATGCATGAAGAGAGCTAAAATTGGTGAATGGTATCACCACTGACAGATGTCTAGGATGTACGTGTTTATAGACCAGGCTTATTATGAGAATCCCCTCTCTCAAGTACTTACACTTCAGGACACCATGAGCTTAATTTGCATTGGCCTTTGTTGTTACTGTTTGAGAGGTTTGCCTTTGGAGCTGGTTGCAGCTTAGTACATCACTTGCCACTCAGTAATTTTTGGAGATAAAAACATAAAGAATTTTACTAAAATTGATGTTTATGTCCAGCTTGTCACGTGGGACTTTTGGCTATTTTCCAGATAGAAACAAACCATGAAAGGAGAGCATTTGACACCATCAGGGTCATCAAATTCAGCCTGACAGGCCATTTGAGGGCAATTTCAAAAGGGAACATTCAAGTAATGTTTTAATAGGCACTATAAGTGCTGGAACAGCATGAATATGCAAAGGTAAATAAGTTGAAGAATATTAGCCATGTGAGCATTTATTATTAAATTAAATGTATTTAGCCCATCATTTTCTGAACACTGTGATCTCATTTTAGGTATATATATATATATATGAATTTATACATAATGATCTGTAACTTGCTTCTTTCACTCAAAAATATTTATAGTACATACAATCCTATCTCATCCTTTTGATTGAATGCATAATATTCCATAGTGTGAATAATCTGTACTGCATATAACCATTTCTCAATTGGTAGCCATAAGAATGCCTCAATTTTACACTATTATCAATAACATTGGAACAAATATCTCTGTACAAATATCTTTGAATGTGTTGTATATCCATAAAGTAGATTTCCTAAAAGTGAATCTCGGTGTCAAAGGGTATGGACATTTGAAATGTTGATAGACTATCAGATTGTCTCCAAAGAAGTTCAAATAAACCACACTTTCAGTAGCAATGTAGGAAAAATGTTCTTTTCTTTAAACTCTTCCACCCCTTGATATTATCAGGCCTTTAGATTTTCCCAATGTGATTGGTCAAACACAGCATCTCATTTTAATTTGAATTTCTCTAATAACTAGAGAGATTGATCACCTTTTCATATATGTATTAAGCATTTGCATTTCTTCCTCTGAAAATTTCTTGTCCATATTTTTTGTCCCTACTTCTGTTGAGTTGTTTGTTTTTCTGTCAATTTCCAGGAGTCCTTTTTGAGTGGTAGGGACTTGACTTCGGGATTGTTGCCTACATTGTAACCATTTTCCAGCAGGTTTTGCTTGTTGTTTTCAAATGTTGTTTAACGGTGCTTTTTGTTATATAGAAAGAAGTTTTTTATTTTAGGGAGTCCAATTTTCAGCCTTTATTTCTGGCTTCTAGGTTTTGATTTTTTCCCCACAACTACCCATTTTACTTGACCTCTGTCTATTCGTGTTTCCTATTTAAGTACTTCATGCCCATTAGTAGGCAGACCACAAGCAGGCATGGTGGAGAAAGAAACAGGAGAGAGTGAGGGAGAGAAGAGCAGGGAAGAGAAGGAAAGGAAGGAGAGGGGAAGGGTGGGGAAGGGAAGGGAGGGGAGAGGAGGGGAGAAGAGGAGATACAGAGCTAAAGCCAAGAACTGTTAGCAGAACCAGCTAGCTTCCTTTCCTGTCTCTAACTTATAAATGGCTCTTGGTTCCCAGCAGGTCTTATAAAAGCTAATCACAGGGATGGGAGATGTTTGTTTTTCTTAGGCCACTCTCCCTGCCAACTCTATAGGCCCTTCTTGCTCTTATTTTCCCAGAAATGTTCCAGATTTGCCTCTCAGCCACAACCCCCATTTCTCATAGCTTCCTCTGGGCTGGAGCTTTGGCCCTTTTTCTCTTCACAAAAATAAAACAAAGCCTGATACTCTGCATCAGAATTTCTTTACCTAAGGACCTGTTCCACTGATGGTGTGGGAGGTAATTTCAGGTAGCACATCAACCCAACATAACATAATTTTGAATCACAGGTTGGGAAAGTTATTCCCTTTTAAATTGTTTCCTGATCTTCATAATTGCATGAAGAAAAAAGTTAGCTTGTTGCTAATGTTTTCCACACCTCCCTAACTTATGCTAATCTCTTCCTTTAACAGAGAAAATAGGCCTCAGGCTCACATCCCTTGGCAGACAACTATTTAGTTAGAATTTAACAACATGCTATTGTTTTTATTGTATTTATTTTCTACAGTTACATTCTATTTATGGCAAATGATTCTGGTAGGGATTTAAAATAGAGATATAAAGCTCCCTTTTCTAATATACCTATTTTTAGAAAAACTGAGCCAATAATAGTACAGATGGCATCAGAATATAAAAAGAATCATGCTGATGATACTCTAGAGTGAATGGGAGTTTGGGAAACTGGAAGCCACCCAAATCCCAGTCTTTACAACCCCCATCAGCTCTACTCTCCTTTACCCTCACCCCTTGCCCAGGGGCCTCCAATGCTTTTCCTTTAGTCCCAAACCCTCTTGGCCCCAATTCTAGCTCTCTCTGCTCTCTCCCTCAATCACATCAGTACTGACCCAGTCTTGGAGCTCCCTTTCCTAAATGAATCCTTGTTGGGATATTAATGGCTGTTACCTATTCCTAGTCATGATAATGGACTCATTTTAATAAGACCCCTGGGGGGCAGGTCTCCTAACACAAAAGAGAAAGTGGTATGAGTCTGGTAATCTGGTCAGATAGATTTCAGTCTAGTTCCTGCCTTATCCAAGTATTAGCTGTGACCTTAGAGGAGTCAGTTAACCCAAAGGAGTAACTTTAGTATACTGGGAATTTGGACACCTCTATCAGGGCCATAGTTTGGGGGAGAGAGGGATTATGGTGGTGGGGTCCTACGTCCTCCTCCAAGTGAAGCCAAGTGGTCAGCCCTTCCAGAATCCTTCACAAGCCTCCATGGCCTCCTTTATCATCCTTCCACTCTTAAGGAAAGAAAAAACCCTCATAGGGACACAGACAGATTCCTGGAAAAGCCCTTCCTGCATAGCAGCACAATTCACAATAGCCCAAACTGCAAACTACCAAATGCCCATCAGTGGAAGGGGACAAATAAAATGTACCCCAGTTTCACAATGGAGTACTCTACAACAATGGGGATAAAGAACTACATCTACAAGAAACGGTGTGGATGAAACTCATAAACTTAAGGTTGAGTGAAAGAGGAAGCCAGGCACAAAATTTATACTGTATGATTCCATTTAAGTAAAGTACTGAAACAGGCAAAAGTAATCTGTGCTGTTAGAAAGAAGTCAGGACAGTGGTTACTCCTGGGTGAGGAGATCAGGCCTGGAAGAGGATATAAGCAGGGCTTCTGGGGGCTACTCACGTTCTGTTTCTTGATCTGGGAGCTTGCCTCACAAGCGTGTTCACGGTGTGAAAATCCATTGAGCCAAACACATGTGATATATACATCTGTTTCTGTGTCATTTATCCTTCATTAGAAGTTTTATTTATTTTTTTTAAAGAGCTCTTCCTGCAATTATGCGGTCACAGCTCCATTGGTGCCAACAACATGGGGAAGGATTATCATCTTAATTCATAAAAAGAAGGGAGAGGAAGATGAATCAGGAGAAAGAGGGCGATCCTGCCAAGCAAGGCCCAGAGGAGAAAGCAGAGCGCAGTGCTGGCTTGGGCCTTGCTCTCCGGAGGCCCTTCCTCCGTGACGCAGGCAGGTGGAGCCCAGGGGACAGCATGGTGCGGCTCCTCCTCCCCTTTCCCAGGCTGGGGGTGAGATCCAGGCGCACCAGCCCGGGAGTGACGAAGGCTGGCGAGGCAGAGTCCGGAAAGCAGAAGCTCAGGTGAAATTGCTGTGGCAGAGAAGAGCAGGCCCAAGTTCTATCCCAGGGAGCATCAGGGGTGATTCTTCCTATGAGATATAAAAAACTGCTTGTAGCTTCTGTGAGAGTTCCCTTTGCTATTTTTTTATTGTGGTTCTGTGGTTCAGCAGGACCAAGAAGTCTGAGGGGACCTTGTGAAGAAGCCACAGTGCAGGACTGGGGTCTGGGCCGTGTGTAGTGTTGGAAGGAGAGATGCTTGGGCACCAGGAGGCAAGGAATGCAAGAGCCACAGCTGGAAGGGAAGCAGGGCCGGCCAGGGAAGAGCAGGGCGGGGAGGCCCTGCCTGGAGGGGTGTTTTGGGGAATAGACTGAGGTGGGAATGATCCTCCCCAAGAATGAACAGAGGGCCCCAGGGGAGTCCCACTGCTGGCTATGCTACCAAGATGTACTGCATTTATATGCCCAAGGGCTTGCTTTCTTTTCTTTCCTATAAAAATTTTAAATTATGATATATATGTGTGTATATACATACACACATATATATGTAGATAGATAGATAGATAGATAATATTATAGCCAAGTATGTGCTTCCCATTTGCCACATTGGCTTTATGCCTCTCTGCCTTTTGCTTTAGAGAAATAAAACACTGTGAATAAGTTAAAGCCCCACTGCTCCCTTCTTCCCCACCAGAAGCGACTGCTCTCCAGAACGCAGTGCTTGTCCTTGCTGTGCATGTTTTCAAGCATTCTCTGCGTACTCCACTGGGATCTCAGATGGTATTTCCATAACAGGAGAGCCCTTTGCACTGCAGAGATACACAGGTTCAGAGGAGGAACTTGTGGGAAGGAGGGGCTAGCTGAATATAATGGAGGGCTGGGAAGCACCAAGTGCCTGGAGAAACGAGGAGGAAGCAAAGGGCAGTGAGGGCTCACCCTGGGTGGGGCTGCGGAAGATGGGAGGATCAGCAGGTGGCGAGTGGGCAGGAGCTGATGACCCTGGGTCCAAGGGTGGATTTTCCCAGGGAAATGCTGTGAGCTGTGTGGTGTGACCCTCCTTGTGACCCCATAAACCATCAAAAAAACCTGCAAAGATTGCGAAATGCTGGTGTGATTCTTTCTGTGGAAACCAGTGGGGTTCTACAGTCTGCACATTCTATTTGGAGTGGTTGGTGCCAGGGATGGGAAGGGGCACAGCTGACCTCTGGTTACTGTTACAATGCTGATCTGGGCACAGGAATGTGTGCATTGGGAGGACGGGGGCCTCTCCCTCCTTTTCTGTCTTTGTAAAATGCTGGGCATGAAATGAAGAGGGTGGGGACTAGCGCATGCATGGAATAATTAGACAGTTATGCGATGATTCCATTTCATCCACCCAACGTGCTGTATTAGGAACTGGGGAGGGTGTAGAGGTGACCAGGATGACATTCCTTGTTCCAAGTCTGCTTGTGGGGAGACAGGCCTGTACCACGGGCCCCAGTAGGTGGCCTGCTCTGGGAGGGAGGTCCAGGCTAGCGCTGAAGGATGGGTGTGATTGGTTCCCATGGATGAGGGTGGGAAAGAGCTTCCCAAAGGAGGGGCACTGAGAGCAGGGGGTGAAAGGGTTTCTAAGCTGAGAGTCAGTAGGAGTGAGGGCAGGAGGGCGTGAAACGCATATAGGAAAGTGGTGGGTGCAGGGAGAGATGAGCTGGAATGGGAGTGTGGCCCCACAGCACCCAGGGGGCTTTAACATCGTGATCAGAAGTGTGGATGTCCCCTGTGGGCAATGGGGGGGGATACCAAGGATTTCTGGACTTGTGTGATTCAACTTAGTTTAGGAAGATAACTAAGATTGGAGGGAGCCAAGGGAAGAAGCCATGGTAATATTCCAGGCCAGTCACAATGAGGAGCTAGATAAGGAGACGCAGGGTCATCCAGAGCAGCCACACCTGGCTTGGACCGAGGGTCCCATGTGCTAGACGCCTGCCAAGTCCTTTACTTGCACGCTCTTGTTCACTCCTCCCTGGAAGGGACTGCTATTCCAGCATTTTACAGATGAGGAAACAGGCTTGGAGAGGCATTGGAATTTGCCCAAGAGACCAACCCTGTAAGTGGCAGAGCTGGAATGGGAAGGTGGGTCTATCTAACTTCAGATCTGGCTCTGGACTACTCTGCTACTCTTACCCATCCTGAATTCAGACTCCCCAAGGTTCCAGCTATTGCTAAGAAGGAACATTCCCCAGTCTCCCAAACACTGGCCACTAGGGATGTGTAGGAAGTATATATTCTCTTGAACCACAGCACTGTTTCATCCCTGTGTCCAAGAGAGGCCAGGGTGGGGCTGGGAACGGCTGGAGGAGATGAAGGAGGAGGAGGGCAGGGGTTCTGGAGAAGGCTGCCTGGGAAGCAGCTGGTCCAAAGCTACCCTGTGAGCGCCCCTGGCTGATGCAGATGGGGGGAGCCTGTGCGGCGGAACCACAGACAGAGCCCACTATTTGTGTTGTCATTGAAGGTTACCGCGAGCAGGGAAGGAGGGCAGTGTGGGGAGGTATCGGCCACGCTCAGGGAGCCCGCCAGGAGCCAGAAGCTGGGGGGAAGCAGCTTCTGTAATGGTGATGGTCAACTGCTGCCCTTCACTTCAGAACACCTTCAGTCCCTCCCTCTTAGGGACTGTCTGCGGGCATCCTCATGGCAGTGTGTGTGTGTGTGTGTGTGTGTGTGTGTGTGTGTGTGTGTGTATTCATGGGGGGCAATTGCAGGTCTCAGCAGCAATCGTGTTAACAGGAACTCCTGGATTTCATGATTTTATTAGGTTCTACCTGCTTGGCCCCAGAGCTTAGCACCTCTTCCAAAGTTCCTTCTTCTCTCCTGGATTTCTGGACATTTCTGGGGATGTCTGATGTGACCCTAGGTCTCTGCTGCTCCAAAATCAGATCTCTCCCCCAACACCACTGCTATTCCCGTTCCCCTCCCACTGTCCCTGTGAGTCGGAACCTTAATTGTGTACATGACTGATTCTTTTCTTAAGAAATTCTTCAGCTGCATGTAAAGCAGGAGATCAGTGAGATGTTCAGATATATCACCTAGTACCACACATGAAGAAAGTCCAAATGAGTTTTGTCCCAGGTACAACTCCTGATATGGAAGGAAGAAAGGGAGGGAGGAGGGTGGGCAGGAAACAGGATTTGTTGAGCACCTGCTAAAATGCCAGTACTCTCTTGGGTGTCTTATGCATCTCATCTCATTTAATCGACCCTCGAGGTAGACAGTTTATAAATGAGGAAATAGGCTCAGAGTTTTCCATAACATGGTAAAGTTGGCACAACTGGGAAGCATCAGCCCTGGCCAGGTTTGTTTGGTTCACAAGCCCCTTTCCACTAGAACTTCTTGTCTTTCTTCTCTTCTACCTCTTCTTGCTCTAGAGAAGGAAGTAGTGTCAGGAATAGGGTCACATACAGTTTCTGAGCTGAGACTGATGTACTAGTTAGGGCTGTCCAGAGAAACAGAAGCCACAGGATATACATATATTATATATTCAGAGATTTATTACAAGAATTGGCTCATGTGATGGTGGGGGCTGGCAAGTCTGAGTTCCATAGGCTAGGCTGGAGGCTGAAACTTCTGGTAAGAGTGATGAAGTCTTGAATCCGAATTCCTTAGGCAGGAAAGGCAGGAAGGAGTGGAGGGTGTAGTCTTGAAGCAGAATTCCATCTGATCTCTGAAACCCTCAGTTCTTTCCACTGATTGCATGAGGCCCACCCACATTACGGAAGGTCATCTCCTTTCTTAAAGCCACTCATTGTAGATGTGGATCCCATCTGTGAAATACTTCCACAGTAACAACTAGGCCACTGTTTGACCAAACAACTGGACACTATAATCTAGCCAAGTAGACATAAAAAATTAACCTTCACAGATGGTATTTGGGGAGCTGGGATCTCTACCAGGAGACCTTGGTTCCTGTCCAACCCTACACACCCCTTCTTTGGTCTCAGGTCTGTTGTCTCTAAAATGGGGGGGCTGCTCACCCCCAAATTCCTTCCAGCAGGAATAACATGACATCCAAGGAGGGTGCAAGGAAGAAGCAGCTCATTTAACTGGTTCTTCCTTGAGATTGTGAGATCTGACTTTGTGGCTCTGCACCCTCTCCCCCTAGTCAGGGGTGGTTAGGAGGCCCTAGACGGGTGCTATTCACATACCAGAGTGAAGTGTGCCACGTGTGAGCAGCAGAAGGGAGATCCCAGAGGGGCTTCACCAGGAAGAGGAACCAGCAACAATGGCTGGAGGGGTCTGGGGTGATAAAGGGTGCTGCCTTCAGGTTTTTGGCCTTTTTTATGTTTAAAGAGGACACGTGTTTTTTCTTTTTATCATATACATAGGCAACTGTATAGTAGAAAGTAAACAAGTAGACAAGAAATAGACAAATCTATATGCTATAATCCTAATTGGCAAAAGTAGGGCATGGCTGTTTTCTAAGGAGACTTGGCTGCCACTAACCAGCTGTGAGGCTGCAAACAAGGCATTTCACCTCTCTGAGCCTTGGCTTCTGCATTTGTTCAAAGAAGGGTCTGGATCAGGTGGTGGGGGATCTGACCTCCCTTCATTTTATCAATGAAATGATAAAACTGAGGAGCAAGCAACAGGGCCAGCTTCATGAGTGTGTGACCTATGCAATCTTACAGGCTCTGCACTTAGAGGGACCCATGCTCGGTTCAGTGCTTTGCTGTCAGTGTCTTGAAGTCACTTCAAGGTTTTATGCACAAGGTGCTTCACATTTTAATTTTTCATTGGGTCCACAAGTTTTGCAGCTGTTCCTGGGTAGCAGTGGCTGTCCTCTGCTCTTGGAAACTAGAGATTGAGTGGATGCCAGTCCTGACCCCTGCAAAGCTGAGGTGGGCCATTGCCCCTAGCCCCTTCATCTGGTCTGAGTCCTCTCCCTTCATTTCTTGGCACTAAGAGCTCCTGCAGACACAGGTGCTGCCCCAGGACTTGCTGTCTGTCCATTTGGATGTCCCTGCCTATGGCTCCACTTTACCCATCACTAAACCCTTTCCAGCTCCTCTCAGTGAACCCAGCCCTGTGCTTGTCCATGGTAGGGGCTTAGTGAATATTTGTTGACTAAGTGAATATTTGTTGGCTAAATATGTGATTGAGTTAATGTGTGAATGAAAGCAGCTTGGCAGATGTCCTAGCGGAAGGTGTGCTGGTCTAGGAATCAGAGAACCTAGGCTCAGATCACTTCACTTTCTTGAGCCTCCTTTTCCTGAGGCATGAAAGAGAAGCTTGGTAAGGAAGTTGGAGCTCTTCTCCAGTACTGCTGCTCTCTGGGACAGGCCTTCCTGACACCTCTAAAGTAGTGTCACCAGGTCCAGCTGACATATAAGAACCACCCTGGAGGAAGTCACCTCCACTGACCAAGTGACCAAATGTTCTCCTTGTGGACTCTGGTGGTCGCTAGAGACCCATACTTCAGAGAGGGAGCTGGGGATATAATGAAGGGATTGAAGAGAGAAGGAGATAAAGGTGGTATACAGATGGAAGCAAGTTCCTCAATTCCATTTGAAGTTAATTCGCAAAAGCAGACATTTGGAGAGTTCTCCCTGCCCCCAAAGAAACACATGGCTATGAGAGATAGTGAATGTCTATCTAGAAATCCATTTTTCAAAAATGGGGTCTGGAGGATAGTAGCCTGGCCTTCTGCTCTCAGGGACTGGAGGCAGGGTGGATGTTTTACAGTGGCAAAGAGCAGAGTGGGCAGACACAATTTTGATTTGCTCTTTACTTAGAATATTTATCACATTAGTGTTGAGGGTTTTCAAGTGAAGTCAGAAAGCAGTTACTAGCCAATCCATCTCCTTTATTCCAAGGGGATTATTTGTGGAAATTATTGCTTTTAAAGTATATTGACAGTCTCCTCATAGATGAGTCTTAGACATGGCTTGCCCCAGGAAAAGTTCTCAATTCCTTTAGTTTCCTTTGCTTGTGGAAATGCTCTTTCAATTTCCCAAATAGTCATCTCCACTGACTTCGAGGAGGGAACCGGGGGGGGGGGCAGTGGGGAGATGGTCTGTTTCCTAGTGGGCTTGAATTGAGCAGGGGCTAAACTGGTGGAAGCAGAATTGTCTATAAACATTTCAAAGTCAAAGTGGAGGTAGCTGAAGAAGCAGTGGACTGTCTTTCCACTAAGAGATGCACAGAAGGGCGTTGCTATGGTGAATTGACCATCATCCAAGTTTTGGACTCTGCCTTGTGGGCTTGGACATATGTCCTCCTCACTGTCTCAGCACCAGTCAATCCACTCAGACTTACAGTGTTTGCAAGAGACTGACTCCAAGCTTGAATGTTGATGTGCTGTTTGAAATCAAGAAATTGTAACTGCCAGACGGACTTCCCATTCAGAGCATCCGCGCTCCACAGATGAAATACACAGAAAGGCAAATGAAAGTCAAAATGCCTCTTGAAGAGCATGAGCAAGGAGAGAGGGGAGTTAGTTACAGAACGTGGATTGCATTTAATGACACCAGATTCCAAGAGCCCTACATTGCCACCTCCCCAAGAGGGAAGAGTCCTGCCAGGTGGAATGGAAGCTTGTGATGCTCTGACAAGGCTCATTCTCCCAGGACAGTGCTTGGGTGTGTGCTGCCAGTGACTCCCCTCATGGGGCTTGGAACTTCTGATTGGCAAAGTCATTCTTAAACCATGTTAATACCTTCAGGTCTTGTTTGAATGGGAACCAGGCTCCCTAAGTTATCTGTTGCATATTAGATTTGTGGGAAAGCAGACTCTCAGACAGAGATTTGTGTGCAGGAAGTTTTATTGGGGAGTGCTCTTGGGATTAACACCTGTGGATGAGTGAAAGAAGCAGGATTAGGCAGAGGGAGAGGTTGAGCTGTGATGCAGCCACAATAAAGGTCTCAGCCAATCCCATGGTGGGCTCTGGAGCTGGGATTATCCCTCAGAGTTGTTCTGTAACAAGGCACGGGCCTTAGCTTTTGCTCCCCCACATCCACCAGTAATTGGACCCCTATAAGAAGGGGTCAGAACCTTGGGTGGGGCAGCTCTATTCAACTGAGAGCAAGTACTGGAGAAACTCTCATCTGAGTTTAACACTCCCACAGCTGGGGAAATCAATGCCTCAGTCCTGACTGGTGCAACCCATATCTACTACAGTGTCTTTGTACATCTCTGGCTGATTGACCTATGACGTGTTGAGTCCACAATTTTACTCTCAGAAGGCAGCTTTATTTACAAAATCTTCTCTGTGAATGTGTGCAGATGTGCTGGAGATCTTCCCCTCCAGATCCACTCTCCACCCTTCTCTACTCTGCTCTTGGCCCCAGGAGGCTGATCTGTATGGATCACCCCAACAGACTCTGGTTGGGTTCCACCAACAGTGAGCCCAGTAGGAGGCCCAAGAAAGGGAGGAGTGTGAGGTTGGTGTGTGCATTGCTCCAACTCCCTTTCTTTGGGTTGTCAGAGCTGGCTCTGTCTCTCCTTCTAGGGTTCCATCTCCATTCAGTCAGCTGCCCTTCTTTGGGTTCTGGTAACATATCCTTTCTCTTGCCCCTTCAAACTAGTGGTGGTACTGATAGTTCTAAGCCTCACCATTACCGTAAAGTGCAGGTATCCCTAATTCTTGCCTACCACTTTGTAAATACTTCCTGTATTAAACTCTCCCCAAACTACCTGTATCTTTCCGGTCATGACCCTGACTGATAAAAGGACATCTCACTGTCCACCACCTTTCATGTTCTTCCTCAAGATGGCGCTGCCATTGTATTTGAAGTGACTTCCCTAAATATCAGCTGTCTCTCCAAAGTGTTAAGGGCTCTTAGACAGGTTTTTTCAGTCTTGCAGAGCACAGAGAATAGAAATGCCTTGGTCCAGGGCCAGTTATTGGGCTTCCTGGTATCTAAGAACAGTTGGAGCCCTGTTCACAGTTGGGTTGGTGAGATTATGGGATAGGAACAGGAAGACAAACAAAGGGGCTTTCCAATTCTCTTGGTACTTGGTGATTATCAGGAGACAGTTAGAACTCTGCCTTGGGAGCCTACAGGGAGGGTGAATCCACTGGCCCCTTCTAGATGAACTGTCTACAGCTTACACCAGTGCAGTCCATACTGTGATTTGTGAATATGGGCTTGGGTTGACAATGACTGCTGGGTTCAGATAACCCAACCATATCAGAATGAGAGTCAGAAGGGGCTCTGTGGAATTTCATTCATTGGAATCCTCATTATTAGTTCTTACTGCCTCAGGAAAACCTCAGGAATGATACGTCCGTGTGGTAGGATGAACATATGGCCATCACAGCCAGTGATATGGCCAGAATCTGGGTCACTGTCATACCAACCACACACCTCCTCTCTGGCCATGCTGAAGGACTGCTGTCCCTGAACCCCAGGCTCTTGCATCCCTCTGTGCCTTTCCACCTGCAGCAACCTCTGTCTGACCTCCCTCCCCCAACTGCTGATAAGCTTCTACCCATCTTTCAGGGTCCCAAGTGAACATCACCTTCTCTTGGAAACCACCTCCTGGCCACCCTCTCCTGTTATGGTTGACATGCATCCCCCAAAAAGATATACTGAAGTCCTAAGCCCTTGTATCTGTAACTGTGACCTTATTTGAAGTAGGTTTTTGTAGATGTGTCCAAGTTAAGATGAGGCCATACAGAATTAGGATGGGCCCTAATCGAATATGACTGGTGTTCTTATAAGAAGAGGAGGAGAGACACAGGAAGAAGAAGGCTATGTGAAGATGGAGGCAGAGACTGAAGTGATGCATCTATAAGCCAAGGAACACCAAGAGTTGCTGGCAAACACCAGAAGCTAGAAGAGGCAAGGAAGGATCCTCCCCTAGAGGTTTTGGAGGGCGCGTGGCCCTGCTGCCACCTTGATTTCAGACTTCTAGCCTCCAAAACTGTGAGACAATAAATTTCTGTTGTTTTAAGCCACCTTTGTGATACTTTATTACAGCAGCCCTGGAAATCTAGGACAACCCTTTATACTGGCTTTGGGCAGCTCTCATCATTCCTCAGTTAAAGCTCCTTAGGGCCAGGGACTGAATCCCACCCATATCTGTACCTCTGAGCACAATGCCTTAGTGGATGAGCTGAACGGATGAAGAAGGGAACTTTGAAGGCTTTCAAGTGAAGCAGTGAAGGAGATAAGGTAGGCTTAAGAGGAAGTATGGTGGATTGAACTGGACACAAGTAGGTTGAAAGTGAAAGGATGGAAAAAAATACACCCTGCAGATAGTAACCAAAAGAAAGCTGCAGTAGTTGTACTAATATCAGATAAATAGACTCTAAGACAAAAAAAATGTTATGAGAGACAAAGAAGGTCATTATATACTGATAAATGGGTCAATTCAACAAGAAGACATAATAATTACAAATATAGATACATCTAATGGCAGAGACCCAAAATATATGAAGCAAATATTGACAGATTTTAAGAGTGAAATAGATGGCTTTACCTCAGTAGTGGAGTTCAATACACAAATTTCAATAATGTATGGAACACCTAGACAGAAGATCAATATGGAAATAGAATACTTGAATGATATTATAAACCAACTAGTCCTAACAGATATGTATAGAACACTTTACCCAATAGCAGCAAAATACTCATTCCTCTGTAGTGCACAGGGATCTCCCAGGACAGACTATATATTGGGGCATAAACAAGTCTTACTAAATTAAAAAATATTGAAATCATACAATGTATCTTCTCTGACTACAATGGAATGAAGCCAGAAATCAAAAACGGGAGAACTGGAAAACTCAAAAATATGTGGAAATTAAATAGTGTACTCTTAAACAACAAATGGGTCAAAGAAGAAACCACAAGGGAAATTAGGAAATATCTTGAGGTAAATGAAAACAAAACACAACATAACAAAATGTATGGGATGCAGCAAAGGCAGTGCTGAGAGGGAAGTTTGTGGTTGTAAATGCTTAAAGTAGAAAAGAAGAAAGATCTCAAATCAAAAACCTAACCTCACAATTGGAGGAATTAGAAAAAAAGAGCAACTAAACCCAAAGTGAGAAGAAAGATGGAAATAACAAAGATTAAAGTGGAGATAAATTATACAGAGAATAAAAAAAATAGAATTAACAAAGCCAAAAGTCATTACTTTGAAAAGATCAATAAAACCAGAAAATCTTTAGCTATAGTGACAAGGAAAAAAGGGGGGACATAATTGAAAGGAGAGATATTACTACTGACCCCACAGAGATACAAAGGACTATAAGAGGTTACATGGACAAGTGTAACCAAAATTAGAAAACCTAATGATGAAATGGACAGATTCCTAGAAACACAAAAACTGCCCACACTGACTCAAATCTTAAGTGACCAATAGTAAGTAAAGAAATTAAATCAGTAATCAAAATCCTCCCAACAAAGAAAAACCCAGGACCAGATGGCTTCACTGGTGGATTTTATCAAACATTCCAATAAGAATTAAGACCAACAATGCTCAAACCTTTCCAAAAAATTGAACAAGAGGGAACGCTTCCTAGCTCATTCTATGAGGCCAACATCGCCCTATATCAAAGCCAGATAAAGACACCACAAGAAAAGAAAATTACAGACCAATATCCTTTATGAATAAAAATGCAAAAATCCTTAACAAAATACTAGTAAACTGAATCCAACAGCACCTTAAAAAAGAATTATCACAATGATCAAGTGAGTTTTATCCCAGGTTATGAAAAGGTGGTTTCAACATAAGTTGGAGGACTCATATTCCAATTTTAAAACTTATTACAAAGCTACAGTAATCATAACAGCATGGTGCTGGCACAAAGACTAATGGAATCAAATTGAGAGTTCAGAAATAAACTCTTACATCTATGGCCAATTGATTTGTGACAAGAGTGCCAAATCTACTCATTGGGGAATGAATAGTGTCTTCAACAAATGATGCTGGGAAATCTGCCTATCCTTATGCAAAAGAATGAAGATAGACCCTTACCTCTCACACCACATGTAAAAATTAACTCAAAGCAGATCAAAGACCCAAACCATAAAATTCCTACAAGAAAACACAGGGAAGCATCTTCAGGACCTTGTGTTAGGTAATGATGTTTTAGACTCAAACATAAAGCATGAGCAACAAAAGAAGACATAGATAAATGGGACTTCATAAAAATTAAAAACTTTTTTGCATCAAATGACTTCATCTTGAAAATAAAAAGACAACTTACAGAACGGGAGAAAATATTTGGAAACCACATTTCTGACAAGGGTTTAGTATCCAGAATATATTAAAAACTCCTACAACTCAACAAGAAAAAGACAAACAACCCAATTGCCATTTTTGGGCAAAAGACTTGAATAGACATTTCTCCAAAGAGCATATACAAATGGCTAAAAAGCACTTGAAAAGGTGCTCAACATCATTATCCTTGAGGGACATATAAATCAAAACCACAATGAGGTATCATTTCACACCCATTAGAATGGCTGCAATTCAAGAAACGGAAAATTACTAGTGTAGGAAGGTATGTGTAGAAATAGGAACAGTCATTCATTGTTGGTGGGAATGTAAAATGATGCAGCCACTGTGAAAGACAGTTTATCAGTTCCTCAGAAAGTTTAGCCTAGAATATGATGTGGCAGCCCCACTACTAAGTATATAACCCAAAGAATTGAAAACAGGGACTTGAACAGGTATTTGCACACAGATGTTCATAGGGGCATTATTCACAATTGCCAAAAGATGGAAGCAACCCAAGTTTCCATCATCTGATGAATGGTTAAACAAAATGTGGTATATACACACAATGGAATATTATTCAGCTGAAAAAGGAATGAAGTTCTGGCACATTGAACAACATGAACATTGAAGATACCATGGTGAGTGAAAAAAGCTAGACACCAAAGGACAAATATTGTATGATCTCTGATATGAAATAATTAGAATACACAAATTTATTGAGTCAGAAACTAGAATATAGGTTACAAATGGCCGGGGTGGGGGTATGGGATGGGGAGTTGATGATTAATTGGTCCAGTGTTTCTGTTTGGAGTGATGGAAAAGTTTCAGTAATGGATAGTGGTGATGGTAGCACAACATTGTGAATATAATTAAGACCTCTGAATTATATGTTTGAATGTGGATAAGAGGGGAAATTTTAGGTTGTATATATGTTACTAGAATAAAAATTTTTAAATAATCGTAAAACAAATAGTGAACCCCAATGTAAACTATGGACTATAGTTAATAGTATAGTTATAATATTATATGCAAAGTGTTAAATAATAAGGAAAACTGTGGTGTAGGGGTAGGTGGTACATGGGAACTATATTTTCTGCATGCTTTTCCTGTAAACCTATAACTTCTCTAATAAAAATTTAAAAAAAAGCAGAAATGTTAGGCCTGGATGAAGGCTGTAATGGCTGGAGAAGAAGAAGAGGGCCAAGGTTTGTACCCCAGAAGATTCGACTGATTCAGGTTTGGACATGGGTTGTTGTCAGCTCGAATGTTCCCTTATACAGGATATAAATATTTAAGTCAATGATGTAGCACTCTGGTTAAGGGAAAAAGGTGAAAATAACCTTGGAGAGCAGAAGATGATGACACACAGATTAGCTGCAAGAGTGTTCAATTCGTGATGCTTCACTCCAGGCACAAAATGCTATAAGCAATTTTTTGAGATCTTTTAAATGTCATGTGCTTCAGGCTGGGAGGAGGGGAAGATGGCGGCATAGAGAGGAGTGGAAGCTAGTTAGTCCCCCTGGAACAACTAATAAACAACCAGGAACAAATAATCTGGAATAACTGCTGTAAGACAAATGTGGCTGTCTACACATTATACACCAGCCTGAATTGGGAGGAATGCTAAAGATCACAGCATAAAATCTATAATTAAAAACTGCAGACCCAAGCCAAGAGCCCCTCCCCCATGGCAGCCCAAACTGGAAAGCCTCACTGTGCTAGAGAGCAGCACTCTCTGAACAGGTGACTATACCTCAGCCCAGCTGCAACTGAGATTTTAATTAACAAATGTTGACTGTTCAATACAAGCTATAAATCCTCAACAAGCAGACAGAGGCTTTTGGTGATGACTGACCTTGGAGAGCTGGAGGACCTCTCTGGGAGGGAGGGGGAGTCCAGAGAACCAGGTGCTGTCTCTGGCCAATGGGTGCAACCGAGGGTGGCCACAGACTGACCCTGAAGGGGGTCTTTCTTCCCTTTTTTGGCTCAGTAGAGAAAGCCTCAGCCATTTTCAGTTTCCAGTGCTCTGACCCAGACAAGGGTGGAGATAGCAGAGGCAGAGAGACTATTTGAATGCAAATGATATCTCCCCAGGGGGTGTATTTTCCCTAAGAAGAAGGAGGTGGTGCCAAGTTCTACTACCTGCCTTCCATTCAGAAACAGACCCCAGAGCCTGGGGGAAAACAGCCATGGGCCACACCTCCTTACACCAGTCTCGAGTGACAGGCTGACAGGTGCCACCTCCTGGGCAGAAAAGCACAGTGGCTTGAGGCCTCAGAGGGTGTATCAGTCTTCTAAGACACACCCTCAGGGAGATGTGATACTATTGCCTCCTTCTAAGACCTGAGCCCGTTCTGGTCTGGGAAAACCTGATTGGGGTAACCAATGAAACCAGATGCCTAGACAACAGAAAACTACAACCTACACTAAGAAAAAGGAAGTTATTGCCCAGTCACAGGAACAATCGTACACGTCAACTGAGGTACAGGAATTTAAACAACCAATGCTAAATGAATTCAAAAAGTTTAGGGAAGATATGGCAAAAGAGATGAAGCATAAAATGAAAACACTGGGCATACGTAAGGTAGAAATCGAAAGTTCGAAAAACAACTGGCAGAATCTGTGGAAATGAAAGACACAGCACAAAAGATGAAAGACAATGGAGACATACAACAGCAAATCTCAAGAAGCAGAAGAAAACACTCAGGAACTGGAGAGCAAGACACCTGAAATCCTACACACAAAAGAACAGATAGAGAAAAGAATGGAAAAATATAAGCAATGTCTCTGGGAATTGAATGACAACATGAAATGCAGAAATGTATGTGGCATGGGTGTCCCAGAAGGAGAAGAGAAGGGAAAAGGGGCAGAAGCAATAACAGAGGAAATAATCAATGAAAATTTCCCATCTCTTATGAAAGACATAAATTTACAGATCCAAGAAGTGCAGCGTACCCCAAACAGAATAGATCTGAATAGACATACACCAGGACACTTAATAATCAGATTATCAAATGTCAACAATGAAGAGAGAATCCTGAAAGCAGCAAGAGAAAAGAGATCCATCACATACAAGGAAACTTGATAAGACTGTGTGCAGGTTTCTCAATAGAAACCATGGAGGCAAGAAGGAAATGGTGTGATATATTTAAGATACTGAAAAAGAAAAACCACCAACCAAGAATCATATATCTGGCAAAACTGTCCTTCAACTTTGAGGGAGAGCTTAAATATTCTCAGACAAACAGACAATGACAGAGTTTGTGAACAAGATACCTGCTCTACAGGAAACGCTAAAGGGGGCACTACAGGCAGAAAGGAAAAGACAGGAGTGAGAGGTTTGGAACACAATTTTGGGAGATAGTAGCACAGCAATTTAAGTACACTGAACAAAGACGACTGTGAGTATGGTTGAAAGAGGAAGATTAGGAGCATGTGGGACACCAGAAGGAAAGAGGAAAGATAAAGACTGGGACTGTATAACTCAGTGAAACTTAGGGTGCTCAACGATTATGATAAAAGGTACAAATACGTTTTTACATGAGGTAGAACAAATGAATGTCAACATTGCAAGGTGTTAAAAATAGGGTGGGATTGGGGGAAAAATGCAATCAATGCAAAACTAGAGACTATAATTAACAGAAACATTGTATTATGCTTCCTTTAATGTAACAGATGCAATATACCAAAGCTAAATGCGTATGGGGGGGGCCTAGGGGAGGGGTATGGGACTCTTTATTTTACTTTGGTTTAATGCCATCTTTCCTTTAATTGCTTCCTAGCTGTCATGTTTTTTTTTCTGTCTTTCTTTTTTTTTCTTTTATCTCTCTACCTTCTTTGACTCTCCTTCTTTATGGAAGAAACGGAGATGTCCTTATATAGATAGTGGCGATGGTGGTGAGTACATAAATACATGACTATACAGGGAACCATCGATTGTTTACTTAGGACAGAATGTATGGTGTGTGAACAAAACCGTCTTAAAGAGATGGGTTGATGAAGAAACCTTGAGGGCACTATATTGAGTGAAATAAGACAGACACATAAGGACAAATATTGCAGGGCCTCACTGATATGAATGAATTATAATATGTAAACTCATAGACATGAAATATAAGTTACCAGGATATAGAATGGGGCAAAGAATGGGGAGCAGTTGCTTATTATGAGCAGAATGTTCAACTAGGGTGAACTGAAACGTTTGGAAGTGGACAGAGATGATGGTAGCAAATTGTGATAATGACTAACAGTGCTGAATGGTCTGTGAATGTGGTGGAAAGGGTAAGCTCAGAGTCATGTATGTCACCAGAAGGAAAGTTGGAGATTAAAAGATGGGAATGTATAAAACAGTGAATCTTGTGTTGGACAATGTCTGTGATTAACTGTAACTGTACAAACATTAGAAATCTCTCTCATGAACTAGAACACATGAATGACACTATAACTAGAAGTTAAAAATAGAAGGGTATATAGAAAAAAATATCCCTATTGCCAACTATATACTACAGTTAGTAGTATTTTAACATTCTTTCATGAACAGTAACAAATGTATTACACCAATAATATGAATCAATAATGGAGGGGAGTGGTTGCGGGTATGGGAGGATTTGAGTTTCCTTCTTTTTTCTTTATTTCTTTCCAAGAGTAATGAAAATGTTCTAAAAATTGAAAAAAAAATTAATTGTGGTGATGGATGCACAGCTGTATGATGGTACCATGGGCAATTGATTGTACACTTTGGATCTGTGGATAATTGTATGGTTTGTGAACAATCTCAATAAAAAATACATTTAAAAAAATGACATACAACCATGGCTCAGCCCTCTGAGATTGCTCTGGCTCTCAGTGGCTGTCACGTGTCCTTCTTGGTGGTGTAATATATTTGGGGACTCTAAGCACCTACGGAGCCTTTTTTGCTGGGTTCCAGTTAGCAATGTCCAGTAGGTGGCAACAGAGACTCACTTGCCATCTCCTGCAGCGAGCCTGCTTATTGAGGTGAAAAAATTAGCCTCACAATATTCCAGCTAAGAATAGATTCCTACTTGTAAAAACCAACACACAAGTTCGTAATATAAAATAGTGAAAATTTAACTGAATATATCTGTAAAGAGTGGGAAAATTGTTCAAAATAAATACACAAACTTCCTTACCCAACAACTTAATTATCTTCTAACCAGGCATTACTCAGCCTGACTTTTCCTATAGGAACTCATAATCAAGGGATTCTAACAATCTTTCTTTTAGAGTTCTGTCTGTCTGTCTCAGCTTCTCTCTTATGATTTTGTAGGGTTTATTTCTGCCTTTTCCTGAGATTTGAAAGAAAAAACACCATTGTCTCTTTTTTCCTACGTAATTTTCACACAAGGTAAAGCCTTGCTCTGCAGGATACTTTATCAATTCATTTGAAGATGACAGAGATGCCTTTTAAGCTGCGTGAACAGAACCAAATGATTTTATTTTGTTTCTTCCCTAGGGTTACCAGACAGCAGCAGTCACCATATTAAAAAGCCACTCCCAGGAGCTGAAGACAATGCTAACCTGAGTGCCCTCCTGGGGTGGCAGATGGTTTCTCCCTCCTAGGTATGGGACAGTAGGCAAGCCATTGAACCTTCCAGCTCTCAGCTTTGTCATCTGTAAAATGAGGATTTTCATAACACCTCCCTCATAGGGTTGTTTCAGGATTGAATAAGAAGAGGAAAAGAGACACTGAAAATTGCACATCATTGTAAAGATGTTGTAGATCATTAGATCTCTTCTAAAAGATGATACTCTTAAAGAGAAACTTTCATTTTTCAAAGCAGCTCGCTTGGCGGATTCTTTTGACAAATGTGACAAATTATGGAAGGAATATTGTATGTGAGCTGAATGTGTTTTGAGGGGATAGTATGCTGAATGGCAGGATCCAGTTGGTTTCATTGGAGGCCAGTATGAAATCGGCAGTTTCCTAGAGCTGGTTGTGTCCATACCGGAAGAATGTTAAAATTCAGAAGTTAGTTTTCTACTCCTATTTCTGGTGAAATCAGGCTATTAGTCATCCTGTTAAACACATAGTCTAAAGCCTAGATCTGACCGAGGCTAGATTCTACCAGGTCTGATCTGAATGCTACCGCAGTGCGGAGAATGATTTTCACTGCTGTGGGCTCTGTGGGTCTGCTGCTCAGAATGGAGTTGCCCGGGAGTAAGGGTTGGAACAGGGAGGGATCCTCATATAGGTTGGCCGGAGGGCCTGGGTTATGTCTGTTCTACATAATGTTTCTCGTTTTTAAAAAATTGAGCCAGTTTTTTTTTTTTTTTTATTATTAGGAACGCTCACATATTAAGTTTGGATTTCTGGCTTCTTCTGAAGAATTGGAAGATATAACTATCTGAATCTTAATTCCTGCATGGAAGCAACGGATTAGAGCTGGGGAGCAGCTGCCCCCGTACTGGGGCATTAGATATCCAGTTTGCCCCAGTCCCCCTTTTCCCTGTTTTCTACTCCCAGCTCAGCTTCACTCATTTATATCACCTGCCTGGCCCTTAAGGCATTTGAGTTTGCAGTCTATGAATTAGAGTATGAAAAGATCTGGAAACTATTTGCAGGCACCTAGCTTTTTTTAACATCAGTATTATGACTAGAAAGCCCACAACCCAAGTGGACAGGTGATTGTGACTTTTGACAAACACTGCAAAGTCTTGTTCCTCATTTTGCCCTTCTGTCTGTCCTTTCTCACTATTTCCTTGTTTGTATTAACTGGGGCTGACACAGTTCCTGTCAGTCAAAGCAGTTTTTTTAAATTGGATTTATTTATTGAATAGTCATATGTTCTGTCCAATAGTCAGTGTGCTGAATGTTTTACTTCATTCTATTAAGAAAAAATAAAAAACTACCTGAAGTTGCTTTTGATATGTGGCACTAGATTCATTTCCTAGCATTTGGTGATTGATATAAGAAAGAAATACCATCCTCTTCCCTCCATTAAATGATGTAAAATTAGAGAAACTATGAACCCATTTAACTGTGTGTAAGCAGCAATCAGAAGATATGATGGGGGAAAGAATCCATTTACAACCATGACAAAACATATTAAAAAAAAACTGTCAAATAAATTTAATCATATAAATAGATTTATATGGGAAAAACCTTTAAAATGCTATTTTAAACTGCACAAAAGAAACATAAAAGAAGCTTTAAACAATGGAAAGGTCTTTTATGTTTGAGCTTCCATACTTGTATAGGAAGACAATATTATAAAGATGTCAGCTCTCTCCCTAAGTTTGTACTATTACCCTGAGAAATCACATGTTAAAGCAAATAAACTGATTCCAAAGTTCACATGGAAAAACAAGCAAGAATATTCTTGGAGAGAAAAATTGTGAAAAAAAATTAAGTAATGAGAGGGACTAGTCCTACTAGGTATTAAAATATATTATAAATCTGCAATAGTTTAAAAAGCAGGGTACGATGTACCTAGACCAGCAATAGAGACTAGAATACATATGGAATGCCAATGCATACCAAATTCCATTTGGAAATTTAGTATATGATAAAAAGTGGTATCAATACCACTTTTGAGACAACTGGATCATTATCTGAAACAAAAATTGGAACTGTAACTCAGTTTTTACACCAAAATAAATTCCAGATGGATCAAATAAACAAACAGAAATAATAAAAGTAATGTATAAAATGTGAGCAGTTTAATAATCTCAGAATGGGAAGGCCCTTCTAAGAAGACATATGCACACACACACACACACACACAAAGATTGGTGGATTCTACTGCATAGAAACAACCAAAAATCATGCATAAAAAAGAAAACCCAAGCAAAATTAGAAGAAAAAAACAAACACTAATCTGGGAAAAGTGCTTCAACTTGTATAACTGATAAGAAGAAATGTTCCTTAATATAATTCTTTTTTGTAATGCAATTTTATTAAGATATATTCATACACCATATAATCTATCCAAAGTATACAGTGGCTCACAGTATCATCATATAGTTGTGCATTCATCACCACAATCAATTTTAAACATTTTCATTACTCCAAAAAATTAATAAAAATAAAAAAGAACATCCAAAACATCCCATACCCTGTATCCCCCCTATTATTTATATTTTTTGGCTTTATTTTATTATGCATCTGCCCATACACTGGATCCAGGGAGTGTCAGCCACAAGGTTTTCATGATCACAAGGTCACATGATAAAAGCAATGTAGTTATACAATCATCAAGAATCAAGGCTACTGCATTACAATTCAATAGTTTCACGTATTTCCTCCTAGCTATTCTAATGCACCAGAAAATTAAAGGAATACTATATAATGCAAAAGAATAACCTCCAGAATGACCTCTTGACTCTATTTGAAATCTCTTAACTACTGAAACTTTATTTTGTTACATTTATTTTCCCCCTTTTGGTCAAGAAGTCTTCTCAATCCCATGGTGCCAGGGCTATGCTCATTCCAGGGAGTCATGTCCCACGTTGCCAGAGGACTTACACCCCTAGGAGTCATGTCCCACGTAGGGGGGAGGGTAGTGAGTTAATTTGCAGAGTTGGCTTAGAGAAAGAGGCCATATCTGAGCAACAAAAGAGATTTTCTGGGGATGACTCTTAGGCATAGTTATAAGTAGGCTTAGATTTGCCATTGGAGAGATAAGTTTCATAAGGGCAAGTCTCTAGATGAAGGGCTTGGTATATTAAATTGGGAGCCCCTATTGCTTAAAAGAACAGCAGGAATTCCCCTAGGAATAGCCTAATTTCCCCTAGGCCCTCAAGGGGACTTTGCAAATACTTTTTTATTTTCTGCCCAAAATATTCTGGGCTGCACTGGGGTATTAATTAGCCTGTACAGAATAACAAACACTCCTTCCCTATTCTAGATTCCATGTAATTATGTTGTTTAAGTAAACTAACCAGACAGGTTAAATTAGATAGTATGCTACAGAAAATATACATTTGTACCAAATAAACCTCTCTTCCTTTGGTCTCACACAGAAGCTGGAGTTTGAAAATACAGTCAATATCATCCTTTACCTCGTATTCTAATTTACCTTAATCCTAACCAAATCTGTTTCATTCATATCTAATTGTAGTCTGATCTTTTATTTAGCTTCTTTAACAGTTGCTGTATGGAGTAACTGTAATGCTGACTTACAGAGATGCACAAATCTAACTCTGGGTCTCAGGTGCCACATAGATACCCAAATTTCTAGGGAACTACTGGTTATACACAAAGAGCTCAGTATCTCAGAATTTAGAAACAGCAGGTAAAACTCAGGAATAGATGTGACTGCTATAAGAGCTTACAAATTTAGGAGCCTTTACAATAAGCCCTATTGAACATTCTGTACTCCTACATCATTGACTGCCCAATTTCTGCCTACATTCTATCCCCAGATATCCTATACTCTCAAATTCAATTATCAGCGTTTGCTCATTATAGTTAGTTTATATTACTGAGGCCTTACAATATTTGTCCTTTCATTTTTGGCTTATTTCACTCAACATAATGTCCTCAAGATTCATTCACCTAGTTGCATGCCTCACAACCTTAATATTAATTCTTTACCCCACAATTATTTTCCTCAATTCCTTTAAGTAAATACAAAATAAAGAAATAATCAGAAAAATAATTATCAAAACAGGAAATACAATTGATTCAAACATGAGAAGATGCTCAACTTCAGTCTATAATAGCAGAAATGCAATTAAAAGTATGATAACTTTTTTAAACCTATCTAATTTGCAAAGATTATAAAGCTAAAAAAGGAAGAATTTTTTCAAAGACCAAGGCTTGTGACCCAAACTAATGGATTCTGCATTTCTAAGAATTGCTCTTTTTGGAGTTTGGACTCTTTGAAGAAATGTTAATTGTCTTTGAAGTAAACTGGGCTTTTAAAAAAGGGTTTGCAACAGCACTATGATAATAATTATTGCAGGCAAAAAAAAATCATCAATGGACGCTAAAATTGATGAATAGAAGTATGATTGAGAAATAGAATATTTAGTCTTAAACTACCTCCCCATGAGATTTTCATTAACTAAAAATAAAAAAATAGCAACTTGACCGTAGTGAAATCTGGCAGCTACCATTCTGAGAGGAAGCCCAAGCTTGCCATATGGAGAGGAACTGAGGCCTCCAACAGACACACAACATCCACTGCCAGATATGTAAGTCAAGGAGTCTTCTGATAATTTCAGCCTGTAGCCTTTGAGTTTTCCGGCTGAGACCCTAGACATCATAGAACAGACATGAGCTATCCCTAATGTTCCCTGTCCAAATTCCTGACCCACAGAATCCATAAACATAATAAATGGTTTTTAGGGATATTTGTTAGGTAGCCATAGTAATCGGAACAGGTGGTGCCTGCTGAATTTCTCCACTGCAAAGTTGCCATTTTCCCTTTGTAAGTAATAAGTAATGTGTGGGGAAATGCTTTGAGACTCCCTAAATATTCTGTTCCTCATCATATTTTCACCCTCATCAAACTAATTTTAGCATCCATTGATTATTTTCTAACTCTGTTATGACATATATTTATTAGTTGGCATACTTTTATAAGGCAGCGCTCTCTTCTCCCCCATGTATGTATGTATGTATGGATGCATGCATGTATTTATAGCAATATGGACTCATGGATTCTTGTTTTATTCAATGGATTATAATGCATTAATACCATTGATGCTCAAATCGTTCCAGATTTTGCCAGCAGGAGCCCGTTCAAGTTGAATCTCGAGTGCTTTTAAAATTCCCAAACTACTTGTGGAGCATCTCTTTAGTCTCTGGTTTAACAAGATGTCCCAGGATCATCTCATACTTTCTCTGTCCCAATTCTGGAATCTGAGATTTTCTCCACGAAGCCCTGGTTCATTTTACTGGAGAATGGAATTTAGAAACCAACATCTAAGTGCTAAACGTGTTCACGGGTATTGGGGTGTCATTGCTTCTAGGCCTTCTCAGTGGACAGAACTAGGAAATCTATGTCTGTGTGTCTATCTGTCTCTCTCTCTCTCTCTACCTACCTACCTACCTATTAAAAACCATGAATTCATACCCATACCTCTAATTCCAATCATAACCTCAGAGAACAGTCTAGTCTTCTTCCTTATCATATTTGTAATTCATTTTTTCTGATAGTAAGAAACCTGGCTTCCTTTTCTTTCAGTATATTTACTCATTTGCTCAACCTAGGATACATAGAAAGTAGTCTCAGAAGAGCTAAGCCATATCGCTGAGAAAAGCAAACCTACTAACTGGAGTTCAGTATTTATTTTCAAGTTTTTTATCTTTTAGGTAAAATTTACATATAGTAAGATGCACAAATTATAAGCGTGCAATTCGATATGCTTGATAAATGAATACACCCATGCTCCTTTTAAGACATAGAACATATTTATGACCCCAGAAAATTCCCTCATTCCCCTTCCTAGTCAATTTCCCCAGAGGTAACCATTTGTTCTGATTTTTTTCACTATAGATTATTGTCTTTCATAGAACTTCATATAAATAGATGCATACAATATGTACTCTTTTATGAGTGGCTTCTTTTGTTCAGCATAATATCCCTGAGTTTCATCCATGTTTTTCATTTGATAGTAGTATGTTCCTATTTATTACTAAGAACTATTCCATGTTATAAACATTCCAGAGTTTGTTTGTCCACCTTCCTGGGGATGGAGAAATTTGGATAGTTTCCAGTTTTTTTCCTATGATGAATAAAGTTGCTGTGAATATTCTTGTAAAAATCTTTTTGTAGATTTTCATTTCCCTTGGAGTAGGAGTAGAAATTCCACTAGCAGTAGAAGTGCTGAGTCATAGGATAAGTACATGTTCAACTGGATAAGAAACTAACAAACTTTTTCCAAAGTTCTTCCATTTTACACTTCCACCAGCGACGTGTGAGAGTTCTGGTTGCTTCACATCCTCACCAGAATTTAGTATTTTCAGTGTTTTAAATTTTAACCATTCCAGTAGTTTTATTTTTATTTATTTGATGACCAATGATTTTGAGCACTCCTCTGTCACTTTTTAAGCATGGGTATCCACAAGGCTTGCGTTTTGGCTCATACTCCACTTTCTTTCTTCAATTGGATTCAGTTCAGGAAGTGGAAGTAGTTGTATGTTCTTGAAATTTTTGCAATTAAGCTTGAAGAAATGGATCAAAAAGTTCAAGGATGCTTTTTACATTCTTAATTCAGATTTATATAAGCTTTTGTTAAGGAGACAAAAATTTTGTAATTAATCATGTGCATATAATTTACTTGGGTTTGTTCTGTTTTGTAAAACTGATTTCAATTATAGATATTTATAAAGAAAATGAGTATCTGGCATTGTTTACATGCTAACACTTCCAGAGTTTTTATGAAAATTACACAAGTAGAAAGATGAATTTTCATAAAATTTTCTTTAGCAGCCTTTTTTATTTTTAGAAAGTAATGCAAACTGTTCAAGGCTAGCATCAACATATTGCCAGATTGATAATTGTACTTGGTGTTTTCATAATACTTTTCTTTTGTGCAATCATTCAGTATGCCTGCCACATCCCAACACAGTATTATGTGCATTTTACAGATGGAGAAATGGAAGCCTCAGAGGGTTAAGCGACTAGCTCAAGGTGTCACAGTTGGTGGCAGAGTGGAATGAACAAGACTGTGTCATGGCTCATGCTGATTTCATTAGGAGATGGCTGGGCCTCTCTGTGAACCCAGTGTGTTCCTTGCCCCTGAAAGAAACTTGTTTGCTTGCTTCATTTAAATAGCACCATGAAACAGCCTAGGGGTCCAGATCCAGCCAGGGATGGGGAATGTCTGTGGTTCAGTGTGTGTTGGGGGTAGACACCAGAACTTTCCGGAAGGGAAGATATGTCTGTTGGCTTCCCCACAGTAAGGATCAGTTCTTAAGCTGAGCATCAGTGGGAACAACTATGTGAACTGGGCTTCTCTTCTCTTCCTTGCAGAAATGATAGTGGGATGTGGGATTGAAGAAGGTCCTGTTTTATCCCCCTGTCCCACAGATTACTGTCACGATGTTTAGAGTCTGGGTTTGAAAGTCCAAGTGGGCTGAGCCCATCATATGCTGCTGAACACTCTTGTCTTGACATTCTCCTACCTGTTCTCTGGTGAGATAATTTCAGTTCATTTCAAGGGAGACTCAGTCCATATTTCTAAGCCCTTCCCTGCGTCCACATCCTGGTGCCAACACCCTGATCCATTTCTTCCTAATAAAGAGGGGTTGAGGCATGGCAGCTCAGGAAACACCCACCAGTTGCAATTTTCGGATTGTTTGCCCGAAGGAAAGCCTCAACCCAAATACTGATATGTTTAATAATATATTTGACCAATGTGGATGTTTTTCAGACTATGGAACAACTTTGGAAAAATCTAGAAAGTGTTGTAGAGATAAGGCCAGAGCCAAATCATATGTATATATATAATTGCAGACTTTCATATAATAGACATTTATGGTTAAATCTCAAGATATGTTACTTGAATGTCTGTTAAATACTGTCATTTGATCATGCAAATTATCTGGACTTGAGGCCTAAGAACAATCATTCAAGTTACGTAAGAAATTGTCAGATGAGAATTTGGCTACAAATTAAGACTATACATGAAAACATTAAAAAATTATTATGTTAGCAATGAAATCTTAATTTGTACAGCCCAATCCCAGTTACGTGAGAGATACATAATTCTGAAAAACTTAATACTTGAAAACTTGTCATCAGACACATGAAGTATATGCAAAATTGGGAAATGGAAGTATAATTTGATGACTTTCTTTCATGTGTTACAAATTTGAATAGCATAGTGGAGTCAACAGTCTTACAAATACCTTCTTTGGTAAAGGAGACAGGGAGCCTTGGACAGTGGTTAACGATTCGAGCCCACTTAGGAATGCAGGTAAAGGAACGAGGTTAGAACCTGAGAAGTCTAGGACAGGACAGGTCAGAGCCTCGGCCTAGAAACACAACAGCACAGCGCGAAGACCCTTTGGTTTGGAGTTAAGCGAATGAACCCAGGAGGAAGAGTCGGGGCTGCGAAGGGAGCCCCGGGGCACCAAGGCCCAGCCCCTTCCTGTCTGCTCCACTTTCACTTCCGCCGGGGAGTTGAGAGCCTGGCGCGCTCTCTCTATGATCTCCACAACTCACTAACTTGATTCAGGTAAGTTCCTTTACACGGAGACTATTTCTTGTCATAGACGTCTCTTTGTAAAACGGCAGCTACGATTAAAAGGGGAAGAGTTTTAAAAGGAGCCCTGTCACAGGGTTTGTCTTCTCCTGGGCAGGGACAGGGTTGGGTTCATCTCTGTGACCCTGGAGTGGGTACTGCGAAATGCGTCATCCAGAATGGATGGTCCGATCTCCTTGCGGGATTGCAAGGAATCGACTTAGTGGTTAGAACCATTGTTTGGTTTCTCTCTTTTCCAAGACAGCCCCAAGGGCACAGGGAGGATAGGTTTGCCTGAGGGTGAGGGCCCCAGCGGGCAGAACCAATGGTGACAGAACCCCCACCCCCACCCCCTTCTGTCGGGGGTTCTTTGTCATCACTCCAGTCACGTGGTTCTCTTGTGGGGCCAACATAGAACCTACCTGTCCCCTGTCCCCTTGGCCATGAGAGATATGGTCTGGAGTGGAAATAATCTTTCCTGGGGCCAGGACTTTAAAGGGCAAAGCCTCTGCTAGTGCCCCACAGCACACAACTTAAATACGGCTCTTGCCATTTGGTTTGGGAAAGATCTGGAACATCACATTGGTAGCCAGAAATATAATGGGGTTTAAAAGTTTTGTTTTTTTTTCTTCCTCAGTTTCTTAACCAGGTCTGAGGAACTTGTCAAATCCTGCTAGAATAAGAAAATAGATGTAGAAAGGGAAATTTTGAACTGCTTTTGCAATAGCGAGGGTTAGTAAAGTCCAGGAATTAAACAGCTGAGGAAAGGTCTGGTTTGGGGAGTGGAATATTGCTAAGGTCATCATCTTCCTGGCATCTAAAGGCACAGAATTGGGGGTTGTAGGGGCAGGCTGTGGCAAAGGCTGAGAGGAAAATATGTGGAACATGATTAACCTCCTCTTCCTGTCTCTCTCTCCTCTCTCTTTGGGGAAAGGAACTGAAAGTTGGCAGCAAGGATGTATATATTTCTGTAATACTTGAATTGGTACTGCTTTATCATGTACATTTCTTGATCATGCACCTTGCTTTTTGGCTATAAATAAAAATAATTCCATAACATTAATATGCAGTATGAGTTGTGCTGAGATAAGTTTTCTCAAATATTGGCCAAAAGTGCTAGAAAGTAATTTGGCAACATGTTTCAGGAGCCTTAAAACATGCATACTCCTTTACTCTAGTTCTACTTTTAGGGATTTATCATAAGGAAATAACCAAAAATGTCTGAGTCATTTATGTATAAAACTGTTCATTGCAGAATTTTTTTAAAAAGAGAAAATTGGAAATAATTTCCAAAATAGCCAGCAACAAGGAAATAAAAATTTGTATTAACCAAAATGTTAATATTGGTAATCTCTGGATGTAGTGACTTAAAACCTATAGGGTCAGATGGCTTTGGAATATAGAACTGTTTGGAGTTTAGAAAGGTAACATGGACTAGAAAGAGCCAGGAGAAGTACCCCATTTTCAAATACATTATTATTTCTGCAATGAAATGTATGACATTTTCACTAAATGGTATGATAAATAAAAGCTATAAATAGCTTCCAAGAGTTCAGGTCAAGTTTTATTGCCAAATTTTGGATTTTTAGAGCTCTTACCTTTCCTACTTCCATGTGGAAAGTGCCCCAAGCAAGAGTTCCTTCAAGAGGCAGGTCAGTCCCTGGGACTCTTCTAGTCCTTGTTCCTGTCATTAAGTAGTTGGGCCTGAATCTCTTCTGCAGACCCTGCCTTTCAGGTTTGGAGGAGGGTGTAAGGGGGAAAGGAGTAGGAGGCTTTACTTTATTAAACATTTAGAGTTTTCTCTTGTGAGAGAGGAAAATCTGGATATCCATCCCATCCCAAACTTCCAACAAGCCCCTTAGTTAATATTACATCAAGGCACACTTTGGGTATTTGTTCAGTATAATTTATTGGTCTTTTCCCCGGATCACTATCTCGATACACCAGGTTTCTTCTTCCTCTTTCTCTTCTTCATACACATTGGCACTAGCATCACTGTTATAATCTTTTTATCATTCTTTTCCACAGGTCGCATTGCCCTGGACTTGCTCCCCTGCTGCAACCACACATTGTGCCTTAATCTAATTTAGTCTCATTTTCACGTTTGTCTTATAAATCTCTGAGCTTCCCCCTAACTCGTTCTCATTTTAACTCTTTTTTTTACCAGTATTGTTATTTCCAGAATAGACCTCACTTGCCTTCTCTAGGGGAAGATAATTTTGTTGAGCTTACAATTTATAGTCCAGACTTTATAATGTTAGGTGTTAACTTGGAGAAAACTGAAAAGAAGTGAATGGTTTTTACCTAGTTGAAATGCACATGTTTTTGTTTGCTAGAGAAGGTAACCCCAAGAATGATGTGGATTTTTTTTTGTTGCTATTTGTTTGTTGCTCAGTAGGGTATAAACCAGTTTTGTATGTAATTTAGTAATCTTCTTACCCTGTTCTCTTTTTTCACTGACTCTCTCATTAGTGAATTATGTAAATCTTTTGACAAATGTTGCCTATATGTTTATATAAAATGACATTTTTAAATTTTTGAAAATTGTACTTTGACACTGCCAAATGTGACTGAGATTGAATTTTCTCACCATTTTGGAGAATTGTCAAAGCTACATTTATTGAATTAGAGAAATGAAGTGATACAGAATTCTTAATCCTGAGTGTGGTGGTCTAAGAACCAGGCATAAGAGTAGGAAACTGCAGTCCAGGGAGAAGCCTCCAAATGTCATTTGAGGAAAAGATTTATAGTTTTAAGAGAGCAAAATGGAGAATGGTCTAGGAGTGGAAACAATGGTGTTCCACTTTGCAGGGCATATTACATATGCATTAATTTGTTCAGTTAATTATTTACTCTTTCAACATACAATTATTGAGCATCAACTATTTTCCAGACAAAGGTCTAGAATCTAGATAATGCGGGTTGCAGAAATGATTTAAGCAAAGTTCCTGTCTTCAGGAAGCCCTCAGAGTAATCGGGGTCACAAGATAAATTAATTGTGGATTGGAAATAGATCCTCCCCTGAAGAAGTTCATGAATGGCATTTCCCCTACTTCCTGGATTCTCTGGTAGCCCAGGGCCCTCTCTGGGTGCTTCTTAGCTCCTGGGGGTGTGCATCAGCATCTCCTGGAGATGGGTTTCAATACACAGATCCTGCTCCCACAATCTGATAATCTGTAGAGATTACTGCCGCTTGCCATATTATGAAAAGTTCCCCAGCATCTGTAGAGGTTACTGCCACTTACTGTATTATGAAAAGTTCCCCAGCATTCAGCTATTCCCCTCTTCACACATCATTTACAACCTCCACCCAAATCTCTGCTTATTGGCTCTTTTCCCTAAGGAAACCACCCTGTTTCTGGAATTTGCTCATGAAGGCACTGTTGTCATTTCTTAGGCATGCATGGCTGTCCTATATGTCTGATAAGGATGGAGAAGAAAATGCTTGATTATTACTGAGTCATGTTCATATTGATGCTTTAGAAACCCGAGATCTGATGGAGGAGGGATTGGGACAGGTCGCCAGAGGACACTTAACACTTTCAGAAGATTTCTTACCCTCTAAGTTTCAGTCAGGGGTGTTGGTCCATTTGGGTGTGCACAGGCCTCACTCCCCACTCCTGCATCCTCCATCACAGCAGCAGCTCAGGAGGTGAGGACTCGTGGCAAGAAACTCAGGCTGCTTTGCCTGTGGTCTTCAACCTCCTTTCTCCTCAGTGAGGCACAACTTCTGTAAATTCTCTCTTTCTTGTGATTTTGTGGTTTAAAAAAAACAGCATGTGCCCGTTCTGCTTCAGGGCTCACTGAGATTTATCTGTCGGAGACTGCCTTTTCCTCTAGCCCCAGCATCCTTGTCAGGCCGAATTGACTGTGCCCCCAGGAGGTTCTCTGACGGCAGTGGGGCCTTCTGGTAACTTTCTGCAGTCTTTCAGTTGTGTTCTCTGATAGTCATCATTGCTCTGAGACCCACAGTTCCAGTCACTTTAACAGCCCCTAAATATGACAGTTGTAGAGACAGCTGTTATTAGCCCATGCTCTGCTTGCAGTGTTATAGCCAGAGCTGCATTCCCCCGGTAGTAATAAGACTTGCCATTTATAGAGAGCTTGTGATGCCTCAGGCACAGGTTGTTTGCATTGATTTAATCCTCAAGATAACCCTATGAGTAGGAGCTGCTATTTACAGATGAGGAAACTGAGGATCAGAGAGGTTAAATAAATTACCTAGTGTCACACAGTTACTCAGTGGCAGGGTGGGGATTGGCTGACTAGGGGGCCCATTGTTCCCCTATCACTGCCAGAACTGCCATGATATATGATATCCCCCTGCTGCTGTCTGTGATCTATTTTCCTCTTCTGGTCAGATGGGGAAATGCCCCAGACATACTACCTTCAGTATGGTAAGATCAGTCCATGGAAAATTATTGACTCTTCCTTTCAGGATCCAGAACACCTTTTTATACTGCCATCCTCTCCCTGTTTTGGCCTTTGGGAGAATGACAGGCAGGGAAGAAGCAATGGTCAGGGCCTACTTGTGAATAAAAGTAGGCCTTCTGCCACCTTTGGCATATTGCTTAAATTTTTCAGCCTCTTCTTTAGGCAGACTCATGGTGTGTTTGGAGGAGTGGGGGAAAAGGCAGTTTGGTTCTCTCAGTTTCCTAAAGGCAGGGGAGGGGATGTTTGTCTCATCCTCAGAAACAGCCATCCTCTGTCTTGGCTTTCCTGTGAGCCTGGCTTTGTGGCCAGCTTGTGGCTAAGGGTGTTGTTAAAGCTCCTGAGAACGAGGCCCATCCAAATAAGATCTGGATCAACTGGAAGGCATTTTTCTGAGAAAAAGTTGGCCTGTGTTTTGTGATGAAATGTATGGCAATCCTGGTAACTGTTATTCCTATCATCACTATGGGGAAGAAGGAAGGTATGCTGGTTTGGATATATTATGTCCCCCACAAAGCCATGATCTTTTAATCCTGTCTTGTGGGATATTTGGATTAGGTTGTTTCCATGGAGATGTGACTCACCCAACTGTAGATGATACTTCTGAGTAGATTATTTACATGGAGGTGTGGCCCCACCCATTCAGCATGGGTCTTGATTAATTTACTGGAGCCCTAGTAAATTAAGAGCTCAGATAGAAGGAATTCAGTGTTGCAGCTGAGAGAAACATTTTGGAGACAGCCTTTGAAAGTAGACTTTTGCTAGCCCAAAGTTCGGCTGGGGGAAACCAAGAAAACACCCCCAGATGCTTAGAGAGAAACGTCTGGGAGAAAGCCATTTTGAAACCAGAACCCTAGAGCAGATGGGGAAACTGAGGATCAGAGAGGTTAAATAAATTACCTAGTGTCACACAGTTACTAAGTGGCAGGGTGGGGATTGGCTGACTATGGGGCCCATTGCTCCCCTGTCACTGCCAGAACTGCCATGATATATAATATCCCCCTGCTGCTGTCTGTGACCTATTTTCCTTTTCTAGTCAGGTGGGGTTTTCAGGAGGCTATTGGCTGTTCTTCTGTGAAGGTACCTATTGTTGATGCCTTAGTTTGGACACTTTTATGGCCTTAGGACTGTAACTTTGTAACCAAATAAACCCCCTTTATAAAAGCCAGTTCATTTCTGGTATTTTGCATAAACGCAGCATTAGCAAACCGAAACAGAAGATTTGTCAAACTTATTCAAAAAGTGAATTTCAGCATGGAATTCTGGTGACCTGTGTTCAGTTCTCTTGAAAATTCTGGAGTATGAAAAGCAGACAGCTTTTCCAACACAGCTGCATTGTCCACAACAGCAGGATAACAATAACTCATGCCACCTTGCCGCTATTGCTTGGGGAATTTTTTTTTGGATGTGTTTTTTGTTCTATTTTTCCATCTGATGACTTTTGTTTTCTTCTAAATGATGCTGTTTAAATGCGTTCCACAAATGCAATCTTGAAAATAAACACATTGAATAGATAGAACAAAAGAGGATCCATTTCAATGCTGATCACTGCCGAGAGGTTCCCTGAGCAGCAGGGAGATGGGGGCTGAGCAGATGAGCAGATGAGCAGTCATCCATGTGAAATGCTATCCATAAGTGCTGCCAGGATTGGAATCCACTCAGAACTGCATTTATGGTATCCTGACACCTTTATATATATAAGGCCTCACCAGCTGGATACCCATGGTCAATCAGTGGGCGTTGAAGATTGGGGAGGCTCATTTTCCACTTGGCCATCCTCAGAAATCCTGGTTTCATGCCTTTCAGAGCTTCCCAATAGAGAGTGGGATGTGATTATACTGTTGCTTCATCTCTCAGAGATTTCACTGTCATTCTCCCTTCTTCCCATGTTGTCTAGCACTCCCCTATGATCAATGCCTTAATTTGTGTTCCCCCAGAAGCAGCCGCTAAAACAAAGATTTGAGCACAAGTACTTCATTTGGGAGAGACACAGACACCAATAGGGAAGTGGGGAAGTGATATAGGAAGGATGGCAGCCAACAAAGGGAACATTTTTAAGCCAGCTATCACAGTGGGCAAATGGAGCTTAGTCCCCTGGTAAAGCTCTGGAAAACAGTATAAATATATGCCTCAGAATAATCCCACCCAAGGAGCACTGGTTGGGCTGTTCCCTGGGGGCCTTACTTCTGTGACACTCTAGCCTTCCTTGCATGTGATTACAGTGACATTCCACAGTTCTGGGGAAAAGTCGCAGGCACAGGGAAACAGAGACTGGCGGTTTGAAGTTGGCTGGAGTATACGAAAAGATCTGAGGGATGTATGTGGGGCACTCACAGCATCTCCTCTTATCATACACAGGGCTTAAGGCAAGCTACTCCCTCGAAGTGATGGAACCACATCGTTAGGGGTTTTCTCCCCATTAGTATATTTTTTGTTTACCACCATTAAGTTACCACACACCAGAACTACTCCGTTTTCATGCCTGGTTGTAAATTCTTGATAATTGCAGAGAATAAGTCCCTTGCCTTATGGATGAAGGTGCCAAGCCTTATGGCCTGGAGGCTCAGGGCATAAATGACAGCAGGGACCTGGTCCCAGCTGCTCTGCTTGGCAGCAGGACTTCAATTGTCCTTGGTGGTAATCTTCTAACCCTTGCAACCTTCCCAGGAGTATGAAGCCCTCCAAATAAGTGGCAGATTAGGAGAGCTGTATGAATTATGCTGCCTTTAATTGCAACGACAGAAAACCCCTGTTCTAAATGATTTAAATAAAAAGGATGACTTAACTGTATTTCATGGAACAAGAGGTGGTAAGGTAGAGTGTTCCAGGTTAATTTCCAGGTTCTTTCCATCTCTCGACTCTGCCATCTTCATTGTGTTAGCTTGTTTTCTGTTATCTCCTTTCTTACAAAATGCTGGCTGTGAGATTAGGTCGTATACATACACGAACATTTCCGGCAGCAAAAGTGGCTGTTTCTTGTTACACCTTTCTTTTTATTACTTAAAACAAAACAGCTTTATTGAGATATAATTCACATATCATAGAATTAACCCTTTTAAAGAATTCAATTTAGTAGTTGTTTTTAATATATTCAGAGAGTTGTGGAACCATCACCACTAATACCAGAACGTTTTCATCACCTCTGAAAGAAATTCTATACCCATTAGCAGTCACTCCCCATTCTCCTTTCTGCCAACCCCTGGAAACTACTCATCTACTTTCTGTATCTATGAATTTGTCTCGTCTAGACATGTCATATAAATGGAATCATGCAGTGTTTGGTCTTTATGTCTGACTTCTGTGTTCACTTCCTAAGAATAGGAATATTCACTTATGTAACCACCTTAAGTACAGTTATCAAATTTAAGAAATTTAATATTGACATAAAGCTTTCAGTCTATATTCCAATGTTTTTCATATGCCCTTTTGGGCTTTTTGTTTTCCATTGTTAGATCCAGTCCTGGTCATCATATATTGCATCTAATTGTCATTGCCTCTTTATTTGCTCTTTTTATGTTTTAATTGTGGATATATATATATATATATATGTATGTATATGTATAGAACATAAACTTTCCCATCTCATTCACTTTCAAAATTGTGCTGCTTTCACCATTCCCCATTATCAGAACTTTCCCATCATCCCAAACACAAATCCTACTGCCAATATGCATTAATTTGCTTTTCTCATTCTCCCCTCCCCCTGGTAACCTGTGATTTACTTTCTGTTTCTATGCATTGCATACTCTAGCTATTTCATATTAAGTGGAAAAATATAATATCTGTCCCTTTGTTTCTGACTTATTTCACTCAAAATGATGTCTTCAAGATTTATCTATGTGGTGGCATGTATCTGGACTTGATTCCTTTTTAAGGTTGAGTAATATTCCATTTTATGGATGTATTACATTTTGTTTATCCACTCATCTGCTGATGGACACTTGGGTTGCTGACACCTTTTGGCTATTGTGAATAACGCTGCTATGAACCTTGCCATACAAATATCTGTCTGAATTTCTGCTTTCAGTTCTTTTGTTTATATACCTAGAAGTGGGATTGCCAGGTCATATGGTAATTCTCTTTAACTTTCTGAGGAAACACCAAATTGTTTCCCACAGCAGCTACACATTTTACATTCCCACCAGTAATGTACGAGGGTTCCTATTTCTCCATATCCTCACTAGCACTTATTATTTTCTGTTTTTAAAATAATAACCATTCCAGTTGGTGTGACATGGTATTTTATTGTGACATGGTATTTTATTGTGGGTTTGATTTGCATATCCCTAATGGCTAATGATGTTGAACATCTGTTATGTGCTTATTGGCTATCTGTATATTTTATTTGGTGAAATATCTATCCAAGTCCTTTGCCCATTTTGAAATTGGGTGGTTTGTCTTTTTGTTGTTGGGTTGAAGGAGTTCTTTATATATTTTGGATATTAAACCATTGTCAGACATATGGTTTCCAGATATTTTCTCCTGTTCTGTAGGTTGTTTTTTCACTTTCTTGATAATGTACTTAGATGTGCAAAAGTTTTTAATTTTGATGAGGTCCAGTTTATCTATTTTTTTCTCTCACCTTTTTCTTAATTTTTTAATTAGAGAAGTTGTAGCTTTATAGGAAAATCATGTCAAAAATACAGCGTTCCCATATACCCTCCTATTGTTGACACCTTGCATTAGTGTGGTACCTTTGTTACAATTGATGAAAGAATATTAAAATTGTACTATTAGCTATATAGTCCATAGTTTACATTAGGTGTATTTGCCCCATATATCACTCTGTTATGAACACCTTTCATTATTATGGTATGTTTGTTATAATTCATGAAAGAACATTTTTATACTAGTACTATTAATATATTCCATCATTTACAATAGGGTTCACTGTGTTATATAGTACTATGCTTTATCTTTTAATTTTTATTCTAGTAATAATATATACAACTTAAAATTTCTTGTTTTAACCACATTCTTGTATATATAATTTAGTACTTTTAATTAAATTCACAATTTTGTGCTACAATCACCACCACATCCATTTCCAAAACTGTCCAGTCAGTTTAAATAGAAATTCTGTACAAATTAAGCACTAGCTCCCCATTCTTTAAATCCCAACTTGGTAACCTATATTCTGTATTCTAACTCTAGAATATAGAATTTGTGAGTTTGCTTATTATAATTAGTTGTCAGTGAATCATACAATATTTGTTGTTTTGTATCTGGCTTATTTCACTCAGCATTAATGTCCTCAAGGTTCATCCATATTGTTGCATGTCTCAGGACTTCATTCCTTATTTCAGCTGAATAATATTCCACTATAAGTATATACTACATTTTGTTTATCCATTCATTGGTTAATGGACCCTTGGATTGCTTCCATCTTTTGGCAATTGTGAATAATATTGCTATGAACATCAATGTGCAAATATCTTTTTGAATCCCTGCTTTCCATTCTTTTAGGTATATACCTAGTAGAAGGATTGCTGGGTTGTATGATAATTTTATTCTTAGTTTTCTCAGGAACTGCCAAACTGTCTTCCATAGTGGCTGAACCATTTTACATTGCTACCAGCAATGAATGAGTGTTCCTGTTTCTCCACATCTTTCCTAACGTGTAATTTTCTTTTTCTTTTTTTTCTTTTTTTATTAATAGCCATTCTAGTAGGTTCAACTTTTATTTTTTTAAAGCAAAGAATTCCTAGAGACCCTCTGCAGACCTCCTCTCACTTCTATTGACCAGACCCGGATCATATTCCTATCCCAGATCACCCTTTGACAAGAAGAATGGGCTTACTATGATTGGTTTGGATTGATTGAAGCCAGGAGGACACTCAAACAGCACTGGGATTCTACCATCAAGGAAAAGGAGGGGGTGGCCATTGAGGAGGCAACCAACAGTGTCTGAAATAGGGCCAGCCCATGTTCTGTTCCTTACTTCACCCCCAAGACTCCCAGGGGGGCCACAGGAAGCTAGATGAACCCTGGGAAATCTGGACCAACTGCAAAATGAAGCAGCTTGCCTAACGCTGTAGCAGGTGGATCAGGGTTTCCTGACTCCTAGTACTTGATTCTTCTTCTATACTGTGGCCCTTGTGGCAGATTGTATTTTCCAAAGATGGCCCTGACAATATTTCCAAGCCCATATATGTTTTTCTTACAATGTGATTTTTTAAATGCAATTTTATTGAGATATATTCACACACCATATAATCCATCTAAAGTATACAGTCAGTGGCTTACAGTGTCATCGTATAGTTGTGTATTCATTGACACAATCAATTTTAGAACATTTTCATTTCTCCCCCCCAAAATAATAAAAATAAAAAAGAACACCCAAAACATCCCATACCACTTATCCCCTCTTTTATTTATATATATATTTTGTCTTTATTTTATTACCCATTTGCCCATATATTGGATCCAGGGAGTGTCAGTCACAGGGTTTTCATGATCACACGGTCACATGATAAAAGCTAAATAGTTATACAATCGTCATTGAGAATCAAGGCTACTACATTAAAGTTCAACAATTTCAGGGATTTCCTTCTAGGTATTCTAACACACTAGAAATTTAAAGGACTATCTATATAACGCATAAGAATAACTTCCAGAATGACAGCTTGATTCTATTTGAAATCTCTTTGTCACATTGAATTTCCCCGTTTTGGTCAAGAAGGCATTCTCAATCCCGTAATGCCAAGGCCAGGCTTATCTGTGAGTCATGTCCCACATTGACAGGGAGACTTACACCCCTGGGACACATGTCCCATGTAAGGGGGAGGGCAGTGAGTTTACCTTCAGAGTTGGCTTAGAGATAGACACTGTATCTGAGCAGCAAAGAGGTTTTCTGGAGATGACTCTTAGGCATAGTTATAAGTGGGCTTAGATTTGCCATTGGAGAGATAAGTTTCAAAAGGCAAGCCTCTAGATTGAGAGTTTGGCTTATTAAATTGGGAGCCCCTATTGCTTAAGAGAATAGCAGGAATTCCTCAGGTGGGGAAGGTTAATAGTTCCACATTTTTCCTCAGTCCTTCAAGGGAACTTTGCAAATACTTTATTATTTTCTGCCCAAAATATTCTGGGTTGGATTGGGTATTACATTAGCCTGTACAGAATAACACATACTCATTCCCTATTCTAGGTTCCATATCTAATTACGTTGTTTAAATAAACTGACTGGACAGGTTTAATTAGATAGTGTGCTACAGAAAATATACATTTTGTACCAAAGAAACCTCTTTTCCTTTGGTCTCACACAGAAGTTGGAGTTTGAAAATAGAGTCAATATCATCCTTTACCTTATATTCTAATTTACCTCAGTCCTGACCAACTCTGTTTCATATCTCTAATTGAAGTCTGATCTCTTTTTTCAGACTCCTTAACATTTACTTTATGGTATAATGCTGAGATTCATAGCTGCCGGACTCTGACTCTGAGTCTCAGGTGTCACACAGATACCCAAAGTTCCAGGGACTGATCAGGTTATACACAGAGAGCTCAGCATATCAGAATTTAGAGATAACGATTACAACTCAGGAATAGATGTACCTGCTGTAAGAGCTTACCATCTGGGAACCTTTACAATTAGCCTTACCTGATAACCTATGCTCTTAGACTCAATTCTCAAGAGTTTGTACATTATAGTTAGTCCATATTAGTGAGGCATTATAATGCTTTTCTTTTCATTTCTGGTTTATTTCACTCAACATACTGTCCTCAGTGTCCGTTCACCTCACAACTTCACTCCATCTTGCAGCAGCTCAATATTCCATTGTATTTATACACCACAGTTTGCCATTATGTTCATCAGTTGATGTACCCTTAGGCCACCTCCATCCACTGCAAATCGTGAATACTGACACCATAAACCCCATTGTGCAAATGTCCATTCGTATCCCTCTTTTCTGTTCTTCCAAGTATAAACCCAGTAACCGACTTGCAGGACCATATGGCAACCCAATGCTTAGCTTCCTGTGGAACTACCACACTGCCCTCCAGATGGGCTGCACCATTCTACTTCCCCACCAATGGTGATTAGGTACATCCCTTTCTCCACATCTTCTCCAGCACTTGTATCCCTATGTTTATTTTTTAGACAGTTTTTTTTCACACACCATACATTCCATCCAAAATAAACAATCAGAGGTTCCCTGTATAATCACATAGTTATGCATTCACTACCACTATCTGTTTAAGGACATTTCCATTTCTTCCACAAAGAAAGAGGAAGAGGTGAAAAAAGTAAAAAGAAAAAAGAAAAAGAAAATTGAGAACTAAAAAGCAACAACAAAAAAATAACATTAAAATAAAATACAATAAAAAGGTCAGACAACACCACCAATGCCAAGAATCCCATAATCCTCCCTTACATCCCCCTGTTATAGGTATTTAGTTTTGGTATATTGCCTTTGTTACAATTAATGGAAGCATATTACCTTGTTGCTGTTAACTGTAGACTCTAGTTTGCACTGATTGTATTTTTCCCTCAGTACTACCCATTTTTAACACCTTGCAAAGTTGACATTCATTTGTTCTCCCTCACGTAGAAACATGTTTGTCCATTTAGTCACAATCACTGACCACTCTAGGTTTTACTAAGTTATACAGTCCCAGTCTTTAATCTTATATCTTTCCTTTTGGTGTCCTATATGCCCCAACTTTCCTCTTTCAACCATACTCACCGTCATCTTTGTTCAGTGTACTTACATTATTGTGCTACCATCACCCAATATTATGCTCCAGACTTCTCTCTCCTGTCTTTTCCTGTCTGTCTGCAGTGTTCCTTTTTGTATTTCCTGTAGAGCAGGTATCTTATTCACAAACTCTCTCAGTATTTGTTTGTCTGAGAATATTTTAAACTCTCATTTTTGATGGATGGTTTTGCCAGATATTGAATGCTTGGTTGGCACTTTTTCTCCTTCAGTATTTTGAATGTATCATAACACTCCCTTCTCACCGCCATGGTTTCTATTGAGAAATCTGCACATAGTTTTATCCAGCTCCCTTATATGTGATGGATTGCTTTTGTCTTGCTGCTTTCATAATTCTCTCATTGTCTTTGACATTTGATGCTTAATAGTGTCTTGGCCTAGGTCTATTCAGATCTGTGCTGTTTGGGGTACACTGTACTTCTTGGATCTGTAATTTTATGTCTTTCATAAGAGATGGGAAATTTTCAGTGATTATTTCCTCCATTATTGTTTCTGCCACTTTTCCCTTCTCTTCTCCTTCTGGGACACCCATGATAGGTACATTTATTCACTTTGTGTTGTCATTCAATTCCCTGAGACACTGCTCATATTTTTCCATTCTTTTCCCTATCGTTCTTTTGTGTGTAGGATTTCAGATGTCCTGTCCTCCAGTTCATGAATCTTTTCTTCTGCATCTTCAAATCTGCTGTTGTATGTCTCCATTGTGTTTTTTTGTCTCTTGTATTGTGCCTTTCATTCACATAAGTTCTGCCAATTGTGTTTTCAAACTTTCGAGTTCTTCCTTGTGTTTGCTGAATGTCTTCTTTATAGCCTTCATCTCTTTTGCTGTATCTTCTGTCAACTCATTGATTTGATTTAGAAAATTTGTTTGATTAATTAGTTTTAATTCCTGCATCTCAGTTGAAGTGTAAGTTTGTTACTTTGATTGGGCCATATCTTCGTTTTTCCTAGTGTGATTTGTAATTTTTTTGTTGTCTAGGCATCTGGTTTCCTTGATTACCCCAATCAGATTTTCCCAGACCAGAGGGGCCCAGGTCTCAGGAGGAGGCTGTATTCAGTATCAGGTTTGCCTGAGGGTAAGATCCAGAAGATTGTAAGACTTTCCTGTGAGGCCTCTAGACTCTGTGCTTTTTTTATCCTGTCCAGTAGGTGGCACTTGTCAACCTGCGGCTCCCCACTAGTGTAAAGCAATGTGGTCTCTTTAATTCTCAGAGGACCCTGTACTGGCCGGGAGCCAAGGCTGTGAGAAGCCAAGCTTAAGTTGTTTCTGGTCCCTCCGGCCCCTCCACCCCAGGCCATGGAGTCTGAATTCTCTGAGGGAGGGTGGCCACTTGAGCTGGGCCCCGCCCCCTTTTTCTTAGGGAAGATACACTCTTTAGGGACTTATGTTCTCCACTTGCATTTCTCCTTTGTCTTTGTGACTCTGTTAACTCCACCTTGTCTGGGTTAGTGCTGACATTTGAAAACGGCTGAGGCTTTCTCTAATGAGCTACTTAGAATGAGAGAAAAAGGAAAAAAAGAGAAAGCCCTTTTTCAGAGCCAGTACCCAGCCCCCCATTTTCTCTGGTCGACCAGTGTTGGTACCTTTTTTCCCCTTTTCTTGGGACCCAGCCATTTTTCCAGTATTCTGAGCTCAGCTGTCTCCAAAGTCCTCTGTTTTTATTTATGTTTTTTTTTTTCTGTCGGCCCTGCCTCCTCTCTGCTGGGAGGAACCTCAGGTTCCTTTCCTGCTTGCTCCAGGTTTATGTGTGCTTGTAGCTTATATCCAGTGGTGAAAATTTGTTAATTAAAATCACATTTGAAGCTTGGTTGACTTACTTCACCTTGCTGCAGGTAACTACTTGTTTTCTCCACAGGGCAGTGTTTCAGCTTAGTCTGCTGTGCTGGTGGGGGAGGGGCACCAGTGGGGTAGGGGCGCCAGCTCTGCAGTTTGGGGAGCTTTACTTAGAGTTCTATGCTGCTATCTCAGCCTTTCCACCCATTCCAGGCTGGTGTGCGATGTGTGTCCAGTCACAGATGTCCCCCAACAGTTGTTCCAGACTATTTACTAGTTGTTCCTGGCTATTTACTAGTTGCTCTATAGAACTAACTAAATTCCACACCTCTTTATGCCATTGTCTTGTCCTGCCTCCCTCATCGCTTGAGTTTGGTATGTAGTGTTCTCATTTTCATTTGCCTTGAGATACTTACTGATTTCTATTGTAATTTCTTCCTTGACCCACTGGTTGCTTAAGAGTATGTTGTTTAGCCTGCATATATCTGTAAATTTTCCAGCCTTCCACCTGTTATTGATTTCCAACTTTATTCCATTGTGATCTGAGAAAGTGCTTTGTAGAATTTTGATCTTTTAAAATTTATTGAGACCTGCTTTGTAAAAAGACCTGCTTTAATATTCTTTCTAGACCAACTTGTGGTCTATCCTTGAGAATGATCCATCAGCATCTTAGAAAAATGTATATTCTTCTGTTTTGGGGTGTAACGTGTTCTAAATATCTAAGTCTAGTTCATTTATCATATTATTCAAAATTTCTGTTTCCTTATTGATCCTCTGTCTAGATTTTCTGTCCATTGAAGAGAGGGGTATTGAAGTCACCAGCTATTATTGTAGAAGTATCTACTTCTCCCTTCAGTATTGTCAGTGTTTGCCTCATGTATTTTTGGGCACTCTAGCTTGGTGAATAGATATTTATGATTGTTACGTCTTTTTGATGGGTTTTCCCTTTTATGAATTCATAATGCCTTCTTTTTTTCTCTTTTATTTGTTTTATATTAGGAGTCTAATTTGTCTGATATAGTGTAGCTGCCCCTGTTCTTTTCTGATTGCTGTTTCCATGAAATATCTTTTTCCAGCCTTTCACTTTCAGTCTGTTTTGTCCTTGGGTCTTAAGTGAGTCTCTTGTAGACAGCGTATAGGTGGGTCCTGTTTTTTTTTTTTTTTTTTTTTTTTTATCTATATTGCCAATCTATGTCTTTTGATTTGGGAGTTTAATCCATTAACATTTTATATTATTATTGTAAAGGCAGTACTTCAAACATTTTGTCTTTTGGATTTTATCTGTCATATCATATATTTTCTCTCTTTTTACCCTATTAGTTACCCTTACTGCCACTCTTCATTTCTACACTTTTCTACAGACCTCTCTCCTGTCTTTTGCTGTCTGTCTGTAGTGTTCCTTTTAGTATTTCTTGTAGAGCAGGTATCTTGTTCACAAACTCTCTCAGTGTCTGTCTGAAAGTATTTTAAACTCTCCCTCATTTCTGAAGGACAGTTTTGCCAGATATAGAAATATTGGTTGGCAGTTTTTCTCTTTCAGTATCTTAAATATATCATACCACTTCTTTCTCACCTCCGTGGTTTCTGCTGAGAGATCTGTACTTAGTCTCATCGAGCTTCCCTTGTATGTGATGATAACTTAATTGTCCTCAGAAGCAGTTTGCCTTGGTGTCCAGGGTGCCTTTGACCAGGCACACTGAAACTGCGGGTTTTCTGAGCCGTCACTTTGCTGGCCAAAATTTGGCTCAATGTGGGGCTGTGTCCCCCACTTTATTTGTGGCAAAGGACTCCTCCAACTGTACCAGTTTTTAGCCATCCCCCAAGCAAAGGAATGGCCACCTGCTGCTGTTTCCTCAGGGGTAGGGGAACAGCTTTCGGACCCAGAGCTAGAAAAACAGTCTCTGTCCACATTTTCTCAGACTCCTTGCCCTCATTGATCAGGTCCTTGAAATATCCTCCCCTGCCCCCCGGGTCTCCAAATGGTGGGGTCTGTCACACTGCTGTGACAGAATTTATGTTCTGTGTCCCCAGTGTGAGAGATCCCCGCTGCTGTGAGAGACTGAGTGAGGGAGAGGGGAGAGGGTTGGTCAGTCCAGTACAGGATTTTCCTACCTCATATTTATCTCTGTCTTCAATTCGGCATTTTTAGGGACCTCCTCCAGTCTATATCTTTTTCCAGAGTTCTGAACAATTCAGAATTGTCCTTTTTATTTTGTTGATTTTCTGGGGAGAGATTTTCAGTAGCTGTTTATGTTGCCATGTTTATGACATCACTCCCATGAATTACAATGTGATCTTGATAGCCAACCCCTAGGGCTGACTGTCTCCTCTTCCCTTGAAGGTAGACTCTAACTGAAAGAGTCCAGAGGAATGAAATCATGTGACTTTGGGGACTAGGTAATTAAAATGCCAAACACTTATTGCTTGCCAGGGAGGCTCTCTATTGTAACCCAGTCACTTTCTGTGAGGAAGCCCAGACCAGCTCCTGTAGACAGACACATGGAGAGGCCAGGTGTAGATGTTCTGGCTGACAGCCAGCTGAACTCCCAGCCAAAAACCAGTACCAACTGCAAGCATGTGAGTGGGATTCCTCCAGGTGATTCCAGCCTTCCAGTCCCCCCAGCTGTTGAATTTTCCCAGCTGAGGGCCCAGGCACAATGGGGCAAAGACAAGCCATCTCCATCGTGCTCTGTTACTAACTCACAGAATATGAGAGCATACTAAAATACTGTTTTATGCTACTAAGTTTTGGTGTGGTTTGTTGTATAGAAATAGCAACTAGAGCACCAATCCTGATGAAATTTGCCTAATCCTGAGAAAAAAGATGGGCTTGCAATACTCATAACTTGTTGCTCTCCACATCTTGGTGGGGGGGGGGCAGAATCTATAGGGGGACAGAGGAAAAGCCAGCGCAGTGCCCTGACATTTGACAAAGACCAGGAAGGCGTCTTTCCATGGGTGAATTGTCTTTTTTATCCTCGAGACACCAAGAGAGGGCTTTCGAAGAAAGGTTATTGGGATTGTGGCCTACATTGTAGTACTCCTCAAAGGATAGTTTCAGAGGTTTCTGAAGGCTTCCAGATCCCATTGGTTTTACCCTCAAAATGTATTCAGAATCTGACCACTTCTCACTACATCCAGTGACTACTCTGTTCCAACTCAGAAATAAAATATCTCTGACTTAGCATGTCCTATGTTTTCGACTTCTGACTGGATATCGCCACCTGGAAGTCCTACTTGCACCTCAGTCCCACCATTCTGGTTATACATCCTCACCTCCTGACAGGATTAGGACTTCCCAGGGTCCTCTGGGCACAGTGGGGTTAGTTAGGTTAGGTCCCCCTACAGTGACCCCTAGAACTGTATTAGAGTCCTCCAGAGAAACAGAACCAACAGGATATGTGTGTGTGTGTGTGTGTGTGTGTGTGTGTGTGAGTAGGTGTGTATAAAAGAGATTTATTATAAGAAATCGACTCAATTGTGGGGGTGGAAGTCTGAATTCCATAGGGAAGGCTGGAGGCTGAAAACTCCAATAAGCGTGATGTTGATGTCTTAAGTTGGAATTCTTTAGCCTGGGTCCTTCTGATCCTTGGAACTCAGTTTTTGCTAGTAAAACCTCCAACTAATTGGATGAGGCCCACCCACCTTATGGAGGGTCATCTTCTTTACTTAAGGTTAACTCATTATAGATGCTAATCCCATCTATTAAATACCACCACCCACCCCACAGCAACAACTAGGACAGTGTTTGACCAAACAGCTGGACACTACAGCCTAGTCAAGTTGACACATAAAATTAACCATCACACTTCCCAGTTAGAAAGTGGAGCTAATACTCCCACCTCATAGGATTGTCATGCAGAATGTATAGAATGGGTGTGCTAAGCCCTAGGAACTGTGCCTGGCATAGAGCAGACACTCAATAAATGCCAGCCATTATTAGTCCATGCCTAACTGTTTTTTTCTTCTTAAAAGAAATCCTTATTCATCTTTCTTCATGTGGCATACAATTGTAAAGTACTTGCTTCTTGCTGTGATAAATTAATGAGAACTTGACTTCTTTTTAGACTGGGTTATATTTTACCTATTGAGAGTTACAACACCTCTTTTACGTCAAGGGAAAATAATACCAATTAGTAGTGCTCCATTGATCAAAAAATCCAAGAACCACAAGCATTTACTCACTGCATCTTCTACCAAGAAGAGACTCCCACTGACAATGACAATAAATAGAGCTGCCATTTATCACATGCTAAGGACAGGGCTACTGCTGAGAGCTTCATATACTTCACCTTACTTAATTTTTTTTAAACTAAAATAACTACTTTACTTCCAACATATTCCTACTCTATCCCAAGAAAATGTACAGACTATAACTCAGCAAAGGAATAAGAAAGACAGATAACCTAAGATAGCAACATTTCTGGGAACTTGTTCCTACTATACCCAACAGAAATTAACAAACCATAGTCATTCCTGGGCATTCCCGGAAAGTTAAATTTACCCATGATAACTTATCTGTTCTTATTGGGGTATCATTCCCCCTTCACTAATTGCTCTCTATCACTAGGTCCCCTACATTCTACATTATAAACCATTTATTTTATATTTTTCAATGTTCACACTAGCAGTAGCATAAAATATTTCTCTTTTTATGCCTGGCTTATTTTGCTCAGCATTATGTCTTCAGGGTTCATCCATATTGTCATATGTTTCACGACATTGTTCCTTCTTATTGCCACATAGTATTCCATCGTGTGTATATACCACATTTTATTTATCCACTCATCTGTTGAAGGACATTTGGGTTGTTTCCATCTCTTGGCAATTGTGAGTAATGCTGCTGTGAACATTGGCTTGCAGATATCTGTTCATGTCACTGCTTTCAGATCTTCCAGGTATATACTGAGAATTGCAATTACTGGATCAAAGGGTAACTCTATATCTAGTGTTCTAAGGAACTGCCAGAGTGTCTTCCAGAGTGGCTGAACCATTTTACAGTCCCCCCAGCAGTGAATAAGAGTTCCAATTTCTCCACATCCTCTCCAGCATTTGTAGTTTCCTGTTTGTTTAATGGCAGCCATTCTCATTGATGTGAGATGGTATATTGTTGTGATCTTAATTTGCATCTCTCTAATAGCTAGTGAAGCTGAACATTTTTTCATGTGATTTTTGGCCATTTGTATTTCCTCTTCAGAGAACTGTCTTTTCATATCTTTTGCCCATTTTATAATTGGGTTGTCTGTGCTACTGTCATTGAGTTGTAGGAGTTCTTTATATATGCAAGATATCAGTCTTTTGTCAGATACATGGTTTCCAAAAATTTTTTCCCATTGAGTTGGCTGCCTCTTCACCTTTTTGACAAATTCCTTTGAGGTACAGAAACTTCTAAGTTTGAGGAGTTTCCATTTATCTATTTTCTCTTTTGTTGCTTGTGCTTTGGATGTAAGGTCTGGGAAGTGATCACCTAATACAAGGTCTTGAAGATGTTTCCCTACGTTATCTTCTAGGAGTTTTATGGTACTATTTTTTAAATTGAGGTCTTTGATCCACTTTGAGTTAATTTTTGTGTAGGGTGTGAGGTAGGGGTCCTCTTTCATTCTTTTGGATATGGATATCCAACGCTCCCAGTCCCATTTGTTGAAAAGGCTGTTATGTCCCAGTTCATTGGCTTTGGGAGCCTTATCAAAGATCAGTCAGCTGTAGATCTGGGAGTCTATCTCTGAATTCTCAGTTCAATTCTGTTGATCAATATGTCTATCTTTGTGCCAGTACCGTGTTGTTTTGACTACTGTGGCTTTATAATAAGCTTCAAAGTCAGGGAGTGTAAGTCCTCCCACTTTGTTTTTCTTTTTTTAGAGTGTTTTTAGCAATTTTGAGGCATCTTCCCTTTCCAAATAAATTAGGAAACAAGCTTTTCCCAGTCTGCAAAGTAGGTTGTTGGAATTTTGATTGGGATTGCATTGAATCTGTAGATGAGTTTGGGTAGAATTGACATCTTAATGACATTTAGCCTCCCTATTCATGAACATGGAATATTTTTCCATCTTTTAAGGTCCCTTTCTATTTCTTTTAGTAGAGTTATGTAGTTTTCTTTGGATAGGTCTTTTACATCTTTAGTTAAGTTTATTCCTAGGTACTTGATTTTTTTAGTTGCTATTGAAATGGTATCTTTTACTTGAGTGTCTCTTCACTTCATTCATTTCTAGCATATAGAGACATTACTGACTTATGTGCATTAATCTTGTAGACCGCTTCTTTGCTAAATTTGTTTATTAGTTCTGGTAGCTGTGTGGTCGATCTCTCAGGGTTTTCCAGATATAACATCATACCATCTGCAAATAATGACAGTTTTACTTCTTCCTTTCCAATTTGGATGCCTTTTATTTCTTTGTCTTGCCCTGGCTAGCACTTCCAGCAGAATGTTGAATAACAGTGGTGACAGCGGGCATCCGTGTCTCATTCCTGATCTTAGACGGAAGGCTTTCAGTCTCTTGCCATTGAGTACTATACTGGCTGTGGGCTTTTCATATATGCTCTTTATCATATTGAGGAAGTTTCCTTCAATTCCTACCTTTTAAAGTGTTTTTATCAAAAAGGGATGTTGGATTTTGTTGAATGCTTTTTTAGCATCTGTTGAGATGATCATTTGATTTTTCTCTTTTGATTTGTTAATGTGTTGTAATACACTGTTGATTTTCTTATGTTGAACCATCGTTGCATTCCTGGAATGAACCCCAGTTGGTCATGGTCTGTGATTTTTTTAAATGTGTCTTTGGATTCAATTTGCAAGTATTTTGTTGAGAATTTTTGCATCTATATTCATTAGGGAGATTGGCCTGTAGTTTTCCTTTTTTGTAGCATCTTTGCCTGGTTTTGGTATTAGATGGATGTTTAGTATTAGCTTCATAAAATGTGTTAGGTAGTATTCCATTTTCTTCAATGTTTTGAAAGAGTTTAAGCAAGATTGGTGTCAGTTATTTTTGGAAATTTGGTAGAATTCCCCTGTGAAGCCACCTGGCCCTGGGCATTTGTTTGTGGGAAGTTTTTTGATGACTGACTGGATCTCTTTGCTTGTGGTTGGTTGGTTGAGGTCTTCTGTTTCTTCTCTGGTCAGTCTAGGTTGTTCATATGTTTCCAGGAAATTGTCCATTTCCTCTACATTATCCAGTATGTCGGCATACAGTTGTTCATAGTATCCTCTTAAAATTTTTTAAATTTCTTCAGGATCCGCAGTAATGTCGCCTTTCTCATTCATTATTTTGTTTATTTGGGTCTTCTCCCTTTTTGATTTTGTCATTCTATCTAGGGGCTTGTCAATCTGGTTGATTTCAAAGAACGAACTTTTTGTGTTATTTATTCTCTCTATTGTTTTTTTGTTCTCTATGTCATTTATTTCTGCTTTAAATCTTTGTTATTTATTTTCTTCTACTTGGTTCAGGATTGGTTTGCTGTTTGTTTTCTAGCTTCAGTTGCTCCATTAGTTCTTTGATTTTAGTTCTTTCTTCCTTTTTTATGTATGCATTTAGTGCTATAAATTTCCCCCTCAGTACTGCTTTTGCTGCATCCCATAGGTTTTGATATGTTGTGTTCTCATTTTCATTCATCTCTATATATTTAGCAATTTCTCTTTCTATTTCCTCTTTAACCCACTGATTGTTCAGGAGTGTGCTGTTTAACCTCCAGGTATTTGTGAATTTTCTAAGTCTCTGATGGTTATTGACTTCTAATTGTATTCCATTGTGGTCAGAGAATGTGTGTTGAATAATTTCAATTTTTTAAATTTATGGAGGCTTGTTTTATGTTCCAGCATATGATCTATTCTGGAGAAAGTTCCGTAAGCACTAGAGAAGAATGTGTATCCTGGTGGTTTGGGATGTAATTTTCTATATATGTCTGTTAAATCCAATTCATTTATAAGATTGTTTAGGTTTTCAATTTCCTTATTGGTCTTCTGTCTGGTTGATCTATCTATAGGAGAGAGTGATGTATTGAAGTTTCCCACAATTATTGCGGAAACATCAGTTGCTTCCTTTAGTTTTGCCAGTGTTTGTCTCATGTATTTTGTGGCACCTTGATTGGGTGCGTAAACATTTAAGATTGTTATTTCTTGTTGAATTGCCCCTTTTATTAGTATGTAGTGGCCTTCTTTGTCTCTCATAACATCCTTTCCTTTAAAGTCTATTTTATCTGAGATTAACATTGCTACTCCTGCTTTCTTTTGGCTGTAGCTTGTATGAAATATTTTTCCATCCTTTCACTTTCAGTTTCTTTGTGTCCCTGTGTCTAAGATGAGTCTCTTGTATGCAGCATATTGATGGCTTATATTTTTTGATCCAGTCTGCCAAGCTGTATCTTTTAATTGGGGAGTTTACTCCATTTATACTAAACATTACTACTGTGAAGGCATTTCTTGAATCAGCCATCATATCCTTTGGTTTATGTTTGTCAGATATATTTTTTCCCTCTCTCTCTTAATGCCCTTTAATGTACCCATACTGAGTCTCGTTAGTACTGAACCTTTCTCCATCTCTCTCCTTTCTTTGTTTCTCTGTGAGTAGGTCTCCCTTTACTATTTCATGTAGGGCAGGTCTCTTGTTAGCAAATTCTCTCAGCATTTGTTTGTCTGTGAAAATTTAAGTTCTCCCTCAAATTTGAAGGAGAGCTTTGCTGGATAAAGAATTCTTGGTTGGCAATTTTTCTCTCTAGGAATTTTAAATATGTCATGCCATTGCCTTCTTGCCTCCATGGTGGCCGCTGAGTAGTCACTACTTAGTCTCATGCTGTTTCCTTTGTAAGTAGTGAATTGCTTTTCTCTTGCTGCTTTCAGAACTTGCTCCTTCTCTTCAGTATTTGACAATCTGATCAGAATATGTCTCGGAGTGGGTTTATTTGGATTTATTTAATTGGAGTTCACTGGTCATTTATGATTTGTATTTAGAAGGTTTGGGAAGTTTCCCCAGCAATTTCTTTGAATACTCTTCCTAGACCTTTACCCTTCTCTTCCCCTTCTGGAATACCAATGACTCTTTTTTTTTTTTTTTTTTTTTTTTTTTGTTGGTTTTTAATTTTTATTTTTTATTTTTTAATTAAATTCAGTTTTATTGAAATACATTCACACACCATACAGTCATCCATAGTATACAATCCACTGTCCACAGTATGATAACATAGTTACGCATTCATCACCACAATCTATCTCTGAGCATTTTCCTTACATCAGAAAGAGCCAGAACAAGAATAAAAAATAAAAGTGAAAAAAGAACACCCAAATCATCTCCCCATCCCACCCCATTTGTCCTTTAGTTTTTATCCCCATTTTTCTGCTCATCTATACACTAGATAAAGGGGGTGTGATCCACAAGGTCTTCACAATCGCACTGTCACCCCTTGTAATCTACATTATTATATAATTGTCTTCAGGAGCCCAGACTGCTGGGTTGGAGTTTGGTAGTTTCAGGTATTTACTTCTAGCTATTCCAATACATTAAAACCTAAGACTTGTTATCTATATAGTGCATAAGAATGTCCACCAGAGTGACCTCTCGACTCCATTTGAAATCTCTCAGCCACTGAAACTATTTCATCTCATTTTGCATCCCCCTTTTGGTCAAGAAGATACTCTCAGTCCCACGATGCCGGGTCCAGATTCATCCCTGGGAGTCATATTCTGCCTTGCCAGGGAGATTTACAACCCTGGGAGTCGGGTCCCATGTAGGGGGGAGGGCAGTGAGTTCACCTGTCGAGATGGCTCAGTTAGAGAGAGAGAGGGCCACATCTGAGCAACAACGAGGTACTCAGGGGGAGACTCTTAGGCACAATTACATGCAAGTTTAGACTCTTCTTTGCAGTAACGTGCCCCACAAAGACAAGTCCCATTATAGAGGGCTCAGCACATCAAACCGCCAGTCCCAATGTTTGTGACAACATCAACACCAGTCCAGGTGAGGATGTCCAACACATCCGCACCTTCCCCCAGATCCTCGGGGCTGGGGAGGGGGAGGCTGTAAATATATTTTTTAATTATCTGCCCAAATTACTCTGCGATGTGTCACTATTTCACTCAAGCCTATACTAACCTACCGTATCTCCCTTCCTATTCAAAGTTCCATGCAATTGTGGTGTTTGAACAAATCGACTGTAGAGTTGTACCATTTAGAAAATTTAGATCCTGTACCAAATAGGTATCTCTTCCCTTGGTCTCATATGGAAGTTGAAGTTTTAAAACACAATCAGTTTCAACCTTTACCCTTTGGCCTGGCTTGCCCTGGTCTTAACCAGACCTGCTTCATTCATATCACTAATTGAATTCTGGGCTTTTTTTCAGCTTTTTTTTTTTTTTTTTTTTTTTTTGACAGTGGCTGTATGCACTAATACTGACATTCATGTCTGCTGAGCTCTAGCTCTGAGTTTCAGGTGTCTCAGAGATATGCATTGTTCCAGAGACCAATCAGGTTATACGCTAGGGGATCAGCATCTCAAAGATTAGAGATAGGCATTACAATTCAGGGATAGAGTTAACTGCTGTAAGAGCTTACAATCTATAGACTGTTACAATTATTATGTCCACGTTAGGCTATGTTCTAAGATTCAATTCTGAGTTTACACATTGTAGTTAGTCCATATTGGTGAGGCATCATCCTCTCACCATGTTTTCTCCAACACTTTTACTCCTATATATATCTTTTCCTACAATTTTATAGAGTTATTCACATAGCATACATTTATCCACAGTGTACAATCAGTTGTTCATGGTATAATCATAAAGTTATACATTTATCACCACAATCAGCACTTGAACATATTGATTAATATAAGAAAAATTGGTTTGTTTTTTTTTTGGCAATAAGAAAAAAATGATAAAAAGAAAAATAATGTCATACAATACAATATACTAGTAAGGACAGCAAATAACACCACTACCAAGAATCCCGTATTCCTCCCCTATATCCCCCTCTCATATACATTTAGCATTGGCATATTGCCTTTGTTACATTTAATGGAGGTATATTACAATGTTACTGTTGACCATAGACTCCAGTTTGCTTTGATTATGTTTTTTTCCTGAATACCATCCCCTTTTCAACTCTCTACATGGTTGACATTCATTTGCTTTCCCACATGCAAAAACATTTTTATATTTGTATATTTAGTAACAGTCATTGGCCACTCCAGTTTTTGCCACGTTATACAGTCCCAGTCTTTATCGTCTATCTTTACCTCTGGTGTCATACATTCTCCTATCCCACCTCTTTCAGCTTTACTCACAGACATCTTTGTTCAGTGTACTTACAATACTGTGCTACCATCACACAGTATTATGCAATCTATTTCTGGATCTATGCAATCAATCCTAAACATTCTGTAGTCCTTCAGCATCAAATGGCTGGTCTCTGCCCTCTTTCTATCTCCTGGTCGCCTGTGTTGTCAGCTTTTAACTCCCAAAGTTTGTTCATTAATGTCTGTTCATATTAATGAGACCATACAGAATCTGTCCTTTTGTTTCTGGCTAACTTCACTCAACATAATGTCCTCAAGGTTCATCCACATTATTACATGATCCATGTCTTTGTTCTGTCTTACAGCTGCATAATATTCCATCATGTGTATATACCACAGTTTGTTTATTCACTCGTCCTTTGATGAACATTTGGGCTGTTTCCATCTCTTGGCAATTGTGAATAATGCTGCAATAAACATCGGTTTACAAATGTCTGTTTGTGTCTTAAGTTTCAGTTCCTCTGAGTATATACCTAGCAATGGAATAGCTGGGTCATATGGCAAATCTATATTTAGCTTCCTGAGGAACTTCCACACTGTCTTCCAGAGTGGTTGCACCATTCTACCTTCCCACCAACAATGGATAAGTGTGCCTGTTTCTCCACATCCTCTCCAGCACTTGTCATTTTCTGTTTTTTGGATAATGGCCATTCTGGTAGGTATGAGATGATATCTCATTGTGGTTTTGATTTGCATTTCCTTAATAGCCAGTGAAGTTGAGCATTTTTTCATATGTTTTTGAGCCATTTGTATTTCCTCTTCAGAAAAATGTCTGTTCATGTATTTTGCCCATTTTTTAATTGGATTGTTTGTCTTTCTGTTATTGAGATGCAGGATTCCTTTATATATTCAGGATATTAAACCCTTATCTGATATGTGGTTTCCACATATCATCACCCATTGTGTAGGTTGTCTTTTTACTTTTCTGACAAAGTCCTTTGATGTACAGAAGTGTATAATTTTGAGGAGATCCCATTTGTCTATTCTTTGGTTGCTCATGCCTTGGGTGTGAGGTCTAAGAAACCACCTCCTATCACAAGGTCTTTAAGATATTGCCCTACATTTTCTTCTAAGAGTTTTATGGTCTTGGTGCTAATGTTTAGGTCTTTGATCCACTTTGAGTTAATTTTGGTATAAGGTGTGAGATGGACATCCTCTTTCATTCTTTTGGAAATGGATATCCAGTTCTCCAAACACCATTTATTGAACAGGCTGCTCTTTCCCAGTTGCTTCGGCTTCACTGCCTTATCAAAGATCAGTTGTCCATAGATGTGAGGGTCTACTTCTGAACACTCAGTTCAATTCCATTGATCAGTATATCTGTCCTTACGCCAGTACCATGCTGTTTTGAGCACTGTAGCTTTGTAATATGCTTCAAAGTCAGGTAGTGTGAGAGCTTCCGCTTCATTCCTCTTTCTCAAGATATTTTTGGCTATTCGGGGCACCTTACCCATCCAAATAAATTTAGTTATTGGTTTTTCTATTTCTGTAAAGTAAGTTGTTGGGATTTGAATTGGTATTTCATTGAATCTATAAATCAGTTTAGGTAAAATTGCCGTCTTAACTATATTTAGTCTTCCAATCCATGAACATGGTATGTTCTTCCATTTTCTTAGGTGTTGTTCAATTTCTTTTAGCAGTTTCTTATAGTTTTCTATGTAAAGGTCTTTTGTGTCCTTGGTTAAGTTTATTCCTAAATACTTGATTCTTTTGGTTGCTATTGTAAATGGGATTTTTTTTCTTGATTTCCTCCTTTTGTTGCACATTACTTGTGTATAGGAACACTACAGATTTTTGCATGTTGATCTTGTAGCCTGCTACTTTGCTGTATTCATTGACTAGTTCTAGTAGCTTTGCTGTAGATTTTTCTGGATTTCCTACATATAGAATCATGTCGTCTGCAAATAGTGAAAGTTTTACTTCTTCCTCTCCAATTTGGATGCCTTTTATTTCTTTTTCTTGCCTAATTGCTCTAGCTAGAACTTCCAGCAGGATGTTGAATAACAATGGTGATAGTGGGCATCCCTGTTTTGTTCCTGATCTTAGAGGAAAAGCTTTCAGTCTCTGCCCATTGAGTGTGATGTTAGCTGTGGGTTTTTCATATGTTGCCTTTATCATATTCAAAAAGTTCCCTTCTATTCCTATCCTTTGAAGTGTTTTCATCAGGAAAGGATGTTGAATTTTGTCAAATGCCTTTTCTGCATCAATCGAGATGATCATGTGGTTCTTCTGCTTTGGTTTATTGATGTGGTGTATTACATTAATTGATTTTCTTGTGTTGAACCAGCCTCGCATACCTGGAATAAATCCCACCTGGTCGTGGTATATAATTCTTTTAATGTGCTGCTGGATTAGATTTGTGAGTATTTTGTTGAGGATTTTTGCGTCTGTATTCATTAAAGAAATTGGTCTATAATTTTCTTTTTTTGTAGTATCTTTGTCTGGTTTTGGTATTAGGGTGATGTTGGCTTCATAGAAAGAGTTAGGTAGGTTTCCCTCTTCTTCAATTTTTTTGGAGAGTTTGAGCAGGATTGGTACTAATTCGTTCTTGAATGCTTGGTAGAATTCACATGTGAAACCATCTGGTCCTGGGCGTTTCCTTTTTGGGAGCTTTTTGGTGACTGACTCAATCTCTTTACTTGTGATTGGTTTGTTGAGGTCATCTGTTTCTTCTTGAGTTAATGTTGGTTGTTCATGCTTTTCTAGGAAGTTGTCCATTTCATCTAAGTTGTCTAGTTTATTAGCATATATTTGCTCATAGTATCTTCTCATTATCTCCTTAATTTCTGTAGGGTCAGTAGTTATATTTCCTTTCCCATTTCTGATTGCGTTTATTTGCATCTGCTCTCTCTTTTTTTTTTGTTAGCCTAGCCAGTGGTCCATCGATTTTACTGATTTTCTCAAAGAACCAACTTCTGGTTTTGTTGATTCTCTCTATTGTTTTCCTGTTCTCAATTGCATTTATTTCTGCTCTAATCTTTGTTATTTCTTCCCTTCTGCTTGATTTGTGGTTAGTTTGCTGTTCTATCTCTAATTCCTCCAGGTGAGCAGTTAACTCTTCAATTTTCGCTCTCTCTTCTCTTTTAATGTAGGCATTTAAGACAATAAATTTCCCTCTCAGCACTGCCTTTGCTGCATCCGATAAGTTTTGATAAGTTGTGTTTTCATTGTCATTTGCCTCAAGGTATTTACTAATTTCTCTTGAAATTTTTTCCTTTACCCACTGGTTTTCTAAGAGGGTGTTGTTTAGCCTCCATATGTTTGTGATTGTTATGATCTTCTGCCTTTTATTTATTTCCAACTTCATTCCATTGTGGTCTGAGAAAGTGTTTTGTATAATATCAATATTTTTAAATTTGTTGAGACTTGCTTTGTGACCCAACATGTGGTCTATCCTAGAGAATGTTCCATGAGCACTTGAGAAAAAAGTGTATCCTGCTGTTGTTGGATGTAGTGTTCTATAAATGTCTGTGAAGTCAAGTTCATTTATCATACAATTCAACATCTCTGTTTCTTTAGTAATCCTCTGTCTAGATGTTCTGTCCATTGATGAGAGTGGTGTATTGAAGTCTCCAACTATTGTTGTAGAGCTATCTATTTCTCCTTTCAGTGATCGCAGTGCTTGCCTCATGAGTTTTGGGGCATTCTGGCTTGGTGCATAAATATTTATGATTCTTATGTTTTCTTGATGAATTGACCCTTTTATTAATACATAGTGTCCTTCTTTGTCTCTTTTAATTGTTTCACTTTTGAAGTCTAACTTGTCTGATATTAATATAGCTACTCCTGCTTTTTTCTGGTTGTTGTTTGCTTGAAATATCTTTTTCCAACCTTTCTCTTTCAGTCTGTTTTTATCCTTGTGTCTGAAGTGAGTTTCTTGTAGACAGCATCTAGATGGGTCCCGTTTTTCAGTCCATTCTGCTAGTCTGTGTCTTTTTATTGGGGAGTTTAATCCATTTACGTTTAGTGTTATTACGTAAGGGCAGTACTTTCTACTACCATTTTATTTTTTGGAATTTATGTGTCATATCTTATTTTTTCCTCTCCTTTTACCTTTCCTGATAATCTTCATTTCTGCACTCTTCTCCAACTCTCTCTCTCCTGTCTTTTCCTATCAGCCTGTAGCACTCCCTTTAGTATTTCTTGTAGTGCTGGTCTCTTATTCACAAACTCTCTCAGTGTCTGTTTGTCTGAAAATGTTTTAATCTCTCCCTCATTTTTGAAGGAAAGTTTTGCTGGATATAGAATTCTTGGCTGGCAGTTTTTCTCTTTGAGTATCTTAAATATATCATGCCACTGTCTTCTTGCCTCCATGGTTTCTGCAGAGAAATCTGTACATAGTCTTATTGACCTTCCCTTGTAGGTGATGGATCGCTTTTCTCTTGCTGCTTTCAGAATTCTCTCTTTGTCTTTTACATTCAACAATCTGACCAGTAAGTGTCTTGGAGTAGGTCTATTGGGATCTATTCTATTTGGGGTACGTTGTATTTCTTGAATCTCTAATTTTCTGTCTTTTATAAGAGTTGGGAAATTTTCAGTGAATATGTCTTCTGTTACTCTTTCTGCCCCTTTTCCCCTCTCTTCTTCTTCTGGGATACCCATAACACGTATATTTGTGTGTTTCATGTTGTCACTCAGCTCCCTAAGACCCTGCTCATATTTTTCCATTTTTTTCACCATCTGTTCTTTTGTGTGTATGAATGTGAATGACCTGTCTTCCAGTTCACTGATCCTTTCTTCTGCCTGTTCAAATCTGCTGTTGTGTCCCTCCATTGTGTTTTTCATCTCCTCCATTGTGGCCTTCATTCCCATGAGTTCTACCATTTGTTTTTTTAAGTTTATGAATTCTTCTTTGTGGTCATCCAGTGTCTTTTTTATATCCTTCAGCTCTTTTGCTAATCTTCCTTCATTTCATCAAATTTATTTAGCATTAGTTGCCTCCACTCCTGTATCTCAGCTGAGCTATTAGTTTGTTCCTTTGGCTGGTCCATGTTTTCGTGTTTCCTGGTATGGCTTGTTATCTTAAGTTGTCTAGGCATCTGATTCTCTTGATTAGTTTATTTTGGAGCTTGTTTTCTATCTTTTACCTAGTGGTTTTCTTGTTGGTTGGCTTTGTTCTCTGGCCTCTGTTGTTCAGTTCAACTTATTCTAGACCTCTAACTTAGGTTCTATTTAGTTGATCAGAATTTTTCCCCTCTTGTTTTTTCTGTTTCTTGCTCTGCCTCTATGTAACCTTTTTGTGAGTGGGTCTCCTCAGATGTGGTCGACCCTAGTCAGATTTTCCCTGTCTAGTGAGGCCCAGGTCTCATTGGGAGGGTATGGAGTTTTCCTGAGAATGAGACCCTCCTATGAGGCCTTTAGAATTGGTGCTTCTCCTCTCCTGTCCAGCAGGTGGCGCTTGCCAGCCCGCAGCTCCTTCACTGGTGTAAGGAGGTATGTAGACTTCAGTTCTCCTGGTGACTCTGATCCTGTCGGGGGCGTGGCTGACTGAAGCCAGAATCTGAATTCCAGCCCCTGGGGTCTGAGTTCCCAAAAGGAGGACTGGCAGTTGAGTTGGACCTCCCTCCACTCTCCCAATCCTCAGAACTCCAGTTGTCTCTCAGGGGCACTATTCCCTTTTCCCCTCTCCTCTTTGAGGCCTCTCCAGGTAGATTCCTTGGTCAGTCTGAGTTGCCAATTAAAGATGAGGGTGAAGACCTTCAGTAGTGAATATGGAACTCAAAGACACTGTGGGTACTCTGTCTCCCCCCAAGCCCAGCCTAGTCCCTTAACCTGGGCTTTCTGATAGAAAATAACCACATATATTACTTTTAGATTAAAAAAAAAAAAAGAAAGAAAAACAAGAAAAAGAGAAAAGAAAAAAAAAAAAAGAGTCTCTTTTAAAAGTCTTTCCCCAGCCTGGAAGTTTTGTCAGTGTCAGAATAGAGCATTTAAACATATGCTTTGGGCTGTAGTCTGATAATTACTCTCCAACAACTTCAGTTCCACCCCTGCTGGGGGCTATTGAAATGCAAAAAGATACGGGATCAGTGAGAAGCCAGAAGGGGCAAAATGTAGGGAAAAAAAAATGGCTTTTTTGGAGTCTGGGAATGGGTGCCCGCTTTTACGTGCCCCCACTTCTCAGAGCCCAGCCCTTCTTTAGCACCCCAGCTCCCAAAATCAGTTAATTAATTTGTTAATTAATTCTGCTGTTGAAGCTGGGTTGAACCTCCCTTCTTGCCCTCAGCAGATTGCTATTTTTTGTTTTTTTTTTCCCCCTTTCAGGGAGCCGGCAGCAAGACAGTCTGTGAGGTCTGGGTGGGGAGGGGTGCCATACCCCTGGTCTGGGGAACTTACAATGTTCGCTGCGATCTCAGCTTTTCCTCCAATTCCAAACTTGCGTCCGATGTGTGGCTGGTTACTGGAGACCCCGAAAACACTGTTTCATATAGTTCTTGGGTAATCCAGCTGCTCTAGGGGAGAGACTAAATTCTGCTCCTCACCACTCCGCCATCTTGCCCCGCCTCTCTACCAATGACTCTTATATTTGGACGTATTATATTATCTATCATATCCCTAAGGTCCATTTCTATTTTTTTTATTTTTTCCCCATTTTTTTCTGTTGTTCTTTCACTTTCCGTTTTGTCTTCTTTGAGGTTGCTGATTCACTGTTCAGCTTCCTCTAGTCTTGTTCTATGGGTATCCACAATCTTTTTTATTTGGTCGACAGTTTCTTTTATTTCCGTAAGATCATCTATTTTTTAATTTACTCTTGCAATTTCTTCTTTATGCTCTTGTAGGGTCTACTTCATGTCCTTTATATCCTGTGCCATGTTCTCATTGTTTGTCTTTAGTTCTTTGATTAATTGCTCCAAGTACTTTGTCTCCTCTGATCTTTTGATTTGGGTGTTTGTGTTTGTGTTATACGTATCATCTAGTTTCTTCAGACGCTTTAAAGTTTTCTGTTGTTTTTGGCCTCTTGGCATTTGCTTAACTTGATAGGGTTCTTTTAGGATATGTGGGCTTATTCAAACACTTATCTCCAATTTGTCAGATCCACAGCTTGGTGGCATACACTTTCTCTAACTAACCAGCATGTGGCATCCGTGAGCCACCTATTTCCCTCAAGCCAGTTCTCCCGAGCTTTGTCTTTGTGGTGAGTGGGGGGTCTGAATCTTGTGGGGGTCCAATTGGTGCACCAAGTTTGTGTGTAGTTGTTGCTGCCTGCCCTGAATATGGGGCATGTGTCTGAGTGGTTAGGGAGGGAGGGCGGCTTTAATAATCATGCCTCCCAGGTGTTCCTGGAGATTTAAAGCTGTTGCAAGAGTCTGAACCTTCCGTTCAGTCTTGCCACAGTTTGTCTCTTCTTCTGACCCACAAGTCCTTGGTATTGGTGTATGGTCCCTGGGACTTCCGAGTGTGTCCCTTTTCCAAGCCATGTCCTCCTAGGGCCTCTGCTGAGGGAAGCCTGTTCTATGTCACAAGTGAGCACCATCCCCCAAGGGGATGGCACTTCAGGGCCTTATAGGGCATTCCTAGCCTGCTGAAAGGATGGCTGTTTGGGGTGTGGTAATTTCCCGTTTCGCACACCTCTGCCTTCCTAGCTCTAGGACATTTAGCTGCAGGTGCACGAAAGACTATTGTCCACGCCAGATATTGTGGCATGTGTGCGTGTTGCTGGGAACACTTCCCATCACACTGGGTTGTTTGGTGCAGCTCTGGGCTGCGGCACTGGTGCTGGGCAGGAACATTCCCAGCCCACCGGGAAGATGGCTGTATGGGGCATGGTTATTTTCCCCTTTTCGCTAACCTCTGCCTTCCTAGCTCCGAGACAGTAACAGGTATGTGAAAGGCTATCGTCCACGATAGATATTGAGGTGTACCCACAGGTTGTGGGGGCGCAGTTCCTGCTGCCCTTCACTGTGTGGTTCTCACTGCTGTATCTGTAGCTGCTTTTGGGTTTTTAAAATTAGTCCAACTCCAAATGCCAACCCCTGGTTTCCCCAGACCACAGCATGGCTGCCAGTTATCCAGCAGGCTTACTCACTCATTTCAGAATGCAGACTCCCAGTTTCACCAAGTGCACGGTCCTTGTGGATTTAGCAGACCTTGTCCAGCTGGTGCATCACTGGAACTGGTGTTCTGGGTCACTTTCTGGCTTTTATCTAGTGTTTTTCATGGAGGTATTTTTTTTGCCCTGTCTCTCCTAACTGCCATCTTCCGGAAGCTCCTTACTTAATTTTGATGATCATCCTGGAGAGGTGTATACCATGGTATTATCCACATTTTATAGAAGAGGAAATGAAGCTTGGAGAATTTAAATAACTTGCCAGGATCACAGAGCTAGGGAATGGGCAGAGGCAAACTTAAACCCTGATCTTTCAGGATCCAGTGTTTATGCCTTCTTGGTTAGACCAATTTCTTCTCATTTGCACCACCAAACTCCAGTGTGCTGGCTCTGGCCCATGAGCCATGCAGCAGCTCAAGATGGTACCTGCAGCTATGGCTTTTCTAAAATCTCTGCTCACTGTTAATTTAAGCCTTTGGGCTGGCCAGAGTCCTTTCCACAACCTGGCCAGCCTTCTGCTGTTCTTGCCAGCTCTGGCCAGGAAGCTGAGCACAAAGCTAAACCTGGGGCCCTGCCCTGAGAAGTCAACCTGGAATCTTGCTGGCCTCTTTTGGCAGAGCAAAAAGTGGACCTTCCCCAGGAAACCAAGGGGCCACAAAATCTTAACATTTCCTTTTCCTGTGGGTTAAAGAACATTTTTTTTAGAAGTAAAATCATGATTCTCATACAAAATAAAATGAACACATGCCAAAGATTTTATTTAACTCACCAAGTGAATGAGGGAACCTGTAAGGTGTTACAACTGGTTCCAAGGAGAAGCTGAAAAACTACAAATTTATACAGAGTAAAGGAATGTTGAAACAGATTTAAAAATGGATTTGAAACTGGTTTTAGTATTGTTTTTTTTGGGGGGGGAGGGCTTTCCCCCCACCTGACAGAATTTATTTGCATGGTTATAAACAATTATTTGCATTGCTATTAGTTATTTTCAATTTACAGAGTTGTTAAATTACTCAAAGGCAAAGAAATTCACAGAAGCATAGAACAGATACTCTCAGAAGACTAGCATTTCATTGAAAGAATGTCTAGTAATCTCCTTAGTTTTTTCCAAATCTTACATTTTTCCTTGCATGTGAATGATTTTCCTAGGATCATCTTTGCTGTGCTGTTTCACAGTTTCTAGGAGAGAGCTGTCTCACTCTTTCTTGGGAAACCATAGGGGTCTTTGGAATCAGGTGGATCTTGGGTCCAATTCTCTGTTCTCCATTTACCAGGTGTGTGACCTCATCAAAATCACTTAATCCATAAACCGGCCTCTTACAATGAATGTGAGGATCAAAGTGCCTGGCACACAGTAATAACAGAACCAAACCCTTATTTGCTACATACTCTTACCAGGCACAGTTCCAAATTTAACATAATCAATCCTGTCATCACCCATGTTTTATAGGTGTGGAAACTGAGGCCCGAGTGGTTAAGACACTGACCTAGGGCCACACTGCTGGTATGCAGTGGAGCTGGGGATTCAAACCCAGGCAGTCTGGCTCCAGAGTCTACTATCTCAACCTGTGCTCTATTGCCTCATTCAACCAACACCCACAAAATAGCAGATGTCAATGGTGTTGCTTAGTTTCTTTCATGTACCAAGTGTTTGTATTCCGTAAGCAGCCAGCTGCCAGGTTGATGGTCAGTCCTCATTCCCTGGTCACTTTTCTACCCCTGTCTGGCACCAGGTTTGTGAGGGGAGGGAGGCCACATTTTAAGGCACCACTGACCTCATTGGGACTCACAGTGTCAAGGCCCCAGGATCTGTTTTTCCTTTGTTGTTTGCTTTTACATTTTATTGAAATATAATATACTTAACAGAAAAATGCACAGCCCAGTGAATTTTCACAAAGTGAACATATACCATGTCACTAGCACTCAGATCAAGAAAAAGAACATGACCAGCACCCAAGAAACCCCCTTGGGTCCCCTTCTAGTCAACACCCTCCCAAAGGGAACCACTATCCTGACTTCTAACAGCAAACGGTTTTGTTTTTGAGCTTTATATAAAAACAACTGTATAACATGTATTCTTTTATGTCTGATTTCTTTCATTCAACATTCTTTTTCAGAGATTCATCCATATTGTGTGCAGTTGTAGATTGTTCATTGCCACTGCTCTGTGAGTATAGCACATTTTATTCTTTCTATAATTGATGGACTTTTGGGCAGTTTCCAGTTTTTACTTGTGAACGATACACTATGAACCTTCCCATACATACCTCTTGACCCACAAAGGTACACATTTTTGTGGGCTCTGCTTAGTTTTTAAAAGAAAAGTTGAGTTGTTTTTGCCAAAACGTACTCTTGACTCAGACTTAATAGATATGTCAGCCTCCTATGCCATGTCAGCAATTTTTCTTTTGCTGTTTTTCTTCTTCTGTCTAGTGTGCCATCCCATCTGCAGGCCCCTTCAACATGTGCTGGGTAATGCCAATGGCTGCCATCATATTTTCAACTTCTGTGGGTGACTGGCTTCTTGTACACATCCTGGCTCCAGGCTGGGTCACTATGAGAGGGGACATGAACACAGCTGCCTCAGGGCTGCTTACAACACACAAGGAGCTCTGGAATTTCAGCTCTCAAGCCAGCTGACCCTCTACCTTCAAACCCTCTATTGTGCTTTTTCCCTATAGGACAGCAATTTCTGCTCCTGCTCCTATTTACCACTTCAGGATAACCTGTTGTTAATTGGCTTTCCAACCCCCCTCATTGTGCTCCTGAAATGAACATAAAGCAACTTCTCTCCTAATTTGTGCATTTTAGCTCAGAGCTTCCTGTTCTTCTCTGCCAACACTTGGAGTTGGCCCTTGCCAGCACCTTTATTTTCACTGTTTTTCTCTCTCTTCCCAGAGCTCCTGATCCTGTCTTTCTTTGAGATGTTTTTATTGTTGCTGTTTCTGCTTCATCTCCCATCTCCTTCACGCCCCATTAGTCACTTCCTTATCTGTAAATATTTTTTTTGGGTTTGCTTCACTGTCTGCTTTCCTGACACTAACTGGGCTTCCCGTCAGTCAGGCAGGAAGCCCAGACTCCAGGATGGAGCAACTAAGATGATGAGTAGGTCTCGGGCCTCCCTCTGGGGATCCAGAGCTCACCACTTTCTGGAGGTTTTAAACTCCCTGGCAAGAAGCACATAGTCTTGGTTTTAGGATCATAAAACTTGAAGTAAGACAGGCACAAAAAGACAAATATTGTATGTACGATCTCACTAATATGAGCTAATTATAATAAGCAAACTCATAGAGTTAGAATCTAGAATATAGTTTACCAGGAGATAGAATGAGGGTAGAGAATGGGGGGGTGGGGGGGGAGCTGATGCTTAATTTGTGCAGAATTTTTAATTAGCTGATTGTAAATGTTTGGAAATGGATAGAGGTGATGATAGCACATTATTATGAGTGTAATTAACAGCATTGAGTCATGGGTGTGATTGTGGTTGAAAGTAGACATTTAGGGCCGTATATGTCACTAGAAGGAAAAATAGAAGATAAAACATGGGACTGAATAACATAGTGAACCCTGTTGTGCGTGATGATTGTGGTTAATAGTACAAATACAAGAATTTTCTTTCATGAACTGGAACAAATGTGTCACTATTACAAGGTGTTAATAATAGGGTGGTGTATGAGGGAAATATACCTAATGCAAATTGTGGACTATAGTTAACAGTAATATTTTAATATTTTGTCATCTATTGTAACAATGGTACCACACCAATGCTAAGTGTCAATAATAGGGAGGTATAAGGGATATGGGATTTCTTTTTGGAGTAATGAGAATGTTCTAAAATTGATTGTGGTGATGAATGCACAAATCTGTGATTATACTGAGAGCCATTGATTATACACTTTGGATGGATTGTGTGGTGTGTGAATATATCAATAAAACTGCTTAAAAAAGTAATAAAAGAGAATGTAAATAGTTATGTTATTAGAAGAAAAGGTAATTATTTGTAATAGTTTTGAAGGAGTGTCATATACACTCTTGTTTCTCCTTAAACAACTAACTGGCTTAAGGCCTTGTAGGTGCTCAGTAAATGTTTACTCAGTGTTATAGTTTGCTAATGCTGCGGGAATGCAAAACACCAGAAATGGATTGGCTTTTATAAAAGGGGGTTTATTTGGTTACAAAGTTACAGTCTTAAGGCCATAAAGTATCCATCAGCAAAGGGTACCTTCACTGGAGAAAGGCCATTGGCATCTGGAAAACCTCTGTTAGCTGGGAAGGCATGTGGCTGGCGTTTACTTGCTCCCAGGTTGCGTTTCAAAATGGCGTTCTCCAAAATGTCTTCATCAGCTTCCAATGGCCGACTTCAAAATGTCTGTCTCAGCTCCAGGTACCTATGAGCTCCTTTTCTCTGATCTTATATAGTGCTCTGGTAAACTAAACAAGGCTCACGCTGAATGGGCGGCGCCAAGCCTCCATGGAAATTATCCAATCAGAGTTATCATCTACAGTTGGATGGGTCACATCTCCATGGACCCTGAGCCAATAGGTTCCAACCCAGCCTACGTAATATGTCTGCCCCCACAAGAATGCATTAAAGATTATGGCTTTTTCTGGGGGACGTAATATATGCAAACCAGCACACGCAGTAAAATCACTGTTAATACTGACTAATATGTATTGAGTACTTACTATGTAGCAAGCTGTTTCTAACTTGAGCCATACAACAACCCCATAGATGTGCACTATTCTTACCCCATTTTCAAATGTGGCGACCAAAGCATAGAGAGAAAAATCCTCAAGGTCACAGATCTTGAATGCATCAGTTATGATTTACACTGAAGTGCCCTGACTCGAGTCAACCAGCTTAAGCATTACACTAAAGAATCTGAAATGATAGAGCAAATAGGCATTTGTGGATGTTTTCATTTTACCAGACAATAGAATCAACCACACTGGCTTTTTCCTGCTGGCCCCTGGCTGGCAGCCCAATTTGGTGAGAGGCCTGCTAGAGGCCACAGCCAGTTGCCCTCTGCTCAGCCTGGAGCTGCAACTTCAATGCTGGCAAACCTTTTCTGTGTCTTCCCCCTGCTGGCGGGCGTGAGGATAGCAGGACTCTCTGGTTTAACAGGGCCCCGCTTATTTTAAGAACCTCCTCAAGGAGAATGAGGCCAGGGTCCCCTGCTTAGCCCTTGCTGTTTTAGGGGGTTGCCATATTATCCAAACCCCAAATGAGCACCTGTGCTCTGACAAATAGGAATGCCTTAGGATAGCCTGTTTAAAATTGGTTGGTATCCTGTCAAATCAAAGCTTGGTCACTTGATGTAGGGTGGAAGCAGCATAGGGGAGCTAAGGGCATTTTTTAAAGCATTGGATCAAGCCTGGGTTTTAGTCCCAGCAGGGCAACTTCAGGGCTGGAGGTATCCTCTCTGGACCTATCTCCTCGTTTGCAAAACGAGGAAGTGAACTATACAAAGTTGAATGGCCCTTCAGTCCTAAACCCTCCATTGTAAGTGCTTTAAAGATTTCCCTCCATCAGGTCTCCCCCTTGGACCTTCCCTTCCCTAAACCTCTGCCTCAACCCCATTCCCCATCTCTGGCCCTTTGCTGATCCACATTCCCCTGTGGTCTGACACTGTGCTCCCCACCAGGTGCTGCCAATTCCTCCCCCACCCCAAACTTGGCCTCCACACCTTTGTATAAGGTCTCCAAGCTCACACGAACTGAGAATGGAAATCTGATGGTTTAGAAAGTAAACTGGGCTTTACTTCTTGACATTCAGGCTGACTTGCCTCCCACCCCCTGGCAAGACCAAACACAGAATGTAGAAAGAGAGAAACCAACAGTTTATGTGGGATTTTGTTAGGCGCTAAGGATGGAGTCCAATGTAATACCTAAACTTGGCATGAAGTTATAATTTACTTAGTGTTCAGTGTGAGTCTTAGAACAAGTCTGCATGAAGGTATTTCTAGCACCCCCATTTTGTGTAAAGAATTGAATCCCAGCAACGTGGCCCTGGGCTTGCCTGGTCAGAAATGCACAGGGTCTGAAGAGCTCCAGACACCCACAATTAGGCCCAGAGGAAGGTGGTCTCAGTGAAGACAGACCCACTCACCTCTTCTTCCTGATACTTACTATCAGTCCCCTCTTCTGGCGATAATTCCACACCTGAACTTATTACATTGTGGCTAATTGTCCCTTGTTCAAGGTGCAGATCCCAGTCTGGGCTGACCTGGCTTGTACCCATGTGTGTGACATATGGGAGGTAGGCTTTGGATGAGTCTCACCTTCCCTGAACCTCAGCTTACTCATCTATAAGGTGGGGATGGCAGTACCTACCACACAGGGATGATGCAGCATAAAAACAAAATGTGTGGGAAAATCTTTTTTCAATGTGCAGAACCACCAAGTGTTGGAAGTTGTTGTTGTTGTTGTTGGTGGTGGTGGTGGTGGTGTGTGCATGTAGAGCAATTTACCTGCCAACGCCTTCCCATCTCCACTCTTCCCCTGGCACTTCCAATTGTGTTTTTGATCCCCTCTAGCAACTGTTTGGGAAGCCAGATCTCATATCCTAAGCACAGTGCTACAGGGGGTTCAGAAGTGGTAAGAGGGGCCAGAATCTGTTGTCTGGTTGAGTGGAACCCCGGCACAGACTGCTGAGGCTCCAGCTTGGTAGGTGTGATGGAGAATGAGCTAGAACCAGGCTATCAGTCTAGGGGAGGCTGGATGTTAAGACATGAGGGAATAGCAGCTGCTGGCACTTTCCATTGAGCAAATGGGTGAAGTTGGGGGGAAAGCTGGGCCGAGGAGGTCTGGAGAGGCCCGTAAAGTTATTGTGGTCTGATGGTGAATACTTGAGGAGCCAAAAGAACTTGTGCATGGGCAAATAAGGGGCATCCTCTGGGGAGCTTGGAAATCACCAAGAGAAAGGTTGTGAAGGCTGGAGTTCATGTGCTTGCAGGGATAGAAGTTAGAACCAGGTATGGCTACTGCTATTAATGTCACCTGGTGTTATCTGGGGAAACAAGTGTTCGACAAGAATTTTTATTATTTACCTTGGAGCACGTATAGTATAAAATATCTATTCAGCCCCAGATAAAGTCTAAGGCAGGGCTTCTCAACCTGTCTGTGGAGAAAGACATATTGTTTTCCTTAATTTCCAGTCCATCATGGACTGACACTTGAAAGTAGTATAATAAAAATAAATTACTAGGAAATGAAATAAAAAGCATGCAAACCAGTCTGTTCTCTCTTCAGTGAGATGAGTCCTCTGTGTGCTCGAATTCTGTGGAAATGTCAACCATTTCTAAATGCTGACTGTCCTGATCTTTGCTTATCTCTCCCTGGACTCAAAACAGCACATTGGCACTAAACTGTGCACCATACTTTGAGTAGTGCTGGTCTAAGCCACTTGGACTTCTAGATTCTCTTGAGATGAAATGAATCTTCACAAACTGCAATAGAGAGAGCATCTTTTTAAAAATGACACCTTCCACAGGGAGCAGAAGAGGAATACTCATAGCACTTTATTTGTCAACACCATGTTTAACAAAAGACACAGTCACATTAAAGATATATTTGTGTATGCTGACAGTGGTGGTATTCTGAGAAATGGTGTTGAGTTTCTCAGCTTCACCAGAAGTATAGTTTTCCTTACTTTAACCTGAACATGTTCTTGACACCAGATAATAAAAAGTACAGAAACAATGGCACATTACTACATTTGTATGACACTGTGCTATACTTATCCTAAATCTCTGAATCCATGTTGTGTTATTGAGGAAAACATGTCCAGAAATGGCGATAAATGGGCTGTCTCTTATGGTAGCATAAGGGCCAGGAAAGAGTCAACAGAGGCCAACTCATCACCAGTTTTTTTCTGTTTTCTGTTTATTATCAGTATTTAATCTCTTCTGTTTTGAAGAAGCTACAAAGCTAATGGCATTTTATTATATTGAAAAATAGGAATTTCCCATGATGTTTAATGTATTAGGTACATTAGTAATCTGGCTTCCAAATTATCCTCTTATTAGAGAAGACCCAGAAAACATGAAGGAATAGACTAGTACTAAACCCCTGAATGAGCTGTGATTTTAAAGGAATGAGACTTTTTTAATGGATATCCCAGAACTTCTACATTCAGCTTAGGGATCACACTGCTTGGTCTAGTAATGCTGTCACTTCTCAGAACATTTTTGGAATTGACTTCAGAGGTCCTGGGACAATTTTGAACCGAGGAGAAATGATGTTGGACTGCAAATAACAAATGACATTGGCCTCTGAGGCTGGATTTGAACCAATGAGTCTTTAACTTTCAGTGTTCACAGTGTACTTGGAAATACTAGAGATGTTGATGGCACATTTAGAATAACCAAAGACCCCAAACAACACTATAGAAGACAGTAATAGTTAAAATGTGACAGTGTAGTTACAGCTTCACGGTGATGATATCTCAGAGGGTTTGTAAAAGCACACACAGGTATGGCTTTATCTTCTTAGTCACCTGGGCCACAATTTCAAAAAATTCTTTGCTGACCTGACCAGGCTCACTTTCGTGAAAGACGAAGTTCCCACATGTCCCTTGTGTGTCCTTGGCACAGACATGATGTTGCCCTGTGTTCCTGCCTCTTCCTCTTAGCAAGTTATACTCCCTCATCCTACATTGCATCACACCTTCCACTCCGCTCAATATTTTGCCTGGTAAAATCACTGAAATAATATTAATAAAATATGTTTCACATATTGATCACACAAACACACAGGGGTGAGGGATTTGTGGTACCAGCAGCTGCAGCATGTGAACTGAGCCCCACCTGTGGTATGGTCTTTGATGGTTACCTTCCTTAGCACAACTCTCAGGATCACACATTTCTTCATTGAAAAGTACTAAATTCATAAGATACCAACTAAGTATTAAAAGAACAAAACAAAGAGCGATGTAACCTAGGGGTATCACATCCAGTTTCTCAGTACCCTGGGAAGGAAGTAATTAACAACCCTCCTCCTACCCCGAAGAAATGTGAGACACTTGGTATTGATATATATTAATAAACGTTCTCATCACAGTGTCTAATTTGAGATTTAAGAAAAGAATTCAAATAGAATCTTCTAGAAATGTACAAACTAGCAAGTATAATTTTAAGGTCACCCTTGGGCTCTGTCAGTTCAGACATAGGAAAGAAAACCCCTGGAAAATTACGTGGAGCAAATAAGTGGAAAAATACATAGTTTTTCAAAATCTGAGACCTTTGAGGATAAGCTGGCTCCTAAATAATGCCATTTTTCTGTTTTATGCTGGGGGAAGCCTTGTGTTTTAGGGCCTGGCTTCCATGTGCTTGTCTGTCACACAGAAGGCCCAGTGGTCTAGCAGTCCTGGTCAACATGCCAAGTCTCAGGCACACACTGCTTCTGAGGGTCCAGGGGATAATCTTCCGTAGCCAGCACTTCCTTGCCCTCTTCTGCCCCCATCATATAACCCACCCTCTTCCCCTTATACAGTATGTCCTCCAGATTCTTCCTCCCATACCCTCTAGCTTCATATAACTACTTGCCCCACTACACTCATTTCACATCTCCTGCCCTGCCTGATTCATGAGAAGAGACAAATTGCTCAAAGAGAAAGGAGGGATAACTGAGGCATAGATCTCAAATCTTGGAGCTAGTTGTAGAGAGGGGAGACGTGGTGGAGTGGGTCAGGGTGCCAGAGACATGCATGAACAGGAGTCTGAGCAGGTCATTTGGAGTGGGGACTTATTCTCAACCTGAAATCTGCATGTTGCTCTGTTCTCTGCTTACCAGGGTCTGTGTGTTTATCCTCTACCTCAGGGCACCCTTTCTAACCCTTCCCTCAGTCATAGCAAAACACCCTCAACTGTTCACTCCACGTTGTCTACATAGATAGGGAGTGTCTTGAACTGACACAGTTTATTTAAGACCACATGTTAAAAAATGAAGGGTTTCAGCCAGATGTGTGACATAGTTACTTCACAGATAAGTTTCACTTTCCAAGAAAACTACCCAGTGCATGTTCACTATTCGTAAATAATTTCGTAAAATAAATGTTAATAAACTTGGCTGCTGGATGTAAACACACTCCTTATAGAGTCATGGCTAATCCCCAGTGTGTGAAGGATGGTGGGGTGGAGGGCAGAGAACTACAGGGGCTTCAGGGAGTGGGTTTTAAAGATCAAGGGGGTTTCCAGCCTACAAAGCTGGATATTTGGATGAGAGAGATAGAAGACAGCTGTGAGGTCATGTCTGAGGCGGCCACCAAAGGAAGATGGTGGTTTGTCTGCAACTGGGACATCACCACCACCTTCTCCTTGCATTATCTAGCAGCTGGGCCTGGCCACCTCTCCTTGCCTTTTGGGGTCTGAATCCTCATTGAGGGTGGTGGGGGTGGTGAATAGGACTAAGGAAGGCAAAGGATCCAGAAAGACAGGAATGGCTTTCCATGGAAGGAAGCTTGTGGCAGATGCTGAGGAAGCAACACTCCAAATAAGATGCCATCCTTTGACCTCCTTCTGTTCCTGCCTTATGGTCTGATATTTCAGTCATTTTTTTTTTTCTCACTGCTTTCTGTAGTGTCTTTTTAACATAATTTTAACAGCCACTGAAAAGGTGCCACTTTCAGAGAATGTGTTTGGTGGTTACTCTCTTCCTCACCACCCAATCTAGCTATACTTCTGGGTAATCCCAGGAGTAGTGAACTCTCTAAGAGCTGAAGTAGGCAGGACAGTAGAATGAGGAGAGAGGGGAGTGGGGGTGGGTGGGTCGGGGAGCTGAGTAGCACCCACCTGAGTCATGCTTCCCTGAGTGCACAGAGATTTAAGACCCATGCTGATTGAGGCCAACTCTCGGCTCAGGTTGGTAAACCCCTTGCTATTGAGGAAAAAGCTGATTCTTTTTGTTTTATTGAATTCTGTAGGCCCTATACCAGCATTGAGAGATCTCTCTACACGATTCCTTTATATAGAAGGCCAAGTCTATAAGTAGAGTGGGGTGGGGGCTGGGGGTCTAAATCCAGTAGGAGAATATGGATTAAAAGTGACTTTTCAGCTCACATCTCTCCATTGCACATAGCACAACTGTGTTATTATCATGAACTTGATGCCAGTCCCTTAGAAACACAAGGATAGCTTGAAAACTTCATGTGCCAATTCATTTCCTCCAATCTCCTACATAATGAATACAACCAGAGTTCATCAGGAAAAGAAAAGTAACTTGAATATAGGCCAAGTAGACCAAGGCTGGCCCATAGCCAGATCTCTGTGGAATGAAGTGTTGAGGTAATCAGTTGCATTCATCAATGGGCAGAATGCCTTTTGCCATTTCTGCCTCACTTTGCACAGCCAGGATGAGACACGGTTTTGCTTTATTATTCAGGAAGGGGGGGGGGCAGAGTGAAACTGGGCCCAGAAGGCAGCAGCTGCTTCTCCTTCATACATGTCCATTGAACCAGAGCTGAACTGAAATTTAGACCCTATCCCTAGGGTGGTGGCTTCCATGTGGAGGTAGTGGACAGCCGTATATGGCTGGGTAGGGTGCAGCCTGAGCTTTCTTGTGGAAGAAATCAGAACTTAGTAAGTATATGCTGGGCTGAAACTCAGGAGACTTAGCTTCTAGTCTCATGTCACAGCTCATGAGCTGTGTGACCTTAGGCAAGTTTCCTACCCTGTCAATCTTCAGGATTTATAGATGGTAGATTGTAGATGTGTTCCATATGTATATAAAAACAATAAAAATCATATAAAGAAGTTCTCCTGGAACCCTGAGAAATGACTAATTCCTAACAAGAAAAGATGCAATTGTTTCATCCCAATTAACTCAATCACTTTTATTGCCATCATATATAATTGCAAGACCTTTTGAAAAGGATGGGTTGATTAACTTCTGGGTGATTTTTTTTCCTTCTCTTTTCTTGTGATTAAAAGAGAGGAATTTCTTTGACTGCTTTTTTGGCCACTTTTACATTCTCTTCATTTGCTTGCATCATGAATAAATAAAAGTTTTGGCAAAACATCAGCACCTTCCTGAGACTGTAAAATGCCTATTGTTCCGTAAGGGCTGCTTCTTGATCTGGTGTTACTAAGTGCTTCTGACCCAAGTGATGTCACAGGAAACATGCTCACAAGGGATGTGAAGGGTGCCAGGCAGGGTATGTGTCATCGGAAAATGCAAATAGCAACTGGGAAAATGAAAATTACCCTGATAGATTGTGAAGAAGGGAATTTATGAGCTGAAGCAGTGTTGGACTTCAAACAGATAAAAGTCAGTCCTATTTGTGGGTACTTGGAGCCACCAAGTCTCTTGGAAATGTCCCATCTCTGGTCATGCAGACCTTAGTCACAGATAACTAGGCAGGATAATTCAAGTAAGGAGGCAAATCACAACACCAAGAGGAGCTGGGAAAGGGCTGATTTGTACAAATGGGGCAGCAAAACCTTGATTTTAGTGGGCTCTAGGGTGGATATAAGTATTAACAGCCCTAAGTGGCAATTATTTAGTAATTTGCAGTTTGTAAGAATTTTCCTAATATTATTTTTTCTTACTGGCTTCATTGGAAGGAGAGTTGAAAGAATGGCAGGAAGGTTCTTGTGGGTTCACTATTGCTCAGCCTTACATAGAAGAAACAGCCTCAGGACAAGAAACATTGTTTGTCTACCCTCTGCCCCTGGCCTTCTGTCTGTATATCCATGGGTAAGTCTTTAAGCTTCTCCAGGCCTCAGTTCCACATTTGTAAAATGAGTTGGGGCAGAGTGAGGGTAGGGCAGGGACTGGACCACATGTCTTAAAGGCTCTTCTAGCACTGTGGCTCTTGGAGTCTCTGATTCATTTGAGGGCTTGACTGTGAAGCCTGATATTGATGATAGGTTTGCAAGAGGAAGAGAACTGGTGGCTCATTGAAGGTTTAGGAAATTGGGCCCCAGAGCAAAAAGTTAAAGAGGCAGTTTCTGTATCCTCAGGGAGAGAATACTAACTAAATGAAGGCCTCAGTTAAGTCTGTCTTGTGTGATAGTAAAATGATCACTGGCATGGGGTCAAAAGATCTTCCCCTGTCTTCCACTCTTGAACCTGAGGAACCGTTCTCCACACAGCAGCCAGACTGATCATTTCAAAACATATATAAGGGATATCATCCTCTTGTTTAAATTGTCCAGTGGCTTCTCATTATGCTTAAAACCAGTAGTGTGCTGGTCAGTGTTTAACAACTGGCTCTTGTGAGCTGTAATGAGCCAGATGCAGCATATCCCTACTTAAAACTCAGCTTCTGGAAGAAACTAAGATGGCGGCTAGGTGAGACAGGGCTGGAAGCCGAAAGAAACCCCGTGGCTAGCAGCTGGCTCCCCAAAGGGCTGGATAAACTCCTGCCCGGGGCTGTGCCCACAGCCCAGAGCCCCGCCAGTTGTCTCGGAGCTGGGAAGGAGGAACTGTGCGAGGAGGGGGGTGTGGAGATGCCTCATTTGGCCATCTTTGCATCAGGCTGAAAGCGAGCCGGCACGGCCCGGCGGCCCAGGGCTTCCCTTGAGGGATGGTGCGCACTGGTGATGTAGCAAGGCATTCCCTCGGCAGAGGTCCTGGAGGATCGCGGCTGGGTGGGGGGACCCGCTCGGAGAAGTCAGGGACACTATGCCAAGTCCGGTGGTTTGTGGGACAGTGAGAGAGAGGGTCTCGGGCTGAAATGAAATGAAGGCTTAGACTCTTGCGGCGGCCTTGAATCTCTGGGAACCTGGGGGATTTGAATATTAAAGCTGTCCTTCCTCCCTGGCCACCTGGACACACACCCCACATTCAGGGCGGACGGCTCCAGCAACACACCCAAACTGAGTTCTCCAACTGAACCCCACAAGAATCATTTCCCCACATACTGTGGGGACAAGGTGGAGAACTGACTTAAGGGGTATAGGTGACTCACAGATGCCATCTGCTGGTTAGTTAGAGAAAGTGTATGCCACCAAACTGTGTTTCTGAAAAGTTAGATAGGTATTTTTTTTTTTTTTTTACAACTTGAAAGAACCTTATCAAGCAAAGCAAATGCCAAGAGGCCAAAAACAACAGAAAATCTTAATGCATATGATAAAACCAGATGATATGGAGAATCCAATTCCAAACACACAAATCAGGTTATCAGAAGAAACATTGTACCTCGCACAAAAATCAAAGAACTACAATTGAGGAACGAAAACATGGCAAAGGATTTAAAGGACATCAAGAAGACCATGGCCCAGAATATAAGCGACATAAAGAAGACCCTAGAAGAGCATAAAGAAGACATTGCAAGAGTAAATAAAAAATTAGATGATCTTATGGAAATAAAAGAAACTGTTGGCCAAATTAAAAAGACTCTGGATATTCAAATATAAGACTAGAGGAAGCTGAACCATATCTCAGTGTCCTAGAAGTCCAAATAACAGAAAATGAAAGAACAAAAGAAAGAATGGAGAAAAAAATCGAAAAAATTGAAATGGATCTCAGGGATACGATAGATAAAATAAAACGTCCAAACTTAAGACTCATTGGTGTCCCAGAAGGGGAAGAAAAGGGTAAAGATCTAGAAAGAGTATTCAAAGAAATTGTTGGGGAAAACTTCCCCAACCTTCTACACAATATAAATACACAAAGCATGAATGCCCAGTGAACTCCAAATAGAATAAATCCAAATAAACCCACTCCGAGACATATTCTGATCAGACTGTCAAATACTGAAGAGAAGGAGCAAGTTCTGAAAGCAGTAAGAGAAAAGCAATTCACCACATACAAAGGAAACAACATAAGACTAAATTGTGACTACTCAGTGGCCACCGTGGAGGCGAGAAGGCAGTGGCATGACATATTTAAAATTCTGAGAGAGAAAAATTACCAACCAAGAATACTTTATCCAGCAAAATTCTCCTTTAAATTTGAGGGAGAGCTTAAATTTTTCACAAACAAATGCTGAGAGAGTTTGTCAATAAAAGACCTGCCCTACTTCAGATACTAGAGGGAGCCCTACCAACAGAAAAACAAAGAAAGGAGAAAGAGATATAGAGAATTTTAACTGACATATATAGTACCTTACATCCCAAATCACCAGGACACTCATTTTTCTCCAGTGATCACGGATCTTTCTCCAGAAGGGAACATAAGCTGGGACATAAAACAAGCCTCAAGAAATTAAAAATAAAAAAATTAAATATACTCAAAGCACATTCTCCAACCATAATGGAATACAAATAGAAGTCAATAATTTTTGAACTGTAACTCCACTGTTTACTTCCTACATGATATAAAATACACAAACTCTAATGACAAATCAGTGGTTTTGAACGCAACGTAAAATATGTAATTTTAGACAGCTATATAAAGGTGGGGAAATGGAGAAGTATAGGAACATGGTTTATGTGTCCTATTGAAGTGAAGGTGGTATCAAAGAAAAACAAGATTGATACGGATTTAAGAGGTTAATTTTAAGCCCCACAGTAAACACAAAGAAATTATCAGAGAATATAACCATAGAGATGAAAAGTAGAGTTTGGGTTAAGAGAAATGGGGGAAGGGGCAATGGGGAGTTAAGAAATGAGTGTAGGGTTGCTATTTGAGGTAAAGGGAAATTTCTAGTAATGGATGGTGGGAAAGAGCATTACAGCATTCTAAATGTGATTAATCCCATTAATGGAAGGCTAGGGAGAGGGTGGAATGGGAAGATTTAGGCTGTATATATGTTTCCACAATTGGAAAAAAAAAAAAAAAAGCCAGTCTAAATAGATGATAATTGAATGCCAAAGATGAACTTGGCTGGGATTGGAGGATAGAGGACAGGTGGCTCAAAGAGACACAGTTGAGACATAAGGAAAAGGATATATAGAATGTAAGCTTCATATCATTGTTGAATCTCTTGTACTTCTTAGATGCGCTTAATGGGATTGCATAAAAGACTGTTCTTGTTCATGGGAAGTGTATACGTGAATTATAGTGTATGTTCAAGGATGTGTGCCGCTAGCTCTCATGTTCAGAAGACAGAGCAATAGATGATGGATGATAGATAGGCAGGGAAGGAGGGAAAGAAATAGCGATGTGACAGCAGGTTAAAGTTGGTGGATTGAGCTATTGGGGGAGGGGGGTCAGGGTATGATGGAATTCTGTGTATGGAGTTAGTATTGTTTTTGCAACTGTTCCTATAACTTTGAATTTATTTCAAAAAAAAAAAAAACACCAAAAAAACAAAACTCAGCTTCTTACTGTGGCCCCTGTGGCCTTGCACGGTCTCCTGCCTCGCCAACGTCACCTTGTTTCATGCTCTCCTCTGATCATGGCTCTGCAGCCACATGGCCCACATGTCCTCAAATACTTCAAACTTGATCCCATCCCAAGACCTTCTCACTTGCTGTTCCGTCTATCTGGAACTATCTTCTCCAGAGTTTGGTTACTTTTTTGTCAATTCGATCTTAACTTCAGTGCCTTAGAGGCCTTACCTGACATCTGATTCCACGATAGAGCCACCCTTTCCTATCATTATCTCATTGCCCAGTTTATTTCCTTCATAGCCCTACCACCGTTTGAAGTGATCTTGTGTATTATTTGTTAACTTATTTATTTTTATTTCTATACATATAAGCAACAAGGGAACAGGCACTTAGAACAGGTCCTGGCACAGAATAGGGGTGCTCAGTAAATGTCTGTTGAAGAAATAAATGAGTAATAGGGCAAGAATAAATACTTTTTGTTACATAATGGAGGTTATTTAAATATTAGACAAAACTCCAAACAATTCTGGGGATTTATAAAGTTGTTTTCAGGGATTTTAAGTTGAGATAGCTCTATTTTGATATGGAGATAAGTTAGATAGACCTCTTAAGACAAGATCAGGACCAATTTCAAAATGAACTATTTGAAAGACCATTGAGCTAGAAAGGGGGAAGGGGAGGAAGAAAAAGGAAAGGTTGCCCATTTTTTTTTTCCTGTAAAGGCCATGGGAAGAGAAGAGTACAAAAGGAAGAGCAAAGAAAGGAAATGGACATTCTTTGAGCACCTTGCTGTCCCTTCTAGCATGATCCTATCTAATACTCAGGATCCAGCTATTCTAAAGACACTGTGAGGCATATGTTATACCCACAAATGGGTAAAACTAGGCTCTGGGATGTAAAGGAACTAGCCCAAGGACATAAAACTGGTAAATAACAGAGCCAGGATTTAGTTCTACTCTCATGCCACAGTCCAACCTTTGCTAATGTACCTCCTCTGAAGGGAACAGACTGGTTGTAGGGTCTCTTTTAGGGAAAAGTGCCTGAGCAAAGAAACCATGCAAATATTAATGGCAACATGCCTAATAGAAGATTTTGGTTGTAGGAACCTTTGTTATTAATTCACTCTGATGGACAAAGGTACATGTTTGCATAGTTTGAATCCTTAGAAGTAAAGAGTTTGATGTGGGCTTCAGAAGAGTGGAGAAAGCATATTTAATTGATCGCTGTATTGAGAAGGAAGATGAGGATTCCTCGGAGAATTTTGTAGAGATCTTTTTGAGCAGGACGAGGTCCCATTTGTTAGCTTCTGCGTGAGTCACAATTGCTGTGCCTTGTTGGAATCATACTGTGAGGTCTTAATAGCCTTGGGACAAGCGGCTTTCTGACTTAGGCTTAGTGTGGGGATGTTTGTGCAATAGAACAGAGTGCCAGGGAGGACAGGTTTAATTTCCTGCCTGGGGCTTCCACTTAGGAGCTGAGAAGAGTTGTAGCCAGAGCAGGGAACTACTGAAGACCTACCCTAACGGGTGAAGACTCCACAGCACAGGGTGCATGCAGATTGTAGTCAGGAGAGGTCTTGGGTATAAAGCAGGAGGATAAAAATAAAAAACCTTCTAGTCTAGATCAGAGCTTCTTGTACTTTTAACGTGCAGTGAAAGCACTCGGGGATCTTGTTAAAATGCTGATTCTTGCTCAGTAGACCTGAGTGGGGCCTGAGCATCTCTTTTCTAACAAGCCCCATGTGGTGCCGATCTGCTGGTCATTGGATTACATTGTTAACGCATTTTGCTCACCTTGCTACTCAAAATGTGGAGCACATATCTTGGCATCAGCTTGGCCTGAGAGCTTGTTAGAAATGCAGAATCTCAGGCCCACCTCAGCCCTACTGAATCAGAATCTGTGTTGTAACAAGATCCCCAGGTGATTCAGGTGTATATTCAGATATATATTAAGAAGCACTGCTCTAGAGCCATCCCATATGGAGAGGAAAAAGGCTAGACCTCATCCAGACAAGAGCCTTTTGTGGTAAAAGGGAGATGGGCTGTCTCAACTTCACCAGCCCAGAAGAAAGGGCTCATAAAACAGCTGAGTGGTGACCTCTGCCCAAAGCAGTGCAGGGAGGTGTCTGGGGATTGTAAGAGAAAGTGAAATGGAAGTAGATGACAAGAGTTTCGGGAAGGATGAAGGGGATATAGAAGGTGGATCTGAGAGATAGAAGAATTAAAAGGACAAAAAGCAACCAAACACCAGATTTGTGGAACTGTAGGGAGAGCCCAGCAAGCCCTGGGGCTGGGAGACAGGGTGGAGTTAAGTGGAGTCCTCAGCATTGGACCTGAGACTGGTGGAGGACACTGAAGAAGGAAAGGGCAACAAAGAGGACCCCAGACTCATTATGGAAGGATCTGCCAGAAGTTCTGCAAGAAGTAGAAATATAGGCTACTGAGAAAAACTACAATGAGGTCTAAGAAGGAAGACCAGGCAGGAACAATTGCATTGAAAGATGATGAAATGTGCTTCTCTTGATTTACTTGGAAATGAGTTAGACTTATGAATATCCATAGTGTTACCTATTCTGGTAACCAGTGGGCATCAGATATGATCTTTAAGCACAGATACTGTATATCTGTGATCCCTATGAAAATGAGTAATTATTTCACTAGGAGCAGTTCTTCAGAAAGATGCTTCTTTTTTTTTAAATTCAATTTTACTGAGATATATTCACATACCATATAATCATCCAAAGTGTACAATCAATTGTTAGTAGTACCATCATCTAGTTGTGCATTCATCACCACAATCAATTTTTGAACATTTTCATTACTCCACAAAAATAAAAATCAGAATAAAAATAAAAGTAAAAAAGAACACCCAAGACATCCCATCCCCTCCACCTCCCCTATTATTCATTTAATTTCTGTCCCCATTTTTCTACTCATCTGTCCATACACTGGATAAAGGGAGTGTGAGCCACAAGGTTTTCACAATCACACAGTCACGCCATGTAAGCTATATAGTTATACAATTATCTGTAAGATGCTTCTTTGAGGATACATGTTCAATATGACCATGAGGATTTTTAAATCCTCACCAATTGGTTGTAGAGGGGGCACAAACTCATAGATGAGTCCGTGAGTATCCAGCCTCCCCTAGTTGGGTGCGTTTTTCTCATTTTGAGTGTGTAGCTAGATCATCCGCTGTCTCAGGCTGGTAAAATGGCATTTAGTAGCCTGCAGAGGCCACATTTTGGAATGTGTACATGTGGGACCTATTATTCTTGTTAATTTAAAAGAATTAGCTTCTCTTATGGCTCTAATTTTCATTCCCACATTCATCCATCAAAAATGTATTGAATACATGCTGTGTGCCAGACTCTGAGATAATAAAACATGAATGGCTAGAGAAAACATATTGGTCAATTTACTTTGACTCCTTAATATAGTTGAATCTACATGACTGGTTTGACCTACACTTAGCTGGTGATTGGAGAGAGGCCAACGTCCCAACTCACTATTTTTGGAGTTATTCTCAAGGTGAACTGGTTTGTCTGAGCTAAAAGGAAACCCAGGATTCACCAGTATCATTGAAGCCTGATTTCCTGCCACCTCCACACCCCAATTTTCATACATAACCTGTTAACCAATTAGAACTGACAGACATTGATTGTTATACTATTTTTTATTTTATAAGGGACCAAATCCCACTTATAGTTAGTGTAGCATATAGGAAAGATCATAGACTTTGGCATCCTAATTATTCATAAATTCTTTCTTCTTCACATTGCCTCAAGCACCACACACAAAGATGTGTCAGCCATTCCTTCATCATGGGCAGGGCTTTCTCCAAAGTGAGAGTTCATTTCTCTTTGCCTGATTTTGGTTGGTTGTGGAGCTACATGAGAAGTAAAGGAAAGGTGCATTTTGGGAAGGTGATAAGGATGCTGGAAGAGCCACTGTTGGCCAGAAAAAGTGCTAATTTCATTTCAGGGAAGAGGGCTGTTGAGCTGTTAGTCAGTCAGTTGATTTGAGTATGCAACCAGGGCTGCTCAGGAAAGAACAAGATGTTTTGCTTCAGCAAATCCATTGGTTTGCCTGCAAGTTCAAATAGGGTCTGAAGTAATTGTGGATGAAATGTGTTTCACTGACATCCTCACACAACCCCGCCCCCCACCACCACCACTACCACCACCACAGCAGTAAGTTAGGGATATATAGAGGTACATTCATGTTTTGGGGCTTGCGTTCTGCCAGTTGATGCACATTTGGCTCAAAAAATCTGTTCGGTGACCAGATTGCATTTTTGACCTGAAAGTCAGTGAGATTGCCTTCTATACTCAGTTGGCTATTAAAGATTATATCCAAAGGAAAATGGTTCTTTGTGAAGTCAAATAGTATCTTAACAGAATAAGAACATTGGAAATAACTGTACTGGACAATCCGTATTTTTCCTGTGTGATCTGAATGTGCAATTCCATAATTACAGGTGAGGTCAGATTGGTGAAAGGACACCCAAGTAGTCATCAGATCATGTACAGCTGTGAAGGACAGTTGGGCCGGGTGAAACCAAGGAGCTCCTGGCCTTGGAATGAGGAGCCCTGTGGGGGTAGGGGGTGGGGGGAAGACCTGGATGTGGCACCTACTGTTTGACTTTGGACAAATGACCCAACTGCTTTGTGCTTCCATTTTCTCGTCAGTGAAGTAGATATTTCTGTGCCTTCCTCACTGGATGATTGGGTGGTTGTGGGTACAAATGAAGTAATGGATGTGAAAGGGATTGATGTTAGAGCCTTTACTTCATGGGCCCAATCCTGCCCAAGGATGAGTTTGGTTTGGCTGGCACTGTCCTTTAAAAACAGTGAACTTGGACTCAGGCAAGATGGCGGCATAGAGAGGAGTGACAGCTAAGTAGTCCCCTTGGAACAACTACAAAAAACCAGAAACAACTAGTAAATAATCCAGAATAACTGCGGGGGGACAAACGAGACCATCCACTCATCATACACCAACCTGAATTGGGAGGAATGCCCGAGAACACAGCATAAAATCTGTAAGTAAAACCTGCGAAACCAAGTCGTGAGACCCCCTCCCCCATAGCTCGAGCTGCAAAGCCTCGTGGTGCCAGAGAGAAGCTCTCTCCCAGCAAGCGAATATAGCTCAGCTGAGCTCCAGCTGGGGTTTTAAGTAGCGAGTGTGAACTGCTCACTACAGGTACACATCCCCAAAAAACAGACAGAGGCTTTGGGTGACGACTGACCTTGGAGAGCAGGAGGGTCGCCTTGGACTGGGTCTGAAGGGACTATCTGTTTCTTTTTCGGCTCAGTGGAGAAAGCCCCAGTCATTTTCAGTTTCCAGGGCTGTGACTCTGGGAAAGGTGGAGACAGCACAAGCAGAGAGAGAGACCATTGAAATGCTAATGACCTCCACCTGGGGGGTCTGTCTTCTCTAGGAGGAAAGGGGTGGGGCCCTTTCCATTCAGAACCAGACCCCAGAGCCTGGGGGAACATGGCCATACCTCCTCACACCAGTCAAGAATTATAGGCTAACAGGCGTCACCTGCTGGGCAGAAAAGCGCAGTGACCCGAGGCATCAAAGGGTGGAGCAATTTTCTAAGACACACCCTCAGGGAAACCAGATACTGAATATTTCTTCCCTCTGGGACCTGAGCCTGTTCTGGTCTGGAAAAACCTGATTTGTATAACCAAGGAAACCATGCCTAGACAACAGAAAATTACAACCTACACTAAGAAAAACAAAGTTATGGCCCAGTCAAAGGAACAAATGTACACTAAAAGCAGTGAACTTGAAGGCCTTTAGGTGAAGTAGTCTCCATTTCTTCTGTAGGCGCTACTTACTGGAGTCTGAGTTTTGCTACCTGCCTGGCTCCTACACACATTCTGAGTTTGGGAACTCTTGCAACCTGAACAACACTGTATAGGTGGGGCCAGCTTCATGTGTGGGTGAAGTAGGTGGTGTCATTTCAGGGGTACCTGGAAGGCACCCCTTTTCTTTTCCCCCTCCTCTCCTTCCACAGGCCCAGTTTGCTGATGACTGTAATTCCTTTGTGCAGTTCCCTGGGAAAATGAAAGACCTTTTTTGGAAGGGAGGACCATACTTTGAGCCTTATCTATACTTTAACTTTGATCTAAGTTTAGCAGGTTAAAAAAACATTTGAAAGCAGCTTTTCATAAGAGAACCTGAGATATGGGGCATGTGGGAAGGAGAGGGAAACTATCAAGCAGGTAGTGGAAGAATTAAAAAAAAAAAAAAAAAGATGGACTGGGCAATGACTAACTTTTCTTCTGAGCCTAAATTTCTCATACGTAAAATGGGAATAATACTTACCTCATAGTATTTTTGGGAAGTTAAATGGTCTGATTACATACATGACTTAATGTAGTGTGCAGTTTTGATGTATTATGACCCGAAAACGCCATTATCTTTGATGCAGTCTTGTGGAGGCAGACTCTATTAGTGTGATTAGATTGGACCTATTGATGGAGTGTTTCTATGGAGATGTGACTCAGTCAACTGTGGGCAACACTTTGAATGAATAATTTCCATGGAGGTGTTACCCCACCCATTCTGGGTGGGTCTGAATTAAATCACTGGAGCCATATAAATGAGCTGACAAACAGAAGTTGAGAGCAACTGAGAGTAACATTTTGGAGAGGAGCTGCAGTTTACAGAGACATTTTGAAGACAGCCGTTGGAAGCTGACACTGACATTTTGGAGAAAGCCATTTTGAAACCAGAACTCTGGAGCAGATGCCAGCCACGTGCCTTTCCAGCTAACAGAGGTTTTCTGGATGCCATTGGCCATCCTTCAGTGAAGGTATCTGATTGTTGATGCTTTACCTTGGACAGTTTTGTAACTGTGTAACCAAATAAACCCCCGTTATAAAAGCCAATCCATTTATGGTATTTTTGCGAAAAGGCAGTATTAGCAAATCGGAATATATAGTAAGAAAGCAACTGTAGTTAACTTGTTACTCTTTTCCTGTCCTGAAAGAAAGAATATACTTTCACAGCAATCTGGAATGGGAAGGACGCAGATAGGTGATATATTCTCAGCTACTTCCTTGTCTAGGCTAGAAGAGGAAGCCCCTGTACCTGTGTTTCTGGCCATGTCTACTTCATGCTAAACACCTGGCAATTTGAAAATAACTAGACGAGCAACTGAATATTTCATTCATTTCTGGAATCATTGCCAAATGAAGAAATTGCATAACAACTGTCCATCATAACAACCTTCTTAGCATTTGTCATTTTGGCCAACATGAAGGAAATTTCATGGCCATCATGAGGTCTGGTTTGCCCACAGTATGCTTATAATAAATTCCTAATCTTTTTTCTGCTCTGTATATATTTTTTAATGTAGTACCACATACTGCATCTTAAATAAATTAAAATTGTGCAAAACAAGACACGTTCCTAATGATTAGGGAACAGCCTAATGGAACCTGGTAATTTCCTTTTGAGGCAGCTGTTGGAATCCACACAATGGTTCTGTCACCTTGTACTACTGTACTTTTACAGATTTTCCCATATATTATTGCTTCTGAGAAGGATCCTCATATGTGGGAAGTAGTTAAGGAAGGTAGTATCATCCATATTTAATGGATAAAGGAACTGAGATATTACTTGCCTTAAATTCCTTGAGGGAATGAGATGGGGTATGAGCATCATGCTGGGGTTTGCCAGCACGACATTACTGAAGAGCAGGAAAATCGGGTCAAGAATCCCCAGGTTTTCTACACTTAGTCCATTTGCAAAGAGGCAGCATGATGGAGGGGAGAAAGGCTTTGAAATGAAAGGGGGGCTCAAATTCTGTTCACCCCTTTAATAGATTAGTGCCTGAGGGCAAGCCCCCAAACTCCCTGAGCTTTCGGCCCATTGTATGATCAAGAAAACCCCAAACTCCCTGAGCTTTCGGCTTCTTGATCATACAATGGGGGATTGTTGGGGTGATCATAGTAATGTGAGAATTCTGGTCAAGCTTAAAATGAGGTAATGGATGTGGAAGCATCTGACCCATCTTTTGCCCCTTCTACTGCATGAAAAGAGGTTCGAGGGTGTCATGAGTCAGCCTGTTTACTGAACACCATCATCATGCGCAGTGCTTACTGAGAGCTCCCCATATACCAGACACTGTGCGGAGAGCTTCACATAAATTATCTTTTAATCCTCACAGCAATCTTACGAGGTAATTATTGTGCCCATTGGATTGATGAGAAAACTGGGGCACAGAGAGATTAAATGGCCTCTCCAAAGGACAATGTTAAGGCTGAGCATAAATTTGAGTCTTCACTGCCTACCTACACATGGAGTCTTATTAGAGATGAAAGGAACTTTAAAAGATCACCTGGGCCACAGGCTTTCAACTTCCAAACGTAATTTATGACCTTTGTTGCAAGAAATGTTATATTATTAAGTTAAAATACTGATGTTTGTGAACCATTGCTTTTGGTTATAAATTATTGTGGAATTATTACAATAATTTTTTTTATTTCTTTTAAATTTATTATTTTTCTTATTAGAGAAATTGTAGGTTTACAGAAAAATCACAGAGAAAATACAGAGTTCCCATCTACCGACCCCCTCATACACACTGTTTTCCCTGTCAGTGCTTTGCATTAGTGTGGTATCTTTGTTACAATCAATGAAACACTCATTATAATTATACTATTAACTATAACCCATAGTTTACATTAGGGTTCACTGTTTGTGTTGTACAGTCCCTATAGTTTTTGGTATGTTTAATTTTTTCTAATATATATACAACCTAAAATTCCCCTTTAACCACACTCAAATACATAATTCAGTGGTATTAATTGTATTCAAAATGTTGTTATACCATCACCACCATCCATTACCAAAACTTTTCCATCATCCCAAACAGAAATCCTGTACCAATTAAGTATTAATTCCCCATTCCCTACTTCCCATCCCCGCCCCTGGTAACCTATATTAAAACAAAAACAAACACACTTCCTTGAAGACTGATACTACAGCTCTGCCTGTCCCTCCCTCCTCCCCTCTAAAAAACACGTTTCTTGCCTATCTTTGTTTTATCACACTCCATATAGAGTTTGTTTATGCAAGCGTGGTACTTCAAGAGGTTGGGAACTAAGCTCTGGCTCCCCCTACTGGTTTTACGATGGATTCATTGGCCCAAAGGAACTTACCCACTCTCCCCATAAAACTCAGGGTCTCTCCAGGCTTGGGGGAAGTCAGACAAGTGTGCTTCACCTGCGCTTGGAAAGCCCTGGAAGGTGGGGCTCCCTTTCTTTCAGAACAAACTGCTTGAGGACAGGGATCATCCTATTCTCCAGCTTCCCTGTGCCAGAATATTTGTTGTGGAGCTATGTATCCAGGAAATCATCTAATGTCTAATCTGAACTTCTCATTTTATAAGATGAAAAAATCTTATGTCTGGAGAGGGGAAGAGGCGTGCTTCAAGTCAGATGGCCACGGGCAGCAGTGGTAGAACTAGAACCCAAAGCCTCCACTTTTTTTTTTTTTTTTTTCATTTTTATTGAGATTGTTCAGATACCATACAATTATCCAAAGATCCAAAGTGTACAATCACTTGCCCCTGGGTACCCTCATACAGCTGTGCATCCATCATACTTAATTTTTGTTCAACTTTTAGAAACTTTTCATTACTCCAGACAAGAAATAAAGTGAAAGATGAAAAAAGAAAAAAAGAAAAGGTAACTCTAATCCTCCCCTATCCCTAACCAACCCCCCTCAATTGTTGACTCATAGTATTGATATAGTACATTTGTTACTGTTTATGAAAAAATGTTGAAATACTACTAACTGTAGTATATAGTTTGTAATAGGTATATAGTTCTTCCCTATATGCCCCTCTATTATTAACTTCTAATTGTATTGTCATACATTTGTTCTGGTTCATGGAAGCGATCTCTAGTATTTGTACAGTTAATCATGGACATTGCCCACCATAGGATTCAGTTTTATACATTCCCATCTTTTGACCTCCAACTTTCCTTCTGGTGACGTATATGACTCTGAGCTTCCCCTTTCCACTTCATTCACACACCATTCGGCGCTGTTAGTTATTCTCACATCTTGCTACCAACATCCCTGTTCATTTCCAAACATTTAAGTTCATCCTAATTGAACATTCTGCTCATACTAAGCAACCACTCCCCATTCTTAAGCCTCGTCCTACATCTTGGTACCTTATATTTCATGTCTATGAGTTTACATATTATAATTAGCTCCTATCAGTGAGACCCTGCAATAATTGTCCTTATGTGTCTGGCTTATTTCACTCAGTATATTGCCCTCGAGGTTTTGTCATCAACCCATTTTTTTTTTTAATATGGTTTTGTTCACTCACCACACACTCCATCCCAAGTAAATAATCGATGGTTCTCTGCATGGTCATTCATTTATGTGTTCACCATCTTCACCACTATCTATATAAGGGCATCTACATTTCTTCTACAAGGCAGGAGGGAGAATCAAAGAAGGTAGAGAGGCAAAAGAAAGAGGAAAAAGAAGTGACAGCTAGGAAGCAGCAAAAGGAAAAATAACCTTAAATCAAAGTAGAATAAAGAATCAGACAATACCACCAATGTCAAGTGTCTAACATGCCTCCCCTATCCCCCGCTCTTATCTGCATTTACCTTGGTGTATCACCTTTGTTACATTAAAGGAAGCATAATACAATGATTCTATTAGTTACAGTCTCTAGTTTATGCTGATTGCATCCCTCCCCCAATGACTCCCCATTTTTAACACCTTGCAAGGTTGACATTTGCTTGTTTTCCCTCGTAAAAGAACGTATTTGTACATTTTATCACAATTGTTGAATACTCTAGATTTCACCAAGTTACACAGTCCCAGTCTTTATCTTTCCTCCTTTCTTGTGGTGTTTCACATGCTCCCCACCTTCCTCTCTCAACCATATTCATAGTTACCTTTGTTCAGTGTACTTACATTGTTGTGCCACCATCTCCCAAAATTGTGTTCCAAACCACGCACTCCTGTCTTCTATCACTCTGCAGTGCTCCCTTTAGTATTTCCTGTAGGGCAGGTATCTTGTTCACAAAGTCTCTCATTGTCTGTTTGTCAGAAAATATTTTGAGCTCTCCCTCATATTTGAAGGACAGCTTTGCTGGATATAGGATTCTTGGTTGGCGGATTTTCTCTTTCAGTATCTTAAGTCTATCACACCACTTCCTTCTTGCCTCCATGGTTTCTGCTGAGAGATCCGCACATAGTCTTATTAAGCTTCCTTTGTATGTAATGGATCGCTTTTCTCTTGCTGCTTTCAGGATTCTCTCTGTCTTTGACATTTGATAATCTGATTATTAAGTGTCTTGGCATAGGCCTATCCATATTTCTTCTGTTTGGAGTATGCTGCGCTTCTTGCATCTGTAATTTTATGTCTTTTGTAAGACATGGGAAATTTTAATTAATTATTTCCTCTATTACTGCTTCTGCCCCCTTTCCCTTCTCCTTCTGGGACACCAATGATACGTACATTATTGTACTTTGTTTCATCCTTGAGTTCCTGGAGACGTTGCTCATATATTTTCATTCTTTTCTCCATCTGCTCCTTTGCGTGTAGGCTTTCAGGTGTTTTGTTCTCCAGTTCCTGAGTGTTTTCTTCTGCCTCTTGAGATCTGCTGTTGTATGTTTCCAATGTGTCTTTCATCTCTTGTGTTGTGCCCTTCATTTCCATAGATTCTACTAGTTGCTTTTTTGAACTTTTGATTTCTGCCGTATATATGCCCAGTGTTTCCTTTACAGCCTCTATCTCTTTTTTTTTTTAATTAAATTCAGTTTTATTGAAATACATTCACACACCATACAATCATCCATGATATAGAATCCACTGTCCACATTAGGATAACATAGTTATACGTTCATCACCACAATCTATCTCTGAACATTTTCCTTACATCAGAAAGAACCACAACAAGAATAAAAAATAGAAGTGAAAAAAAACACCCAAATCATCCCCCCATCCCACCCCATTTGTCCTTTAGTTTTTATCCCCATTCCTCCACTCATCCATACACTAGATAAAGGGGGTGTGATCCACAAGGTCTTCACAATCACACTGTCACCCCTTGTAATCTACCTTATTATATAATTGTCTTCAGGAGTCCAGACTGCTGGGTTGGAGTTTGGTAGTTTCAGGTATTTACTTCTAGCTATTCCAATACATTAAAGCCTAAGAGGTGTTATCTATATAGTGCATAAGAATGTCCACCAGAGTGACCTCTCGACTCCATTTGGAATCTCTCAGCCACTGAAACTATTTCGTCTCATTTTGCATCCCCCTTTTGGTCAAGAAGATACTCTCAGTCCCACGATGCCGGGTCCACATTCATCCCCGGGAGTCATACTCTGTGTTGCCAGGGAGATTTACACCCCTGGGAGTCGGGTCCCACGTAGGGGGGAGGGCAGCGAGTTCAGCTGTCGAGATGTACAGCCTCTATCTCTTTTGCAATATCTTCTCTAAACTTTTTGAATTGATTTAGCATTAGTTGTTTAAATTCCTGTATCTCAGTTGAAGTGTACGTTTGTTCCTTTGACTGGGCCATAACTTTGTTTTTCTTAGTGTAGGTTGTAATTTTCTGTTGTCTAGGCATGGTTTCCTTGGTTATCCAAATCAGGTTTTCCCAGACCAGAACAGGCTCAGGTCCCAGAGGGAAGAAATATTCAGTATCCGGTTTCCCTGCGGGTGTGTCTTAGAAAATTGCTCCACCCTTTGATGCCTCGGGTCACTGTGCTTTTCTGGGCAGCAGGTGACGCCTGTTAGCCTATAATTCTTGACTGGTGTGAGGAGGTATGGCCGTGTTCCCCCAGGCTCTGGGGTCTGGTTCTGAATGGAAAGGGCCCCACCCCTTTCCTCCTAGAGAAGACAGACCCCCCAGGTGGAGGTCATTAGCATTTCAATGGTCTCTCTCTCTGCTTGTGCTGTCTCCACCCTTCCCAGAGTCACAGCCTTGGAAACTGAAAATGACTGGGGCTTTCTCCACTGAGCCGAAAAAGAAACAGATAGTCCCCTTCAGACCCAGTCCAAGGCAACCCTCCAGCTCTCCAAGGTCAGTCGTCACCCAAAGCCTCTGTCTGTTTTTTGGGGATGTGTACCTGTAGTGAGCAGTTCTTAAAACCCCAGTTGGAGCTCAGCTGAGCTATATTCGCTTGCTGGGAGAGAGCTTCTCTCTGGCACCATGAGGCTTTGCAGCTCGGGCTATGGGGGAGGGGGTCTCACGACTTGGTTCCACAGATTTTACTTACAGATTTTATGCTGTGTTCTCGGGCATTCCTCCCAATTCAGGTTGGTGTATGATGAGTGGATGGTCTTGTTTGTCCCCCCCCAGTTATTCTGGATTATTTACTAGTTGTTTCTGGTTTTTTGTAGTTGTTCAAGGGGGACTACTTAGCTTCCACTCCTCTCTTTGCCACCATCTTGCCTACAATAATTTTTATAAGTATCATCTGTTTTGCAGTTTGAGATGCTTTCTCAACAGAGGAGAAAGGGCAGAGTACACACTTCATGGGCTGGCCTTGATGACCAGGTTGCCCTGTCTGTATGCATTCCATTTGTTCTTGAGTTGGTGAACACGAGGCTGTGGTTGTTGACTCCCTAGACCGGGATAACACCTGCTAAGAGCTGCAGAAAGGGCACAGAAGTGTTCAGAAAGGTAAACCTTGTCTGGGCTGAGCCCTGGAGCCTTAAGCCCTTGACTTTGCTCTTTGAGCTAAGTCCAGCTGAAAGTACCACATGTTCCAGTCAACTTTTTTTTTTTAATTTTCAATTTTAATGCAATTTTATTGAGATATATTCACATACCAAATAATCCTCCAAAGTATACAATCAGTAGTTCATGGTATTGTCATATACTTGTACATTCATCACCACATTCAGTTTTTGAACATTTTCATTATCCAGTCAACTTATTAACTTGACAAAATTTAATTAAGCAACCTTTCTGTGATATGGATAAGAGATTCAGTCCCAGAGCCCAGGTGATACAGGAGATTGAGGAGTGTCCATCTAGCACTCTTGACAGTGGGCCTGCACCACACTTAGGTCAAATATCAGCACCATGGATGGTGAATGGTGCTGCTTAGAAATAAAATGTGACAGTTTCCAACTGACATTTCTCAATAATATGGGGGCTTTCTGAATGTGATTGTTTTCTCCTTGGGAGAGGGAAGAGTGAGATGTCATTGAAGGCATCGAGGATGTCCAGTACATCTGAGGATAGGAGGCTACAGTTGTCCTCACAATTCGACAGTGATAGAGCTCTTCTATGCATACATTTCTCTAAGAATATACACATCCCAGTTCTCTGAGACCTGTTAACAAAATAGAATCCACAGCACATTCAAGGCAAAATTCTGAAGAGAAAAAGAAGGTTTTCAAGGGTATGTTCATCAGCCTGTGAAAAGTGAGTAGTATTCCAAATTCCTTAGTCCTGTATAAATACATGGGGTTCATCTATACAGGCCAAGCAGAGTGAAAAGTTGAACAATTACCCAGATAATTTGATTCTGGGAGCATTTGCTTGGAAAACTCAAACCAGCACATCCCCTCTTTCTGTCCTTTCCATTCCTTCACCACCCCAGTTTTCCCCAGTATTTTTTCTTTCATATCTGCATTATCTATATACAAATATATCAACTTTCCATTTCACTTTGACTGTATTGACACACGCTTTGGCTGCAAATATACATAGAAAACTACACATAGATGTTCCAAGGGAATTGGATTAATGGAGTATAGTGATTCAAAGTTTGTTTTCCTCTACCATGCAGCTCTAGCAGAGGCAAAGTAAAAGCATGTTAAAAATCGCTGTGTTAGTTAACTTGGATCCATTAAGTATAAAATCCTGGTCTTGCTTTCAGGAGTCTGAATTTTTTGGATGGCTGTTTAGGCCTGATTACAGACATAGCCAGATACACAGTTTTATTTCTGTGTATGTTTAGGCCACATAGATGATCCAAATAGTTCCTAATTAAAATATTTCCTTCTTTACTATGCCTATCCTTGACTTCTTAGAATACCTATCTCTTCTTTACTTGGTTTCTGGAGTCAGCTGAGAATATCTATGAGCAAGAGTATCTATTCTGTACTGATTTTGAGAATAAACATGGGGAGTCAGAATTGGAGGAAGGGGATGGATTACAAAAGAAAGAAAATAGCTCAAACTCTCAAGGAGCTTACACTCTTAAGTTACACTCAATAGTTGTCCTATTGCCAAACAATAGGATGAAAAGAATATTCAAATATTGGGATAGACATTGACTCAATGGTAAACATTTGCATACTTGTAAGTATCCTGGTAACAGTTTAATTTGTCAGTTTTTAAATGGCATTCCATAGATGTAGCCATACTGGCTGTATAACACATGTGGTTTTCAGAAAACTAATCCATTTATTTGATTCCCTCTAGAGAACTAATTCCAAGGTGTGCATTTTATCTATGGCTACACACAGTGATTCAATAAACTAGATAACTGTTAAATCTCGAATTATTTTTTGCCATGTAAGATCTGAGGTGGGATAATAATTGATTGCAAGGGTTCTGCCCCAACTGCGTTCTCTACTGATCTGTTGTCCTTGGCTTTTGGGGTCATGTAAAGAAAGAGGGTGGAGGATGGGATGTTGAGGGAGAAAGATAAGGGAATGGGAGGAGCACTCCTTAGGAGTTTGAACCCACCGGGTTGTGGAATTAGACACAGATTAGAGAACTTCCATTCCCCCAAGTCATTGGAACTATCATTGGAGTTAATAGATGCCACTATTTAAAGTCACCTCTTGGTTACCACACTAATGGAGCTAAGCAACAAGACAAAAATGCAAAAAGGATTTTTATTTGAATTTCAAATGCATGGTGTGATTTTGTTTTTCCTACAGCAGACATATGATCCAAATTGTATCTTACTCAGGACATGATTAAATTAGCTTGTATTACCTGAATCTACTCCTATTATAGTAGAGGTAAGTGGCTGAGGCATGAATGGAGAGACTGGGAAAGAATATTCTCAGATTTAAATTTTACCACACATGTCACATGTGGATAAACAAAAGTTCATTGGGCTAATTCATGGGAGAAGTCAAATGCTGAATTTTTAAGTATTTCAACAAGGACAATGAATAATGCAGTCCCCACTCCCACCAAAAACTAAATCAAAGCACCTTTTATCCATACTAGCACATGTGTTTGGTCCCAGTTGCCCAGACATTTGCCTGGACTGTCTAACTGACTTGAGTGATTCTGCCCCAGACTTCAAAATACCCTTGGGACAGGGCAGTGGAGATCCCTTAGGAAGCCTGACATAAGTTTTGCTGGTAGCCTATTCTTTCCAAAACCCAGTTTGTGGAATTGGGCTTTTAGGGCTGCAGTTTCTCCAGTGACCATTTCCCCCACAAACTCTTGGCCTCTGTCTTTTCTCTTGCAGCCTAGGTCTCTGGTTTGGACAAGTTCAGATGACCGAAAGCTACAGACCACTGAATGTTCACTGTGAGGATGACACTACCTGGCAAGAGTGGGTGGTTTCCATGTGAACTACTTAAGAGAAACACTCCAGAGTACATACTGACCAGTTTTCTTTAGTGGTTGAGGTACTTGTCTGAATTTCTTGGGGTAAAAATCATTTCCAGCAAGTCGCCAGTCTCATCTGGGTGCAAGGACAAGTCATTTTTTTTTCTGCATGTTTTCAATACACCCTCCTTGCATTGTCTGCACGTGGAATCGTCTCAGAAGTGTAACCAGGATGGCTTTCATCATCACCATGGCGATGTACTTCCCTGCACAGCCACGGGGCCCAAAACCAAATGGCTGAAAATACCTGTAAGGAACCTATGAAAATGATCAGACAATTAGCCAGGGTATTTAAGGCTAGAGTCATGCAGTCTCTGTTTGACTCTTCCTGAAAACACTGTTCAGTCAGAATGCTCTGTTTCAGGGTCTCAGCCATACTGCTTCTTCACTGAGATGAAGGACTGTCACTCAGATAAGCCCCTAGCTCTATCCAGTTTGATTCACTCATTGTTATACAGACCTAACCTTAGGCAGTCCCCAGTTTTGCTTTTCGCAATGTACTGGGGTAAAGCAATGCAGTTAGTCATATAAACTAGCTCTTTGGAGTGGCCACAGCTTTATTGCTGGTTTGCAAGTCACCAAGCAAAGATTGTTTTTGTATGATACTGTATAACCTGATGAAAAGGGAAAAGTTCAGGCCAGGATGTGTATTCTTGGCCTACCAGTGCATTTTTAATTATGCAGCAAATTGATATTTTTTTTGCCCATATTATAAACTCCTTATGGGTGGGGACTACATCTGTCTCGTCCACATCTGGACTTACATAGTACCCAGCATATAGAAGATGCTCAATAAGCTTTTGTTGTCCAGTTGATTGACCATGTGTGGCATTGCCTGAATTGCTTGAATAGAAACAGTATGAGTTAGAGAACTGGATTAAATAAGAGCATCTACCTATACCATATGCAAATGAAAAAAGAGGACACTGAAGGAACTATCTGGATAATTCAGATTAAAAAACACTGTTGTTTAAAATTTGACATAATGTAGACAGAATCTCCAGTGTACATCAGTTATGGGGGAAAAAAAAAAGGCTGACTCCTTTCTAATTACTGAGTCTTTGTAAGATACCTACTGCTTAGGGGGCCATTTGATGAACCAAAGGCAGACTGCCAAAACCAAATCTTTTGCTCTCGTTTGATTTCCATCTGAAGCAGTAGACTTTGCCTAGAAGATGCTACAGCTGAATCTATATGATGGCAAATGGATACAGTTAAATGGAAATTCAGTTGATTAGGTTTAAAAAGATTAGCCTTACTTTAGCCAAATTAATGGCCTGGATTTTTCCATTTTGACCTATTTTGTGGCCACCATGTAGATACTTCCCAGAGCTGGAGACCCAGCATCTTGGCTTGAGGACGAAAGTGGTAGCTGCTTTCCAAGCTAGGGGAAATATGTGTTCCTGGTGAGGCGGCAGAGGGGAACGAGTAAAAAGAATGAAATGTACATGGTGCAAACACAAAGAACCAGAGCAGATCTAACAGTTGACATTTTCGAGAGTGGCACAGTTGGTTTTAAGGAAGGGCTCTTACATTCTTCGCAAAGTTTTCAAGAGTAAATTCATTGGGCTTGGGGAAAAACTCAAGCCTATGCATTCTTCCAATATTCAGGATAATGTTAGTCCCCTTTCTCACTGGGTAGCCATCAATTATGTCATCTTGTAAAGCTTTGCGCATGACCAAGTCCACGACAGGCTGGTACCTCATGCTCTCATAAATGAAGTTTTCCACCACTTTTAACTTTTGTATATCATCAATCCTTATGTCTCTTTCACCTGTGGGAACAGATAAAAAGAACAAAGAAAGTAATGTTAGTTTCAATGTGTGATAGGCATTGAAGTTCCTATAGTTTTCATAGAACCTATAGTTTGCTCTTGGTCAAAAGAAAATTTATGACTGTGTTTCTAAAGCATAGATCCTAAATTAGAGGTTGTAAACCAGCAACTGGGGCCAAATATGTTATGCCAGGCCCACAGAGTGTTTTTTTTAAAAATTGAAATGTAAAGCCAATTATCTTAAAAATGAGGATTTCATAGAAAAGTCTGGATTTCTGGAAGAATCCGAAAACCTGGCTACACCAGTCCCACGTTCCCAGGTGGCAACGATAGGCCAAAGTTGAGGGACTGGTCAATGGCCCCTTTAAAGGGGGCATATACTATGCAGATAGATCACACCCAGCCTACCTCAAACATTAATCTCATCTTCCTGGCCTTGGAGTATTTGAGTTATTGTCCCCTACATTAAATTACAAGGGCCATTAATTCCCTTTCTTGGCCAGTGAGCAAAATAGCCACTGCAAACATCCTAGCAATGGATGCCTAGGCTGGGTCTGCTTAGTTAAAGTGAGATGCGAATTTAATTGGTTTCAGTAAATTTTTCTACCCTGGTTACTTGTGTTGTCATCTGCCCACAACAGGTCAGTAACAGTCCCTTACCACCTCCTCAAGAACAACCTGTTGAGGTAGAGTTGCATGAACTCGTCTCTCTCCACCATAATGAAGTAGGTGCCTCAAATCAGCCTCAGATGAATTGGGAGTGACAGACACCCACACTGTCTCAGATTGGCACTGGTCGAAGAGGCACAGATTACTTCCTTCCAGACATGACAGAGCATCAGAGCATTCTTAAATGGGCTGTCACTTTTGCAGAATAAAAAATGACTGAGTGTCCTGAGGCAGCCCCATGTCTTGTAATACTAAGTCATTCAGGAAAGGACTAGTTTGCTGTATAGCTTTTCATTGAACAAAGAAAGCCTCTTGATGTTTGGTCAGCTAACTCTTAACAGCCCACACACTGCTCGTTGCATGCTTAAGGGTCTAAGAGGGTATGGATATCTGGCATGGCAGGTAGAAGGGAAGGTGATGGAGAGGGTAGCTAGAGGCATTTGCTAGGAAGTAGTTACCATGTCTGTGTTTCTGGAGGGAGATGGAGGGAGCTCCTGTAAAAGTCTGAATGGCTCTGTGATTTTTCCATCTTTGCAGAGACCTGTTGAACTTTTAGGGGAACACGAAGGGGGACAAACACTTTTCACCTCTCAAGGAAAGTATATTAAAATTGTATTAAAGACTAATTGTCTCAAAAGCAACTTTCCTCCTTATTCCTCAAACTATATTTTCATTCTTCCCTCTTTCTTCACTCCATTTAGCTTGCTTGTTTTGCACTGTCTTGTTCACCGCTGGGCCCCTGAACCTAGTGCAGAACCTGATGGTAAGCACTTGATAAAACATTCTGAAATTTGGGGCCTAGATGTTATTCCGGCTCCTTGCTCTCTACCTGGCCCAGCAATTTTCCACCTACAGTGACTCATCTGCAGACCCCTTCTCTCACACACTTGACTATTCTTTGCAGTTTCTTCTTATTATCACCTATTTCAAGCAGTACTCAAGTGATTTTAAAAAGATGGTATCTTCCACAACCAAATAACTTGTTTCACAGGGACTGTGAAAGGTTAAGAGATAAAAGTCTACATCATTAATGATATCTCTTCCATTTGTAAGAAATGTGTTCCTAAAAAGATTACCCATTTGAAGAAAATTTCAAATAAGGAATTCTGTTTTCTCCCAGAGAGCAATTCTAATTTCTTATGAATGTGGTGACCTTTTTTTATGGAAGGCTGGTGATGTCAGGGTGCTGTGAGCAGGATGAAGCCAAGTGGGCAGGGCAGAGGCAGAGCAGGAAAGAAGTTGTGTTAGTGGAAAGCTGAGTGGGACCTGGTGGCTCCCCAGAGAGGGCAGAGGAAAAGAAGGAGCCAATGTACTCGATTTGGAAGGGAGAGGGACACTCATTATGCCTCTTTGCTATCATACTCTCTTTCTGCCACCAACTGGAAGTCCATTTGTGAATGGGCTGCTTGAAGCCCAGAAACACTGCTATGAATGACAGCAGTTTTCCTGGGTAGATCCAAAAGAGCCTTTTTAAATTGATAAGATGGGCAGAAAATTGTACATGATCCCACATTTTTGTAAAACAGGCAAACACAACCATATATGTTAGTATGTACACAGTAAAAGATCTTGAAGAATACACAGCAAACTATTAATAATGGTTGGCCCAGGGGAGTGGGAAAGAATCTGGGGAGGGTAGTGGAAAGGATTGGGGGGTGTCATTTTCTACCTTTTAAATCTCTTTATTATTTGAATATGAGCATGTATTATTTTTATAACTAAAAAAAAAAACAACAGAAGGAATGTCTTTTCAACCTCTAGTATAATCAAAGTGTGACAAAATGACTTGGTTATTATTATCCAAGAGAACCATTCTCTGTATTCTCTATAGTCTGTTGTTTTCTTATAAAAGATTTTTTAGTTGACATCATATTTTTAGGACATAAGAAACTTGGAATGCAGAAGGAATTGTTTTTTAAGCTCTATTGTTTATTTGATAAATTCTTACCAACAACAGTCTGGATTTCCTTCATTATTGCTTCTTCAACCTTAGGGTGCTTTGCAATGATAAATAGCATGAAAAACACAGAGACCGACATGGTATCAGGTGCTGCAATCATCATTTCCAATATGCACTGGTTCACATTCTCTCTTGTCAGGTCACCACGTTTCTGAACAATTAAAAGAGGGGAGAAAAATTGGAAAAGTGATTCTGAAAGTTTCAAAACAGGAGGGGAGTTAACACTCAAAGATCAACAACCTCAACAAAATGAAATCATAGAAATTACATGTTCTTGTAGTTGACTGTGACAATGTTCATCTGAAAACTAAATAGTTCAGTCAGTTATCTATGCGTTTAGTGTCTCCTCCCGCTGCCGTTGTCATGTTATGTACTATGTAGACACAGAGTAGTTTCAGTCTTAAAGGCTGGTGTTGCTACAATGTCTAACATGTAGTCTCTTTGGATTGGCTATTATAGATGCACTAGAGAAAATACTTAAAAGCAGAAATATGTAACAATTACAAGAGGGATGTACAAATGTACATACACATAGAGTCACACGCATATATTATGTGGGAATTACTGTTAGTTCAGGTCAGTACCTCGGCAAAAATCAACTGAGTGGCAAAATCCATGCAGTCTTCTAGTTTCTCTGCTGCGAAAATTTTGTGTCTTTTTTCTTCTATTAGAATTTCTAGAGCATCTTTTAAATCCTTGCTAGAAAAAAAGTCAAAATATAATTTATTAATTTATCCATACTCGGTTTAGACATCTAGCAAAACAGATACCATTGCCATTTATTTAAATTTAATAATCTGCTTTAATTGAAGCCATTAGTGCTCATGAATAAGTGAGTTTATGCTTTATTTCTATACAAATATGTTTAAATTGCATACCTCTTATACTTCAGGTTAAGCAATCAGGGTGAGCTAAATTTCCTAGATACTGGTAGTAGAATTAAAGCTGTGACCTCCAGTTAAATGTTAAAAACTGGTAACAAAAGACTAAAGCCAACCATGTTTTCTGATTTGTTTAGCAAGGCAGAGTGTTTAAGTCAATAAATAAAATTTTAAACCCCATGAATGGCTTTAGTGTGCCTTTCCAGTTTGCCACAGTTATCTCCATTTCCTGTTGTCTTATATCCACCATGCCCTCTTTTATTTGCCTATCCCTGAAGACTATTGCATTTGAGATTCCCGTTCTAGATAGTAAACTCAAGTGCACTGACCACGTATTATTCTCAGTATTTATTCTCATACCTTGCAGTTTCTGCCACCAAATAAACATTTGGTGAGTGAATGACTGGGTGCATGAAGACGTACATGAATTTTGACAGTATGGTTGAGGAAAGAGCACCTTGGACAGAAAGTTGGGTTCTAGTCCTTGCTATTCCCTTTCTTAGTAATCTGTGTTAAGTCTCTGAGCCTTGATTTTCTTTTAAAATGAAGGGATCAGACTAGATGAACAATAAGGCCACTTTAAGATCTAAATTCTGTTATTCTTGCTCTGGCGTTCCATGTATATGTTTGTGTTTAAGTGTCTTGCTCCCTGATCCCAGGGAACCATTTTCTGTGTTCTATTAAATGCATAATGAATCTTTCTTTCAAATTATTATTGACATGGTCAACTATACACTGTTGATGTTGTTGACATAAATAGCCTCTATGTTTACTTTTTTTAAGCTCCCCAATTTTTTTTTTTTTTTTTTTTTTTTTTGCATCTCAGGGAAGATGTTCAAACATTTTGAGAAATATTCTCTTCAGGATGGTAACTGTGTCATTTTAAATGAGGATGCCGTCTATTATGTATCTCTGTGAGTGTGTCTGCAGACACACACATATCCAGATATATACCAGGAATATATTCATATCCATTCATCCATCCATTCATACAGCAGATATTTGTGGATCATCTACAATGTATAAGGAACAGATATTCATTCAGGTGGTAGACTTTGGTGCTCCCTTCCTGGTGGGCTGAGAGTAGCCCTAACATTTCTGCCTGAGCACTGGCCCCACAATTGTTTGGGAGGTGTTGGAATGCTCTTAGACTCTGAGTTCATAGAAGGTCCCTTGATGGAACTGCAGCCACTACTGAGTATCCACTTCCCCCCTGAGCCAGAATGCAAGATTTTACATGAGAGATCTATGAAAATGTCCATTGCTATCCCTCCTATTCAAGTTAGGTGTGTCTGAATTCATATGCCCTTGAAAACTGAGGATTTGAAAGTTTTCAAGAAATAAGAAGTCTCTCTGACTTACAAAACGTGTTACAAAAATGCATCTGTGAGTATGTTTGTAACTCTGAATGCATTTTGCACCAAAACAGTGGTGGCTAAGTTATAAGCTCAGCTCACAAGTGACTATTTAAGATATTTTGTGGCTGAAAAGCGTTACATTTGCCAAAATGAAAAACAGAAAATAATACCATTTGTAATATTAAGAATTAAAAGAGGTAAAAATATAAAATTGAGTAAATAGAGGTGGGGTAGATGTCCCAGAATCTTTTCTATAAGGATTTTTTGAAAGTATTGACATTAATGCAAGGGCACAGGCAGGGAAGATTAAATGATTTCTCTAGGTCTTTACTGTTCTGGAATGTAGGAGATGTAAATGAGTGCATTAACCATTGGCAAATATAGAGAGAGGGGATGCTAATTTCTACAGAAACCCAGGAGAAACCATCAAACAGTCTCATGCAATAAGTCTCTTTCAGTCCTCTGGCCAAGACCAAGGCTAATCTAATGACCAAGAACTGCACATTGAGATTCTCCAGAACACCACCACCAAATTTGACACAGTAAAGAGATGAGTCCTTTATCTAATTGATTCAAGTCAGCCACAGTAAACTCTGATGGAAACTGAATGAGTTGTCTAAAAAGCCAAGTGTCCAAACCATCCACCTAATAATCATCAACCACAAGAGAACATACAAAGCAACATCAAGTTGGCTTCTTCTCTAGAAACTTAATATTGCTGAATTTCAAAATCCACAAACGAGGCAATGTTGTCTTCAAACAAGTTTGGGGACTTTTTAGAGATGGAGGATTTAGGATAGTCAAGAATATATAGGGAAGATATGAACATAGGGAAGGGGAAAGCTAATATATTTAGTTATATGCTATGTTTTGTGCTAATTGCTCCACATATATGATCTCATTAACCTATACCTCCACTCTGGAAGGTAAGGTATATTTAACTTTAAGTAACTTCCCAAGGCCATTTAGTTACTAATTGATGGAGACAGGATATAAACCAGGTTTGTCTGCCTCCAGATTCCATGGGTGTTCCACTGGTGGTTAGAGGTGGCAGTGTCTAGTAGCTGGTCACTTGTACTCTTAAAACCCATTGATTAGCCTGCAGGCCATTGGGCATTTGCCAATTTTCTGCTAGATTAGTCTAACACCAAGCAAAGCCATTTAATGACAGTTTCAAAGTTCCCCAAAGAAACAAGATATAAAACAACAACAAAATTAACCATTTTGTTAAAGACTTCATTCACTATGAAAAAAAATTTTTGAGACTATCATAAACTCCTACAAGTTGAATTATGCTAAATTCATTCAGAAGCAACACAACTGTAAGTTGACTGTTTCCATTTTTCCAGACGTGTAGAGGGTTTTTTTTTTTTTTTTTGCATAGAGGGTTTTGATAGATAAGATTGATATGGTCAGCCAACCCTTCTTTTCAATTCACAATATAATATGATGCAGTGTCCTGGTTCCAGAGATGACTTTCTCAGACCACACACTCGGCCTCCTTGCTGAGAAACGGCCCCAGCGAAAGGATTCTTTTACTCTTTGGCCTGGCTGCTTGCAGACAGATTGCTGTAAGAAGAGTTTCAATAGCATCTTAACAGCTCCCTTGTGGGCTTTGGAGAGCTGAAACCTTGCTGAAGAGGCCAAAAATAGCAAAGATAGTGAAAAACAATCTAGTCTCACTCATAAATCTTCCCAACTTGTGTTACTTACACAGATTTTTCATATTTTTTGTATAGCCAAGAAATCTTAAAGAAGATGTCTGGTTTGAGAAGGAGAGCTTGCCATGCATGAAAATAACCCTGGATTTTAACCACGATGGCAGTTTCTGGAAAAAAGAGAGAAAAAGAGCAAAGCAGTTGAGCAAAGTTTGAGTCCAAGAGTGCTTGGAGCAGAGAACAGTCCTTGTAGCTTCTCCTACCAATCTGGGTTCTAAGCTGGGTAAGGTTCCACCTTCATTGGATGTTTCAACTATATGACTAACTACTACTGGACAATCCATCACTAATTCATTCTACTTGGCACCTAAATTGGCCAAATTAACCAGAGAGTTGCCAGGTTTAAATTTTGCTTTTCAGATATAGCCTAGAAACTCACATACCCGCCTTTGGCTGAGCCTCCAAATTCCTCCTGTTTTTCTAGACAATGAAGAATAAGATGGAGATTAGTAATTATGGTTGTTACAGCCTCAACTCTGGCAACTGGATAGGGCAAAGAGCCCTGCCACTCTGCTGTGGTAGATAGCCACATTTTCACTTCATTTGGTGTTGGGTAAGCAAAGCCATTAAATGGACAATCTATGCTGTGTACACATTCTAATTAATAGCCCCTGATTGTATACTCATCTCATAGTGCCTTATTCATTTTTTTACAACATTCCTCACATAGCTTTCACACTTATTTTCAGTCTGAAGTTTAATTCATCTTAGTATCTTTAATGTCAGATCCTGCACCTTGTGCATCATCAGCTCCTAATGAATGTTTCTTAATTAATCTGAATATGAGAGGAAAGAACACCCCTGCTTTTCTCCAGTTATTCTGGGTCAATGCACAGAAGAGAAGGGAGAAGATAATTTATTTATAACTGCTAAATTCCAGCCATGGTTCTAGGTACTTTACAAAAGAGAATTCATCTGATCCTTACAGTCTTGCCAGAGAGGTGATAGTGTCATCATTTTGCAAATGAAGAAACTGCAGTTTAGTGAAAGTAAGAACTTTGCCCAACACCAGACAGCCAGTGTGACGGGCAGGCCCTCTGGCTGGAGGCCATCCTTTCCAACCTCTTGGAGACGTCCTTTCCTCTTTGTTACATTTGGATTGCTCAGGCACATTGAGAATTTGACAAGGACTGAGTGAGAAGGAGGGAAATAGACGTATCTTTGTCTGTGTTATATAGGTCCTCTAGTTTCACATACGGTAATGGAGAGACTTACAATTCCTTTTACATGATCCTTCCTAATAACCAAGAACGGGGGTGGGGGGAACTACAGGCAGAGACTTATAAAATACATGCCTGCCTAACTTTAGGAGAGATCTATACAGAACAGGAAAGCTGGGAATGGGGTCTCTGCCTGAAAGATTAGGTGAGAGGGTGTGACTAAAAATTCTCAGTGAATTGAGGTTTCCATCCAAATGACAATCAGATGAGGTTTCTAGGACTATTGTAAGTGGTTAAAGAGCAGGGGAGATGAGGCATTGAATGCTGGAGAGGAGAAAGGTACTGCTCATGGCTTGTCTTTTTACCAAATGTAAATCAGGCAGCATGTATTAAATAAAGCTCAGCTGGTTGGGCAAGCATTTAAATTACGCATTGTTCCCTCTCCCTGAAATGCTTTTCTCCCATATCTGTGCATGGCTCATAGGCTCAATTCATTTAGGCCTCATTTAAAAAGAAGCCTTTCCTGACATCCTCTCTGTAATAACCATGCCCACTCCCACTGCCCCTTCCACTTTCTATCATCTCTTTTTTTTTGAGGCACTTATCATTGCCTAATATAATGTTATATATTTATTTGTTTATTGTCTTTATCCTGCACTGAAATATAAGCTCCTTGAAGGCAAGAACTTTGTATCTTGTTCACTGCTCTATCTCTAGAACCTAGAACAGTGCCTTGCATAAATAGGTAATCAATAAATATTTGTTGGACGATTGTGTGAATCAGTGAACACTGCTGAAAATTAATTCAGGAATAATTATATTAAACTGGACATAATTAATGTCAGCAGAGAGAAATTAATCCAAATGATTGATGTTTGTTCTTTGGTGGTAGTGGAGTTGTGTGTACATGTTTTCATATTCACTTCTGTGTTATAGTGAAGAAAGTAGCTTTTTATCTGGGTTGCTGTAAATATTAAATGAGAAACCGTTAGGTGAAGCACTTTTTCTACTGCTTGGTGCATAATAGATACTATGTAGCGATTTGCATCATTTCCGTGTAGTATTTAGCAATTATCATTTCCATCAGCAGCAACAGCATCACCATGGTGAGCATATAGATAGAGTCAAAGTTTTCCTACTTAGTAGCTTTATGATATACAAAATAATTTACAAAATATATCTGGTGGCAGGTTTTATTAATGACTGAATGAATTGATCACATTTGTTAAGTTGCTACTGTGTGTAGAATCTTACTTCTCAGAGCAATGAGGAGAGATTCAGAAGAAACAGAAGATGGTCTCTATTTTATAGAAATTTATATATTGTAAGTGAATGAGAGAGAGACCCTAGGAAAAACCTTTAGGGGAATACATAGAAATATTTAAACAAAAGTAATGTATGGACAAGCCCCCTTCTTTAATAAAGACAGGTTATCAAGTCACGAGAATGAAAATGTCAGTACCGTCCAAGGGGATCCCCAAGAATAGCATGTTGGAGGTGTCCAGCATGATGCGCCGCATGAGGGTCAACACATCGACATATCCCGCCTCACTGGTGACCTCCTCCAACCTGTCCAGATGTGTTTTGATGGATTCAACACAAATTGTCACCATCCGCACAAGGCCAGGGCCAGATAGAGCTGAAGGGTATGCATCAAAGAGTAAGCCACTACCAACTCCAGAGTACACACAAATAGGCTATTTTGGCTTTTATGTTTAGAACTTAATTATCCACGAATTTTAAGCCAACATCTTGACTGAAATTTTTATATTCTTTGAACTCTTTGTATTCTCCAGTTTTCTATAAGTATGTATCACCTTTATGATTAAAATTAATTAAATGTTATTTTTAAAAAAAATCTGTTCAAAATCAGACTTTTCTTCATGCAAACCATTTATGAGACTGCAATCGAAACATTTAGTACTTCCGATAAATCACAAATCAGTGATTTTTCATATTTATTGTATACTTTTCCCTCTAAAGATAACTTGGATTTGATCATGGTCATATTTATTCTATGTTTCAATAGGTGGCTGGATATTACTACATAACTAGTCAAATTGGATCTTAAGTATTTGATCTGAGATGCTTTCTGGTTTTAAGTCATATCTGTAAAATGCTGTTCTTACGAATCGCCAAAAGTGCCCTTCTTATTAATTTAGTTTTATTTTCAGGCCACTTCCAGATTTATTTTACTCAGCCAAAGGCCTAATAGCCAAGTACTTCCTTGTTTGTTTAGCGGTCTTCCTCACTGGACCAGAAACTCTTTAAGGGCAGGGGCAACCTATTATAACCATTTGTACTGCAAGTCCATGGAACATGGTGGCATTTGATATATAGTCACCAATACAGGAATGAATGGGTGAATGAAACAGCTACAGTGAACTGGTTCAGAGCTTACCCTTCCTGACTGGTAGATGGTCTTCCATGAAAACTGAACTCTTAAAATCCCCCTTTCTCTCTTTGTTCTAAGTTTCTTTAAGCTTCCTTTAGGAGCAGTCTCTCTTTCTTATATTTTATATTGTTCAGACTAGCTGTAAAGTCAGAATCCTTGAAATGAGATGAAAAATCCTGAGGAACTTTGTAGGCATAATTCCAGAAGGTTCTTCTCTCTCTTATCCCTTCTTACCCCCCAGAAATAATAAGTTGAGCTTCAGAATCCCCATATCTGAAAGCAGACTTGGCCTATGAGAAAGGATGCCTGAGGAGTGGTTCTAGGCTCTTAATATTTCTATATATGTGAAAAGGAAAGTTGAGGTGGGAGCATATTTCTGATAGTAGGAAGGACTTGGCATATTCAACCAGGATGTTGTACCCTGGGTAACTATCACACTGCAAGTGGAACAAATGATTCCTTTTGGCTCAAACCTCTGTGCGGAAGGGTTGGCTTTGAATATCATTAGTGGTTTTCTTCCAGGTTTATGCAAGATTTGCTTTTCTGTCCAAGAACTGGAAGCCACATTTCAAACACATAAAGAAAATGTAGTATCATTGCTTATAGACAGATATGATATAGACATGATCTTAATTTTAAAATGTGCTAAAAGCTATTGAATCTGTTCAGGTCAAAAGAGAATTGAGCAAGTAATTGGCAAATTCCATCGATATAGACAACTCTTTTAGCAGTTTCGGGAAACACATCCTATTTCTCACTCCTTTCCCCATCACCCCAGTCTAAGTGGCACTTGACTCTTTCTCCACAGACACACCTAGTAAGTCAATACTTCCAGTAACCTTATTATTTTAGATATCAAAACTAATCCCAAGCTTTCTACTCTTTCAGGAAAACCAACAAGGAGTCTAAGTCTAAAAGATACATCAAGAAATGCTTGGAACTCTCATTTTTAAAAATGTCAGGCACCACAGTGAATTTTCAATAGGCAATTATCCCACTATTTTTTGGTATTTAATTTGGGTCCAGTTTTGTAGCATTTTTATTAGAAAATCTGGTCTTCCATATATAGGGGTAATTAAATAAATCATGAAGTCTTTTGATTAATTTCCAAATAATGTAGATTCTACTCTTTTAACATCTCTTGTATCTCTGCACCTTTTCCCCTCCATCTGCTTCAATTTTGTGTCCTGCTTTACTGCAGTAGCTCTTGACTATTCTCATTGCTCATATTCATGCTTCCTTCTAGTTTTTCATTCACTGCTGCCAGAGGGGTTTTTCTAAAACACAAATATGTTCATGTGCTTAAAGTCATTAGTGATTCCCCATAGCTTTTGCGATAAGCTCACTGCCTTGGCTTAGCACAGGGGTCTTTGGTGATCTGGCTCTGCCTTTCCCTTGACCTCAGTCCTGCATGTGTCCATGAAGATGTCATGCTCCTTGCACATGCCGTGCTCATCTGTCCTTTCTACCATTGCAAATCCTATTCTTTCCTCCTTGAATGCCTTTCCTTGTCACACTTTATTACTTTAGATAGCTTTTACCTTCTTGCAAAATTCGTCTTAAGCATCAACTCCTCTGAAAAGCCTCCCTTGACCCCTCAGGGTGCTTTAGATGGCCCATTTATGTGGGCTCTGTAGCACGCAGTGCACATCTCTAGCATGACCCATCACCTGGTGCTGTATTTGGTGATGTGTTGGTTTGTCAGCCCATCCCCCTGTTATGAATTCTTCAAGAGCAGGCACCATGTCTTATTTGTCATTGTATTTTTGGTACCTAGTTCCATAATGAAAGCATAGTAGTTGTTTAAACAAATGGATGAATTTAGAAATTCTATGAGTTCTTGCATATGAAGGTAAAGGATATTGGTATGTGGAAGTTAACTGCTCCTGTATATTCCGAATACACCTAAGCAAAACAACAGAGTAAAAATAAAACTTACATTTCCATAGGATCTTACAGTTTTCAAAGCATTCTCTCATTTACTGTTCACAACAACCCTAGAATATAAGTTCTGTAGTATCTATTACCTCTTATAGATAAGGAAACTGAAGTTCAGAGGGGCTTAGTAACTTGCCCAAAGTTATGTAGTTAATAAGTGGCAGAGCAGGGACTTAAGTCCACAACCTACAACCCTGAGTCCTATACACTTTCCATTAAGCAATTCTATACTTTTGTAAGGCATAAGGGAATTGATGTGTTCTATCATGAGTGGTAGGCAGAAAATAACCCCCCAAAGTTATCCAGGTCCTAATCGTCAGAACCTGTGAATATATCACCTTATATGGGAAAAGGATGTGATTAAGGTTAAGGACCAAGAGTTGGGGAGAGTATCCTGGATTATCCAGGTGAGCCCAGCCTAATCAAGTGAATCCTTAAAAGCAAAGAACCTTTTCCAGCTGAGGTCAGAGTCAGAAAAAGACACAATGAAGGGAGGAAGGGCCAGAGAGATGTGACTTGAAAAGGATTTGACCTGCCTTTGCTGGCTTTGAAACTGGAGGAAGGAATGTGGGTGGCCTCTAGAAGCTGGAGAAGGCAAGGAAATGGATTCTCTCCTAGAATCTCCAGAAAAGAAGGCAGCCCTACTGACACCTTCATTTTGGCCCACAGGGCCACTGTAAAATTTTTTGACCTACAGAATTGTAAAATAATGTGTTGTTTTAAGCAAGTAAGTTAGTGGCAGTTTGTTATGGTAGCAATAGGAAACTAATGTAATGGGGCTGTCTGCAATACAGCTATGCTGAATCTTGGTGTTGGGCAGCTCTATAGAAGGGAGATCAACACTCAGCTGGGACAGGCATGGCTTTTCCCTGCTTTAGCAGCCATGCAGGAAGAGTCTAAATTCAGTACGGAGGCTGGCTGGAGGGAAGAATATCACCAGTTCACAGTCAAATCAAAGATCCATCTAGTCCCAGATTCCATCCCTGACAAGGTTTCCAGGACAGGATTATCTTCCTTGATGACAATGTCAAAGGTTGATCATGTATAACCCCTGTGGTGGTTTGAAGCTGTTATGTACCCCAGAAAAGGCCATGTTCATTTAATCCGTTCCCATGGGTATAGACCTATTGTAGGTGGGACCTTTTGATTAGGTTGTTTCAATTGAGATGTGACCTACCTAATTCAAGGTGGATCTTAATCCTTTACTGGAGTACCTAATGAGAGAGACAGAGAGAAACACACAGAGAGAGCTCACAAAGAGAGAAACACCTAGAGAGTTTGGAGAGGAAAGCCCTGGTAAAAGCAAGCAAGGACCCACAGAAACTGAAAGAGCCAGAACCTGAAAGCAACGAAACGTGGGAGCAAAGGACTGGCAGATGCTGGCTATGTGCTTTCCCATGTGACAGAGGAACCCTGGATGCCAGTGGCCTTTCTTCAGAGAAGGTATCATCCTGTTGATACCTTAATTGGGAATTTTCGTGGCCTTAGAACTGCAAATTTGTAAACCAATAAATCCCCATTGTAAAAGACAACCCATTTCTGGTATATTGCTTTCTGGCAGCCTTAGCAAACCAAAACATCCCCCAAAAGCTTCATTTCAGCATCATATAGTAAAGGCTCACTGGATGAGACAGTTTGGGATTGGGTCTCTTTTCTTCCATTACTAGCCATATTGCCTGGTCATAAATCACAGTGTCTCTTAGGACTTCATTTCCTCAACTGTAAAACTCAGAGGCTAGATAAGATAATATATACAGATCCTTCCCAGTCTAAAATTCTTTGATTTCATTCATGAATTGCTTTCTGCTAAAACATCTGTGCTGTCAGTCAAAGACTGAGCAAACACATTGTTTAGGCTTCTTTAAATCAAATGTGATTAACACACTAAATTCTTAATTGAAATGATTCTTATAACTCCATGTCTTCTTCACTTCTATAAAATTGCTCTGTACATGAACAAAAAGAAAGAATTTGTAGTGATTAAACAGGCAGGATGTGCGGTTGTATCCCAAGCCTCTCTCTATTAAGGTTGGAATCTTGCACAAGTTATTTAACCTCTTTGTGTCTTAGATTTTGTATGTAAAATGTAGGTGATACGTATTTACCACATGAAGTTGATGTGAGATTAAAGTATTAAGTTCTTAGAACAATGCCTACAATGTAGTAAAAACATAATGAATAGTAGCTATTCTTCTTACGATTATTTCAAAACTATGAAAAAAGCAGAATTTAAGATATGATTTTGAAAAAAAAGGCACATCCATAGACAGAAGATCAGCATGTAGCCAGGTACCTGCTTACCTTTTATAAAGAAAGGTCGGATTGCTTTCCAGAGGGCTGGATTATTGTTAAATATGATGCCGTTTTCATGCATGCCAATGCACTGCAACCCAAGTTTGCTACCAAATCGGGAGCTGTAGTGACTGTGCTTCATTATGTGGAACATACTTGAGGACCTGAAAAGAAAGCAAACCTTGACATTGATTTTGAAGGGTTAGGAGAACTGATGATGATGCATTTGTCTACTAGGCTCTCTTAGCAAATGCACATTAATCCAAATGCGAGCTTTCTAGTGTTCTGGTTGAATAAGCATGTCTGTTAGCATGAGAACATCCTTCCTCCATTGACACATTTCTACCTACTGGGTCCATGTTCAAGCATCACTAAAGATAGATAGACACACGCATGCATGTGCGCACGCACACACACATACCCTTATTTCCCTCTGTTTTCTAATTCCAAGTCCCCAAAATACTACTCACTACTAGGGTTGAGAGCTCACGACTGTTCAGCTGAACCCTCAATACCATGAGAGCCATGAGAGCCTGCAGCTTTGCAGGCACCATCTGGCAGCACTGCAGACAGTGCCACTCCCTGCAAGAGTGAGCCTCAGAATTGAGAGTTGCAGTTGCTGGAATTGCTGAAGTCTTACTTCTTTGGTTTTGAACCAGCAATTCTGCCTAGTCCTGCCCATCCTCCAGAGTCTCTAGTCAGGCCTAGCCCCTCCAGGGGGTTATCAATCTAGGTTTGAAGGATGTCTCCTTGGGCACTTCTTCTGGCCCTGGGCTTGGCTGGCTGGGTTGGGCTAGGGAGGCTTACTGTGGTGGCAGCAGCAGCTATCTCTGCATTCCAAGCAAGACACATCAAGGTCTCCAGGGTCACAGGGTTCTCACATGATAGAGGATGTGGAGAGCCATTAGATAGCCCTTGATATGGCCATGCTGGGATCTTGCCAATAACCCAGGCTCCATCGAACATCCCAGCTCCTCCTCTCCTGTTTTGCTTTCACACTCAGCTTTGGCTGCCCAGGAATAGAGGAACTAGGAAGGAGGAGGGCACAGCTCCTTCTTTCTCTCCCTTCCCCACCCATTTCCTCCTTGAGGACCTGCTTCCTGCCCTAATATGGAGTATGAAGAGATACCGAGAGTTATAAAAACATTATAAAATTCTAGCTGAAGAAGTCATGGGGGTTACACATGTGAAGAGAATACTGTCTTCTCAGGACAGTGGTACAGAATTCCTTTGTAGAGAGAGACTCCCTTTGTTGAGATGTTTTGTTAGCCTGCAGGCATCGAAAGAAGAGGAAGTTTCTTGCATGATAAGTGATGGTGGACAGACTGGATGGTGGGTGCAGTTGGCACTAGGGGAAGGAGAAGTGGAATGAGCTGGGATGAATGGCACACTTGGTGAGGATGTGTTGGTGGTAGAGGGCTCTTGGTTCATAGTCTAGCCAAAGAGGTTGTGCCAGTTTGAGTGTATTGTGTCCCCCAAACGCTGTTATCTTTGATGTAATCTTGTGTGGGCAGACATTATCAGTGTTGATTAGATTGTAATTCTTTGAGTGTTTCTGTGGAATGTGCCCCACCCAGCTGTGAGTGATGACTCTGATTCAATAATTTCCATGGAGGTGTTGCTCTGCCCATTTGGGGTGGGTCTAAGTTCAGTCAGTGGAGCCATGTAAATGAGCTGACGGACAGAGGGAACTCAGTGCAGCTGTGAGTGACATTTTGAAGAGGAGCTACAGCCAAGAGGGACACTTTGAAGAACGCACTGGAACTGAGAGAAGAGCTTCAGCTTGCAGAGACATTTTGGAGACGGCCTTTGAAAGCTGACTTTTGCTCGAGAGAAGCTAAGAGAGGGCAGACGCCCCAAAAGCAACTGAGAGTGACATTTTGGAGAGAAGCTGAAGCCTAGAGAGGAACATCCTGGGAGAAAGCCATTTTGAAACTAGAACTGTGGAGCAGACGCCACCACGTGCCTTCCCAGCTAACAGAGGTTTTCCAGACACTATTGGCCATCCTCCAGTGAAGGTACCCAATTGTTGATGCGTTACCTTGGACGCTTTATGGCCTTAAGACTGTAACTGTGTAACCAAATAAACCCCCTTTTATAAAAGTCAATCCATTTCTGGTGTTTTGCATTCCGGCAGCATTAACAAACTAAAACAGAGGGACTTGGGGAGAAAAGAATGTCTGTTGGGAATTTTTGAAATTGAGAGTTGTGGGATTTGTGATATAAACTCTTTCTTCATATACCAAGAGAAAAACTAAGAAATGCTAAGGGTGACTGAATTTCTTGTGGAAAGTGGAAAGGGGCTGAGGTTGGAAAATAGGTTAGTGTGGGACCCAGATGGAAGCAAAGATTCAGGAGTTAAAAAGCTATGCTGCTAACTTTGCATGGGAAGTAGGATGGAAGGTGTTTGAGGACAGACAAGAATGGTGTTCACCATCAATGGATAGAGAGGATAACGATCGTGACACATGCGTGTTTATGTCTCCATTGTTTTGATAAATGGCAATATCGCAGACTTAGAGTGACTGAAAGACCAGATAGAAACACCAGTTGGAGAAATCAAATGAGATGAACTTACCTAAAGATACAGAAGGAAGTCAGTGCAGACAGGAAAAGAGGCAGAGAGAATAGCGCAAAAAGAGGTACAAGTATTCAGACCCCAAAATCCTCAGTTGGAGGGGTGCATAGTTGGATGATCAGGTTGGGTGAGTGAGGAAAGAAAGGTCATATCTAATCCGCCTTCCTGCAAGCCCAGGCTTTTTTTATACATAGCATCAGAGCAGTCAGGGGCCACAATATCTGAGGCACAGGTCCCTCAACTGTCTCAGTGATGCTGAATATGCAAGAGAACCACAAAGGATATGGTTTGGCACATTCAGGCATAGACAAGGATCTCATTTATTACCCTCTGACTCCCTAAGCTAACAAAGCATGTTCCAAAGTACCCAGCTCACGTGAGAGGCATGATAGCCAGCCCTAAAGGTTAGACGGCCTATTTCACAGCATTTACATGTGTTTAGCACAGCTAAATACAAATTCCCCTTACTAAAATGCAAGCATATGCAAATTGACTTTTCTTTATATATTTTTCTGCAACTTCAAAAAAAAATGTCCATTTTAGTATATAATTCATTTTTCTTGGAGATAATGAGAAAAAGAAAGGACAGGGGTTTGGGAATTAAAAAGGGAGGCCAAGTAGTTAGTAGAAGAGTAGAGGTGTTCTGCAGTGCAACTATGAGCAAGATGAAGAAAGCTGAGGCAGGGTAAGCTGTCCTTCATCTGTATTTCAGCCATATTAACAGGGCAGGAGCCAGACCATGTATAAAATTTGCCCACCCCATGTGCTCTGGTGGGAATCTGTCTTGGGCAGAGCTAAAGCCATACAACCTTTGACACTGGACTTGGGAACTTAACCCCTCGGTTCTGCTAGGTCAGTTAAATATAGATTCTCCACAGCTTTTCCCACCTCAAGATTGGAAGTTATCCCAGGACCAGGGTGGAATCCAGAGGCAGGGAACATAAAATTAGAAAGGGACTATACACTTGAGTGGGGGGATAGAAAGAAAATCTGCACATTACTGCAAGAAAGCCAAGTATATTTATAAGTCTCTTTGGTATTGTAAGGGAGGGAGAACCTGAACATTCTCTGGCGTGCAAATGGAAAGCAATTTCATGGTACCCAGTACTGCAAATTCATAATGGGTAAAATGTCTTTGGTGTTATCTTTGTTTCGGCTGTTGTTGTTACTTAATATCTATACAACCTTTCATATGTTCACTGCAACTCCTCTGGAATATTTCTCATTTGCAGATTCTCCTACTTTGGAAGTTTTCAGAAAACACAACTCTCAAGGATGGAGAATGGCTACTGTGTTACACACAATTGGTTCAAACTGGGCTGGAGTGGCTGCCTTCATTAACACTTGCTCTTCCCTCTCAGAGTTGACACTTGGCTTCTAAAAGGATGACTTTGCCTTAGTGAGGATGTTCAGTTAAGGCCTGCTAAATAGATTTCCATAAAAGACGCTGGGCGAAAAAAGCTTTGCTCTGCCTGAATGAATTAGACTGTGAACTATGTATTAGCCACTCACTCACGCTCATTATGTGCTCCATTGTCCTATTTTAAACTTTAAAAGCGACCCCTTGAAAGTATAGCAGTGCCAAGAAATGAGAATAAAATATATAAATTCTTTACATAATATTTATTTCAGGAAAAAAATCCTATTTTCATATAAAAAAGCTATCTATCACATCAAATATCCTCTTGATTTGAGTCCAGATTATATTCATCAAATGATCCCAAGTTTTGGACGAGTTTTCCTCTTCCGAGTAACAAAAACAAAAGCTAAAATCCAGATGCTTCTGTTTGCATTCCAGGGAATTACTTTGACTGACAAATAGTTTAAAAGTTTTTTCCTGTATAGAAAAATAATGCCATAGGAAGGGCTGAAATTCTTATTAATAGATTGGAACACTCTAGCTTTTCTTGCTTTCCCCACCTTATTCTATAATTAAAACAGATTAAGTGATTTGTATACTCTGTTCACACACTCGAATCTAATAATTTTAAGCACTTAAAGGTCAACCAGAACACTATTTTTGTGAACTTGTGTATACACGTTGTCTATTTCTTTTGAAGAATTGTTAATTAAAAAAGAAAACAAAAACCCCAAACAGAAAACAAACCCAACTAGTGTTCCTTAGTTAATAAAAGGTAACTTTTTAAATCAGTGGCCGTCAGAGGGCGCCAACATCTCAGCTATTTTGAGTCAGAGGCTAAGCCTTGGCAAGGGACAAAGCAGACAAAGCAGAAGTGATTTCCACAGTGAGCAAAATGTGACTGGCCACAGAAGACCAATTTAGAACAAGGTCATTAACCAAAAACTAGGTTAGATTTTTCTAACCAGAGTAAAAGGGAAAGTGAAAGAGAAAAGATTGGTGATGAACTGAGATCCCAGTCCTGAAGTCCTCCTGCACTTAAGACCATAGTAGAGACCTCATTCCTGCTGTGTGGCAACCCTGTAACGCTGGTGAGGGGAAAGTTGTACTGACAGGAATTTCTCACCACAAGGAGAGAACTCTGAAGGGAGAGTAGGTAGTGTAAATTGTCTGGTCACTAGAGTCATTATTCTTCCTTAAACATGACTAAAGTCAAAAGGCATGGCCAAAGATTGCAAACCCATTGTCTATCAAAAAAAAAAAAAAAAAAAATTGGCAGGAAACAAAACTTGTTAGATGGTGAGGAGGAAGGCACGCTACAGTTCCCAGTTTAAACAACTCATACCTGTGGCCAAGTCCAAGCAGGCTGTGCACTAGAAACACAGAGGAGGCAATTAATGGGATAATTGTATCAAATATTTATAAAACACTTGCTTTGTGTAGAGCTGTTCTGTGCCTTTGCCTAGGCTCCATCAATCTTACCACCTTTTCACTGTCCTTTGCTCCTCTAATATCCTCACTTACCCAGCTTAAATTCTAGGGTCGCTGCAAGAGAAAAACTGTCTTTATAATAGAGAGATCTCGCTGTAACACCCTAACTGGGTAATCAAATTTAGCATCACTTATAGTGGGAGAACCTGTTACTGTCTCCTAATGTGATGCAGTTGAAGTGACTGTTCAAGCACTTAGTCAATATATCAATGATGAATTATTAAAGAAATGCTTAACCAGAATCTTACTGAGCCTTTAGACTTAAATTTCATTTACAAGAAATACAAGGAATAGAGGAATATGTTAAATGATACTGTGATGAAACAACGAGAGAAATTCAGAATGTGGGATATACTATATGAGACAGCTGACCCAGTTCTCTTCAAAAGGTCATTGTCATGGGAAGAATGTGGGGGCACTGATCTCAACTTTTCTGTTCATTGAAAAATTTTCTTAATAGAAAGTTAGAAGTTTTTACTGTTGATCATTTAAATTACTCTTTTCCATCCATTCTCAACTTCCTTGGCTCTTTCCTTACTTTGTCAGCCATGGTTAAATTTAACTCTTAGCTTGCTCATCTGAGCTTGCACCTGGTAGCTGAATGGAACTGGGGGAAACACTGTCTCTCTCTGTCTCTCTCTGTCTCTCTCTCTGACAGGTCTAGGTTTAAATTCAAGTAGGTCCTTACTGCAGCTGGCAGTTCTACATTTCACTAGTCCATTCACTCCCTCACTTTAGAAAACTATTATACCCCATCCCCTGTCTCTTCAAATGTTCTGCTTCCACCCTGCTCAATCTCAGCTGAAGACTTTATTTTCAATTTTACTGAGAAAATAGAAGCAGCTAGAAGAGAACCTCTGCAAGTTCCAACTACCAGGATTTAGATTCTATGCCCATATATTCAACTTCCCTTCCCATTACTGTGGACAAACTTCCATATCCATATTCAAGGCCACCCTCTTCCACTTGTTCTCTGGACCTCTTCACAATCTCTATAATTGTTCATTCCCGTCACCACACACATGCTGTAACTCCCTTGATCTTGAAAAACAAAACTCCTTTGACCCCACATCCCCCTTAGCTACTGTTCCGTTTCTCTGCATCTTTTATTGCAAACTCCTTGGAAGAGTGTCTATACCTGCCCTTTCCAATTCTTCTTCTCCCATTCTCTACTCTGGTCAGACTTTTGCCCCCACCACTCCATTGAAGCTGTTCTTGTCACCCTAATCTCCCTATTGCTAAATGCAGTACTCAAATGCCTGTCTGTTCACCTGACATAGTTGAAAATTCCGTTCTCTCTGATACACATTATTCTTCATTTGGCTGCCAGACCACTGTGCTCCCTGGGTTTTCCCTTTTCTGTTTGACTGTTCTGTCTTGGTCTCCTTTGCTGGTTTCTGACCACTTTATAGTGGAGGGTCTTAAGGTTCAGTCCTTCTCCATTCTCAACATTCTACCTGGATATATAGTAGACTTCTTAAGTCTAACATATCTGAATTGAACCCTGATTTCGCCACACTCCAAACCTACCCCACCTATCTCAGGTGACAATATCCTCATTTTTCTAGGTATTCAAGGCAAAACCGTAGCATCACCTTGATTTTTCTCTCTCTTGCACCCAACGTACAATGTCAGCGAATGCTGTTGACTTTGCCTTCAAAATATATCCAGAATTTCTCCTCATTACCTTATCACCTCAACTACTATCATCTGGTCCAGCCATCATCCTGTCACCTGGATTATTGCTGTAACTTCCTAATGGTCTATCTCCATTCCTTGAAGTCCCCTTAACTTTGTCTCAGTACAGCAGTCAGATTAATCTTGCTGAAACACAAATGAGTCACATATGCCACTCCTCTGCTCAGGACTGTTCAATGGCTTCCCATCTCATGCAAGGTAAAAACCAGAGTTGTTACAATGGCTTGCAACTTCCAGCGTGTTTGGACACCCTGTTACCTCTCTGATCTCATCTCAACTACGCTCAGCCACACTGGCATCCTTGTTGTTCCTTGAACATTTCAGGCAGCCTCTCACCTCGGGGACTCTGCACTTGCTATTCCTTGTCTGGAATGCTTTTCCTTCAGATCTCTGCATGGTTCATTCTCTTGTGTCCTTAAGGTTTTTATTCAAAGACTGCATTCTAAATGAGGCCTGCTTTGATCACCTATTTACAATTGCACCCCATCCCTGCAACTGGCCCTCCTCAACCCCTTTCTACTTTTTTTTTTTTCTATATAGAACATATTTACCTGATAATAAATGTGACCAACCATCCTGGTTTAAACAGGGCTGTCCAAGTTTTAATACCAAAAGTCCCACTTCCTGGGAAACCCTCCAGTCCCAGGAAAACTGGATATTCTACTGATATACTATGTATTTTAATTGTTTATGGCTGGTATGTTAACAATATATTGCTCCATGAAGGTAGAGATTTGGGGCTGGTTTGTTCATTGTTGTATTCCCAGAGCCTAGAACAATACCTAGTACACAAGAAGTTCTCAGTAAGTATTTATTTAATAAATGAATGGGGAGTCAGTAATGACTTATAAATTAGGATTATTCAGGCCTTACTATATATTATATTCTCAATAAATGTGTGTTGAAAAAATGAATGCATGAATCCCTTGTAAATTTATTCATAATTAAAACAGATGTACAAATTTAACCCTAATTAGTATGTTAATTGCTAATTCCCCTTTATTGATACTACCCAAATTCTTTTTTTTGTATTCATGACATATACTACTATATATATACGCACACTGACACACACATACACACACACACACACACACACACACACACACGACATATACACATTATTTGTAGACTCTGATTAATTTAGAGCACAGCTCAGCCATATGTACATCTGGGTACCTGCATAGGATAATTGTGTGTACTTATCTACATATGACCGGATGGGTCTTACCCCGAAACCTGGGTTTAGGTCATTCAGAACCAGAAGAATATCAGTTCTTCATGTGCCTGCTTGCCTCAAGTTTCCCAGTTGGTCAGCTTGTTCCACTAACTGCCGGCACCCCGAGTTGTTTAGGCAGCATCCCAGCAGCACTTATCCCGTACCCTTCCCTGAAGTTCTGCAGCCCCTACCATTTGGGGACTATGCTGGTTGGAAAGGCCATGAAAAGTTGGACTGTGATCTCTACCCAGTTGTAATGACTACAGACCTCAAACTTTTCAAAAGAAAAAAAAAAATCTGATAAACTATTCAAATAAAAATAAAAAGCTTTCTGAGGTCCAATGGGGTCTTTTCAAGAGGTACTGGTAGTTCTGGAAGGGATTTGAAGAGCAGACAAGGAAAGGAGATTGGGACAAACATGTCCTATTCCCGTGGGGAACTTAGCCTTTAACAACAAAATTGAGTGACTCTGAGGCAATTAAAGAGAACACAAAGACTCCAACAAGAGAAAAGCCTGAGAGGACAGGACAGGCAAAGAACCGAAGAGCAGGGGGAAGGGCTGCATGGGTTGTGTCCACATCTCCAGAGTGAATCAGTGTGACTTGGTCAGGGTCTGAAGGCTACTCTCCTAAATAAGCAGAGCAGTAAGCCACTCTCTCTCACCATAGCAAGGATCCTTCTTCAGGAATTGTCTTAAGGTGAGAATCCCCCTTTGGGTCCAGGGAATTTATCTGGTGATATCCCAAAGAGCTATTTCTTTTCTGGTACTCTGGTACTTTCTCAAATTCGTTCACCCTTCACTCCAATTCTAGTTTTATATCTCTACTACCTGCTAGACTCAAGGGTAATATGATAAGACAAAACCACTCCAACCATGCTTAGCTGCTTCCACTAAACCCAGGGAAAGGCCCTCCTGCCAGGAGACCTCGTACCTCCTCCTCCCCTCTCTCTCTCTAGGTAAGAGGTTCTCAAGCTCTGCTGTACATTGGAGTCACCTGGGAACCTTTAAAATATACTGATGACCAGGTCCCAATCCCAGAAACTCTGATCTAAAAGCCTGGGGTGCGGCCTGGGCATTGGAGTTTTAAAAGCTCTCTGGGTGGCCCTAATGTGCAGCCAGGGAAAGAACCACTCCTTTTGGCTCCTAAGCTGCAGGTAGATGTCATGTTGGAGAAATATCCTGAGGGTTAGTTCACCTGTCTGGGAAATTGGTGACAGGGAAGGCAGATGCTGAAGTGAGAAAGCCTGGAATGCAAACATCAAAGTTCCAATTTCCCAAATCCAAATGCCATCAATTCCAGGGCAATTTTTAAGCCATAGTGAGTTGCAAATGTGTCTAAAGTCATGACCTTTTTAATGAGAGCATATTAAGAACATATATTTGCCAGAGCTTAGTAGGCCAGAAGTAAAATTAAAGAGTAATTATGAATCAGTCCTTAGAGCAGTGGTTCTCTCAAACTTGAGTGTGCAGCAGCATCACCTGGGAGCTTGTTAAAACAATTGCTGGGGCCCATCCCCCAAATTTCTTATTTAGTCTGGAGTGGGGCTAAAGATGGTACATTTCTAACAAGTTCCCAGATATGTTGGAGCTGGTAGTCCTGGGACCACACTTTGAAGACCACTGCATTAGAATGTTTCACAGTGAACTTAATGAAGTGACATTTCTACCTAAAATCATTCTGTTTGTATGAACATGATCTGATTTAGCTGCTCTTAAAAGTGTCACAACATCAATCTGCGTGAAACAAGAAAAACAAAAACAAACAGCGACCAGGTGAAACTTGAGGTATTTGATAGATCCACATAAAATTTCTGGATAGTTTGAAATATTTGGAGGTATAATGCATTTTTTCCCCTGCCCTCTTCTTTCAGATATTTTGTTCAAAGAGTTGGGCTCTAAGGATACCACAGTAATTTATAAAATGATGTCAGTAATCTTGGCCTGAAAAAAGTAAGTGCTTTACTTACTTCTCAGCAATAATCTGTAAATCTGAGCAGATAATCGTAATAAATCAGTAAACTTCCTTGGTCAGTTTTAGTTTGTGAATAAAGCTCTGTCAGGGATTATAAATATAAAAATCCATTAATGAGAAAATGTTAGCAGATAGCTTTGCTGAAAGTCTCGTACAGATATCTGAAAGCTACTGAAATATACTGTTTGAAATTCTTCATTTTCTGTAATCAATAAACAAGAAAACTAGTTCTTCACAGTAAAATGATGCATATTTGGTTAACTTTAGAGTGTATTCACTCTGCTAAAGTAATCCAGAAAATATGGACAGTGCAGGGGTGGGGGGGGAGATAATTTTTTTTTTAAATAGGCAATTTTGTTGCTGATTTAAGATCACGTAGTTGGTACCCCCACACAGTCATAAATAGGATATTAACACATGAATGGCTTCTTTTTCTACTGTCCTTCCATCCATAGGTGCTCATCAGCCTGGCATTAGAATCACATTAGCAAATTGGTACAGTCAGTTTTCTTTGTATCAGGCTGTACTTTTTAAAATGCTTATTTATAGAGATAAGACCAAAACCTTAGGAAACCAGAAATGATAATGTCTCTCCCTAAAGTACATTTTGTTAAAAGCAAATCATCTGTATTCTAAGTTTCTACATTCACTGCCCAGAGATTCTTTGCATAATTTCCATCTTTCCAGAGTTCTTTGCCTATGTACTTCTGGCCTCAAACAAAGCCTAATTATTCTACTTGTCTACAGTGTTAGAATTTTAGCTGAGAATTGCTCACCTTAATTTCAGTGGTGAAATCATAGCATTAGAAACTACATTAAGATGTTAAAATAAATTGTGTTTTTTAAATAGGAAAAAGCCCAGCCTCAAGTTAAAAATTTTTTGTCTCAGATTATTGACAGACTCACTTGCTAATAATGAGTGTTTCCTCTCCACATATCCAGACTCTCATGAATTCTCCATACATCTTGTTGTAGTAGTTGCAGGCATTGCCAATCCCCATCCACAGGAATCTGCCATGTGAAATGAGGGGACCAATGCCCATACAATAGCCAGGACCTGGGAAAATCATCATGGTACAATCAGCATTTTAGCGATACCAAAAATAGCAACTACTTTTGTTAAAGTTGTTCTTATTCTTTTATATCTAAATGTTCTTTTACATCTTCTGATGTACATTTTGAATCCCTAATAATATGATGAGTAAAAAGAGGAACCTTAACATGAGGCTCTTCATCCCGCCATGAATTAAACATATTTCAATATCATACAGCACTAGTTCAATTTGGTCTTAATCATTTCAGTCTGAATGAAGTAGGGTATATGTCTGCTAATTTCTTGCCATGTTAAATTGTGTTAATGAGTTTCAAATACAAATCAGTCAGTCTGTTTTGTAACAAGCACGGAAACCAGGACAAGTGACATGCTGATAGATCTGCTTGACTGTCTGGTTTTGCCTGAAAACTTTTGGTTTGAATAGCCCAGTTGATGGAATGAGTGGGTTTGAGTATAATCCTTTTAACTGGGAGAAACAAGGTCTGCAAAGGTAATACCCAAAGAACATCCTTTTATTTTTCTCCCTCAAAATGGACTCAGTTTAAGAAAAGAATTTTAAGCCAAATCTCACTAGGCAAAATAAAAGTAAGAACTGAGGAACTGGGCAATGAGTCAATTATGTAGACTAGAATTTGGGTCCAGTGATTTGCTTTTCCTCAAGAGCTATGACCACACACTCACATCCTTGCTTATGTAGGTGATGGCAGAATGGTAAAGAACATTAATCCAGTGAACAACTGGGGAATTTGATGCTGTTTGTATCAGAGAACAAACTTGGTAGCTTGAGTTTACTGGTGGTGGTGAAGATTAGATAAAAACTTTTTGGAACAGTTTAAGGAGTTTCACTGTAAATTAGTTTTTCTAAATCTTTATCCTTTGATTGCATTCTATCAGTGAAATATATGAAGCCAAAATGTGCACAACTGTATGAGACCTCACCCTCACTCCATGGGCAAAGGTTGTGTTATAATCTAGACAGTATAAGCTTTTGCCTGAATCATCTACATTGGGTGATCAGTCCCAAATTCAACAAATAATGTTTGGTCCTTAATTTTGCAATCGCTGGGTTAATGTGAACAAGACTGTCTGCTTTTTTTTTTCCTTTAAGAAGTCTTTGTTAATGTCTGTAGAACCAAAACACTGTCAAAGGGCTTTTAACCTTATGATTGTTCTGATAATAGCGTATTTTAAAGTAGATGACTGACTATATATTAAAATAATCTCATTAAATTCTTAAAAAGATTTAAACAAGCAGATGTGGTTGCATACGTACATCCTTAAAATATCAATAGATATACTGACCTCCGATCAATTCACTTATACATAAAACAAAATACTTTGCTGGGTATTTACAGCTTGGTACATTGTAAATGCTCAATAAATATTTTCTGAATGAATTTTTAAAAATTAATTAGACATGCACAGATAATATAAAGGGTGAGCCTTATTTAGGGTATTTTGGGTAGTATTTATATTTTGATAAAAATGGAAAAATATTATATAATATACAGTTAGTTCACATGAGGTCAACTATCTTGCCATTTTAGAGTAGACTTATTCAACAAAACATTTGCCACTTAGAAAGTCTCAATATTTGATAACCACCATTCACATTTGGAATATGACAGTGTAGCTACTGAAAACGGAAGATTGTGATGGACTCTGTGCTTAGTTTGAAAGCCTAAGTGTTTTAACCAGAAGAGAATCAGAGTCTTGGGTCCTCGGTGATCAACTGTATGTCAATTTAATTCATCTAACCAACACTTACTAAGGCCCTACTAGGTACAGACACTAGCTCCAAGTTAGGAACTGGAGCTCATATGATGACGATAACTTCATCTCCATCAGAGACCTGGGTCAGGAGAAAAGGAGAATATGTGGAAAAAAATATTGCAAAATCAAATAATTACAGCACAATGTGATCTTTTCACTTTCATGGATGTCTAATCCCACTGGCTGGGGAGAAGAATGCTTTAGGAAGGGAGAAATTTGGTAGACTATTAGGGAAATGTTTTGGTTGCATCCACATTAAATTGCTGTCTGCTGCTCAGGAGATTTGGGAATGCTTATTTAGGCATGCAGTGATTGCAGGATCCTCTTTCACACCCAAAGAGAAGCAGTAAATACTTCACTATGTTTTTGTGCAGAGACAGCCTCCTTGAAGACAACAGCCAGGACCTCTCCCTGGCTGTTCTAATCAAGACACTATTGCCTTCCACTCCTAGGAATATACCCCAAAGAAACCGCTGCACGGGGGTACCAAGAGACATGTACAGAAACACTCATAGCAACACTGTTCACAGTAGCCCTAAATGGAAACAACCCAAATGTCCATCCACAGTAGAATTAGTATTAAACTAATGAGCTATTCATATAATGGAGCTATTCATATAATGGATGAGCTATTCATATAATGGAATACTACATGGCAGTGAAAATGAAGAAAATACAGCTGTTTGCCGTAATGGGGATGAATCTTACAAGCATAATACTGAGCAAAAGAAGCAAGAGAGAAGAATAAATAATGTATGGTTCAATTGTGAAAAATATATAAAACCAGGCCAATTAAACTGTGTTGTTTGGGGATGACAAATTAGGTGGTAAAACTATAAAAAAGCAAGGAAATGATTGTCACAAAATCCAGGCAAGTGTTGACCTTGGGGGAGAGGGAGAAGGAGAGGGTGTGATTGAAAAGGCACACGTGTAGCTTCCAGGATGCTGGACAGTGGTGGCTTATTCACTGTCACTCTGTGCACTTTTTGGGGAATTATTTTCTTAATGGAAGAAAGGGGAACCTGTTGCCACATCCTCCTCAGTGCTCTCCTTTGGAGATGTGGGGCCTAGGACTGAGTGTGCTGTCTGGAGGGAGAGGACCTGTGTTCAAGGTTGGAGCTGCCTGTGCATCCTCCAGGTGCCGGGACAGAGACTAGTGAACTTAGTACAGGTTCTCTGAACTAAAGCTCACAAGAACCCCCAAGTACAAATGACTGTTTCCCTTCCCAGACTCCCACGACCCTCCCTGGTACTAACCCAACTGCCTTTGTGTGTTCCTTCCTGTCTCTGTCACTCCCATGTAATTTTCTCCAGGGTGGAAACAGTATCTCTTTCGTCTTTACACACCCCCTCAAACACCTGGCGTGGAGGGCCTGTCAGTAAGTATGGGTTGAATAAGTTTAGGTTTGAGTCCCAGTATTGTCACTTCCTAGCTGTGAAGACATCTCCCCTCTCTGAGACTCAGATTCTTCATCTACAAAACTGGTATAAACACACCTATCTTCAGCAGGATACTATGAAGATCACAAGAGAAAAATGGGTGTGAAACTTTTATACATTTTAACTTACTTAAGGGCTTTTAATCATTATTCCCTTTTAACTCTTCAGGTCTTCGATGGTCCTGAGCTTCCCCCAGACCTATAAAACCAAGAACCTAGAGAGTCAGTGATTCATGGGAGCTGGCAGAGGGCATTCAGGAGAATGGTCAGCAAGAACCACCCTAACAAGGCCAATTTCCTCATCTTTCCAACCCCAGCCAGAGGCCACAGGAACCCCCAGTCTGTGCCATTAGAGGATTCTGAATGGACCTCACATTTTCAGAGAGAAAGCATGAAACTAGAAGCTCCCTGGGTAGCAAAATGATTATCAACCTGGGATTAAGGCTTCCCTGGTTATGCCCTACACTCCTGCCTTCCTTCCAGCTGGGTAGCTGACAAGCTACTTCGCTTCTCTGGGCTTTCACCCCTCACCCACAAAATGAGGAGTTTGAATCCTATGGTTTCTGTAATGCTTTGCCTGGGCAAGGCAGATCACCTCTCTGGGTCTCAGTTTCCCCTTCTGTCAGGAGAAGGGATTAGGCTCATTTCAGTGGCTCTCAACCCTGGCTGCTTATGAAAAATCACCTGGAGAGATCAAACAAACAAACAAAAAGACCAGCAGCCCTGGGTTCCACCTTAGACAGTCTTGAGAGCCACTCCCTGCACTACATGATTTACCCTGTCAGTGTATGATAGCATGAGGTCCTGCTGGAAGTGGTGGGCAGAGTGAGTGAGCACACACCAGCTTCCCAATGCAGCACTTCAGGGATGCCAGTTCTCATTTTTGCCTCAAATAGGCTGACCTCCTCACTCATGGGCCCAAGTGAGCTCCAACAACCACCTCTAGCAGCGTAAGTATCTGGTGGAACTTGTTTAAAATGTTTCTAGGTCTCAAGGCTAGAGAGTCTGATTCACTATATCTGGTGCAGGGGCCAGGAATTTGCAATTTTAACAAGCACCTATATCCTTTCTGTTTCTTTTACTACAAGTTTGAAAGCCTGGGGCTTACTGGATGGGCAGTGCTTAAAGTTCTGTCTTTGCAATATCCTGATAATACAGATGGATTGACTTTAGCACCTGAGGCTGTGACAGAGAAAAGGAGGAAAAGGCACCCAACACTGCTTCCCATGACCCCCTCCCATTCATTGACCTTGGCTTGGGAGCCCTCTAGGGGAGAGAAATCCAGTGAGGAAGGAGGAGTGGTGGGGAAGGGGGTTTAAGTTAAAGACCATGGAAGAGAATTTCCTCAGCTTTAATTCTCCCTCCTCTGGAGATGACCCCATCAGGGAGCAGAGAACAAAACCAATGAAATGTTCCATTAAATCAGGTATTAAAGTAACCTAAAATAACAGGCTGAATCATATAAAGACAGGCAGTTATTAGAAAAAATTTTAAAATAATCCAGACACTGGGCATTTTGTACCAGTCCCTTACCCTCCCACTCTGAATCAACCAGCACACTGTGACTAGGCTGACCACACACTTAAAAGTGTGTGATGCTCTTGAAATAAAGCCGTATTAGCTGTGTTATGGGATTTGGGGACATATATCACTGAAAACTAAACATATAGTCAGAGGTGATTAACTGATAATTCTGGCATTAATGGTGGAGTGGTGAGCTTTTCTATTTGAATTATCTGGAAAATTACATTATTCTCTGTATTTGATTGACCTAGAGACCTTGTTGGAGATTCCATCAGGGTTCTATCAGAGTTTGTGGTGGTCCTCATTCTTTGCCTGCTGCCCAGTCCCTTCTGAATCTTTTGGTGGCTACACCATCACCACACCCCCGAGAATACAAGAAAATGAAGAGCAGGAAAAAGAAAAGGGATAAATACAAGAAAGGGAGATGTCAAGGATGAGCAAAGTGGGAGGAGAGAGAGAAAGAAGTATAGAAGGCATTCCAGAGACATTTTCACCCCCAGAGTAAAGTTGGAATCCTTAAAAAAAAAAATCTCTGGAATTTAATTTTACCTTGCTCTCCAACCCATCTCAAGCTTGTTTGCAAGGGTACTTATGCCAAGTATACTTTACCAAAGCAAAGTGCAGACTGGAAATGATTAGCTAAGATATCTTTTAATGTGCTAATTAAAAATGTGCACCTAATTGCTATAAAAGATCTTTGCACCCAAGTCCTAGTTTGCTAACATGCCTGTGATCTTCACATATCTCCCCAGGCTTCTGTTTTTCCTTTTTGCAAATTTTCTTTACCCTCATGTACCAAAAGCCCAAGTAAGCAATCTCCTCAGATACAGTAATAAATTACTTATTTACCTGGTATGGAGGTTGTGTCCTCATAATTCCAAACCAAGAGAAGAAAGGCAGTGAGCAGCAGGATTGGCATGGTCGCCACAGGCACGGCTTCAGGCACCATGCTGGTGATGTTATAATGCGTTGGGTTCAGCATTTCCAAAATCATTTTGGTTTCCTTGACTTCAGGGGAAGCAATTTAAAGTCCTGTGGAAATCAAAGGGGCAGAAAACTTTAGAGAATTCCCTAAAAGTTTCATCTATGATCCTGTTGCTTCAGAAGATGCTGTACTGTACAGGTCTGCACTTTGCTTTATAATGTGATTGGACACTTAGACAAGACAAATTTGTGGTTACAAGTCAAAACAAGCAAACCCAAGAGAGATCTTTTGGCTTGAAATACGGCATTTCTGACCTTGATAGAGTCTCAGGTTCATTTGGACACTTGGTCTGATAGTACCTTATCAGTTTGCCCTTGAGTGGGTAGAGTGACGTGCATTCCCAATCGAGAGCCAAATTTCTTACCAAAATATGAGAAAATAAAGCTCATTCCAAAGGTGGAATCGTTTCGTGACTTCATCAGCAGGTTTTATTTAAGCAATCTTCTCTTGAAGCCCAATTAATTTAAATACAAAACAATCTCCAAACTCCTTTCTTTGCTCAAACTATTTCCCCTGAATAGTAAGTTTTTACAGCAAGAACCTGTTTCTTGGGTATTGCTGAGGTGTTCTCAGAGCCTCCCATTAAGTTGTCTGTTGAATTCATTGTGACTCAGTGAGGCAGTCTTTATCGGCTTTAATGAGGATCTAAAATTTCTTGTACCACCAGCTGGATTAAGTCATATCCATGGGCCAATGTCAGAGGGAGTGGGAAAAGAATGGGAGAGGCAGGATAAAAGGAGAGGAAGAGAGAGAAAGAAAAGGAATGGGGTGGGAGGGTTAAAGAGAGGATAGGTAGAGTATAATGCCACTTGTGATGGACTCAGGTGCCAACAGTGGCTAACCTTTTGGGCAAGGAGGTTAATTTTCAGTTTCATATGGGGTTCTGCTGTGTTATTCATAATGTACTGTTGAGTCTATCTTTTCAGTCAGGTTTTGTAGTATCACTGCTCTCAGAAGACAGTGTCAGAGATGGTGGTTTGTAGTTGAAGAGGATTAGGCTGAGTAGAATTTTATACTGAGGAAGGATCCATCATTAATAAATGCATTTACCAGTAGCAGATGGCATGCTCCAAGGTTTTCCTTCCTTAGAAAGTGCCCTAAATTTCAGGGGCTTTCAATGGCTCTGAAACATACTTTGACTGGGTGTTACCTAGTAATAAAGTTCTAGGGTTTGTAATTGGATTTAAGGACTGTGTGAACTCCCTGAAACGCTATAAAAAAATGTTGTATCTGCTTATGTGCATTTTTTGGGGGGAAGAGATGCCATAACTTTCATCAGATTCTTTAAAGAGTATGTGAGTATATCTCCCCTTAACTATTACGAGATCTTAAAAATCCTATCAAAGTGTGACTTCTGACAACTACAGAAATTTCAAAATATAGTTGAATCCATTCAGTTGTTTTATCATTTTGTTGATTCATTCCATTATCTCAACATTTAAATAATTATTAACACTTGCTTGCAAGGCATGTTTATATATATATATAAATATATATATAAAAGTTGGGACTGAAAAGTCATCATGTCTGTTATCATTAGCTTCCTTTGTTAATGAGAGGCTGCTTTGAGCAAGTTGACTTTTTTAAGATTTTAATTTCCAGAGTGGAATGTTATATCATTCTGAGGATGCTCTTTGTGACTTTCTGACAACCAGGACCCTTGAGGTTTCTGTTTATATTGATGAAATCTCAAACCAATGTTAAAAACATAAAGGAGGAAAGTGGCTGTGTCAAAAAAGAAGACTTCTCAGAGGAAATGATGCTGGCAAAAAACTTCACATTAGAAGACATCTCAAAGGTATTTCATAACATTGGAAGTACAAAGGAGAAAATGTTGGAAGCTGATCCAGACTTAGTAAGGAGTATGACAATTCCACAAGGTATCAAAATGATGCTTGTTCCATTTTATAAGCTATGTGAAGAGAAGGCGGCAGCAAGACCTGTTCAAACTACTCTTGATAAGAAGGGATTTTTTTCATTTCCCTGTACACTGATAAACTATAGTAAGAGAAGTTTAAATGCTTTGACAAAAATTCTTGAAGGTCATGGAATTTTTCTCATTAATTTTTTCTTTTTTAATGCATTATTTTATTATGAACTTTAGTATATATACATAACAGTGATAACTTTCAAAGTACAATTTAACAAATAGCAAATTTCAAGAAATATCACAGGTCACAGTTCCACAACTGCAGCAAGTTCCATTACTGTAAAATATAACATACAAAAGGATGTTAATGTTCAATGTACAGCTCAACAAACAATTATAGAGATAATTTCAAAACTTGTTATGGGTTACAGTTCCACAGCTTCGGTTCTTTCCTTATTATGAAATATAGGGTGTATACAGAAAGGTGAAGACTTTCAAAGCACAATTCAATGAGTAGCTATAGAGCAAATTTCAAAGAATGTTAAAGGTTACAGTTCCACCATGTCATTTACCTCCTTCCAACACCCCAGCATCTAAAAAATATATATTTATATAAAATTTCAGTATTCATAGACTTTTGTTAAATCTTACCTCATTTGTTGCTACCCCTTCCTCTCAATCTCTTTTCCCATCTTCAGGGATGTCTAGGCAGTGACCACCCTAACTTGTTTGTATTGAAAGGGGGTGTTGACAGTATGGGGAAGGGGGCTGCATCTGATAGTTGATCTTAAAGAGGCTGTTGCCTCTGGGTTTTAGGACTCGTCTAGTATAGAAACACTCTGGTGGGTTTAAGTTTCTGAAAGAAAAAACTTAGTGAATCTTTTATAGAATCTCAGGTAGGGACCTAGGTATTTGGGGGCTACTTTTGGTAAGGGCATGGCACACTATGGCCTTTGGGATATCTAGCTGGAGCTTACATAAGAGAAACCTCTGGGATAGCCTCTTGACTCTATTTGGGAACTCTCAGCCACCGTAACCTCAGCTTGTTACCTTTCTTTTTCCCCCTTTAATTTGATTCCATTAATCAATATGTTTATCTTTGTGCCAATACCATGCCATTTTGACTATTGTAGCTTTATAGTAGGCTTCAAAGTCAGGAACTGTAAGTCCTTCCACTTTGTTTTTCTTTTTTAGAATGTTTTTAGCAATTTGAGGCCCCTTTTCCTTCCAAATAAATTTGATAAGTAGCTTTTCCAAGTCTGAGAAGAAGGTTGTTTTGATTGGCATTGCATTGAATCTATAGATCAGTTTGGGTAGCATTGACATCTTAATGATGTTTAGCCTTCCTATCCATGAACATGGAGTATCATTCCATCTCTTGGGTCCCCCACCCCTTTTTTTTTGTTTAAAAAAAAAAAGCAGTCTTACAATAAATGCTTTCAAAAGTCTAATAAATTACCTGGATTTAAGGGGCAGGGATGGGGAGAGGAAATGGAAGTAAAACTGACAAAATTGCTGAATTTCAGTCAATATTTTTCAGTGTGGTAGATGAAGCCTAAAAGTTCCCAAGGTTTAATTTAAAAAGATGGTAAAGAACATCATTTGTTTGAACTCCGTGTGTCAGTCACATACAAGAACTGACTGACCCTTTTCTATGAAAAATAAGAGAATTCCTCCCACTTCCTCTAGATTTTGTTACATTATTTACTTAACATTTCTAAAGGGTTATGACGTTTATATTTTAGTCTGAATACATAAATCCCACAGTTATTTGGATTTAGTTCCAAATTTAAATGAAATTAAATGAAGTCATTGGAGCCTTACATTTCTCACCCTTATATACCTAAATGGATGTATCATTAGTATTGTTTTCAGTTTTCCAGTGTGCATACCAACATGTATATTGATTGGACCGAACAAAATTAGGAAATTGTTTGTATTTGACTTTTTAAAAAGTTTTGACTCTTATATATTAATTTGGGTTCAGGATCATGTTGGATTTTGAAGGTGAGTAATTGTTATATTATTATATGAATTTACATAAAATTTGGAATATTTGAAGAAACAATAAATAAGCCACGTTTCAGTGAAACACTTGTCCTTCAATGCCATTCATTTTAATGAGAGGTTAACTGCTTCACTGTTGCACAGTATACTATCTATGATCAACTAGTAAAGTTACACATATATGGTACATCCTGATAACTCATGAAAAATATATGCATATGTATATATTCCGTGGAAAATATACACTAAAACACAAAGAAATATAAAAGAAACAATGCTGATTCACTGTATTAAAAATACTTTCAAAATCAGTCATGTTTTTATATAAATGTAGTTGCTGTATTATTCAAATTGCTTTTAGAAATGAAGCACATTTTCTAAAAGATGTGGGAGATTCTTAATTTTTATTTTACATAAGCCATTTTTGTTTTGGGCTTGGCTTTTTAATACATAATAAAATACCTTTTTAATGAATGTCTAACCTTTTGTCACTTTTCAGGTCAAATAATTATGTCAATTGAAGTCTCCACAAATTATTGTGGAAACATCTATTGCTTCTTTCATTTTTGTCAATGTTTGTCTCATGAACAATGTTTGTCTCATGAGCCTGGTGGTGCAACTTGATTGGGTGCATAGACATTTATGATCATTATTTCTTCTTGTTGAATTGTCCCTTTTATTAGCATATAGTGACCTTCTTTGTCTCTTATAACATCCTTGCATTTAAAGTCTATTTTATCTGAGATTAATATTGCTACTCCTGCTTTCTTTTGGCTGTAGCTTGCATGGAATATTTTTTTTCCATCCTTTCACTTTCAATTTCTTTGTGTTTCCGGGTCTAAGATGAGTCTGTTGTAAGCAACATATTGATGGTTCATATTTTTTTAATCCATTTTGCCAATCTGTATCTTTTAATTGGGGAGTTTAATCCATTCACGTTTAATGTTATTCCTGTGAAGGCATTTCTTGAATCAGCCGTCATATCCTTTGGTTTTTATTTGTCAGATATATTTTTTCCCCTCTCTCTCTTTATTTCCTTTAATGTACCATCACTAAAGCTCTTTAGTTCTGAGCCCTTCTCCATAACTCTCTCTCCTTTCTTTTTTCTCTACTGGTAAGGCTCCTTTTCTTATCTCTTGTAGGGTAGGTCTCTTGTTAGCAAATTCTCTCAGCATTTGTTTGTGAAGATTTTTAAACTCTCCCTCAAATTTGAAGGAGAGCTTTGCTGGATAAAGAATTCTTGGTTGGCAAGTTTTCTCTTTCAGAATTTTAAATATGTCATACCACTGCCTTCTAGCCTCCATGGTGGTCACTGAATAGTCAGTACTTAGTCTTATATTATTTCCCTTTTATGTGGTGAATTGCTTCTCTCTTGCTGCTTTCAGAGCTTTCTCCTGCTCTTCAGCATTTGACAGTCTGATCAGAATATGCTTTGGAGTTGGTTTATTTGGATTTATTCTATTTAGTGTTTGTTGGGTGTCTATGATTTGCATATTTATATCATTTAGAAGGATTGGGAAGTTTTACCCAATAATGTCTTTGAATACTTTTCCTAGTCTTTTACCCCTCTCTTTCCCTTCTGGAACACCAGTGATTCTTATATTTGTGTACTTCATGTTGTCCATCATATTCCTGAGATCCATTTCACATTTTCTGATTTTTTTTCCCCATTTGTTCTTTTGTACTTTCACTTTCCAAAACATTTTCTTCAAGTTCGCTTACTCGTTCTTGGAGTTCATCTAATCTGCTGCTGTGTGTTTCCAGGGTCTTTTTAATTTGATCAACAGTTTATTTCCATATGCTCATCTATTTTTTAGTTACTCTTACAAATTCTTCTTTATGCTCTTCTAGGGTCTTCTTGATGTCCTTTACATCCTGAACCATGATCTTGTTGCTTGCGATTACTTCTTTGATTAATTGCTCCAAGTTCTGTGTCTCCTCTGATTTTTTGTTTTGGGCATTTGGGTTATCCATATCTTCCAGTTTCTTCATATGCTTTAAAATCTTCTGTTGTTTTTGGCCTCTTGGCATTTGCTTATCTTGATATGGTTCTTTTAGGATATGCAGACTTATTTGAACAATTATTTATAATTTGACGGAGCTACAGCTTGGTGGAGTGCACTTTTCCTGACCTACCAGCAGATGGCACCCCTGAGCCACCCATTGCCCTCAAGCCAGTTCTTCCCAACTTTGTCTGTGCAGCAAGTGGGGGTCCAAACCTTGTGGAGTCCAATCAGTGTACCAATTTTCCATGTGCAGTTGGGACTGCCAGCGCTGAGGGTGGGGGGGGTAAGCCCTATGCAGTTAGGCAGGGAAGATGGCTTTAAGACCCAGAACTCCCAGCCATTCCCAGGGCTGTGACTGGAATACCCTGGGGCTGTTGTACAAGTCCAGCCCTTCAGCTTAGATTCCCCATAGTCCCTCTCTGCCGTGGGCCCACAAGTCCCTGGGATTGGTGTAGGACTCTTGGCACTTCTGTGCAGGACCCTGCCTCTAAGCTGTGTACTCCGTGGGCCTCTGTGGAGGAAGACTGCACAACATCACAGGTGAGCGGAATCCCCAAGGGAAGCTCTTGGCTGCGGTGCTGCGAAGGAGTGTCTCCCAGCCTGCCGAAAAGATGGCTGTACGGGGCGTGGTAACTTCCCACTTCCGTGGTCCTCTGCGTGTTGCAATGACCCATTCCTGGCTCTGGGACAATTAGCTGCGGGTGTGCAAAAGGCTATCACCCACGCCAGATACTGAGGCAGGTGTACATGGTGTGGAAGGCACTCCCCAAGATGCTCGACTACACAGCTCTTGCTGCTGAGTCCACAGCTGCTTTCTGGGTTTTTAAACTAACCCACCTCCAAACGCTGACCCCAGGTTTCTCCCCGCTGTAATGCAGCTGGCAGCTGTTTCCCCAGCAATCTCAAGCACTCATTCAATTCTGAATGCAGTCTCTCAGTTTCACCAAGTGCACGGTCACTGTGGATGTAGCGGACCTTGTCCAACCAGTAGAACCCTGGAACTGCTATTCTGGAGCACTTTCTGTCTTTTATCTAGTGTTTTTCACTGAGGAGTATTTTGCTCTCTCTCTCCTAATCTGCCATCTTGGATCCTCTAATTATGTCACTTATACATACAAAAATGCTGCATTTAATAGAAGAGCAGAAAATATCCTGTATTCAGTTGGACTATTGGGGAAGTCACCATCTTCTTCAGTAGAAAATTACCAGTAGAAAGACACGTCTTCTAGATATTCCAGAAATATAAGTACAATCTTCTTGATATATCTTTGGTTTCAGAAGTGTTTGTTTCTTTCTGGATCAGTTTCCCCCAAATATCTAAAAGGAACATGTTCCAGTCTGCTAATGCTGCCAGAATGCAAAATACCAGAAGTGGATTGGCTTTTCTAAAGGGAGTTTATGTGTTTACAAAGTTACAGTCTTAAGGCCATAAAGTATCCAAGGTAAGGCATCAACAATAGGGTACCTTCACTGGAGAAAGGCCATTGGCATCCGAAAACCTTTGTTAGCTGAGAAGGCACGTGTCTAGCCTCTGCTTGTTCCCAGGTTGCATTTCAAAATGGTGTTCTCCAAAATGTCTGTCAGCTTTCAACAGCCATCTTCAAAATGTGTCCTTCAGCTGCAGCAAGCGTCTTGACCTGTGAGGCTCTTTTTAAAGTACTCCAGTGACCAATCAAGATCCACGCTGAATGGGTGGAGCCACATCTCCGTGGAAATAATCCAGTCAAAGGTATTACCCAGTTGGGTGGGTCACATCTCCATGGAAACAACCTAATCCAAAGGTTCCAATCTAATCAACACTAATATGTCTGCCCCCACAAGATTGCATTAAAGAACCTGGCTTTTTCTGGGGACCATAATATAACCAAACTGGCACAGAACATGAATGCAGTTTTCCCCATTATAGGAACCCTGGTGGCTATATAACAATACTACATGGTGGTGGTGAAAAGTCCGTATTTTTTTGGTATCTCTTACAACTTCAATTTATTAAAAACACAAAATCAAACTAAAATTTGGAAAGATCAGTGGTACAATTCCTTAACTATTTCAGTAGTTCTGGGGAATTCAGTGGCAGTCCTAGTTCTGCAATTTCTAACATTCAGCACTTTGAAACATAGTGGTTTCTTTACTGACGATTGTGACCAAAAGTAACAGATATAAAATGCATTTGAACTTTATAAGCTGTATCTGCAGAGACAAGAAATGGCAATGCCATTTCCTCTTGAGAGACCTGAGTTTCTTGCTTGTGAAAATTTTATGAAACCCCCTCAATCTCAAATCCCTGATAATTTTAACTGAAAACAAAAATCTAATGTTCTAATGTAATGGGAGCTGCCTATGGTGTAAGGAGCCACAGGAAAATCTCTTCTATGCAAAATTGTAGTTTTCCCTTAAGAATAAGCCCTTTTTCACCTCCTCCTCACTCTTTAAAGTCTTCATGGTATTAAAACCCCATGAACAGTAGCATCTGTAATCTTCTGTTTCTTTCTCCATCATATGCTTTCTGTTCCCCAGCAGCAGCAGGATGTGGCAGAGGAGCCCTTTAACTACCATGTAACCTTGGTCAAGTCCATTAACATCTCTGGGCCTCAGTTTCCTGAACTGTAAAAGAATGAAGCATTAGACAGTCTCTAAAGTCCTCACACTCCCCTTCCCAGTTTTGGGGGGTGTTCAGTTGAAAGGAGATCCCCAAACATGCCCTTTGATCCATTGTCCAGGCATGCTCATCTGCCTTTTTTTGGGGCCCCCATGGAAGACCATGTGCCTTCCCTGGCCCCATATCACCAGCTGGGTGTCTGAAATAAGGTCTGCCTGGAGGGTTGGGATGCAGACAGTATCGGAAAATGAGGGAGTCAATGATTGACCCGCATGAAAACAATGCGAAGAATTATGGGAGAATCAGACTCTCAAACTCAGGAAGGACAAAGAAAGACTTCCTCACAAAGGAGGATAGAAACATGGAAATGAGTACTGAGAAGCTCTTTAGGTCCCCTTTTATTTCTTTTTGTAAAGTTATGTAATTTTCTGTGTAAAGGTCTTTTACCTCTTTGGTTAAATTTATTCCTAGGTACTTGATTTTTCTAGTTGCTATTGTGAATGGAGTCTTTTTCTTCAGTGACTCTTCAGTTAGGTCATTTCTAGTGTGTAGGAACATTACTGACTTATGTGCATTAATCATGTATCCTGCCATTTTGCTGAATTTTTTTATTAGCTCAAGTAGCTGTTGTTGATTTCTCAGGATTTTCCAAATATAAGATCAGATCATCTGCAAATAATGACAGTTTTACTTCTTCCTTTCCAATATGGATGCCTTTTATTTCTTTGACTTGCCGGATTGCTCTGGCTAGCATTTCTAGCACAATGTTGAATAATAGTGGTGACAGTGGGCATCCTTATTTTGTTTCTGATCTTATAGGTAAGGCTTTCAGTCTCTCATCATTGAGTACTATGCTGGCTGTGGGTTTCTCATATATGCCATTTATCATATTGAGGAAGTTTCCTTCAATTCCTACCTTTTTAAGTGTTTTTCTCAAAATGGGATGTTGGGTTTTGTTGAGTGCTTTTTCAGCATCTATTGAGATGATCGTTTGAGTTTTCCCTTTTGATTTATTAGTATTGTGTTACATTGATTGATTTGCTTATGTTGAATCAAATCTCCCTTGCATGCTTGGGATGAACCCCACTTGGTCATGGTGTATGATTTTTTAACGTGTCTTTGGATTTGATTTGAAGGTATGTTGTTGAGAATTTTTGCATGTATATTCATTAGTTTCCTTTCTTGTAGCGTCTTTATCTGGTTTTCGTATTAGAGTGATGTTAGCTTCATGAAGTGAGTTAGATAGTGTTCCATTTTCTTCAGTTTTTTAAAAGAGTTTGAATAGAAACAGTGTCAGTTCTTTTTGGAAAGTTTGGTAAAATTCCCCTGTGAAGCCATCTGGCCCTGGGCTTTTATTTGTAGGAAGCTTTTTGATGACTGATTGGATCTCTTTGTTTGTGATAGGTTTGTTGAGGTCTTCTCTTTCTTCTCTGGTCAGTTTAAGTTTGTTCATATGTTTCCAGGAAATTATCCATTTCCTCTAAATTGTCTAGTTTGTTGGTGTACAGTTGTCAAAGTATCCTCTAATGATTTTGTAAATTTCTTTGGAATCCCCAGTAATGTCCCCCTTCTCATATATTATTCTGTTTATTTGGGTGTTCTGTCTTTTGACTTTGTCATTCTAGCTAAGGATTTGTCAATCTTGTTGATCTTCTCAGAGAACCAACTTTTGGTTTTATTTATTCTACTTTTTTTTGTTCTCCATATAATTTATTTCTTCTTTAATCCTTGTTATTTCTTTTCTTCCACTTTCTTTGGGATTAGTTTGCTAATCATTCTCTAGCTTCTTCAGTTGTTCTGTTAGTTCTTTGATTTTAGCTCTTTCTTCCTTTTTATTTTATGCATTTAGAGCTATAAATTTCTCCCTCAACATTGCCTTCACTGCATAACTTAAATTTTGATATGTGTGTTCTCATTCTCATTTGTCTCTGGATATTTAGCAGTTTCTCTTGCAATTTCTTCTTTGACCCACTGATTGTTTAGGAGTGTGTTGTTTAACCTCCAGATATTTGTGAATGTTCTAGATCTTTGATGGTTATTGGCCTCTAATTGCATTGCATTGTAGTCAGAGAATGTGCTTTGAATAATTTCAATCTTTTTAAATTTATTGAGGCTTGTTTTATGCCCCAGCATATGATATATCCTGGAGAAAGTTCCATGAGCATTAGAGAAGAATGTAATTTGGGATGTAATGCTCTATATATGTCTTTTAAATCTAATCCATTTATCACATTGTTTAAGTTCGCAGTTTCCTTATTAGTCCTCTGTCTGGTTTTCTACCTATAAGAGAGAGTGGTGCATTGAAGTTGCCTACAGTTACCGTGGAAACATCTATTGCTTCCTTCAGTTTTGCCAGTGTTTGTCTCATGTACTTTGGAGCAGCTCGATTGGGTGCGTAAACATTCATGATTCTTATTTCTTCTTGGTAAATTATCCCTTTTATTAGTATACAGTGTCCTTCTTTGTCTCTTATGAAATCCTTTTAAAGTCTGAAATCAATATTACTAACCCTGCTTTCTTATGGCTGTAGCTTGTGTAGAATAGTTTTTCCTTCCTTTCACTTTCAGTCTCTTTTTGTCGCTGGGTCTAAGATGAGTCTCTTGTAAACAGCATATTGATGGTTCATATTTTTTAATCCATTCTGCTGAATTATGTCTTTTGATTGGGGAGTTTAATCCATTCACATTCAGTGTTTTACTATAAAGGAGTTCTTGAATCAGCCATCTTATCCTTTGGTTTTTAGTTGTCAGATCTATTTCTCTCTCTTTCTCTCGTTATTTCCTTTAAGTTACCCTTACTAATACTCTTCAGTTCTGTGCCCTTTTCTAGGCCTCTCTCTCCTGTCTTTTTTTCTCAGCTGGTAGAGCTCCCTTTAGTATTTCTTGTAGGGCAGGTGTCTTGTTAACAAATTCCCTCAGCATTTGTTTGTCTTTGAAAATTTTAAGCTTTCTCTCAATTTTGAAGGAGAGCTTTGCTGGATAAAGAATTCTTGGTTGGCAAGTTTTCTCTTTCAGAATTTTAAATATGCCATACCACTGCCTTCTTACCTCCATGGTGCCCGCTGAGGAGTCAGTACTTAGTCTTATGTTGTTTCCCTTGTATGTGGTGAATTGCTTCTCTCTTGCTGCTTTCAGAACTTTCTTCTGCTCTTCAGCATTTGACAATCTGATCAGAATATGTTTTGGAGTAGATTTATTTGGATTTATTCTATTTGGAGTTTGTTGGGCATCTTCAATTTGCATATTTATATCATTTAGAAGGGTTGGGAAGTTTTCCTCAAAAATGTCTTTGAATACTCTTCCTAGCCCTCTTCTCTTCACCTTCTGGAACACCAGTGATTCTAATATTTGTGTACTTCATATTGTCCGTCATTTCCCTGAGATCCACTTCAAATTTTTTGATTTTTTTTCACCATTTGTTCTTTTGTGCTTTTGCATTCCATCATTCTGTCCTTGAGTTCACTAATTCTTTCCCCTGCCTCTTCAAATCTTCTGTTGCGTGTCTCAAGAATATTTTTAATTTGATCAACAATATCTTGTCTTTCCATAAGATGTTATTTTTAAATTTACTCTTGAAAATTCTTCTCTATGCTCTTCTAGGGTCTTCTTGATGCCCTTTATATCCTTAGCCATGACATTGACATTTGTGTATACTTCTTCGATTAATTGCTCCAAGTTCTGTGTCTCCTCTGGATTTTTAATGTGGATGTTTGGGTTGTCCATATCTTTTGTTTTTTTCAAATGCTTTATAATTTTCTATTGTTTTTGGCCCCTTGGCATTTGCTTATCTTGATAGGGTTCTTTTAGGTTATGCAGAATTATTTGAACATTTATCTGTAATTTGGCAGAGCTACAGCTTTGTGGAGTGTCCTTTCCCTGTCCTACCAGCAGATGGCACTTTTGAGCCTCTTCTTACCCTCAAGCCATTTTTCCCCCAACTTTGTCTATGTACTGAGTGGGGGTCCAAACCATGTGGAAATCCAGTCAGTGCACCAATTTTCCATGTGCACTGGGAACTTCCAGCCCTGTGGGTGGAGGGTATGCCCTGTGCTTTTTGTCAGGGAATCTGTTCCAGCACACAGTGGTCCTGGCTGTTCCCAGGGCTGCAAGCGGAGTATTCTGGAGCTGCAGAGCTATGAGTCTCACCTTCCAGCTCAGCTGCGCCACAGTCCCTGTCTGCCATGTGTCTGTAAGTCCCTGGGATTGGGGGAGATTTCCTGACATTTCTCTTTGGTGCCCTTGCCTCTAGGCTGTGCACACTGCAGGCTTCTGTGGAAAAAGAGTGGATGCTGCCACAAGTCCGCCAAATCCTGAATTCCCTCAAAGGAGCTCTTGGCTGCAGGGTTGTGAAGGTTTATCTCTCCAGCCAACTGCAAAGATGGGGCTTTGAAAGCTGCTTGCTCCGTGCTCAGCAGCCAGTCCCCAGCTCGGCAGTTGCAGGGCTGTTAAGGGTTATCTTCCTAGCCAACAGCTAAGAAGGCTGCCTGGGGCATGGAAAGCTACCCCTTTCTGAGCTCGTCTGCCTGCTCCAACTGCCAGTCCCTGGCATGGGGACTCTTGGCTGTGGGTCTGCGAAGGGTTATCACCCCAACCAAGTGCTGAGGCGGGTGCATGGGTCATGGAAGGCTGCTCCCCTCCACACTCGTTAGCTGGCTCCAACTGCCTGTTCCCTGGCAGTGTTCATGGCCAAATATTCACCTGTCTTAAATGCAGTCTTTTGGCTTTTCCAGCTACCTACTCACTATGTGGTGTAGAAGTCCCTGCCCAGCCATTGGCACCCTGGAACTGCTGTTCTAAAGCACTTTCTGTCCTTTATCTCTTCTCATTGATTATTAAGATTGCTTTGCACAGTTTCAGCTTGCATGGTCATTTTTATGGTCCTGCATAACCAGGAAAAATGCGGACTGCCTATGTATCTAAGTGTTTAATGGACCTAAGAAGCCTGATTCTTCATCTTCCTCATAGGTATGTTGTAAAGACCCCACGAGAACACCTTTGAAAGACCCAGCAGGATTAGAATTTTTTTTAACACTTAAAAAACACCAAGTGTCAGACATCGTTCCAGGTACTTTATAAATATTGAGCCATTCATCCTTATAGTAACCATATGAGCCAAGTATGATTATCCTCCATTTTACAGATGGGGCAACTAAGGCACAGGGGAGGTTATGTTTGTGGCAGAGCTGGAGCCTAAACAGTCTGTCACCAGAGCCCTTGCTCTTAATCCTGCCAGTTTGCCGCCTGTTATGGGATTCATCTAATCCCAGTAGGGGACTGCCAAATGCCAGAGCTGGCAAGGTCCTTTGAGATTTCTCCTCATTGAGTGTTGTTTTCCTCACTCAATAGAACATTCTGATGGGCCACACAGGCAGGTTGAGCAGAGGCCTTTGAAAGGTGGTACAGGAACATAGGAAGCTCCTAGACTTCATAGGGGACACCCTCTGCTCATAAATATTCTGTGCACAACTGCTGTGTACCTTTAAGGGCCATCTGAAATTTCTGGATCTTCACGGCACTTTGAGGGTTCCTTCTTTGGGTCCTGCCATAGTTATTTGCAGGATGGTCTCCTACTTGCTCAGGCATTCCACACTGTCCTGGGCACCACACAGGGGCTCTGATCAACCGATAAGCCGGCCTCTGTTCCTTGGGTGTGGAGTGTTCCTGGGGTGGAGCCTCAGGTGTCTTAACACCTTCACTTAATGCTCTGGTGACCTCAGGGCAAGAAAATGCCAGCCCCACCTCCAGAGGCCCCAACCTGAGCCAAGGCAGCAGGAGTCTGGAGATGGAGACCATGACCTCCAGTAGAGTCTGGGACCTTGGAATCACAACACACCCTGGGCCCCATGCAGGATGGATTATCCGGCACCTGTGCCAGGAGAGCCTTCCAGATGCCTTGGTATAGCCCTGACCTCTGCAGAGCAGAGAGGCAGGCTCAGGTCTTGCAGAGATACCACCCCTGCTGGCCTGGCCAGACCCTGCCTTGCAGCAGTGTGGGGGTGACCTGTCCAGCATAAAGACGAACTCAATTGCCCTCAATCCCAGGACTGGGTGCTGACCCTGCCCATCCCCCTGATCCTCCCAGCCCACTTGGTCTGACCCTCTTTCATGCTCCCAATCCCAGAAAAACATGACCTGGCCACCTTGGTTTTCCATGCTGTCACCTTCTGATCTGAGTCCCCACAGGGGGTTGCCCCCTGGGGCTGCTGCTAGTGGCAGGAAAGATGCAATCTCGATCCCCAAGAACATGACAGACGGGCTTGGGAGGGGAGGATATAAACCCTTATCAAACAGTTCCCCAAGTGAATGAGAACTTCAGGAAGGGGTGTGTGGGGCAGGGAGCATGATGATAAGCAGAAAGAAGAATCAGCAAGGAACAGAATGAAGGCCAGTGACCCAGGTCTCGGAGAACTTGGGGCAGTGTTGGCTGGGACTGGGGCCGGAGACGGTGGTAAGGGACACCCTATAAGGTAGGCCGCATTAAAGATGTTGAGATTTATCCTAAGAGCAATGAGAAACAATTGAAGGACTGTAAGTAGGGGCCAACAAAATCATATTTATGTTTTGAAAATCTAAATCACTCTGGCTGAGTTGGGAGAATGCAATGATGGGGGGAAGGGGTGGTGATAGAGTGGGTGAATGAAGACTAGCTAGGAGGCTTCCGTAGATTTTCAGGTGGGCGAGGGGCTCTGGGCTAAAGACCATCATTGACTGATATATGGATAGAAATTAAATCCTGGACTATGGAAGACATCACCCAAGGAGACTGTGTAGAATGAGAAGGGTATTTTGAAGGACATCAAAATTTATTGACAGAGGAGGATAAACCTCATAAGAAAAGATGGATTTACTAAAAAAGCAGAGAAGGAATGGTCAGAGAGGTATTAGAATAATAAGGAGAAGCCGATTGCAGCCAAGTGCCAGCATCTTAGATGAATAAGGAGGGATGGCTGGGATATTACAATAATGACTAGTTGACAGAAAGAAAGGAAATTGGAATGTATCCAAAAGGCATGAATTTCTGAAGAGCAATTTTTATTATTATTTAGATTACAACAGTTGTTACTGTTTTACAAGAACAGCAGACAATATAGATATAGGGTAAACCCTCCCTTGAAAGGGTGGGTGAGACCTGTTGGCTACAGCACTAGTCTCACACACCTGAAATGTTTATCAAGTGCTTTGTGTGCATTTTCCTCACTCAGTCGTGACAACCCTATGGAATAAGTTCAATATTATTTTACCACTATTTTATAGATGAGAAAACTGAGCCTTGGAGTGTTGAAGCAAGTGGTGTCAGAGTTGAACACCAGTCTGTCAGGCTTGAAAGTCCATTCTCTTAACCCAAACTCAGCATTTTCTGCTGCTTCTCACCACGTGCTTATTTCCTCCTTTCTGGGCTTCATGATGCCACCTCTTCTTGTTTTCCTTCTACATGTCTGGTCTCTCCTGTCTTCTTTACAGATTAACTTCTTTTTCTCCCAAACAAGTAGTCCATACCCACTGGTTTCATTTCCTTTTTTCTCATTCTCCCTTAACTCTTGGCTTCTGTCCCAAGCACTCTAATGATACCAGTCCCTCTCAGAGGTTACCTTCCTACTGTCAAAGCCACGCCCTTTCTTCCCTCCATCTTTATTCTTCATCTTATTCCGTGGTATTGGACCCTCCTGGGCATCCCTCCTCCTCTGTCTCTTCACTGTGGTGGCTGTGACATGCTTTTCCTTTTCTCCCATTGTTCCATCTTAGTCCTGTTAACCTGCTCCTCTTTCTCCAGGCCCTGAACCATGAGCATGTTTCCAGGCTAAGTGCTTTGCTCTGTGTACTTTATACTCCCTTCAAGAACTTATTAATATTTTCCTGTCTTCAGCTCTTTCCTACCCATATCTCTCTTCCATCCCAGCTTAACCATGTGCTGTCACAAAGTTCTGGGGATATTCTCTAAAAATATCCTATCCTTGTTTTACAGTTCCTCCCTAAATTTCCTTTACCATTGGCCCATAATCTTAATTTTCTAGTAATCCATAACCCTATCCCCTTCCCTGTTCATGGTCAAAGCATATTTGCAGCAGTCAGTTGAAGGCAAATTCATACCTTCCTTCTAGATTCTTGCCAAAAATTACTGCAAACTCTCCAATATTCTATTGTTTTCAAAAGCCTCGGTTGTGAAAAATCTATTGGGGAGGCCTGGGTGGACCTGCTGTCCACCTGCTACCCTCTTGGCAGTCCCCAGCTCTAACTCATACAAGGCTGGGCAGTGACATGAAAGTGGAGGTGAGAGGTGTGGAAAGACTTCTAGCACATTATGGAATACAGCCCTCCTCTCAAAGCATCATGATAACAAGCAAAACGTCTCTCCATGGGCCCAACCCAGACTCCAGCCCACTTGCAGCTTTTACTCAGTATCTGAACTAAGCCAAGTGACTTTCAAGGGACTGCAACTTGTACCTCAATCTTGCATCCTTTCTGCAAACTGCCTTTGCCTAACCATGCTTTAGTGCCAGGCGATAGACTGATTGAGTGACTTTATGAGATCAGCCACACTGAAGTCAGTGCTTTATCTAAAGAAGGGATTTCATCAGGACAATAGATAAGATCATTTAGATTGATCTTTCTGGTTGGATGTATTTTTGTCTAAATTTCCTTAAACCCTTTATAGAATAAGGTGGAAGATTAACACATTGAAAGTCACATTTCTCCTTCAATTTCCTCTCCTTTTAGAAGGTGAACTCTTCAAGGGCAGGGATCTTTGTCTCTCTCCAACAGTTTCCCACTCCTAACAGTGCAGGGGATTTTGTACAGGCTGACTACAAACTTGTTGCCTGAGTTTGCACTGTTTCTACCTTTGTCTCATCTTTATTCCTTATCATAACCTCTCAAAGGCCCCTTCTCTCACTCTTTCCCTTTCATTCTTTCCTGCACAATACTGCAAGATTGTTTTTCAACTCAGTTTCCATCTCATTAGTCCCCTGCTAAAAACCCTTCTTTGCTTAAAGCTGACTGCAAGGCTTCCAGATTTATCCTTTCTGTCCTTATTTCTTGGTTCCCTAACTCAAGGTCTGACTCCTTACTGACCAACAGATGTCCTACCTGCTGAGGTCTTCCTCCTCAATGTCTTCCCACTGGTACAGTACAGCCAAGGGCCATATAGAAGAGGTCTGCTTCCTTCTCTCCTTCCCTGAGCCTTCTCTTACCTGGTATAAATATTTCTCCTCCTTTTCTCTTTGACATGGGCTCTGGACTATCTTGCTTTTGACTGCCAGGTCAGAGTCTTTGAGGGTTTCATCCAACAAACATTTATTAAAGACCTTGTCTGAATAAGGCACTATATTTAGTTCTGTTTCTAGATGAGAGGCAGTAATACAAGTGACACGGAAGGACCTAGAAGCCAGGGCCACAGTTCTCTAGAATGACAGGGAGCAGTGCACGTGAACTTCCACCATGAGGAAATACAGGATATCAGAGCTGGAAAGAAACTCTGAGATCTAATAGTGCAGTTCTCACCCTTTAAAAATAAACCAACTAAATAAGATTCGAGGAAGTAAGGTCACTTGTCATTTGTCACTGAAAAGTAGAAAAACTTTACCCTTGTCCTGATATTGGTCCTAGTCATTCTTCCCTGCAAACTTCCAAGGAATTCCTTAGGAATTCCTTTGTCTGGGGTAGGAGAGAGACAATTGGAACCAACCAGGAGAAAACAGAGGTATAAACATTATGGCTGGTCTAACACCCCCTCAGGACTATTGTTTTGTCCATCATGTATTCCCAGCTCCTGGGACTAGCCACATATGTGGAATGGGTGAAAAGCCCAAGAGGTACCACTGGGAGACTTCAGCCACTGGAATTCCAACCATGTAGGGAAGAAAGTGCATGAAAGATAAGTTTCCCACTCCTGGTAAATGCACATACTACCAAAACGTACATGTAACATGAGTGTGCAGACCCAACACTCTTGGGCATCAGACAGGGCTGGGCTTTGTTACTCATCTCTGAGGCCCTATCAGTTCTAGCGTAATACCTGGTACAGTAGGTGCTCAATAAATACTTGTGGAAACCCTTTCTTCTCAATAGCTTGCTGGCCAACCACCAGCAGGGCTGGGGCTTGAAGAAATTTCTGTAGTGCACTTTATCTCAACTTTCATCTTCACCCCTCTGCACCATGGAGCCTGTTGTCCTCCAGATACTTCCTCCATGTGGTCTCTAGCTCTTAATCATTAAAGGTGGCATTTCTGGCCATGAGAAAGGAAGGTAGTATGTATTTGGGGCTAGAGACCCACCATTGGTCCCTCAGAGCCTATTATATATAGGGGCTGCCCACACCCAAACCACACACTCACCAGCAGGTAGCTGCTGACTTGTGGAGGAGGCAGAAAGGACTCAGCCGGGTACCACTCCAGTAGCAACACTTTAGTTTTCCATCCAGTGCAACAAGACCTAACACATTGCCTGGCACCAGAGGGGATAAGTATAAACAGATTTTTCAACCAAATCTTGGCATTTAGCCTGAGGAGGACCAAAACAAAGAACAACAAACAAACAAACCAAAAAACCACCCCAAAAACAGAAGTGACAGCATAACGAGAGCAGAATTTGGAGACACCTGAGTCCAAGTTTTAGTTCTGTGGCTAACCAGCCCTGTGACCTCTGTTCAGTCCCCAAGCTTCTCTGAGCCTTGGCTGAGGAAATGAAGTCTCTCTACCTCAGGACACTGAGGTAAAGGTTACGTGAAAACTCCAGAGCTGTGCACCAGTGGTATTGGTTATCTTTCCTTGGGCTATAAGGTCTCTGTGGCACACGGAGCGGTGTGTTTCCATGACTCTGGCAGAAACAAAGGTCAGTCCCCAAGTGGATGCACAGCCCTTAGGGCAGCATAGATGCTGCCAGACAGAGAGGCCACTGAACCTGTTTCTTGTGGCAGGATCTAGAGCCATGCCTGAGCCTTGGTTTCCAAGATTTACCACATGAGGTCCCAATCACCTTGCTTCCTGGGTATCATAAGTCTTACAATAGGAGAAGCAACAATCCCCCCTACCCCTACCCCCCCATAGCTGGCTCTGCAGTGGGATGACTTTCCTCATCACACATTCCTCCAGGGCAAGGACTCAGGTCTCACGTCTCGCTCCTCTCTCTGGCATTTACCTAGTAAATGCTCAGTAAATCTTGGTGAAGTGAATGAATGAATTGTTAGCACGTTAAACTTTTTAGGCCTCAAGTCATCCAAGAATGACACATTCATGAACCCATAGAAGAATGTTTTCCTTATGCTATCTGTAATTCCAAATGCCAAGTTCCAGCAATGCAGTGGCCTGAAGCTACCACCCAAACAGTCAGATAACAGCAGCATTGCTGGCCTTTGCTTGTGAGATTATCTATTATTTAATGAACAGACTGTGAGGCCACAAAGATATGCTAAAGCATGGCCAGGCAGGCAGTCCCTGACAGGGAGCCACTGGTTGACCCCAGAGGGCTGGCTTTACTAAACCTCTATGGACCTACAGCTCCATATCTGTAAAACAAGGGGGTTGGTCCACATGACCCCTACTGGCTCTGTGGTCTGATGCGCTTACCCTTTGTCTCAGCTTTCTGCTGCCCAATCCCCACCCCCACCCACCCAGTGCCTTTACCATTTTCTTCAATAGTCTTTTTCTGTACCACTGCCTTAGGCCACCCAGGGGGTCTGAAAGCCCAAGTATCCAGGGCTAATCTGGGAAGTCAGAGAGGCTAGGATATGATTGGCCAGCTTTAGCCTTTTCTCCAGCTTTTCTCATTCTCTTTGGAGTCCTAAACCCATTCTGAGAATTTAAGGAAAGCTGTGGAACCTCACTCTGGAGAAATACACTCATGAATCAACATGTTTCAATGCTTTGAATACAACTTTGGATTCCCACACACCCTTGAGGCCCATCAGTAGACCCCAAATTAACAACAACTGTGCCTGGTTTCTTTCTCTCTTTTGTTTCAAGGGCCCAGTGTCCCAGAGGCTCTTACCAGATCAAAACTACCTTCACTGACCAGTAGCATGAGGTCTCCAGGTTGGAAGTGACTGAAATTTCCCTTGGAGATTTTACTTTTAAACTGGACTCCAAATCTGCATGTGAAGGTTTGATGATATATGGTAGATTCTATGGCCCATGGAACTAGTGAGAAAGATTTTGGTGGGGAGCGAGGGACATGTCCTACATCCTGAAATCCCATTTGTGACTTCCTCAGACTGACACTGTCCGTGGCTGCATTGTAGGCCTGTGGTGGGTGTCACAGCTCATGGGATCTCTGGGCTTCTGCCATGGAGGGTCCCATCCCATGGAGATCACACGTGTGGACAGGCTACTATGTTCAAATCAATAATTTGTCTTACTATCTACAAAGTCCTAACCACTGTTCTGTGCACTAGGGATACACCACTGAACAAAAAGAGATCCCTGTCCTCAAGAAGTTAGTTCTTGGGGTGAAACAGATCCACCCAAATCACAATGATAGAAGTCAGATTGCAAAAGTGGGCATTTGCAGGTGAAAACAACTGTGGGAAGAGAGGAGATAGAGATTATCCTGAGAAGGTGCGGTGTGACTTCAAGAGCTGGCCATTAAGAAGGATCATTATTTTGTAAGTTACCAAGTTGGCAGAAGGGCATCACAGGTTGAAAGAATGAGAAAAGAAGTGACAGGAAATTCAAAGCTGCTCCTGCCTCCCTTCCTGTGCCATCACTTTCCTGGGTTCACATGGGCCATTTATCACTTTATCACCTCAGCTCTGCCTCAGTTTCTTGATCAGAAAAGTGAGGGTAATAACAGAATCTCTTGATATTGTTACTGTGAGAAGGAAATGAGATAAAGCATGTTTTAGGGCTTTATCCAAGTGTCTGGCATATAGTAAGACTTTAGTGAAAGTTACTATTAGACTTCTATGTCTGATGAGAGCATAGGTAATAATGGACAGAACTGGAAATAGCTGGAAGGAACGGTCTTCAGTCTGGGGTAGTGCCCTCAGGGCTCACTAGAAAGCTGTGTGCTTTGAGGCAGATCACCGTGCCTCTCTTGGGTCCCTGAAAGGTCTGGGGAGAAGAGTGGTCTCTTAGCTCCCTTGGGGGTGATTCTATGTCACTGGAGATGGTGTCAGGGATGCTAAGGTAACCTTTAGAGAGTTGTAGAAATTTGTCTCCTGTGACCCACCTAACCCCCACCACTTCCTTGTCTGTGTCATCTCCAAACATTTTCTATCCACCCACTTTCTTCTCCCTTGTCAGAAATAACTAGTAGCCAGTGGCTAATCCTTCAACCTATTATCCCTCTTGGAGATGTTTGCATTTTAACAGATGCCTGGAGGAGTTCTTTGGGGCAACTAAACCTCTTAGCTCTATAGAGGCCTGCAATCCGGTAGGAGAGAAAAACTAAAAAGCATGATACTGTTGACAAGTACAGAGATATTAGCACAGAGATGTAGCTAAAGGAGGCTTAATTTGGAAGATGGGACTTGTTCTGAGCCTTGAAATCTGGTTGGGATGTTGACAGTGAGTGGAGGAAAGGGCTTTACTGGTGCCTGGAGGTAGTAATGAGTAAGGTAGTTGAGGATAATGAGACTGAAAAAGCAGGGTTCACTTCGGGAAGTGTTAATATCGATAGTGGAACTATAATGGCGGAGACACAGGAGAGGCATTGCTTTCTTAGTTGACTCCTGACTTCTAATTTGTTCCTGCCCTTCTATGCTGCTCTACAAGGAGGGGAAGTTTTGAAAAAAAATAGCAAATTCTAGATAAATTGCCTGTGGGTGCTAATAGTAGTGGCAGGTGTTATCAGAACTAATTATGAGCCTTTGTGAAAATACTTTAAATTTACATCTGATTTAACGTGCATCTCATCGTCAATGAGAACTGTTTGATGATCCATCTTTTCCACCATAGTTGGCTTCAAATGACCTCTTATTGCTCCCCAAATCAAGTCTGTTTTCAGTGGGAGAAGAATCTGCCCCACTGAGATACCTGTATATAACTTTTTTATATTGCTGGTAATTCAGGCAGTCCTTCTGCTTCAGGTCTGGGAAATTCTTGAGTAGTATTTCTTTGGATGTTGTCTTCCCTCTATTGTCACTATTTTCTCCTCCTAGAATATCAATTGGATAATATTGCGTCTTAAAACTTCATTCTGTTCTTTCATATTGTCACTATTTTCTCCTCCTAGAATATCAATTGGATAATATTGCGTCTTAAAACTTCATTCTGTTCTTTCATATTTCCCATCTCTTATGTCTTAGTGCTATATTTTGGGCTAATTCCTTGACTGGATCTTCTACCTCTTCAGCTGTTATCTATTTAGCTTTTCAGCCCATGTATTCAGATTTTTATTTCAAAAATCAAAATGTTAATGTCCATTATCTGTTAATCTTTTTATAGATGAAATACCTGCTGTTGTAGTTTGCTGATGCTGCGGAATGCAAAACACCAGAGATGGATTGGCTTTTATAAAAAGGGGGTGTATTTGGCTATACAGTTACAGTCTTAAGGCCATAAAGTGTCCAAGGTAACACATCAGTAATCAGGTACCTTCACTAGAGGATGGCAAATGGCATTCGGAAAACCTCTGTTAGCTGGGAAGGCACATGGCTGGCGTCTGCTCCAAAGTTCTGGTTTCAAAATGGCTTTCTCCCAGGACGTTCCTCTCTAGCAAGCTTTCTCCTCTTCAAAATGTCACTCACAGCTGCACTGTGTTCCATCTCTTTGAGTCAGCACGTTTATATGGCTCCACTGATCAAGGCCCACCCTGAATGGGTGGGGCCACGCCTCCATGGAAATATCCCATCAGTTATCATCTACAGTTGTGTGGGGCGCATCTCCATGCAAACAACCTAATTCAAACGTTCCAACTTAATCCCCACTATTCTGTCTGCCCCACAAGATTGCATCAAAGAATATGGCTTTTTCTGGGGGACATAATACATTCAAACCGACACACCTGCTTTTGTCTCTGAGGCTATTAATTCAACATATTCTGGAGTCCTGTTTTGATTAGTCATTTTCCTCAGGTGTAAACCCTTCTGTTTGTTTACAGTTTGTGACTCCCTTCTGTGATGTTGGAATTCATCAAATGTTTGGTGGTTCTGAATTATGTGCTCATTTTGTGGCTGTTAGTTAATATGCTACTTCCACTTACTCAACTTTTGGGAGAGGAGGAAGAGAGGCAGGATACTCTGCTGCAGCTTGTCCTCCAGTCTGTTTTCAAGGAGAGTAATGAAGGGGTAGAACAGACCACTACTCTGAGTATCTTAGCAGTTAGGCCTCTGGGCTTGGGTATACCCTCCCTCTCCAGCTCCAATCCTCTATATCCATAGCTACTTTCTGGAGACAAGAGCCCTACTGCAACTGCTGCTTGGTAATAGGAAGATATACCAGGATTCCTGAAGCCAGTTCCCCAACCTACTGTTGCCCCTGGTTTCCTGTTTTCAGAATCCACTATTTTCATGTGCACAACCCTCTTGGGTTCTGTCCCACCTTTGTGGTAATATTCTTCTCTCATGTGTTTATTTTGGTCTGTTTCCTTTGTTAGATTGAGCCCATAAGATTTTATGCTTCCAGAATTTTCAGCCAAAGGAGGGCTCCCCTTCTCATTTTATAGTTCAGTTGTGTATTTTAAAAATTTCAATGAATTCCAGAGATTTGGGAGTGAGGAGAGGATACAGTATTTGCTCAGTCCAACACCTTAAACTGTTTATTGAGGATATTAAAAATAAAGTGCCACAGATTTATGAGAGCAATCCCAAATAAGGGGCTCTGGTGATGTTTCGGTGATATTGAAATGAGCGGTTAGGCTGTGATACTGATCTAAAGCAGTGGGTTCTCTGCCTGATGCGCTCAAATGACCAATTCCTGAGACACCAGGGATTCAAAGCAACAAGTAGTTCATAGCCATGTGCAAAGCGGGAGATCACATGGCCTACTGGCCTAAAAATCTGTCTTCCCAAACTGCAGTAATTCTGATAGTTTTATAGTATCAAAAGATGGGCAGGTTTTAGGATAATGAACATAGTAGCTCTAGATGATGTAATTAGCAGTGATCTAATTATTGAGCATGAGCAGACATATGTAAGAAAATGTTGGCATTAATATGATGATGGATGTGATTTTTGGTATTATGAAGTATATAATGAAGTTAAAGTTTAAGCTACTGTGCATGTCAGGTGGGCCCATTTTGGTTAGATCCATCCAGCTTCATTTATCAAGATAGCTTTGGAATTGGGGTGGGTTAGTTCTGGGCTGACTCAAGTCCTTATTAAACATTAGGTGCTGTATTTAGAGATCATAAGACTCTTAAGTCAAAAAACCAGATAAAATGGGTGCAAGTGAAAGTCATAAGGTTTTTACAATCACAAGGGCACAAAATAAAGGCTGTACAATCATCATCAGAGATCAAGGCAGCTGGATTACAGTACAGAGATTCAGGTATTCCCTCTGTCTACTCTTAATATACCAGACAGTAAAAAACAAGTATCTATATAATGATTCAGTGATCATAATCATTCCCTAAATCTGAACTTGTTAGCTACACTCCTCCCTCTAATTTGATAATTCTCTCAAACTTGAGGGATATCTGGGTGATGACCATTCTGACTTCTTCATGCTGAAAAGGGGCATCGACATTATGGGGTAGAGGAATGAAACTGGTTGTTGTTCTCAGACTGGTACCTCTGGGTTTCAGGGCTTATTTGGCATTGGAACAACTCTGGAGGCTTTACGTTTCTAAAAAATAAGCTTAATAAGTAAAACATTTATATAATATTAGAGAGAGCCCAGGTTATTCTTTAGGGTTTTCAGGAATACTGTTGATTGGACTTGGCATACTGTGGCAAATTGCAATATCTGGCTGAAGTTCGCATAAGAGTAACCATCAGAATGATCTCTCGACTCTATTTGAAATCTCTCAGCCACTGGAACTTCACTTTGTTTTATTTATTTTCCCCCTTTTCATCAACCAATCCCATGTTGTGAGGGCCAGGCTCATCCCAGGGAGTTATGTCTCACATTGCCAGGGAGACTTACACCCCTGGAAGTCATGTCCCACATAGCGGGGAAGGTAGTAGATTTATTTGCAGAGTTTGGCTTGGAGTGAGAGACTGCATCTGAGCGATAAAACAGGTTCTCTGCGGGTGACTCCTAGGCATTAATTATAAGTAGGCTTAGTTTTTCCATTAAAGAAATAAGTTTCATAAGAGCAAACCTCAAGATTTAGGACTTAGCTTATTAAATTGGGAGCCTCTATTGCTTAAGAGAATAGCAGGAATTCCCCAGGTGGGGAAGTTCAATAGTTCCATGTTCTTTTTCTCTAGTCCCTCAAGAGACTTTGCAAATACTTTCTCATTTTCTGCCCAAAATACTCTGGAATGCATCAGGGTATTACATTAACTTGTACAGAATATTACAATTTTATTCCTTATTCTAGGTTCCATGTAATTATGTTATTTGAATAAACTGACCAGACAGGTTAAATTAGATAGGGTGCCACAGAAAATTTAAATTTTGGACAAAAACATTTCTTCCTTTGGTCTTATGCAGAAGGTAAAGTTTTAAAGGACAGACAATATAATTTTTTACCCTGTATTCTGATTTTCCTTAGTCCTAATCAGATCAGCTTCATTCACATCTCTAATCAAAATCAGATCTTTTTTTCAGCTCTTTAACAGTTGCTGTATGGAGTAATGCTGACTTTCAGAGCTGGAGAACTCTTAACTCTGAGTTTCAGATGTCACATAGAAACCCAAAGTTCCAGAAAACTACCAGGTTATACACAAAGAACAAAGCATCTTAGTATTTAGAAATAACAGTTAAAGTTCAAGAATAAATATGGTTGCTGTAAGAGTTTATAATCTAGGCCCTAATTTTCTTATAAGCATTTTCTAAATTAAGCTATTTTCAAAAATAAAAATACTTAACAGTTGACTTACATTAGGGTCATCAACCACAAACCATAGCAGAAGTTTTGTCCTGTTTCACCGTTACACTTTTACCAGGGTTATGTTAATTAACAGAACATAATTTGTTTACTTGTCTTGCTTCTCTTTTAAAGTCCCTTTTTGTTGAAGATGAAGTTCTGACTTCTAGCTGACCACATGTACTTTTAGAGAAGCATTAGAGCAAAGTGGTGTAATTGACAAGTAAATTTGGTTGTTTCCATGATCTGTAACCTTTTCTAAGAATAACTAAAACCATGACTAACAGCATCATACTGTTGTCTAACATACAGATCAGTATAGGATCAAAAATGAACAATGAGAACATAGTGAAGTCTTTAGGAATATACAGTCTCTAAAAATATGAATAACATTTCACCCATACACATTTAGCTTAACAGAAGGATAGAAAATTCCTTTTTAATTATTGTAATACTTCCCAAACATTTCCTATGGAATGTTAAACAATTTTATCACCTCACTTTAACAAGGTGAAAGAACAAATCCTTTTAAAGTTTTCCTTTAAAAGTGAGAAGATTTATCTTCTGAAATAAAGGATGATAAGGCCAACATAAATATCAATAAGAATATTATTCAGCTATGATATAAAATCTTTGTCTTCTAGTCAGAGTACTAAGATGGTTAAGAAAAACTTTTATAACCTTTCATGAAGAGCAAACCAACAATTTACATTATTTTAATAGAGAGAAAACTCACTCATTTTGTATGAGTACAGGTTTGACACAAAAGCTCTTTTTTTAAAAAAATCAAATTTTTGGTCAGCATTGACTATGATGGACAGAATTCACTTTCACAAACCTTCTACAACTTTCCGTATTCATTCAGGTCTTGTCTAACATATCAAAACTAGCCACTTTACCTTAGGAAAAATCATATTCCCCTAGGCAAGCTTATCAAATTTTACTCAATATTGACTACAGTAAACAAAATTCATTTTTATAAACCTTAACTTCCCTTTTCCATTCAGGATTTGTAGTCAGCCATGACTACAACAAAGAATACTCACTTTCACAAACTTTCTACAACTTTCCATATTCACTCAGGCTTTGTTCTACACATTCTTGAGGCCAAAACTGTACACTTTTCTTTAACAAAGCATTTCTTGTATATTTCACATACCCACATACTTTAAGTTACGAAAAAGATCTTTGATAGTGTCTTTTAAATGTTTTACAAAACAATTATTTTTAAAATAAAGTTTGTCAAAGTAATAACAATTTCATTAAACACAAACTTACATTTTTTTTTTTACCATAATAAAGATCTAATAGACATAATGCTAGCCCATTCTATAAGTAAACCTGTATAAATTCAGGGAGAACACACTTAAGTAGAACAAAATTGTATATGTTTGATTCAAAAAGTCATCATAAAAACAAGAATAGGACTAGACTTTGCCACCAGGTTTTTTTGTTTTTTTTATTACTTCTATTGAAGTTTAAAAAAAATCTCTTTGCTTTTATAATATCCTAAAATTTTGAAAAATCTTAAAAGTACATTGACTATCAAGTTCTGGAAAAAATACTGCAGTTGTTTAATTTGCCCCAGGCATAAATCCAGGAAAACTTTCCCATAGCTCTCAAGGACATTTTATTTTACTTACTGAAATTCAGCAATTAGATTTTATTCAATTACTCCTATCCCAAGGCTATTTATATTTTAATAATGATTTGTTTTACTATGGTTATATTGCAAAAGTATTATTGAAAAAAATAATTTTAACTAGGGAATCCTTTCAGAACAAACACGGCCTATTCTGCAGCATTTCTTCTGTGTCTACCATTTCTAATCTCCAAGCTGAGTAGAAAGAATTGTAAAGAAAGCCCAAGCCTCCCCCATCTTTCTGCACCCACCCTTCCTGGTAGCTGCCTTAGCTGGTTAGGCCCCGAGGGCAGGGATAGGTGAGACTGAAAGAATGAGGCCTGGTCTGTTGAACTTCGTTTTGGAAAGTTTTAAATGAGAGTGGTGGGATTTAAGATCCAAGGTGGCCTTAGTTTTGATAAGAGCGCCTATTCCCTTCTTTTAATTGTTTCCAGTTATTAGATTTATTTTGCCTAAAGCTATGTCTTTGCTGTTTCCTGAGGCAGCCCTGGTGGGCAGTTTCTTTCCAATATCCAGGATTGTTTACAATAATTACAAAACAAAGGTTTTGAACCCTGGTGCCTAGAGGGCTTTTTTTCTTTTTCTCTGGGGCTCCAGGAGTGTGTGTGTATGTGTGTGTGTGTGTGTGTGTGTACATACACACATATATAAAGCATTTATCTTTAAGCAACTTGAATAGATAACTTTTCAGAATTTTTGTTTGCTGGTTTGGTGTTACCATCTGAGGATAGGAAAATATACGTTGCACAAACAGACACAAATAGAAAGTTAGACACACACACACACAAAACCAGAAACAGAAATATAAAACTCACTAATTTGAGCTCTATTTTTTCATCCTTTTCTGGTATACTTGAATATTAGCCCAATTTGGGTTATAGGTTGAACTAAGCTTTCTGTTTTCTTTGGGCCTTCTCTATAGAGTGGGGTATTATTTCCCCAGTTATCTAAATCCCTTGTGCAGAATGGGGTATGCACATATACAAATCCTCTAGGGCATCCTTGCTTGTGTACTCCTGTAGGCACTTGCTGGAGGGGTAGAAGTTTTGCCAGTAGCTATGCTGCTGGTTTTAGAGAGCAGCCCTGGCCAAACTGAGTGGGGGGCAGGTATGGGAGGGGGAAACCATTTATACCTCAGACTCTTTTACCTCTGATAAAGAGGAATACTGAGGAGGATGAAGAGGAGGTAGGAGAGCTTCCTCCTTTCCTGATCTGTTGGCCCCTTTGTTATAGGGTGGAGGTAGAGGAGGTGAAGGAGTTAATAAAGATCCTATTAGATCCTCTGGATATAAATCAGGGAGGACATTTTCCTTTCTCTGCTAATCTTTACAGGCAAAATTTTACATTTTCTCATCAACATTGATTGCTGCAAGAGAAAATAAAGAATTGAACATACATCATCTCATCCCATTTATGCTTTTTTGCAGAACAACTCTAACTGTAATGCAGTGTTCTTTTCCACAGAGCCATTCTCAGGTCATTTGTCTCCTGATTCTAAATCATACTGAGGTCAGCTTGTGTTACAGAAATAACTTTTTTTTCCAATAGGCTCATAATGAAAATCTTTGTAGTTTTTCAAATTCAGTCCACAGGTCTATATTCCAGAATGCTATTAGAATTAGAATTTCCTATTTTAAAGAAATTTCATAATCAGTTACCAATTAGGAACACTTGAACAATAAAATGCAGTAATACACCAACTAACAGACTTAAACAGATACTTAACATGTATTTAAGTAACACACCATTTAATAACTAGACTGAACACACCAATTAACAAGTAAACAGGCTTTAAACACTTACTATACTTAAGTAACACGCCAGTTAACAATTAGACAAGCATACTTAATTTCATTAAATACTAATTGTTGAGTTACATATTTTCTTGCAGTATACTCAACAGACAAACTCAGGGCAGGGTCTTGAACACCATATAGATAAATACAGTTCAAGGCCTCAAACCCCATACAGAATGGTACCCAAAAACCAGAAAGATGTAGAGGTTAGAGCAAGGGGGATTGTTCTGAAAGTGGGACCCAGGACCTCAAGCCCAGGTCCAGGGGACTCGAACTGCTGTACTAACTTCCTGATTCACTTTTACCTTGACCCAGTCAGATGCCTGGACTTGGAACTGAAAGCTGTTTCTCTCTTTGAAGCTTTTTAAGGCGCCAAGGGTCTGGAGTGCCAGCAGAATAGAGAAAAACCTGGTTTTCGAGCCTCTAAAGAGTCTAGTGGCCACAAGAGGCTCGATTACCTATTTGCTTGACCTGCCAGGGCTCCAGAACTTTGGCAGTTGGGCTCTTTAGGAATTTTTATCCTTTCTAGGGGGGATGTATTTGGTACTCATCAGTCACATGGCTCTGAGACCATGCCCTGCTACAGTAAAGGCTTTGGCCAGGCAAGAGAATTGCAATAAAATAGTCAATATTTCTAGAGGGAAGGGTAAAGAGGTTAGAAAAGGCTCTGAATGATTTTTGACCAATTGGAATTTGAAAGTAAGGCATATTCGGTATTGTTACAGTTTTTTATGATATTATGTTGTTAATCTGGCTGTATGTATCATAATGGAAGATAGTTTCCAGCTCTGCCCCATTCTGTGTGACTTGGGACAAATTACTACACTTCTCTGAGTCTTTAATTTCCTTGCTAGTAAAATGGAAATAATACCTTCCTTGACTTGAGATAACTTAGATGAAATAGGTATGCAAACTGTGTAAAATGATATAATACAAAAGGCAGAACCTGATTTTATCTGAGGCTCATTCTACCTCTCATAGAGTTTAGGAACAAAAAGAATAAACAATCTAGTATTCCTTAAAAGGGAGAGAGAAAGCATTTCCTGGCCCAGGTAAGCATTCAGACATATTCCCCCAAGTTATCCATCCCTTCACCATGGGCCTTCAGGGCCAGGTACCATGCCAGGTAATGCAGGCATGAGAAACATAGCAGATGAGACCCTCTCCCTGGAGCCAAGGACCCAGGCAGGCCTTGAACTAGTTGCTATAAAAATGTTATGAGTCTTCAAGATGAGTAGGTATTCGCTAGGAGAAGGAATGGCAAAGGTATGGACTATTCCAGGGAGAAGAACACTGTGTCTAAAGGCCCTGACACAGTGAGCAAGACTCCCCTCTTTCCAAATTATGCAGGCATCATCCCAGGACTGGGGGCTGACATTATTCATCCTGTTGGTCTCCTGAACAGCTGGACAGTAAATTCCCTTATGGTGTCTTGATTTGTTGAGGGTGCCTAGCCCAGGGGCAGTAGGGCTCACCTGATTGGCATTTTCACCGTTTCTCATCAACGTCACCTTTGACATGGGGCACAGATGCCTGTCTCTACAAACCTAGTGAGAGTAACTCAAAGGAATTTTTACTCAGAAGAATATTTGGGAATAGATCCCATTTTCACAGTTTGGTATGTTTGCAAGTGGGTGGGAAGGAGAGGCTTTTGATGTTCCTACTCCTCAGAACTGGAATAGACACTAGTGCTGAAAATTTGGAAGCACTTAACCCCCTGAAAGTGGAAACCACCCTTGACACCCAAGTTTGGTGAAATAAAAGTTGTGACTTGCCTGCTACTGGCCCAAGTTTTACATAAAAGCTATAATCAGTGGTCCTAGTAGGTTATTCAGAGGTGCAGAGGAACCTTCCATTTCTGGGCCATGATGTAAGTAATGACATTACTTCTGGACAAGTGCCCTGGAGGTGACAAGCCCTTCAGCAATGAGTAATGTTTTTGCTAGAGAGCTCTCTTTTCACACTCACTCTGTTGCTACAGGAAGCAATCATTTTCTCACACCCTGGGAACCGTCCTCTGAAAAATTATGGCCCCAGAAATGATAAACGGTGGCCAAATAGTTCAGCTGAATTCTCCAATTTTATGGGAGCTCTAGCTTTGCTTCCATGGACCCACACATTCAGAGTTAGTTTTTTCCATTAACAAACACGTGTTGAGCAACGTAGTATATCTATCACCATGGCAGAATTAGAAGTGGATAATCCTGGAAGTGTTTCTGAACAGCTTATTGATAAAGAACATCAGGGCTAGAGATACTACTCTCTATCCCTCCCACTTCGGGAATATCTGAAGTGAAAAAATAAGGATAAGATCTGCTGCAAGTTTATATAGGTCTTATGTAAAACTACACAAGATTCCGTTTCCAAAGAGACCAGGAGCAAGTTTAATATCCTCTATTTGTGAAGCTCCCCATTTCTGTGGAAATCTGAGGGCAGCCAATGATTATTCAGCTCACTTTTCACATCTGAGGATTTGGGAATTGGTATATATTTGGGAGTAAGATATACACCTTGGTACCCACCTTATGAGTCTAGCACATGGGGTGGGAGTGAGAATCACACATAAAACATTCTGGGCTCACATCTCAACATTTTTTTCCACGTAAGGTCTTCAGGTTTGGTGTAAATATGATGTGATAAATCCTAAATATACCATTTAGTAGATCTGTAACCGTGGTTGGGCAAGTCACTTAACCTCCCCGAGAGTCAGATTCCATAGCCACGAGATGGAGTAACAACCACCTCCTAGGGTTGTTGTGAGGATTTTAGAGCTTATTTGCATAAAGCACCTAGTACAATGGCTAATACATCCTCATTCCCTAGTAAGTGATAGCTAATATTAGTGATAAAATAAAAACCTTTCAAAAGTCAAGAAGGAGAAAAATATGCCACTAAGAACTATGTTTTGGAGAAAGAGGTATAGTCAGATGGCTTGGCCTTGGAGATGGGTAGAGAATCATGCTGGTTTGCCCAAGATGGTCCCAATTTATGCCTGTTGTCCTAGCACTATTAATAGCATCCCCTTCACACTCAAAAGTATCTTGGATTGGACAATAAATATTATGGCCACTTTAATTGCATGTGAGTCCCAAGTGTGCTTTCAGCAACAGCCACCCCCAACTCTCCAACTGCAGTATCAATACTACGATGGTCACTGTACTCATAATTGTAATGGCTACCTTTTATTGCATGCCAAACTTTACTATATTATATCTAAATCTTATAATCATTCCCATAAGGTAGATTCTATTTTTATAGCCATTTTACAAATGAGGCTTGTAAAGAGTAATTAACTTGCTCAAGAGTCCAGATTTCACCAAGTGTAGAACCTGGGGTGATAGCCCTAATTTGCTAGGGCTAGAAGTAATTGTAGGCCTCTTTATATGCACTCCAGTCTAGGATAGGTTGGAGCAGGGGGAGGTGTGGTGATACCATAAGTGCAAGGAGAGCCACTCTTGAAATTCTCCTTACTAGTGGAGCTGTTCTCCCATGACCCCTACAGCTGGGCCACAAATACCTCTGGGAAGGTGAAGCTCATTAGGACTGTTGGCTCTTGGGTTGGTGGCCAACAGGAGTTTTGCCTCCATAGTATGGCATAAGGAATCCAAATAGTCTTTGGCTTCTTGGACATTTTGGTCCAACACCTGAGCTCAGGGCATCAAGGTCAGTCCCAAACAGAACCAAATCCATTGCAATATTTTGCTTCAGACATTATCCCAAAGTGCTAAGCTGTAAAAACAGCGATAACACATGAAGGTCAAGTTCCCTTTCTCTGACCTTTCGTGGAATCTTTTAGAATATGATAACTTTTAATCTATGGTTTCTAATACTACCTGAGGATCAAAATGAGCACTTTCTGTGTCCATATGTGTTCATGTTGATAATTATACACACATGCATATATTTATATACCCATATGATGATAGTAATAGCTAACAATTATTGAGCACCTACTCTGTGCGAGGTACTGTTCTAAGCACTTTATATGTAATATTCTCATTTAATCCTCATACCAACTCTAGGAGGTAGGTGCTACTAATATTATCCCTAGGTAAGGAAATTGAAGTCCAGAAAATATAATCAGCTTGCTATTAAGTGGTAGAATAGGATTCTGATCCAGGTAGTCTGGTTCAGGACCATGCTCTTATGCACTCTACTGCCTCTTGCATTCTCTCTCCTCTCTTTTTCATTTTGGATAGCTAACATTTTTTTTTATATCTTTCCTACTTCCAAGGGACTGAAGGCTCCTTGAGCAGGCACTATGGCGGGACTCTAGGGTCCTATCAGGGAATGGTACCTTTTAGCTAGGGTTGCATGCTTTCCAAATCATAGTCCCTTCTCCACAAAGCCTGCCTGGGATCTCCAGGCCACAATCACCTCTCCCTCCTTTGTTTTCCTTTATTTTCACAACCACATTCAGCAGTTTGTGTGCACCCTTGATGATACTTCTAGCAGGTGTTTATTCAAGTATAACCTAGGTACTTGTTCAACTGTTATGTATGTGACTGTCAGGTGGGATTGTAAACTATCTTTGTATCTCTTCCCCAGCCTGCTCCCAGCAGGACACCTAGTAATATGTATAGCACATAAGTGTGATATAGGAACAGCCTCCACCTCTGGGAGGATAAACCATGGAAAAAGTTCCACTTCAGTGGAGCTTGAGCTAGATTCCAACCCCCTCATTGCCCCTCCCCCCCCCCCACTGTTCATACCTTCTCCAACATACCCTTGCGCCAGCCACTCAGTGTCTAGCAGGCTAACAGAGGAGGTGCTCAAGATGTATTTGTTGGTTGGCTGAAATTCTATGGTAGGGCCTGTTGAAACTGTTAACAGAAGTTGCCAAAACTAAGAAGACTGTAAGAGTGCTTTTCTTTTTAAGGTGTAAATCTAATTTATTCAATTAAAAGATTTTGAATCCAGAAAAAAATAGGGGGGCTAGCTGAAGTACATGACTAAATGTCCAAGGAACCAAAGTTGACCACAGAAAATGTTGCTCACGACAAATTTGACAAAAGCTTGAGAAAGTAGGAAGAGCACTGTGTTTTAGGAACTCTGGGGCTAAGTATTCCTGCCCCTCGCCATTTATAAACTGTTGCAGTTTAGGGAAATCACTAAATCTCTCCCAGCCCCAGATTGTGCATCTGTAAAATGGTGCTAATGATCCCTGCCCTCCCACCATTCAGAGAATGATGGATAATTAGAAGAGATCATAAGGATTGAAAGCACCCAGAAAACTGTGAAGTGCTGGGCAGAGTTGAGATTTCTCATGATGATCATTACCAGGAACGTGTCAAGTAATGACCAAAGCAAAAAAAAATTTTTTTGAGTGAAAAATAATGGTGTAGCCATTACACAGAAATCTGGCATATACTTAAAATTAAGCTTAATTAAGATAGATACAGTATTCTGGCTATGTGCAAGAAAAGATGGTGTAAGAAAAGAACCTGGAGACAAGCTATTTGTGTTCATTTCCTCCATTTGAAAGGAAATTTTTTTTTTGGGGGGGGGGTTGTATTGGACACTGCACATAGCTTCCTTTGGTTCCAAGACAAACCAGCTTCTTTGCCAAGGTAAGATTCATAAAGCTTTCTTGGGTAGAGTTGCCATGGATTGGCTGAGGGTGGGGATACTCTTATTAGGGCTAGAGAAACCAGTACTGGTAGGACAGTTCTCCAAATGGGGAAGTGCTAAGCTCTGGAACCAGCCTTATTAAGCATCTTTAAAAATGAATCGAAAGAGAAAGTGATGGTACAGGCACCAGAGTTGCAGCAAACTGGAAAGTTCTTTAGAAGTGGAAAGAGATGCCAGACAGACAGGGAGAACTATAGGAATCCAGTGGGAGTGGGGAGAGAAGAGGCTAAGGAATCCCAGTGTGGACAAAGACAGGTGATGCATTTAGTGGGAAAAAAAATGACCCAAATTATGTTTGACTCATTGATTCACTAACTTTTCTAAAACTTTAAGGTCCAGCTAAGTGCAAGGCATGATGTTAGGATTTCAGTGTTGTGGGGGGTGAGCAGAAGAGGGAGGAAGAACAGTGAGAATATTGTCTCTGCCTCCAAGGAGCTTATGATCCAGCTAGAGTGAAAGACATGAATACAATTTAAACAAACAAACAAGGCATTATGTGATAAACTCTATGGAAAAGAAGTATACGAATTATGAAAGTTGAACAGCAGAGGGACTGACTCTGGTCAAAGGAAGGAAATGGGAAACAGGAAAAGTCTCCCAAGGAGGCAGTCTTTCTGGTCTTGTAGAATCACTAGGATTCTGCTGGAATTAGCTGGTGGGGTGCTCTTGGTGATGGCCTGGGACTTGTGTTCAGACATACTGTGAGTACTTCTCCCAGAAGGCCTTGGTCTGAAAGGGTGACTGCAACCTTAGTGATTGCTGGAATGTTGGGAAATTTGGGGAAAAACATTTAATATGAAAAAGTCAGGAAAATCATTAAATGTGAAGAAGTCTGCAAGCAAACCCAGAGCGTGTATGAGTTAAACCATGTTATAATGTGCATTTGGCATGACCAGAAATGTCTGGTCCCTTTTAAAAGGCCACGTTACTAAAGCATGCACACACAGATAGCTTGGAAGGAGGTTAATTGGAACCAGCTGAGCTGGAGTGCAGTTACCATGGGTCTTCAGGTTAGGAGAGTCATTTAGAAGCTCACAGGTAGTGAGTGTCTCAGGCTGTTCCAGAATTAAGAGATGTTTACACTGAAACCAAAGAAAGGAACAGACCTTTATATAAATCTTATCAGAGAAATGAGTCATAAAGCATTATTAACATGCCTTACCAGAACTTTGTTTTTTTTTAAAAATGACAAGAACATGCATTTGGTCAGTTAATAACAAGTCAAAGAAATAAAGACAGTAAATATGTTTCTTTGAATTTATGTGTTTATTTCCCATCTGTAACATTTCGAAATCACTATTTCATCACAGATGGTACAATGCGTTGATATAGACAACTACATTAACAATTGTCTTATATGTAACTGGTAATAACATTGACCATTTGAACAGAGTGCTGTGGGGGTAAAGAAGAGGAAAAGAGTCATTCATCCTGGGGTAGTCAAGGAGAGCTTCATAGGGATAACATTTGAACTGTATCGTGATGGAGAGATAGAATTCCAAGGGGAGAAGCATAGGGCAGGTTCTTCCAGGGAGAGAGAACACCGTGTATTTGAGGGCCCATGGAAGAGGATGATGGGTGAAATGCTGGAGTCTTCTTGTATCTTGGGCAATCTCTCACTGCTCACCATCCCTTTCCTACATCCAACTGTTATTTTATCTGAACGTCTCACTTCTTCCCCTTCCTTTCCATTCTCAATATCACTTGTGGGCTAAGACCCTCATTAGCCCTCCCCTGGAACATAATCACAACAAATCCCCCTGCCCCTATTCTCTCCTTCTGCCAGTTCTTCATCCTTACTGCTAACAGTTAACTTTCCCAAGTAGAGAGCTCACCCTGTCACCCCTCTGATTAAAATCTTGAAGACCCCCTCATCCTTTAATGCTGTTTTTTAAAAAATTAGTACAGGACTCCCCATTTTTGGTAAAATAAAATATTTGGATTTCCTTTTCTGCAATAAAGAAAAGTTAGTTGTGCACTTAAATCTGGAGAAAAAACTACAGTGGACATGTCGTGGCTACAAATGCAGACGTTTGTGTTCTTCTTTGACAAAGCATGGGCCTGCCAAGTAGAAGTTGGCATTGATGCTCTGCCAACTTTTGTAGGCTGACCCAATGGATTATGGAATGGTGAATTCAGATTACATTTCTGCACCCTCTTGGAGCTTACAGGCTAGTAGGAGGAGCAAACAATATACAGATAATCACCTAAATAAGTACTTAATTACAGTTCCATGATGGAAAAGGTGAGATTTCTGGAAAGATTACACCAGGGATCTAACTTAGGTCATTGTAGATATAGTAGGTTTTTAAGGCCTTGAGAGAGGCTGAGCTTAGCAAGGGAGGAGTGTGGCATGAGAGGAACTCCCAAAGAACTCTTGAATTTAGAAACTGGAAGGAGGAGGAACAGGCAGAAGATCCTAAGAAAGAATAACCAAACTGTATAAAGAAGATCAGAAAGTACTTTATCACCGAAGTCAAGAGGAGAGACTGTTTCAAGAAGGAAGATATGGTTAACGGTATTCAAGGCTGCTGGGAGGTCAAGTCAGATGAAGTAAAAAAATTTACCTTGGATAAAATAAGGAAGCTATTGGTGACCACAATAAGAACAGTTTCTGCAAAGTGTTGAAGTAGGAAGCCAGACTGGAAAGGAGGAGGAGAGGAAAAGTGGAGGCAGTGCCTATGCATGACTCTTTAAAAGCTTGTCTGAGAATGGAGAGTAGACAGACAGATAAGAGTTTAAGAGAGGTGTGGAGTTAAGTTTTTGTTTGCTTGGCTTTGTTTTTAATGGAAGATTCTATCACATATTTGAATGCCGAAGGTAAGAATTCAGTAGTGAGGAAGAGGCTGAAGATTTAGGAAGGAGAGGGTATGACTAATGGAACATGATGCCAGCTTAGGGAGAAAAGGATGGAACCAAGGGCATGTGTGGAGGGACTGGCCTTTGGCTGGAGGAGGGACATGCACTCCATTTTAAGATACATGGGAGGAGAGGGAGGACAGGTGCAAATGCGACTGATCAATGTTATCTGCCATGCTTCTTCTCTGGGAACAAAGAAGGGGTTAGAGGCATTAAAACTCTGAGAAGAGGAAATGAAATTGTGATTGTGAAAGTGGAGTGATCTTCTAAAGAAGCACAATAAAAGTGCTGGGCAGGGTTGAGGGCCGAATTGAGGCCAGAGAACAGGAAGTTAGAGCCATTCCAAACTGTCCAGTTGTGTCATATTCTCCATTAATATTGATATGCTCTGGCATGGGTGAGAATAAGCCCAGAGGCCTTTGCCAGGCAAGGACAATCAAAAGGGAAGCAAAGGATTTAGGACACCTTGGGAAGAACCATACCCTCTAAGCTAAATACACAGGACGTAAAGATAGGAGTAGGTTTATGGACATTTAGAGAAAAGGACCATTGCCTTGGAAATCTCATGGAGGCTGGAGAACTATTGCAGTGAGGGGCTTGGGCAAGTGAGCTGGAAGGTGGGGTGAGAGAATGAGTCATTTCAGAGGAAGTGCAATTTCCGATGATAATAAGGTCCCAAGTGGAACCGTTGCAGTGTATGGTTGATGTGGAAGGGAAGCAAATATCACTGAAGATGCAGTTGTCGTGGAACTGAACAATCAACATGTTTGACTGGATCATCCGCAAAACATTAGTTGCTTAGGATGATGGCAGGAGTTGGGGTGGAGTGTAAGACACTGAGCAAGAATTAGCCTCTTCAGAGAGTCTTCAGTGAGTAGGGAAGACAGAGTGAATGGGTGGATGGTGTGAACTTCAAAGGGGGTTTTGTTTTTCTTAGAAAGAGAGAAAGATGGTCCAGGGGCAGCAGTGTGGTGCTTCCAATACTGAGATTGGGGACTTTATGATTGAAAACACCATCCTATACTTTGAGAGGGCAGCAGGGAAAGCAAGGACCTCAAGAGCCAGTCCACATACAGTGGACAGATGGAGTTAGAAGGATCATTTGGGGAACAAGAAGAGTTTGGCATGGCCATGTGGAGCCTGGGGAAATAAGAGATGGGGATTGGAGTGGAGGAGGACAGGCAGGAAGTAGTAGCAGTTCCTGGAATAGCAAGAAGGCTTGGTGACAGCTGTGGCATACCTGTCAGGGAGGTCTGGGTTTACTTGATATTATCAAATGCATCCAACCAGTATCAGCTTTGGGTACTTTCTAGAGTCAAGACCACCACCAGATTATGATGAGCATGGTTTCCAGGTCATGGTTTCTGAAGCCCTTTGAATGTTCTTTTTATGTTACTTTAAAGTGCAGAGATAGTAAATTACACCAAACAGATTGGTTCACCAACTTAAAAATAAACACATAAGTAATCAGACATATGAGCCAATTAATTTTTTTATATTAAGTCTTATTTCATTTGCCTTTCCAGTCTCATCCACTGGCATTTGCCCTGTACTCCACCCAGCTCTATGAAATTAGTCCTCACTTCCCAAGCACACCACCTCCATCCAGACCTCTGAGGTTCTGTGCATGATGTTCCTCCATCTACCATAGTCTTCCAACCTGGATCCCACTTTCCCCTGGGCTGAGGCAGGTTGAAATTTTGAAGTATTAGCTAAGATTTTGTTTCCCCTCTACCCCGCAAAAAGGTTATACCTGGTTACTCTTAAGCCCCTCTCCTCATTAAGTCAGCTGATCATTTTTTCATTGCCTCTGGGAAGCAGAATGCAGAGGAAAAAAATCTTTTCCTTGCTTTTGAGTTTCAAAATCCAGGCCCTGTAGTTGTAAGCAAGGATCAGCCAAGTTAATGGCTTTGGGAAAAGGAATGGGCCAAGGCTTCTCACCCCTGCTCCCCACTCCCACTTCCACTCCCAAGAGATCATATCTCCCTGGGCTGGAGGGAGGAGGAAAAACCGAGAAAAGGAGGGGCTGAGGCCAGAGATGGGTTGCCGGGGTAAAGACTCTAGCTGTTGAGGGTGGGGGTGGGGGTGGGGGGGTGTTTGCAGGAACCACGGCTCAGGACTGCACTGCTCTCCTATTTCCCAATCTTAACTGGACTTTCTCTCATTACTCCACCCCACCTGCTATCCTGTCTTATTTTGGCTTACATAGTGCTTTAAATTTGCATGCATTGCCACTATTAAAAAAAATTACTATCTTTAATTTTAAAAATCTAGATTTCAGGCTTCTCTTGGAAAAACTCAGAAGATTTGACCACAGTGGACTCACTTTCCTTCGTAGCAACAATCAGCTGCTTCTGAGCAATGTCGGGGCAGGGGCACCTCAGCATCTGCCACTCCCCCTGGTTGATTACGCCCTTATCATTACTGGCAGGTTACAGGCTAGAGAACATGACTGGTCTTGACAAATCTAGTTTTCCCCACCATTGAGGGAAATAGCAAGTTTCCTCTGGACAAAGCCTCTGCTATCGCTCAAAGCCTGCCTGGTCTCATACGAGGAATGACTTAGCTTTCACCTCACACACAAGAAAGGCCAGATCCAGCCCTTCTCTGCAAGGCTCAGAGAAGAGCAAAGAAGAATATGTGATCATGCTCCCCCATGTCACATGCATACAATGCTTCCTTCTCATTAAAAGGTACTTGCACACACTGATAGAACAGGCCAAACAATGGCATATCCTAAGAGGGTAAGCTTTGAACCCAAGGTCTCACAGCTGATCAGTGACAGTTTAGAACCCAGGCTCCTCTCTCCCTGGCCAGTGCCCCCTGCAGATATTACTGTTGATCTCCTGCTTAGGAGAATGGCTGGTTGGGAGGTCCTCCCATATATCAGGAGAAGCACTTCCCTCCTCTCATAAATGGAGGTAGACTGGCTTCTCCCAGTTCATTCTCCAGTTCACAGAGCCAAGAATTAGTTCAGAATTTCTATCAGGCTGACTCTTTTAACCAACTTTAGAAGTTTGTTTTTACTTCTAAATTCACAAGTTTAGTAGATTTGTAGAACAGGTTTCCTAAAAAGAACTCAGATCTGTTCCCACCCTTATAGAATATGCTTTCTAAAGCTGACCTGACCATGTAGAGAGAGCTGGAGGCAAAGGACTGATAAATCAAAGAGGTACCACTAATCTACGAAGTGCCTAGGGAGACCCAAGGGTTTTCTAGGTCTAGTTTTCTCTTTTACTCTTTTGTTGCCTGCTAGGTCATTGTCTGACTAGGAGCATTCATTCTGGAAGGAAAAGCAGGTATTGAAAGTGAGCTTTATGCATTTTACTACTCTCTCTATGGACCTGGCTGTTGTCATGGTTACTTTTATTAAAACACCAAATTGGGACCTTCACCCTAATTCCACACTGGAGAGGAAATCAAGAACATGGAGGTCTGCAACCAGAAAATAATCTTAGGCAGGCAGAACTTTCCTTGCTTCTCTCCTGACATATCCTGCTGTGGAGAACAAGTCTGCCCTATATTCCATTCTTTTCTTTACAAAGCTTTATTCTCTGTAACTCCTGGGCAGGAGGAATTGAGCCAAATCTTCTCTCATGGGGGTTGTTAGAAGCTATTGGGAAAAAAAATTAGCCTAGCTTCTCTAACTGGTGGCATGACAGAGCTGGCTTCTGGAGTATCCCCGGCATCTGAGCCAGGAAAGTACAGTGATCTCAAGCAGGCTGCATAATTTGTGAGGCCCAGTGCTAAATGAAACTGGGGGACCACGTGTTCAAAAAGCAGGAAAAAAAAAGGGGGGGGGGTTCTTTTCTTCTGCAGCCTTTCTCTCGACCTGTCATGGTGTTTTTTTATTTGCCGTTTAATTTCACATTTCCTTGGGCACAGGAATATTCACGGGGCCAATGTGGACTCTCAAAGGCACCTGAGACCCTTGACTTGCGACTTGGGTGCATGGGCTGTGCCCAGGTCTTACCCTCCTCTTGACTAGGCCCAGGCCATTGCCGGGCAGAGGGCAGCGGTGTTCCCTTGATGTGGACAAGGGATCCGGCAGCCAAGAACCTGTCCTGGGGAAGTGGCAGTAGTCGGGACCCTGCGTGAGCCAAGGCTCCAAATCCCTGGCCCATCCGTTGTTCTATCGGACTTCACTTAACAAAACACAGATTCAAAGAAAAAAATGAAGACTTGCAATATGGCAACCACAGAACATTAATTAAACCCAAACTGGGGGCCTGCTTCTTAGCACAGGGCTCTGTGTGACTACTTTGGTCGCTTGGCCATGAAAGCAGCCTGCCTGCCCCAGTCAGGGAGAAGAGTCCTCCTGTTGACCCCAGCTGGGCAAGCCAAGAGCATGCAGTGGAGCCTTAACATGGCAGCTGGCTAGTACGAGGCTTCGCTCCCTGTCTTACTGCCTCTCCCAGCCTGGGGGAATGATGGGTACCTCATAGATAAATACAAAAGCAAAGTACCAGACTCACTTCTCCCTAGATTTCTTCTAGAGCAATTTCCAAATCTTTTTACTGAATGAATGGAGTTGCATTAGTGACATCAGACACCAATTCCCACCCCTTTTTAAACCACTTTACTGAGGATAATTGACATACGATTAACCTCAAGTATTTAAAGTTTACAAGTTTATGAGTTTTATCATATGTGCATACACACCTGTGAAACCAGCACCAAAATCAACATAGCATTTCCTTCACCCCTTTGTGAGCCATTCTTCCAATCACAGAAAACCACTGATCTGTTTCCTGTCACATTGATGAGTTTGCATTTCATATCATGGTAATCTCACAGTCTGTTTTCTTTTTTTGTCTGGCTGCTTTCACTCAACATAATGACTTTGAGATTTATTCAGATTGTTGTGTGTATAAATAGCTTGTTCCTTTTTATTTCTGAGTAGTATTCCATTCTATACCACTATAAACCATAGTTTATCCATTCACTTGTTAATGAACATTTGGGTGGTTTCTCAGTTTTTTGACTATTTCAAATAAGGCTGCTATGAACACTGGTATACAAGTCTTTGTGTGGATGTTTTTCAAATCTCTTGACAAAAAAGTAGGAGTGAAATGGCTGTGTTGTGTGGTGAGTACTAAGTTTAACTTTTTTAGGAAACTGCCCAACTATCTTCTGAAGTGCCATTGCATTCCCTTCAGTAGTGCTCCACATTCTCACTAAAAGTGGTATGCATCAATCTCATTATGCCTTAATTTGCATTTGCTTGACGACTAATGATTTTGAGCATTTAAATAAGATTATTGGCCATTCACGTAACTTCTTTTGTGAAGTGTCTGGTCAATTATTTTGCCCATTCCTAAAAATTGGGTCGTCTTATGGAGTTTTAAGAGTTTAAGAATTCTTTATATATTCTGGAGCCAAGTCCTTTGCCTGGTGTATGTGTTGCAAATATTTTCTCCTAGTCTGTGACTTGCTTTTTCATTTTCGTAGTGTCCATGTAACAGCAAAAGTTTTTAATTTTTGATGCAGTCCAATGGATCAATTTTTTCTTTTATGGTTCATGCTTTTTATGTGTGTTCTAAGAAATCTTTATCTATTCAAAGATCATAAAGATTTTCTCCTAAGTTTTATTTTAGAAGGTTTATAGTTTTAGGTTTTACATTTAGTTCTATGATCCATTTTGAGTTAATTTTTGTGTATGGCATGAAGTAAGGGTTAATGTTCTCCCCCATTCTCCTTCCCTTATGGATATCCAGTTGGTCCATACCATTTGTTGAAAAGAGTTTCCTCATTGAATTGCCTTGGTAACTGTGTTGAAAATTGACAATGTAAGTATAGGTCTATTTCTGGACTCTCTATTTCCATTCTTCTGTATGTTTATTTTTTGCTAATGCCAAACTGTTTTGATTACTTATTTAAATTAAGTCTAGATTTCAGTTAGGGCAGTAAGTTCTCCAACTTTGTTCTTTTTAAAATTTGCTTGGTGTGGTGGCCATGGAGGTGTGCTGCTCAGGGAACCTGCTGTTGGGAGCACAGCTGACAATCCTAGCTGTTGGTCCTTTGGATCCACCATCATGTTCACAGAGAGGCCATGCTTCTCTGAGCTGTTCCTAGCCAGCGACTGACTAACTATTGCAGGGGGACTAGTGCCAGTGCATTCCATCCAGTCGCAGCTAGTCTAACAGGCATTCCTGGCCAAAACTCTCTCATAACTACACTGTGGCCTGAAACCCTTTACAACCAATTCTTCCTTCCCTCTCTCCTTTCACAGATTTCATACCTGCATTGGGGCCTGAAAGTGTCCTGCCTACTCCCTTCTCTTTTATCCTTCATAATCATTTTCCCCAATAAATCTCTTGCATATCTAATCCTGTCTTGCCATCTGCTTCTCAAAGGACCTGGGCTAAAATGCTTTGGTTATTTTAGGTGCTTTGCATTTCCACATAAGTTTTAGAAATCAGCCTGTGAAATTCTATCAAAAAAAGCCTACTGGAATTTTAACTGAGGTTTCATTGAATCTGCAGATCAATTTGGGCAGAATTGCCATCTTAACAAAATTGAACCTTTAATCTGTGAACATGATATATCTTGCTATTTATTTAGGTCATCTTCAATTTCTTATGAGCAGTATTTCATAACTTTTAGTATCTTTTGTTAGATTTATTTTTAAGTATTTTTGTTTTTGGTACTACTGTATTGGAATTGTTTTAAAATTTTTATTTTCTAGTCAGTTGCTTCTAGTGTTTAAGAATACAATCGAATTTTGTATATTAATCTTGTGTCCTGAAGCCTTGCAAAATTCATTTCTAGTCCCAGTTGTTTTTTGTCTCCATCCCCCACTTTTTGACAAAAATTTTCGTAAGACCTGGAGCTCCTCCTGTTAGCTTCTTTAGCTGTCTCCACAAGTCCTCCACCTTCAAAAACAGCTTTTGGGAATTTCTGATAACCACAGGGCTCCAAGAACACAGTTTAATGAACTACTGTTCTAGAGGAGTTGATATTTACTTAATACCTACCCTGTGTTATAGGCATTTTATCTCATTTTAATCTTTAAAAAAAACACACAAATGCAAAGCACCATGTGAGATAAGTAGAAGTAGCCCCATTTTACAGATGAAGAAATAGAGATTAAATCTCCTTTTTGGTCTCACAGTTGGCGTCTGCCAGAGATAGGATTAAAACCCGTCTGACTGCAAACTCATGCTGTTTCTTCCCCACCTCAACCTGGCTGTCCTAGGCAGATATAGGCAGACAACTTTCAAAATGGTTCTCTGCTGGGGGCCACGTCTTTAAACCGACTAATCTCGCATTATTCAGCACAAGGGCTTGCAGGTCAGGAGGCCTGAGCAGCCTCTGGTGCTCCACCCCCACAAGCCTATTACCCACCAACGCAGTCTGGTTTTCTGGCTTCCTCTTCCACCAAAATTGCTTTTTTGAGGGTACCAGTTGACCTCTCTCTCAGTGCAATGATCTATTTGCCAGACAAAGAATTTTTTACTTCTCTGCTGCCTTTGCAGAGAACATCTTTGAACTGTGTGATCCAGTTTGTTTCTGGTTCTCTTCTAAAATCTCTGGTCACCTTTTATGTGTCCTCTGCCCTTATTCTTTTGTATGTCCTTCTCTCAATCACCCAGGATCACCCAGTCTGCATTCTGAGGTCTTCTGATGTTGCCCTCTCTATGCTTGTTCTTGGAGAAGGTCGGTCATGTAAGCGCTTGTAGGAGTGAGACTCATCTTACCAAGTCTGCCAGTTGTCTAAAGGTATGGCCATCAGGCTTTCTGGGTTTTCCAGGAAAGCCCCATTGTTCCCCAAAACTATGAAAATAGCTTGAAAATTCTAATAGTTTTAACATCTAAATGACATTTTCCAGATTGCCTCCCTCTATGGCTGTCTACTCCCAGAATAGCACATATCTTTTCGTAGACCCAATGTGTCCTGACTGTAGTTTGGGGAAAAAAAATTAACACTTTCTAAGAATATCCTCACTTAGATGCATGCATTTATAACATACAGTTCTTCTTGGAAAATAAGCCCACCATATTTATACCCAAACAGGTAGCTAATTACCCAATTTTTCTTTACTTGTAGGAAAACCACAGTCCTTTCATTTTCTTTCCTCCTTCCCTTTTTCCATCTAATCACCAAGCATAACCCATTCTTTTTTCTGAACTGGGTTTCAAGTTGGGCTCTATCCTCTGTGGCTATTTGCCTGATCCAGGGCCTTGTCAGTTCACTCTTGATTAGTCCAAGGATTTTTAAAAATACCAGTTTTCTGGCCTGTAGTATACCCATTGTTACATGGACAAAAATCTTTTCCTTTGACACTTCGGTCACAGGTGTCCACAAGTCCAGTGTTGGTTCCAAACCACAAGCCTGTGTCAGCAGTTTTCGCATTGGTTTCCCCATTTCCTGTTGCACAAAATCAAAACACCTTTGTCCGGTCTTTAGGTTTTTTTGCTAATGTCCTCTATCACCATTTTGTTGCTCATATTATTCATCAATATGGAACTCCTCCAGCCAAGAGCAGAAACCCAAAAGGGTTTGCTGGCCCTTTCATGTGACCTGATCATTCTCTCGTCTGTGCTTTTGCACATTTTATTCTACATGCCATGGATACCAGCTTTCCACCCATCTTCATTTTTTCCCCTCGTTTTAAACCTTAGCTCTAAAATTTCCTATTCTGTATCTTTTCTAACCCTTTCCATCCTTCAGGATGTGTATTCTAGAGTAAATCCCCTATTGTTTTATTAATAGATCTCTTATTTGCTGTTAAACTAGCCCTGAAGAACAGAAGTTCCCAAATAAACTGGGAATGAATATCAATAATCTGTTAGCTTCTTCAAGACAAGGACCATGTCTTATTTAACTTTATATCCCAAGCATCTAGTTCAGAGCCAGGCACATCATTTGACTGCAATAAATATATGTTGAATAAATAAACCCACTTTGGGATCTCCGACAAGTACCTTAAATGCCAAAGAGCTTCAGCTTCCTCACCTGAAAATGGTGCTCAGAATGCCAACATCTTAGACTCGGAGCATTAAATAAGAAAACTTAAAGGGCCTAGCACGTACCTCAGCACAGAAAGCTCAATAAATAGGAATTCACACCTTTCCTTTAAGGTTTTAGAATTGTCATCAGAAATATAGAGTTCCCATAATTGCCCCTCCTCAGCAGGATATTTTTGCTACAGTCACTTCTGAGATAATGCTAAACTCATAAGTATGTGAGTTGTAATAATCTGTAAGGGGAAAAAAAATTTGGCCCAACAGGAGGAAAATTCACAAGGGCTGTGTATACTGTTGACAGTGCCCTTTGTTATCATTGTTGGTATGGGGTTTGCTAGGACAGTTCAGACATGCTGATGATATGCATTGGTTTATCCTTTTCAGCGATTCCACTGTTTGGACACCAAGTTTTACATACTAAGGACCATTTTTCCCTCTGTTCCTCATCCAGGGAGGAAACTGCATATGATCAGTAGATTGAATAGCCTTTGAACGCCCCAGTATGTTGTTCACAGTCACACTGAACTCTGCATATTTGTATCCAGCAGAGAGAATGAAAGTTATAATCCTGAGGAGCTGTTAAATCCCTTTCACAGATTCAAATAATTTTCATACTTTTGGAGCTGCAGTTGTCCCTCAACTGCACTATGCCCTAACTTTTTCTGTTTGTAAGATAGGAGTAATAGTTTGTACTCTCACCCTCTTCTTAGGAATAGCAATTATTATGATACAGAGGAAAGAGCACTGGACTGGGAATCAAGAGAACTGAGCTCTAGCCCCAGCTCTGACTAGCTGCAGAGACCTTGGGCAAATCACTTCAGCTCAGTTCCCTCATCTCCAAAATAATGTCTGAATTAAGTAACCTCTAAATCAATTCACAGATTAAAATGTGTACTTTATAAGAAATGAAATGAGTTATGTGGCTCTCTTCTTCTACCCAGGGAGGGCAGGTGAATGGAGACCTTATGTGCACTATGTAGAGAGGGGGATTTGGCATGTGCTGTCCCTGGTAGGTATGTGGAGTCTGTGTATGCCATAGCACCATTTGCCCGGCAGGAGCTCAGAGAGTTGGTAAGCATATCTGGTAGAGACAAGAACTCTAGGGAGTAGTTGTATGTACATTACTTGGGACCTTTTTGCCTTATTATTATTTTTTTGTAGAAAATGAGCTTATTACTGTGCATTCTTTTTGAGCTTCCTAAGCTGCCAACCAGTCTTCTGACTTCTGGTTGGAGGAAGTACCCATCATATACCCCAGCAGGGAGGGATTGGGAAAAGAAATGAGAATTTGCCTCTTACATCTGTTGGGAGTGTTAGTCCTGCCTCCAGAGAATACTCAAGTGAGCAGGTTAAAGGCTTGATGATCATGCTAAGTTCAAGGCAGATCCCCTCCCAACCTCAACCCTTTCTGGATCCATAGCACAACTTATACCATCATATTTTCCAGTTGTAGGAAAGGGCCACAGAGTTCTGGTCAAAAGGCCTGAGTTCAAGTCCCAACTACATACGCTGTCTGGCTTTGGGCAAGACACTTCAGATTTCTGAGCTGGTTGATGTAAGGATCAAAAGAGAAAGGGATGTGTAGGGTGCTTTGCTCCAGGGCTAGTCTTGGCTGCCCTGGCCCTCACTCCTCTACAGATATTCTCCTATTCAAATACTGTTTCAGGGAAGTTTTATTAAATTGACTCTCTAAGGCCCACCCCTTCATCAGGGATATTTGAAGAGGGGTACACCATAAGCCAAAGGCGCTAGGATGAGAGGAGACGGAGCACCGCTATCATGCGACTTTGAAGTGACTTCTTCCTATCATTTCAGTACACACACCCCCACCACCTGCATCTGGGTTCTCTCCTCTCCACCTTAACTTGGTGCTGTGGCCCTTGACCCATTCTGGACCTTGGGCTTGGCTTACTCTGTCTGTGCAGTCCCTGACTGCTGTGGCACAGGGATGCCCTCCAGGGAGCCCTGTCTCAGACTCTGTTTGCACAGAAAGGACATCTCAATATAGGAGGGGATATCTCAATGGGATGGGGGGATTTTTCCTATCCCATTTTACTTGGGATGTGCATCATGGCAAGGAATGGTGACACGGCCTGTACCCTCTGCTGTCTCAGCCTAAGTTCTAACCTCCAGATCATAGCCTCTGGCAGCCATTGAAAACTCAGACTCTGAGTCACTCCAACTGATAGAACCAGGGGTTAAGGAGTCTTCTTGGTAAGAAGATGCCTGACTCTCCACCTCCAACCCAACTACCCAGCCTTTGCCTTACTAAGACCAAAGAGACTATTTAAATGTCCATATAAAATAGTTCCTTGTGCCATCATGGCATGAGGAAAGTGCACAGGCTTGGGAGTCAGACTGACCTGGGTTTAGACCCCAACTCTGCCGTTCACTGCTTTGAAAGCACCTTGGCACATGCTGAACTCGGTTTACACGTGTAAAATGGAGATGCTTGTGCCTTTTTACACTTGTTGTGAAGATTAAACAAAACTGCATACTGTAAATTGCCTAGCACTCATGAAGTGCCTAGCCTGTAGTGGCTTCTCAAGAGATTCATTCATTCATTCATTCATTTGTTCATTCATTCATTCATTTATCTTGCTTCCCTCCCACCAGAGAAAGGCCCAAATAACCCCAGGTGTGGCTTGTTTATGAGGGTTCATTCCAAAGGCCAAATCATTTAGTAATTGATAAGTTCCTGCCTGATCAACTCAATTCAGGTATTAAGGCATCCCAAGTAAATGGATCCGTTTGCAGCATGGATCTCCCCCACAACAGGACTATTTGACAGTGTTACTCCCCAGTCCCTCCTCCCTGAACGTGATCCCAGCCTATGATTTGAAGGAAAAGAGCCACTGAGTTTTGTCTAGGGTTTTTAGACACTAAGTAAGGATTATAATGAAAACTGTTATTCAAGAAATTAAAACAATCCCATATGCTGGGAAGCCCTCACTGATGGAGAAATTCATTTTGATTTCCTGATTTAGATTGAGACCCTGTGTGTGTGTGTGTGTGTGTGTGTCTCAGAAGTAACTAATCCCAACACAGCAGAATGAGTTGGCTTAGTCTATAGTGACCAGCCGATTTGGGGTTTTTTGTAGTATAACTCAATCAAATCTTGTAATTTTTGTCCATCTTGGTCAGATGGCTCATTATGGCAGCCAAAATGACAAGCTCTACAGTGCTGTTGGCCCCCTTTGTGTCCTTATGTACAGACAACACTCAGAAGATGTGGACCTCAAAGGGCATAGTGGCTGAATTTGAAAAATCTCAAAGAACCGCTTCAAAGACTTAGCTGCCACTTGCAATAAAAATGTTACATTTTTGGTTTCATTTTAATTCCCTGTCATATTTAGGAGACTACAGTATTCTTAAAACACAAAACACATCCAGAATAGCCAACACAAGTTATCTTAGCTATTTACCCAAGTCTGTAACTTTAAACCCACAAACATGTTTCTACAGTAATTGCCATACTGCAATGTAAGCACATAAAATCTTTAGCGCTGAAGAACAAAACCATGTTTCTCTGTGCTTTCATAGTACATTGCTTTAAAAAAGTTTCTGTAATTCAACTTACAACACCCAAGTTGCTAACTTCTCAGCAAAGGCATCACATGAAGGAATTCTTTTCTGCCTAAAGTTCATAGCGGCAACAGAAATACAAATCATGAACATCTTCTTGTATCGAGTGTAATCATATTGTTTTTGATAAGATGCCTTTTCTTAGCAGAACAACCACAAATCCTAAAATTTATGGGATTGTCCTGATTTTGAATGCCCTGGCCCATTGCCAAATTCTGTCTTCCAACAAGGTATCCCATTTTCTTGTTTGGAGAAGATGTCAGTATACAATTAGATTTTTTTAAAAGTAGCACAAGCAGTTTATATTAAAAAAACAAAAAACAAAAAAACACACAAAGGTGTAGGCATCACCACCCCAACTTGTCTTTATTGAAACTGCAGTTTTTTAAAGTCTGTTTTCTTTTATCTGTGTATCTCTATGTAACACTGTTTCCAAGCTCAGCTGGCGAGATTTTCATTTCACCCTAATTAAAGATGCACTTTTGAATACCCCAAGTGGGCTTATAAGTACACAATCTTAATTAATGGTGTACATTAATTCCACCTCCAATTTTCTAGAAAGACATTTAAATCTTCAACTCCTGGGTACCTGAAAAAAGCAAACAAGGTACAGACGGCTAGAATTTCTCCTATTTTTAGTTTTGGAGTGAATCTTTTCTTATGGCAATGAAAACAAAGAGGAAAATGCTTGCTTTGTGCTATGAAAGAGAGAAAAGAAAAATCGGTCCTTGAACATATTTGCAACAAAAGACTGTTACTTGCTACTGGAATTGACACTGAATTAAGAAGCTGAAGTTTGGAAGTAAAACAATTTTACTACTCTTTAAATATTTTAGCAGTTTAAAAATATGCTAGAAGAAGAAATACACTGATCCCCCTAATGGTGTACATTCTTTGCACTCCTAATTTGCCACAATGTGGATTTTATTTTCTCAAATGAAAACCTACAGAAATAAACTCTGAAAAGGATAAATTGAGCCCCCACCCCCACTTCCATCCTTATGTCATGAAATATTTTGAGTGAACTGTTTTTTTGCTCACAAAATTCATGTCAAGTTGTTTAAAGAAATCAAGAAGCAGTTATTTAATAGAATACATTGTATTAAAAGTTAGCCATGACTAACTAATAAAACCTCAAAAAAAAAAAAAAAACATTTCAAAGAATTTTGTTCTCTTCAATAGTTGCATGAGTTTTTTTCTTTTTCAGGAAAATGTGCAAATATCAAGGTTACCTGGGTCTGCTGGTCACTTCTAGTTTTTGGACTCGTGAAGATGGTGAGTTTTGCTAAGGATGCGCGGCTGTTTAAGAACCGGGTGGCTTTTCTGGCAATCACTCTTTGTGTGCCATCTTTTATAAAGGTGCTTCTTGTTGCTAAGAGATCAGTTGCTTAGAGACCAGATCATTAAAAAAAATATATATGTCAGGGGCCAACATAAATTATAACCAAATTTTGTCATTTCAGCTAGCCCTCTGAATGTTCGGCTTTTGTAATAGATCATAACGTACCAAGAGAAGGCAATTACTAATTACAAATAGAAAACTGATCACGAGGAGAAGAAAAGCTCTGTACGTACACTCACATGGACAGAGAGTAATGCCACAGACTCCCTTTGATGGAATTGCATTCTCACAAAGCTCTCTGAAACTTTGATTCCTTGTGGGGATCCTAGGCATATGCTACGAATCTAGATTTATGTACACACACACATACACATTTCTCAAACAAGCTCAAGTGCAGTTTGGAATATGAAGTCACATAGCTATTGAATAGTAACAGCTACTTTTCAACTTTTCCAAAGGAAAATTAAGAGAAAAAAAGCCAGACTTTGGAAAATGTTAGTTGGAAATTTGAAATGATGTTAGCATTAAATCAGATATTTTAAGGTGTGAACATTATTATGATAACACTGCTTCAAATCCAGTTGTGTGCATGCTGGCTGTAGATGATGGATAAAAATCTGTCTTTTATCTTCTCCCCTGTATTCAGATGTATCATTAGACTAGAGACAGAAATAAATAAAATTGACCAAGTAGTTAAGGTTTGGCTTTGGGGTTCTTACACTCCTCTTTATGGTGCCTCTGTCCATTGAGAACTTCCCTTCAAATTAACTGTTGCCTAGGTATTACACCTCCTAGGGATAGAAATATACTTTTAAATTAAAAAAATCTTAAATTCCTTTAAGATTCAAAGGAATGGTGGCATTTCAAGCTTCTTAACAGGTAGGACAGGAGATGATTGGGGGTAAAAACTAGACACACCCCTCCATTGCATACCTCCATTACACAACTCGCTCCTGCATCTCTCCTTTCTCTTCCTTTTCCAACCTTCACAAGTTTCTTTGACCCCATCTTAGGTGAGAAGGAAGCAAGCAGATAAGAGATCAAAGACTTGGAGGTAAAAATCAAGATGAAGATAAAAAAAAAAAAAGAATATCTACTATCTTAGAGATATTTTTTCTATACTAGGCTCCAAAATGCTTGCCATTATAGAAGACTTCATGCTTTTTGGCTTGAGCAATAAAGCATCTTCTAAAGAATGTGCTGAAGGGACAAGGGGAAGTGAGGGCTTGGGGCCTGGAGTGGACAAGTCCGGCAGGAGGATGAAGAGGTCCAGTTCTCATTTCTCTCTTTAGCTCCCATCACTGTCAGAACATCATCATGCCATCACTCGTTCACAAAATGGATAAAAGACTTTCAACCACCTCAATTGATTTAGACAGATATATAGCAGTAAAAAAAAAAAAGTGTACACTCTACAAATGGGGTGGGGCTAACACTCAGCAGAAATTCATTCTAAGCGGAAATGAAGGACTAACTTTCCCCAAACCCAAGCTACAAGTGAAGTGGGCACATAGCATTTTAGTGTCACAAAATAAATTCAGGTATGTGAACTGAACATACATTTTTCACTTCAATTTTCTTTCTTTCTTCTAACCACTACACCTGCCCACCCCCCACCTCCCTTCCAGTTTGCCTACTATCTTTTGGGAGAGAAGCAGTAGCAGAGATGGAGAGGATCAGAGATGGAAGGAATTAAGGGTAGAAAAAGGCAAGAGGAATAAAAATGTCTTGGTGTATAGTCAGTGTCTGGGAAATGCTACTTGAAGGAATGAGAGGAAGCAAGAAGAGGCAAAGGGGGAAAGAAGCTGTGAACTTGACTGTATGTTCCTTGAGGGCAGAAAACATCTTATAGAAACTTCTCTCTCCTCTGCTCCAAGTGCTTTGCAGAGGACTTTTTTTAAAAATTGTGCTAAAAATATATACATAAAATTTACCATTTTAACCATTTTTACATGTACAATTCAGTAGTATTAATTACATTTACAATGTGTGCAACCACTGCCACTATTTCCAAAATTTTTTATCACTCCAAACAGAAACTTTGTACCAGTTATGCAGTAACTCCCCATTTAGAACACAACCAAATGTTTTTGTTAAATTTTAGTCAAAGGAGGAAAAGAAAGGGAAGGGATAGGTCTGAAGAGGTTGAACTATTACATGGCACTCTCCAAAAGACCATGCTCTGCAGACGTTTGTACTTTTGACCTACATCTAAAAATAAAAGCCTTCCCTTCTTCTTAGCCATCCATTTTGGTTTCTCCATTCCTTTTGATTCTGGTTTGCCTCTTCTTGCCTTGTGGTCATTTGCTTTCAACTCTGGCCTTCTACTTCTAGGACATGAGGCCCAACACCTGTCTTCTGGTGGGCTCCAGGTCCTCATCTGCTTGGGGTAAGGGCAGGGAGATGCAAGAGTTGTTGAAGGGCCCATCCTTTTGTCAGTGCTCTGTGTGGCTGAAGGAAATTGGACCCATGAGGGCTCTGCTTGCAAATGTTTCAACTTAAAGCTTTGAAAGAAATTTCTAACACAAATGTAACTATTTGCCAAGGAATGTGGTCCAGTGTTATTTTGGGTCCTGCAGAGTGGCACCAACTTGTCCACAGGTTCCTGGCCACAGAGCCCCCATACCCACCCTGATCCCACCGTTGCTGGGAGCCTGCCCAACCCACAAGATCTGTCTTCCAATCTCGGGAATGGGTTGCTGCCCTGCATGCCACAGGATCCCATAACAGCAGACTCCTGCATTCAGATCAAGGAAATAATAGACTGAAATTAATAGAATCTTGAGGCATCTTCTGTGGAAGTGGCTGCCACTGCAGGGGCCTCCTCTTGGGGAAACCAGTGACCCCTGATGCCACTCATGCCAGGGCACCAAAAAACCTGATGGTGTCCATTGCCTGCTGCCCAATTGCCTGTAATGCCCCCAGCTCTCAGCCTCTCCTGGCTAGCAATGCAACAAATACCACGTCTTGGAAGGCTCATGCAGCCTCCCCATTAGCTAGGAGGTAGGAGTCACTCCTTTCCTGGGAAGGTTCCAGTGTATTGGCCCACAGCTCTGTTCCAACTTTTCCACAAACCATTCCTGGAAGAAGCCAGTTGGCCTACTAGACCTACTAGATAAGAAGGGAGGGTGCTCTCAGATCTTTGGGGCTCTCTCCCAAGGGGTCTCTGCGTGACGTCCACAGCAGCTGTATAGAAGCTTGGCCAGTACCAAACAAGGTTGCTTTTTCCAAGCAATTTCAGCTTGCCAGATGCCATGTGCTGGGCAGAAACCTACTGGAGAAGTACAGAGTAGAGTATGGGCAGCAGAGGGCAGCAAAGCACAACTGCCTCCAGTTAACTAGGGCATCTGTGGAAGAAATGAAGTGAGGGGTCAGGAGAGTCTTGTTTCCCAGGGAACAGACAGTTGCTCATCCTCTGGCCACAGATTGCCCCTGTGCTGGTTGCCTCTCAGAACTCTGAAAACTCCTTTTTGCAGTCCACAAAAACCTCTGGCATGTTAAGTCCTGAAACACGGAGGCCTGGATCAAAGACAAGCAGATCTCAAGAGACATGGTTGTGGTTGCCTTCATTGATCTCACCCTATCCTCATCTTTGTGGTAGATGGAGGCCTTAAGACATCACATTTCATCCTTCCCTCTTTGCACCAGTCATCACAGTGTTACTCAGAAAAAAGACTTCTAACCACCTTGCTACTTGTCCAGATAGTATCCCAGCTTTGTAGGGTATACATCTCTCCAAATGCATACCCACCAGTTCTCCAATAATTTTTACCTGAAGAGTAAGACTAGACAGAGTGTATCACTTAGGTGATAGGAAGAAAAGATTTGCCCTCTCACCTGTCACCAACAATGGGCCAGATCCAACTATTGAGGAGAATTTACGTCTAACAACTCTGTGCCCCTTCTCTCCTTCTGGAACATCCCCCTTCTCTGCCCTTCTTCCTCCCCACTACCCACCAGAGAAAATATGACTTTCACTCCCTCCAAATCACCAATCTCTGGTTATACCAACACTTTGGCAGCCAGCCTGCCAATGGGGGTGCTATAGCAACTACCTTCCAGGAAGATCTCTGAGATACCCTCTGACATCTTGAAGACCATTATGAAGAGTAACCAGCCACCCCTGGGCTCCAAAGTAAGCACATCTGTCCAGCCCATCTTGTTAAAAGTTACCAGACATTTGAAGTAGGAAGCTCTGGGACTGCGATCTGTGTGATAATTAACATAACAAAAGATCACAGCCTAATAAGTACACGATACACTCCAATTTCACTGCTTTTCTTGGAGAAAGGACCATGGTGTTCTTCCCATAGATTGGTCCTGGTTGACCCTCTTCACAGCTAGTAATTTGTCTCTAGTTACTGCCTTTGACAATTCTCAGGTATTAAGTATACCCATTTGAAAGTAGTTTACTGGGTGAGAAAAGACAGGGAAGACTGATGGGAAACAAGAGACAATGTAGTAGGGGGAAATGTGGAAGAAACAGAAGTCAAGGGTCCTCTTAAACTTATAAGGCCACAAGTCTCCACAAGATGCATACATTCATATCCACACTCAAGAGAAAAACTAGGGAATAATCACTAATTGCAACACACTTAAAAGCCAACAATGTTGTTTCAGCAAAGTATAACATATAAACTGAGCACAATTCTCACTTACAAATCAAACTAGTTTCCATTCTCCTGTGTCTCTTTTCTGACCCCCTGAGATCCATCTCTCCTTTTCTCCATCTTCTCTCTACCTGTATGTCCCATTCAGCCACCTCTCATCTCAGGTAAGCACTCTCCCTTCCAGCCCCCCCCGCCCCATGCAAGCCCCTTTCTTACAGACACACATCTTTAAATGAGGTGAGCTAAAATAAGGGTCAAGAAGCACAAAACTAAATAGCTCTGTCTTTAGGCACATGTTTTTGGTTTTGTTTTTTTCTCTTGAAGGTTGATTCTTATCTGAACCCACAACCTGAGGCCAACAGGGTACAAAGTGCTTCATCTTTCACTTTGCATTTCAAAGCCAAATATGCCCTGACTACCAGACATGTTCTAAGCCTGCTGTGCTTTGAACAGTGGATAACATGGATGTCCACTGGAGAGCTAAAAGGGAACACTTCTCAAGAAAAGCAAAGACTCCCTGTATGTACTCTCAAGAGGGTATCACTGCCGCCTCTGCTCCATTCCACCACCCTCCATTAAGGCTTTCGCAACTATTTTTGTTCTGTAGACTGGATTTGTCAATGCGCGGCAGGCAACCAGTGGAAAGTTGATGAAAATCACCCAGAAGGAAATCAAAGGCAAGGATCCATGCACAGGAGAAACATTGGCTTAAGTACCAGTGAGCTGTCAACATTCCTCCGGGATGTCTTGAGAGAGGTAAGCCATGGCAGATTCAGAGCATCCCTCTCAGAACCTCTAGAGGGGACAGGGGATGCTGCTCCAATCTTGCTGAAGTTGACTCCAGCAGAAAGAGCTACCCAACATTTTCAACTGTGGAGTGGCATCAGTAGAGGGCAGAACTGGCAAGGATAGGTCTAGCAACCGCATGTTCTTCCATACATAACATCCAAATGACACCCACTACACATAATGATGGACTCCAAACTACGAATAGATTCTTGGGGATGAGCTAGAAAATGTGTCAGTATTTCCCCTCCTTGCCTATCCTGTCCGTCCCAGCCCTCTGCTGCAACTCCAGTCAAAATAATGGAAAATCTTTCCTTTAAGGAAAGATAAAACAACCAAGAGAGAAGATGGCTATAGGCTGACAAGGGGTTAGCACGATTGTTTCCAAGAGACCCTGTTAAAGGAAGGTGAACCTTGACAAGTGCATGCTCTTCTCTGGCAAATCAGGGCAGTTCTGCTCTGCTCTGAAGTAGGAGGAAACAGAGTCCACTTGAACTTGGGGCTTCTCCAAACCAGGCCTCCTCTGGTTCTTCACATCCCACAACCTTGAGGCTGTTGTGAGCCTTCTCAGGATTTTTGAGCAGATACAGCGCAGATATTGGTATTGCTGCTCTGCAGAAGGTGGTCCGCCCCCAGTCAGGTCACTCCTCTGCCCCAGATCTGAGCACCTCCCCCCCCCCCACCCCCCACATCTGCCCAAATCGGGTCTCCATCCTTTCTCTGATGCCTCCCTGTCTGTCAGCTGTTCAGTTACCCCAAAGTGATTATTAATCTGGCCCCTGGTTTTCTTCGATGATTCAGAGGTAAAACTATTAAATGAAACATAAGCACTACCTCCTTGATCTGTGATCCAAAGCAGTTCCAGGTTGCCAGCTAATTTTTAATGGCAACTTACAGGAGGGTCTGTGCATATCTTGGAAGTAGAGAATTGAAGATGGAATGTTAAAAAGTTCAATGCCTCAGTGAATTAGCCTATGGCTAAATTTGATATACATAAGCTAAACAGTATGATTAGAATAAAATCTAAGTAATAAAAAGCTGCTTTCATGTAACAATTTTAAAGCACCATAAATTTGGCAAAGCATCTGAAGGCACAGTAGTCTCTGTTTTTTCCAGTTAATCTGCCCTAAACATTCACGAACATCTCAAGTGTGTGTATCATGTCTTACTGATCTTCCCATCCCTGACCTGCTGATGCCTGTAGCACTCATCAGTTGCCCAGCATTTTTTGAACGAATGAAAAAGTTTACCCTTTGCCTCAGTCCCTAAGACCTTCCTTTCCTGGTCCCCCTCAGGTCCTAACAGCTGAGTTTTCTGAGTTCCCTATTTGCCTCTCAATCCTGCCACCTTCCCAGACTAATCATGTCTTGAGGCAGGAGTTATTTAAGCAGCACACCTCTGTCCCCTGTCCAAAGTATGGTCCCAGCTCACTGCCCACCCCAGGAGTCTAATTTGGGGCTCACTGCCCCAGGGCTGGCTCCTAGTGTTCCCAGTTGCTACTTGAGTCACCATCCCACACCCCTTGGGGTTCCCTTGCTGAAACCTGGACTCTTTTGCCTAAGGCTTCCCTGCTGGGTACCTGGGTTCATCTGATTCTAGGTAAATTGTCTCATACGCTAGCACCCCACCCCACTCTTTAGAATGCTCTGTGTCCCACTGCAGAGCAAGCATTCTAGCCACCTCTTACCCTCTCCCTTTGCTCTTACTTATTCCCCATGCCCTGCCCTTATTCCCACCCAGACTCCTTCCTAGAAACAGAAGCTCTGATCTGAACCCCCAGCCCAACAGCCAAGACTTGCTCCTGGCCAAGCACAGGCGATCCTCACAGTTGTGAGAGCCATCTCTGCTCTGAATCTGGGCTCTGTTTTGCTCCTTTGTTGGGACAGCCCCCGCTCCCACTTTCTGAAATCCTGGTACTGACCATTTGTTTAACTTAAGACAGTGAATTGCAGTGTCCTCTGCCCTCCCAGCTGTCCTACATTTAGCATCTGGCCCACTGTAGATAAGAGAGCCTTGCCGTCTCTCAATCTTCCCCACCAACTTTCAACATGACAAAGGTCTCTGCAATACGACACACACACACACACACACACACACACACACACACACACACACACACTCTTGTATTCCAGCTTCCTTCTTGCACTGCCAGGATAAATGGAAGGTGAATTAAGTGGGGATGAGTTCTTCAGAATGGGTTTATTGCTATAGAATTAGGAAGTTACATTTAGTGTTAGTTAACATTTTTCATAGAAGGAGGTGGTGGTGGGTACAGGTCTTTGACAACCAAACATACTGGATTGTCTATGACAGTCCTACCTTTCGTAGTATTTTATCTTTCTCATGAAGACAGTTAACCTTGTGCTTTACTAAATACACATGTGAATTTCAAATGCCTTGCTAAACCACACAGAATGCCAAAAACATTTTAAAAATTCCTTCTCAAATCATGAATTTGTGAAAAAGGGGCCCTTGGATGAGTAGTTGACCAGGCACCTGATTGAGGAATTCCTGGGACAATTCTAAGCATGGGGCAGCAACCACCCAGTGTGCCCCTCCACTGATTCCAGCCTCAGACCTGTTGTTCCAAGAATCCTGCTCTCATCAACATGAATTTGAACTTGGCTCTGCTTGTCATTATTCCTGGTTCCTTCCCTCATGAGGCTGCAAACACCAATCCTGTCTCTGATGGGTAGTTGCTTTGGGAACCTTCTGCAGTGCTTTGATGGCAGGGGTTTGCCTGCAGGGCTCTCAGTTTCCAACTGTGCCCCTTTTCTCCCCACTCTCCTTTAGAAGGCCAGGATTCCTGGGCATCCACTCCCTTCGCCTTGCAAGAAAAGTTTCCCGAGTCATTTATCCCTTCTAGTAAGTAAGTAGGAGGCAACCCCTTACCTTTTCTAGAGCTATTTGCATTTAAGCCTTTCCCAATGAATCATAGAATGAAAGCTTGCCCCATCAAAGGAAATTTTAGCATTAACCCTTGGGAGGATGGATAGGGGCTGGGATAAAGTGTGAGGAGCTGGGGGGGGGGGGCTTTTCCACCCCCCTGCCCACCCCCCATATCCTACCACACCCCTGCTACCAGACCCAGCAGAGGCTGGTGGGGATCAAGCCTAAACAGCCCCCACCATCTTTCTACCTTACTCCTGCCTCACCCCTGAGCTTAAGGCCGATTAGACTGAGTGAAGGTTAGAGAGCAAGCCTGAAACTGAGGTTGAGTTGCAAATCCATCTTCCCTGGCTGGTCCCAGCCCCACTGAGCCCACACTCCTCAGAGTTTCTATTTACTGTAGTTTCCTGCTCAATTTCCTAGGAGCCATGTAGGAATGATGCAATGTGTTTTCCTTCACACAGTGCCTGGCACATAGTAAGCACTCAGTAAATGTTAGCTATTAATAATAAATCCAGAATGGATCCATGGAATGCTTGCATCTAAGCTGCTAGGAGTAGACAGGTGTTCTGGGGAAGGTGGTGGGGAGCTAAATTCTCAGCACCATTCATTTAGCATTTCTGAACTCGAAGGTGTTTCACTTCTTTAAAGGGGAAAAAGAATGCCTTCTGGCCAAATGATAGAGTCCCTTATAATTACCAAATGTCAAGGAGAGTGGAAAAGGTTTCCAGTCACCTGCTAAAAATCCTGCTTAATACCTAAGAGGGAGAATTATGATCAAAACACCATCCCATCTGTCTTCTATCTTGACTGTGAAAATTCCAATAGGCCAGAAAATGTAGAAAACTTTCATAGGATGCCTCCCCCAACCCACTTCACCCCACCCTACCACCCCACTCCCTTATGGAGAGAGATAAGGCTAGTGAGATATGTCAAAACAATTAAGCAAGCATTATTTGCAAGATACACGCCTAAAGCCAGGGAACAGAAAGAGATAAACAGTGGAGGCTCTGCCCTCAGTTCAGAATTAATCCTCCCCCCATATCTGGAGACTGGATTTCCAACTGGTCCTCTATAGCCCTGTCTTGACTTCCAAGCTGCTTGGCTGGGGCACAGACTTCTGTCCTCTGCCTAGGACTTGCCATGCCCCTTGCCTGAGGACTGGAGCTTGGCACTCCTGTGCAGGTGAAACCACTCCCTTCCCTTTGAGCCTCCCCGGGACCCAAGAGCACTGTCTCCCATCCACCAGATTGGATGCCTTTGTTTCTGGCTGCCTAGACTGGCTTCCACCTCCACCTCCACCACCCCACTCCCAGCCACCATCACCCCCCTCTCCAAGATTCTGTATCACTGAAGTCCCAGTAAACCTTGTAATTGAGCCAGCTTAAATTTGGTAGAGAACGAGGTTCGAGCAGATTATAAAGGAACTTAAAATTCAAGGTGGAGAATTGGGGACTGGGCACTGAAGGTATTTGAGCAGGGAATTAGTATGATCAGAACTGTGCTTCAGGCAGTGGTGGTAGGCAGGGCGGATTGGGTGGGCAGAGCCTGATGACACAGAGAGACTGAGTGCATGGACGCAGGTAACTTCCACCTGAACTAGGATAGTGGTAATCGAGAGAGAAAGAAGATAACCCAATATGAGAGATGCTTCAGAAGAATTGACATGGAGTTGGGGGGTGTAGGGGAAGGGAAAGTACATTATATTAAACAGCTAGATGATTCCAAGCCCATTTTAGAGGGAAGATACTCATGCTAAAATAAGAAGTAGGGAAGGAACCAACCTTTAACAAGTGTCTATTACATAAGAAGTATTGGTAGCATTCATGGGACATGAAAAAAAAGTAACTTGCTTCACAGGCTACATGCTAAGTGTAGAACCAGGAAACCAACCTAGGTCTGTGTCCTTTCCACTGTAGTTTCTCTTAAATAGAGAAGCCAGAAGGAGGAGCAAAATAGAGGAGAAAGATAATGGCTTTGAACATCATGAGGGGCTGGCAGGACATGCAGCAGTCCAGCCAGCAGTTAGAAATGTGGGCATGGAGATCTGGAAATAGCTCAAGATCAGGAACTACGCCTCTGGGAGTCATTTGCATAGTCTCATAATGGAAACTCCTTGAGTGGGTCAAATCTCTGAAAGAGAAGAGAGCGATTAAGGAAGAAAGCTCAGGCTAGAACTTCGAGGAATACTTTTGGTTTAGGGGCTAATGAAGAAGCCGAAAAGAAGCCACGAGAGTAGAAGGAAAACCAAGAGAGGTTTGTATAACTGGAGTCCAAGGAGGGCAGTGTGAAAAAAAGGAAAGAGAAGTGATCAGCTTAGAACACTTTACACCGACAAATAGATTTTTAAAAAAAGCAAGAAAAGGCCACAGGCTTCAGCAATTAGGAACATACTGGTGCTCTCCCATCAATCAGACTTAATCAGATGATGGACAGAGTTGCTGCTTAGACAGCAAGTGTGGACTCTTCTTTCAAGAAATTTGGAAGTAAAAGGAAGAGGAGTGACCTGAGATAGGGTGGTGAGGGACAAAGAAGACTCTTATTTGGGCCAGTCTCAAATCAAGTTGTACAGACTTCGTCATGCAGCCCTTAATCACTGTAATGCTCAAAGAGCAAAATCATCCCCTGGACAAATTGTTCTGTTGGCCCTGGAGAGAACCATAATTTAGCGGTGACTGTTTTATGATGCCTGTCCTTCCAATCCCAACACCCTGCTGGTAGTAATTTTGCAATCATCACTGGCCTATAAGGTAATCGATCTCTAATTGAGTGCTAGAATCTTGGAGATCATCTGGTCTAGCCCTCCGCCTCTGCATGTCACAGAAGGAGCTACTCAGAGTGGAATGGAAAGCAGCTTTGTAGAGCCTGAAACCTATGGAAAGCATTGAGCGTTTTCATAAACTGGCAAATCATATCTCTTAGATTCAGTCATCACTTGGGGTCTGTCCATTTCTTCAGCCTTTGAATTGGGAGGGGTGGGGGGTGTCTGGGGAGAACACTTTTAAACCCCTAGGGGAAAGCCCCCTTCACTTAGGGCCACCCTGTCTGTACAGGGGGACAAAAGAGAGCTGAAATTCAGCCCCTGCTTCCTTGCCAAGTTATGTGTCTGTCCAGATGGGACACCTTTTTCTAATTGCACAAAGGAGCTTGAGGCTAGTGGGGGCCTTGCCTACATATTTATGTTGGGAGAAAGGGCCAGGGTCCTTCTCTCTTTTGTGTGGGTGTGGAACAGCTTTCTCCTCAAGGGAAGCCATTTTCTCTGACTGCCCCCCCCTTTTTTTTATAGTTTTTATTGGGATTGTTCAGATACCATACAATTATCCAAAGATCCAAAGTGTGTACAGTCACTTGCCCCTGGTATTCTCATACAGCTGTGCATCCATAGCCACTATTAATTTTTGTTCAATTTTTAGAAACTTTTCATTACTCCAGACAAGAAATAAAGTAAAAGATGAAAAAAGAAAAAAAGAAAAGGAAACTCAAATCCTCTCAACCCCCCTCAATTGTTGACTCGTAGTGTTGGTATAGTACATTTGTTACTGTTTATGAAAAAATGTTGAAATACTACTAACTGTAGTATATAGTTTGCAATAGGTATATATTTCTTCCCTATATGCCCCTCTATTATTAACTTCTAATTGTATTGTCATATACTTGTTCTGGTTCATGGAAGAGATTTCTAATATTTGTACAGTTAATCATGGACATTGCCCACCATAGGATTCAGTTTTATGCATTCCCATCTTTTGACCTCCAACTTTTCCTTCTAGTGACATATATGACTCTGAGCTTCCCCTTTCCACCTCATTCACGCACCATTTGGCACTGTTAGTTATTCTCACATCTTGCTACCGACACCTCTGTTCATTTCCAAACATTTAAGTTCATCCTAGTTGAACATTCTGCTCATACTAAGCAGCCGCTCCCCATTCTTAAGCCTCGTCCTGTATCTTGGTACCTTATATTTCATGTCTATGAATTTACATATTATAATTAGCTCCTATCAGTGAGACCCTGCAATATTTGTCCTTATGTGTCTGGCTTATTTCACTCAGTATATTGCCCTCGAGGTTTTGTCATCAACACATTTTTTTTAATATGGTTTTGTTCACGCACCATACATTCCATCCTAGTAATCGATGATTCTCTATATGGTCATATATTTATGTGTTCACCACCTTCACCACTATCTATATAAGGGCATCTACGTTTCTTCCACAAGGCAGGAGGGAGAGTCAAAGAAAGTAGAGAGGCAAAAGAAAGAGGGAGAAAAATGACAGCTAGGAAGCAGCAGAAGGAAAAATAACCTTAAATCAAAGCAGAGTAAAGAGTCAGATACCACCACCAATGTCAATTGTCTAACATGCCTCCCCTATCTCCCCCTCTTATCTGCATTTACGTTGATATATCGCCTTTGTTACATTAAAGGAAGCATAATACAATGATTCTATTAGTTACAGCCTCTAGTTTACGCTGATTGCATCTGACTGGAGCCCTTTTTGATCATAGGTCTGGTCCCCAAATACCAGCTGCTCTGGTGCTCTTGTTCTCTGCTTGGGGTTGAGGGACATGCCGAAGAGAGCTGGGATTGAGCCCTCCACAGGCCAAGGTGTTCTTGGGTGTTACAGGTCCACCTCCTAAGGAGCATCAGCTAGAAATGGGGATCAAGCTTTAGGGTTTCAGTGTCTGGTGCAAAATCTTACTATCAGCTGCCAACATTTGCACAAAATATTTTAAACATGAAATTAGAAAGTATGAGCTAAAATTTCCCCTTGAATAAGCCAGCAATGACCAGACTGCAAGGTTAAATCATGCAAAAACTCTTATTTTTAAATGGAACTACATTTAGTCAAGAACCACTTGTGTAGGATATGTTTTCAAATAAAATATTGTTGCCATTTGCCAGAGAAAATGTGCTTTAATTCGTTGATGCCAAAGAATTTCTGATACATTGTATAATGAAACTAGAATAATTGAGCTACTTGTTTGTTACAAAGATCTCTAGCTGAATACTCAAAATTCTTTAGCAGCTGAGTGGGCTTGGAGTGAATTAACAACATTCTTTTTTTAAAAAAAATAATTTTGAGATAGGACACGAAATTTACAATAGAATTTTTTGTGAAGCACTACAAAGTGCTTTGTATTCCAAGAAGGATGACACATTCCTCTTTGTTAATAATACCAGGTTGATTCAGAAGGACAAGTAAAACGTTAGCCAGAGCATTACACAGAGCCCAGACTCAGCTTCCTGTCCAGGCACTTTGGACTCCATTGCTATTACAATCTCATTACAGATCCATAGCCTATGGTCCACTCTTAGGGAGTTCATGCCCAACTGCCTTGCCTCAACCTAATTGAAACACCTGTTTCCCTCCAGGAGCCTGTGAGCCCTAGGACAGCAGAGGCCATGTTTTATTAACATCCCAGTCCCCTAAAGCATGCATCTGTGTATTACACTTAGGAGGTTCTCAGGAGGCATTGGCACTGGGTATAGGAAAGCTAGAGTAAGGAGCCCAGCAACGGGCTCCATGGTGAGAGGATGTGGGATAAAAATTGAAAAACCGAGTCCGAACTCAGAAAGACCAATTCTTCCTCCATCCTGCTTGACATCACTGAGGCACAGTCTCAGCATCTTCCCATTTTCTGAGAAGATGAAATGAAATGCAAAACTGAGTCAGGCTCATCTCGTCCAGTTCTAGCTGGCGATGGGAAAGCTGGCCATAAGCTTCAATGACAAAGCTCCAGCAGCAGAGTAGTTTTGGGAATGGAGAGAAGAGTGAGAAAAGAGACAGGTGACAGTAAAATGTGGTTACCCAAGAAAGGCAGGCAGGAAAATGATTCAAGTTTCAAATGTTTAAAGTTAAGGATAAAGACGACCAAGGAAAGACTCCTAGATTTCAGGAAGTTACTTCTCATTGATTTTTCAATTGTTTCCAGAGAGATGAGCCTAGAACCTCAGAGGGAGACAAGAGGGCCTGGGGGCCTAGGACGAATACCACACATTTCTAGAGTTGGGTGGTAAGGGGAAGCAGTAGGGTATAAGAGCTAGAAGAGGGTCTATATCAGGCCAGGGCTGGGTGGGGGGGTTGATGCATTGGGGGGAGGGTGTGTGTGTGAGTTGTTTTAGCAGTAATCCCCTAGGCAGGGGTTATGGTAGAAAAAGTCTTAAGAGAAAGAATCAGAAGAGTAGAGGAAAAGTACGTCACTTCCTTTGATATTGGAATGAAATAGGAAAGAATTGTTGTAAATTTGATATGCTTCCATGCATATCCCCCTCCCAAGTCAAGATGGTACACCAGGTGTGACAGGAACAGAGGTCTTCAACAGTCACTTCTTGATAAGGAACAAAAGAGCAGTGTTGTGGCTCCATTAACCTTCATCAGATGACACTTTGACCTCTCAACTGGAGATCCTCAGTGGCAATCCAGTGTCTGTCCATGATAAAACTTTTCACTAAAATACAATGAGGTACTTTTTTTTATAAAGCTAAATTCAGTTTAGCTGTCCTTTATGCTGAGATTATATCTTCCCCCACCCCTTTTTTTTGTATTAAAATATTCTTTGCTGGACATGAAACAATGATGATGGTAGACTAGAAATTGTTTTTTTTCCCTCAGTGTCTTAACTTAGCAAATAAAAAATGATGTTTCTTGTAGGTCCCCCTCCACCATAACCACTCTTTTCTTTTTTATAGTCCTGTTTGTAAAATAAACTATTGGGAGCCATTGTTCTGAAACTATGTTTTTACTACCTCCAAATGCAGTTTTAATTAATTCTCTAAGTGAAGCAGTTTTGAGCACCCAAGGAAAGAAGTGTATGGTTTGCTCTCGCTGGTTAGATCTACAACCTCATACCAGTGTATCAGTTAGCTGTGAATTCACCATTCTTTGTGGGGCCCAGATTAAAGATGAGTGGTAAGCCAGGTCTTTTTTGACTCAACCATTTCTAAAATGACCAAGTGACAATTTTTATATATACCTTCCTCCAGAAACTCCAATAAATAGGTTTGTGGTGAGAATTGATACCTTTTGACATGTAAAGAACTAAACAACTTGTCATCAAGTCCAGATTATTCCATCTGGGACCCTATTGAAAAAAAGCAGATTTGCTCACACAATTGACTAGTGGCAGAGCCAAGACAACAGAGATGCCAGGTCTCCCTTCATGTACCCAAACAAGCCCTTTCCCCCATCTCTACAAGCCCCAGCTCCAGGATTATGTCAGCCTCCTCTTCTCCAACAGACAAACCTCAAGCCAAAACACAGTGGCCTTGGCTCAGCATGCTAGGCCAACCGATGGTAGACAGCCCCCATGGAACAGGGTGCATTTCCCTGTTTCTATTAATGGCTATCTGCCTCAAATGTTTAATGCTGTCCTATAACTCAGAGCTGCTACTATAGCCTCTCAGTTCCCTTCAAGAGGAACATCTCTTCCTCTGACCTGGGGGTCAGTTCTAAGGCCCAGGGTCTCTCTTTACCTCAGCCTCCACAATTTCAACCAAGGCTTCTCTGAAAATACCTTTCCTGCTCTGCTCTCTCCCTCATCTCCCTGTTCAATATCCACCCCAAGGGGGCCAAATGTCTAATGAACCCAACCTGGTGTGATTCCCAGTTCTCCCAAATTGGCACTAAAATTCTCATAGTTGTGGCCAAGGCTTAAATATCAGGAATTATAACCCAAAACACCTGTAGGATGGACGGGGCCTAGCACAGTTACACCACAATGTGGCCTGTAATGAATATTATGGACAGGGCACCATAAGGGCAGAGAATAGAGGATGATTTGGGCCACTGTGAGTAATGGAGAAGGACCCAGGAAAGCTTCACAGAGAAGACATTTGAGCTGGGCCTTGCTTGAAGCATGAGTTACAGGCAGAGAAAAGACTTTCCAAATCCAGCCCCTTGCCTCTAGTCCCAGAACTGACCCCAGAGAGCAAAGCAGGTGCTAAAGAGGAGAATTATATAAAGAGCCAGGGAGCATCAACCAACTGGGATGCAAGCTACTTTTTGGTGTAGTGTAAGAATGAAAAGGTCCTTCTTCATTGATTTGGGTTATGCCCTCAGCTGATATAAGGTATCTGTCTACTGACTGTAAGCAGAGATTGAATGCCTGAATGCTGTTTAAATTACTCTGTATTTTTCGGCTTGTTAAATTATCTTTTTTTAGAGGTCATAGAATAATTTAAAAGTTTATGGAGCCATGCCATGAAAAATAAAGTGTAAAAATTTAATGTTATAACTGATAGATTTGACAAGTTATAGTGACATCTTTCTACTATTTATGCTCTTAGGTGACAGGATAAAAATGATGATACAATCACTTCACAGTGCATGCCTATGTCCCCACCCTATATATAAGATACAACATTGTGAAAAATAAGGTGTTTAGTTGGTGATCTATCATGAGCTCCTGTTTTAAAAGTTCATCAAAATTAATATAAAGGAATCCAGAAACATGTTCTGTTGATCTTTGTGGAAAGAGCATTCACATGGGAATCAGGAAGACTTGGCTTCCAGTCCTTACTCATCTTCTCACACTAAGTATCTCATCCCTAAACTACCATATGCTTTACTTTCTTATCTATGCAAAGGAAGCAGTTGCTTAGGGAGGGGAAAAATGGAATGGATGGTTTCTAAGGACTCTTCCAGCTCTGCCATTTCTAGAACTAAATTCAAGTGATGCCTTTATTGAACAGTGGTCTAAACATATGTTCCCTTCCATGCCTATCAACTGCATTTATCATTTGCTTCTGAAACCCTGAATCCCTGCTTTCTTAGAAACTCTTCTTAACCTTGCTAGTTCATTGACTCAAAAATTGCTCAACTGCTCATGATCATTGTCCCTCTTTAGCTGTTGCTAAGAAGAGGCCAGCAGGGCTGGGGGGAGTAAGGAAAAAGGACCTGGGTATGGGTTAAAGAATCACCTGGAGCATAGTGGACTGCTACTTTCTTCAGATTAGAAAATGAGGCCTGAGCTGGCAGCCAATGTGGCTAGAGGGAAGCTGGGAAAGGTGGCAGCTCTAGCCATGCACCTCCCTCTCCCCACCCCATTCCCCTGCTCTGTATAGGTTGGCTAGAGTCAGCAAGAGTGTTGTCTCACTGACCCAATCATCTGCCTCTCAGTGGGCATCATAGAGAGGTGAGGGTCTTTCTGCCAAGACATAGGACCCTGCCTCCCAAGCTCCCATGTACTCCTTTTCCATTGTTGATGGCAGCTGCTGTCTGATGGACAACTGGGCTTCTTAACATTACCAGAGCTCCTTCTGATCTCTTCCTTATTTGGCTTTCTGTTGAGCAAATAAACACACTTTGATCCCCATCCCCAGTAAGACAAAGATGATTCATTCACAGGAGCTGCTGCTGTCCAGCTGACAGATATTTTGGCCCCCATTCCCTGCAGCCATGCTGCTGACCCAAAGATGATAGGTGCTGTCACTCACTCTCATCCCCCATTGGCCAGTTTTGCTATCTGGGATCATCCAAAGCATTCTGACATTGGTCTTTTTTCTCCTTTTTCTGCCTCCATGGCTCTTAGTGGCTCTTGGAACCAAGCTATCCCTAAAGTGGCCTTTTAATCAGGTCAGGTGGAGCACAGAAAAATGAACCATGTGGTCAGAGTAGTTTTACCACAATTGCTCAAATCAAACCTTTGTGGACCTGACTGAAGTCCACAAAGAAAAGCCTTTAAGGAATCCTTTCATTTACTTATCTGCACAGGCAACAACCTCAATGAAAAGTCCCTTTATTGGAATTTAATGGCTAAAAAAAAAAACAAATGCCACCATTTTGGCTTATCATAACCTCAAGGCTCAGCAGTTTCCCTTTCATTTATTGTTCAGAGCCTGGAGAGAGAAATAAGACTTTACTAACATGCCTTCTAGCTTTTAGAGGCTAGGAGAGCTCCCAACGAAATGGTTGTTGAGCCCAGAGGAGGGAATGTTGACTTGCAATAGGATACATGTAGAAAAAGGTTCTACAGAGGAGGTGACATTTGAACTGGACCCAGAGAAGTAGGATTTCACTGGGCAAAAATGGGGGTGGGAGGACCTTCATTTATACAGATGTCTCTGTGTTCAGGCAGGAGAATGCAGAGCCAATCTGAGCGATATAGTGGAAAAGCAGCTGACAAAGCAGGGTATACAGGCTGGGACCAGGCTACCAAAAATATCCTCCTCCAGTTTGTCTATCAGCCTGCCAGGGAGTCCTGAGCCTCTGGGGAATACTGAGTCCAATTTAAGTAGAACTCTTATTTAGACCCTTTTCTTCATAGAAATTCATAAAAGAGGTTTTGAAGGGAAAGTAACCCATAAGGAGTCTACAAGAGAAGGCAACTCCATGATTTCAACTCAACTTGCTCCTTGACTAGGGTTCTTTGGGGTCTGCCAACAATTTTCCACATAATTATTGAGTGTTCTATGGTTACACCCCAAACCACAACTAGCAAGAACTGCAAACAGCCTATTGGCTTGTAATGTCATTGAGAGTGAAGACTCCCTAGAAATCACTTTAATGCTTTTCAGCTGTTTTCATCCAGGAGATCATTTGGGGAGCAGATGGTGGGGTACAATAGAAAAATAGTTTGCCACTTGTGGCAGCAATGGGCAAAACTGACTCCTTGCTCCTCTGCCAGTAGTCAAGAGAGTTTCAGGAAGAAGACCGTCAAGGGTCTACTTCCCACCACACCTGGCAGGTCTGGAGCTCTGGATCCTCCTGTGCCAGAAGCCTGCAGGGTCAGAGCGGGTACCCACCCCAGCTTCTCCTCAGCCCTACACTGGAACATCTCCTGCTGCCTTTCCCTCCTACCTGGGAACAGGCTTTCCCCCAAACTGTATCCATCCTCTGTACCTTTTTTATTGTATCAGATATTTGGGAATCACTGTTAGTGCAGTATTTTTGTTTGTTTGTTTAAAAAATATAATAACACAACGATTCCCTTTGAGAAAATGATTGTCCCCAAAGACAGAAAATAGTAGGGCAAACTGAATTAGGCATCAGAATGATTGAAGGCCAGCAAAGTGTGATCTGAGAAACAGCAGGAAGGAGAAAGAGGTGAATAGAAGTGAACAGAAAGCTAAAAAAGGAAACCATCTTCCTATGGAGCACAGTGCAACCAGGTCAGAAGGGTGGGGAAGCTGTCAGAAGAGAAATCAGATCCAGAGAAGCCTACCACATTGAGGGTTAAAGAGCTGTTTTGCTTGGGCTTGGAATAGAAATAGGAAAGCTGGACTCAGGGCAATCAGTCCATTGGAAGCAGACAGAGGCCAGAAAGACTAAATCTGAAGGGTGAACAAAAAAGAAAACCAATATGGGAAAACTCCCAGAGGCAGTTTCTCACAGTGGACTTGGTGATGTTGCCCCTTGTTATATGCCTCGCCTTCTCTAATATCCTGAGATTATTTGTACTTTTCTATGGTAGTTCTTTCTCCCTAAGGGCAGACACAGCATAAATCTGAAATGGCACAAAGTTTCCTTTCCAAGTTGTCAATTTGCCTTGCTGGTCGTGATTTGACCAGAAGCTGGATTCACCTCATTCTGGACACAGGGGCTACACCTCCAAGGCCAGGGCTCCTCGTGTTGAACTCAGTATATAAAAGGTCAAGCAGAGAATGAATGCCCCATGAGGGCTCTTTGGGTCGGGGGCCACAGCCCTTGCATGCTGACTCTACTCTGGCTGACCAACCAGGCTTTCCCTTCATCATCTGGCTCAAAGCATGCTATAGCTCCCTCTAGCCAGGGTCTTCTGCTCTTCATCCTTTGACTAGACCTCATTTGTCAGCCTTCTTTCCATAAAGTACTATTGGGTTGCTTTGCCTTTGCAAATCTAGGGTCACTGATGGCTAAATTCAGCCCATTGGAAATGACTAGAATCCTGACAAAAGACTGATTATGCTCTGATTTAAAGACAAAAGTCCAAAGGGTGTGACACCATTGAAGTTTAAGCAAAAACTTTTCCTGGGAGTTGTACAAACATTTTTAAAACTGTAAGGTTTGAGTAATAATTTCCCTGCAAGACAAAAATTTTCACAGTATCTCTTCTATCAGCTCTACAAAATGGTTAAGAATTTAATTCTAAAATAGCAACAAAGGGAGAAAGAATTGGATACAATATTTAAAGAGTAGACTTCTTAAACAAGTTTCCTCCTTTATATGATCATTTGTCCCTTCTTGACCATTATTTTGGTTCTCATCAAGCAGCTTATTGCCATATCATCCCCATCTAATGTCAGCTCCAGTCCTCCTCTTTCTCACCTCTGTCTGCCTGTATACTGCTTCTGCTGGCAGACATGAACTAAACATTGACCCAAAGCTGATGCAGATTCGAAGTGGGCATCTTCCCTCATGTTCCATTGTGATGAATCATTATTCACTTGAGGGAATTCACTAACTGAGACCTTGCCTAGATCCAAAAGTATATCATTAGCTCCCCTTCCAAATCACAGACTCATAGAATGATGACGCTGAGGGTTGGGCCAAGCACCCTCAGAGAGCATCTGTCAAATCCGAGCCTGAGTTCTCAATTTTCAACCATTACTCCTGATAAATAGTGACCTGCTTTCATCTGGGCAACACTGGGCAAAATGTTAAAGCAGATGGTGTCTTCTGTGTTCTCTTGTTAGAGAATATGCCCAGAGTCCCCTTTTCTTTCTCGCCCTCTGCAGCTACTCCTCTACAGATCACAGCCTCAGACTACAGGTGTCCCCCACCATGACTAGCACCACCTCTGATCTCTGCCTGTGGAAGATCTCTCATCATCTTCCAAGGTCCAGCTCAAATGCCACCTCCTCTGGCAGGCTTTCCTTGAATCCACCCTGTGTCTTTCTTCCAAAGTCCCATGGTCCTTGGGATTGTCCTTACTATGGTACTTGGCAGTTTCTACACTAGACAGTAAGCTCCTCGAGGGCAGGATCCATGTCTGATTCATCTCTGGGTCCCCTGAAGGGCTGTGCCTCAGTGGACCTTATAGCAGGCATACAGGAATGACTGAGGAAGACCACACTCTGACAGTGGGCTGGAAGGAACTTGGTGATGAGTTTCCTTCTTCCTAAGGCTGGCCATTCCTCTTCCCTCCCCTTCTCACCCCTGACCCATTGTTAAAGGACCTCTCTCTCTCTCACTGTCTTCAGTCAACTGTCACTGTGGGACAGAATCCTCTGGGAAGGTTTCAGCTGTTAACAGCTTAGAATGTTGTCATTCCCAGGAGTCTTTGCACTGATCATGGTGGGGAGTGGTTGTTGAAAGAAGTGAGGATGAGAACCTTAACTCCTCAATGGCATGTCTTCCTATCAGAGGCTTTCAGGATGATAGCCTGGACAAGGGAGGAATTTGGGGGGTGGGAGGGTTACTTTTTGACACCCGTTTAATCATAGCCCCTTAGTATTCTGAGCTACTTTTCTTCTTATTCTGTCTGTACACTTTTAAAAGATATATGCCCTTTTAAAAGTAGTAATTATTATTGTCATTACTAAGAAGTCAACAACACAAAAACATAAACATTTGTTATGTTCAAAACAACATATACATGAAAACACACATAGCTAAACCTTAACACATGAGTGCTTGGAGGTGGCGAGTAGGAGATTTAGGTAGGTTTTGTTAGGAAAAATTTCTGAAAGGAAGGTCTATTTAGACCCCTGCCTGTTGGTGGAAACAGCTTGAGCAAAGGCAAGGAATGATCAATGACTGAAGAGAAGACACTTCTATGAGACTAATAAGTGAAGTTGGTTAGATGGCAGCAGGCAGCATAAGGGGAGAAGGGAACCAAGTTAAGGAGAGAGATGATGGTGAGTTCAACTTTAAGTTGCAATTGCATGTATTGGTAAGTCTCTAAGAGGAAATGGCCTCTAGGATCCTGAGATCCCACAGTGAGGGTGGGGAGGGGAGCCCAAGGACGACAAGACAGTGATAGTATCATCCAAAGCAGCAAATTCAACAAGGTGTAGGATGCAGCAGGGTGTTCAAATGAAAAAGGCGGGAGGGTGTGGTGAAGGGGTGGCGATGGTAGTGGCAGTAGTGGTTTCAGCCCATCTTAGCTCATAAGCTGCAACAGGTAAGTCCAGAAAGATAAGGTCAGGAAGAAAATATAGTATGGAGGAGGAAGTCATTAGAAATTTCAGCCGTGCTCTAAGGGTAACTTTGTTTAAAATAAACATTGACACTGTATTTGTTTAGTAATTTAAAAAATGAACACATTTATTGATTTATTGGGCTGGAAGATATATTGTGGGTTCCATAAATGTTGAGAAGTTCCTGCTGGGCCTCTGTCCCTGGTGCTGGATTTGCACAAGTGACACCCTTGTAGAAACCATCACTTTTTCCTTATTCTTCTGCCCTTAGCCTACAGCAGGCAATTAATCTTGCTAAATAAAATCATTTTTATATTACTTGTGCTTCCACACCCACACCCCCAGTATCAATCAGTAAGCTGAAGCTCACTGCAAAATTGTTTTTTTGTTAGAGAAGTAGGTTTACAGAAAAGAGTTCCCTTATACCTCCCCCCACCCCCACAGTTTTCCCTCTTATTAAAAAACTTGCATTAGTGTGGTACGTTTGATTCAATTGATGAAACAATATTATTATAACTGTACTATTAAATAGTCCATAGTTTACATTAGGGTTCTTTGTGTTATGTAGTCTTATTTTTTTCCTTAATTTTTATTCTATTAACATATATAAAACCTTAAATTCTCCCTTTCAACTATGTTCAAATTTATAAGTCAGTGGAGTTGATTACACTCACAATGTTTAACCATCACCACCATCCATTGTCAAAACTTTTCCATCACCCCAAACAGAAATTCTGTAACAATTAAGCATTAACTCTCCATTCCCTATCCCCATCCCAGCCCCAGTAATCTGTATTCTACTTTTTTACTCTGTGAATTTGCTTATTCTAATTGTTTCATATCAGTGAAATTGTAATGTTTGTCCTTTTGTGTCTGGCTTATTTCACTCAACATGATTCCTTCAAGGTTTTTCCATTTTGTCATATATATCAGGACTTCATTCCTTTTCATGGCTGAAAAATATTTACATTGTACATTTAGCATTCTTTTCTATTCATTCACCAGTTGCTGGGCACTTGGTTGCTTCCATCTTTTGGCAATTGTAAATAATGATCCTGTGACCATGGGTGTGCAAATATCTGTTTGAATTCCTGCTTTCAGTTCTTTCGGGTGTATACCTAGAAGTAGAATTGCTGGGTCATATGATAATTCTATACTTAACTTTCTTTGGAAATTGTTTTCCACAGTGGCTGCACCATTTTACATTCCCACCAGCAATAAACAAGTGTTCCTATTTCCCCACATCCTTTCTAACACTTGTTATTTTCCACTTTTAAATAGCAGCCATTCTGGTGAGTGTGAAATGGTATCTCATTGTGGTATTGATTTCCATTTTCCTAATGGCTAATGATGTTCAGCATCTTTGCATGTGCTTTTTGGCCATTTGTGTTCTTTGAAAAAATGTCTATTCAGGTCTTTTGCACATTTTAAAATTGGTTTGTTTGTCTTTTGTTGTTGATTTGTAGTATTTCTTTATATATACTGGATATTAAAGCGTTATTGGATGTGTAGTTCCCAAATATTTTCTCCCATTGTGTAGGTTGTCTTCCTACTTTCACGATGAAGTCCTATGATGCACAAGTTTTTAATTTTGATGAAGTCCCATTTATCTTTTTTTTTCTTTTGTTGCTTGCGCTATTGGTGTAAAGTCTAAGAAACCATTGCCAAACAGAAGGTCCTAAAGCTGCTTCCTGTGTTTTCTACTAGGAGTTTTATAGTTTTGGTTCCTATATTTAGGTCTTTGATCTATTTTGAGTTAGGTTTTGTATATAATGTGAGGAGGGGTCCACTGTGCCAGTTTGAATGTATTATGTCCCCCAGAAAAAGCCATATTCTTTGATGCAATCTTGTGGGGCAGACATAATAGTGGGGATTAAGTTGGAACGTTTGGGTTAGGTTGTTTGCATGGAGATGCGCCCCACCCAACTGTAGATGATAACTGATGGGATATTTCCATGGAGGTGTGGCCCCACCCATTCAGGGTGGGCCTTGATCAGTGGAGCCATATAAACGTGCTGACTCAAAGAGACTGAACGGAGTGCAGCTGTGAGTGACGTTTTGAAGAGGAGCAAGCTTGCTAGAGAAGAATGTCCTGGGAGAAAGCCATTTTGAAACCAGAACTTTGGAGCAGATGCCAGCTACGTGCCTTCCCAGCTAACAGAGGTTTTCCGGAAGCCATTGGCCATCCTCCAGTGAAGGTACCCGGTTACTGATGTGTTACCTTAGACACTTTATGGCCTTAAGACTGTAACTGTGTAGCCAAATAACCCCCCTTTTTATCCGTCTCTGGTGTTTTGCATTCCGCAGCATTAGCAAACTAGAACAGATTTTGGTACCAGAGAAGTGGGGTGCTTTTGCTGCTGAGTCTGCAAATACCAAACATGTTGGAGTGGCTTTTCAAATGGATAAGGGGAAGATTCTGGAAGAATTGTGAGGAGCTTGATAGAAAAGGCCAAAACTGCTTTAAAGAGACTGTGGAAATATGGACTCTAAAGATACTTCTGATGAGGCCTTGAACAGAAATGATAAATATGTTGTTGTAAACTGGAAGAAAGGTGGTCCTTGTTTTAAAGTGGCACAGAATTTGGCAAAATTGAGTCCTGGTGTCAGATGGAAGGAAGAATTTGAAAGTGACAACCTGAAATACTTAGCTGAGGAGATCTCCAGACTACGTGTGGAGGACGTACCCTGGCTTCTCCTGGCAGCTTATAGTAAAATGTGAGCAGAGAGAGATAAACTTAGAACTGAACTCTTGGGTTCAAAAAAACCAGAAGCTGATGGCTTGGAAAATTACGAGCTTCCAGGGGGTAGAATCCCAGAAGCTACAGCCCAATGTGAGGATGTTACCAAACATGGAACCCAGCCACCATTTCAGTACAAGCCAAGAATGGAGATGGAATTATCCAGAAAGGATTTGTGGAAAGTCGTATTGTCTAATGGCTTTGACCCCTGCGTGCTTCATGCAAAGCCAACAGAATTTTTGCGAGATCTTTGTAGACAGAGCCATTGGCGGTCTGGACTGGAGGAGACAGACAAAGAACAAAGTGAAGGAAAAATTTCTTCAAAGACAGAGCCATGGAGGCTGAGGTCTGGAGTCAAGAGGTTTAGGGCTGGGAGAGCGGAGCAGCCCACACGCATGGAAAGGGTGAGTTTGCCCTGGAGGTCGAGGGCGGGCTTTCCGCCTGGATGCTCTGGAAGAGTTTTGCCACCTCAGGTCCCAAAGAGGGTGGAGCACATTTCCAGGGAATTGGGGAGAGCCTGGCTGCCACCCCATTGTTCTGAAGGGGTTGAGCGTGTGCCCCGGGAATGGAAAGGAATCCGGGAGCTGCCCCAATGTTTGAGGAGGGTGGGGCCAAGAAGGTGGTCTCCCCAATGAGTGAATATGTTGGAGCACTCACCCAAGCATTTGGAGAGGAAACAGCTGCCAAAAAGGCCCTTAGGAAAGGTTAGACTCCCACTCTCTCAAGCCCCAAGGATGCAACGTTGTTCTGTAAATGACTCTCAGACTTTGAAATCTAATGGAGTTTGTCCTGTGGGTTTTAGAAACTGTTTTGGTCCTGTTAACCCTGTTTTCCTTACTGTTTCTCCTTATGGCAATGGGAATGTTTATCCTATGAATGTCCCTCCTTTGTATATTGGAAGCATATAACTTGTTCTAAGTCCACAGATCCACAGCTAAAGGAGAATTATGCCTTAGGACCCACCATGCCTGTAATTGATTTTGATAGGATCTTGTACTAAACTTTTGTTACTGAAATGATTTAAGTTTCTGTGGTATTGTGGGATGAATGTATTTTGAATTTGGAAAGAATATGTTTTTCTGGGGTCCAGGGGGTGGAATGTGCTGGTTTGAATGTATTATGTCCCCCAGAAAAAGCCATATTCTTTGATGCAATCTTGTGGGGCAGACAGAATAGTGGGGATTAAGTTGGAATGTTTGGATTAGGTTGTTTGCATGGAGATGCACCCCACCCAACTGTAGATGATAACTGATGGGCTATTTCCATGGACGCGTGGCCCCACCCATTCAGGGTGGGCCTTGATCAGTGGAGCCATATAAACGTGCTGACTCAAAGAGACTGAACGGAGTGCAGCTGTGAGTGATGTTTTGAAGAGGAGCAAGCTTGCTAGAGAGGTATGTCCTGGGAGAAAGCCATTTTGAAACCAGAACTTTGAAGCAGATGCCAGCCACGTGCCTTCCCAGCTAACAGAGGTTTTCTGGACTCCATTGGCCTTCCTCCAATGAAGGTACCCGGTTACTGATGTGTTACCTTGGACACTTTATGGCCTTAAGACTGTAACTGTGTAGCCGAATAAACCCCCTTTTTATAAAGGCCAATCCATCTCTGGTGTTTTGCATTCCGCAGCATTAGCAAACTAGAGCATCCACCTTCATTCCTTTGCGTATGGACATCCAGTTTTTCGTGCACCATTTGTTGAAGAGGTGTTTCTTCCCCATTGAGTGGACTTGGCACCTTAAAAAAATCAAGTGAACACAGATGTGAGGGCTTATTTCTGTATTCTCAGCTCTATTCCACTGTTTTTTATGTCTGACCTTGTGACAGTACAATGTTGTTTTGAGTACTGTAGCTTTGTAATAAGTTTTAAAATTAGGAAAGGTTAGTCTGCCAACTTTGTTCTTCTTTTTAAAAAAGTTTTTGGCTGTTCAGGGCCCCTTATCTTTCCATATAAATTTGAAGATAGGCTTTTCCATTTTTGCAAAGATTGCTGTTGGAATTTTGATTGGGATTGCATTGAATCTATAAATTGCTTTGTGTGGGACTGACATCTTAACAATATTTAGTCGCTCAATCTGTGAACATGAAATGTCCTTCCATTTATTTACATCTTTGATTTCGTTTAGCAATGTTTTGTAATTTTCCATGTACAAATCCCTTGCATCTTGATTAAATTTATTCCTAGAGATTTGGTTCTTTTAGTTGCTACTGTAAATGAAATTTTTCTTAACTTCCTCTTCAGGTTGTTCATTACTAGTGTATAGAAACACCACTCATTTTTGCATTTTGATCTTATACCCTGCCACTTTTTTGAATTTATCATCTCTATGAACTTTGTGGTGGATTTTTCAGGATTTTCTACATAGGGATCATGTCACCTAAAAATAGGGAAAGTTGTATTTCTTCCTTTCCAATTTGGATGCTTTTATTTCTTTTTCTTGCCCAATTGTTCTGGCTAGAACTTCCAGTACAATGTTGAATAACAGTGTCTTGTTCCTGATCTCAGAGGGAAAGCTTTCAGTTTTTCAACGTTGAGAATGATGTTAGCTGTGGTTTTTCATATATGCTCTTTTTCAAGAGGTTTTTTTCCTTTTCCTAATTGTCTAATTATTTTATCAAGAGAGAGTGCTGGATTTTGTCAAATGCCTTTTCTGCATCAATTGACATAATGATGTGTTTTTTTCCTTCATTCTTTTAATGTGGTGTATTACATTGATTGATTTTCTTTTGTTCAACCACTTTGCATACCTGGAATAAATTCCATTTGATCATAGTGTATAGTTCTTTGTATGTGCAGCTGGATTCAGTTTGCTAGTATTTTCTTGCAGATTTTTACATCTATATTCATAAGGGATGTTGGTCTGTGGTTTTATTTTCTTATGTTATCTTTATCTGGCTTTGGTAGTAGGGTGATTGATGTTGACCTAATAAAATGCGTGAGTGAGTGTTCCCTCCTCTTCAGTTTTTTTGGAAGAGTTTGAACAGGATTGGTGTTAATTTTTCTTGGAATATTTGGTAAAATTCACCAGTGAAACTGTCTGGTCCAGGGCTTTTCTTTGTTGGGAGGTGTGCCGGTTTGGATGTATTAATGTCCCCCAAGCTGCCGTGTTCTTTAATGCAATCTTGTGGGGGCAGATGTATTAGTGTTGATTAGGTTGGAATTCTTTGACTGTTTCCATGGAGATGTGACTCAATCAACTATGGGTGAACCATTTGATTAAATTATTTCCATGGCGATATGGGCCCCACCCATTGAGGGTGGGGCTTGATTTAATCACTGGAGTCCTATAAAAGAGCTTACAAACAGAAGGAGCTAAGAGAACAGCTGAGAGAGACATTTTGGAGATGGCCCCTGAAAGCAGACTTTTGCTGACCTTTGGAGATGCTAGTCCAGTGTTTGCTCCGGAGAAGCTAAGAGAGGACAAAATGCCCCAAGAGCAACATTTTGAAGAATGCACAGGAACTGAAAGAGGAGCTGGAACACAACCCAGGATCAGCAGATGCCAGCCACGTGCCTTTCTAGCTAACAGAGGTTTTGCTGACATCATTGGCCTTCCTTTGGTGAAGGTATACTCATGTTGATGCCTTAATTTGGACATTTTCATGGCCTTCAGACTGTAAATTCTTAATCAAATAAACCCCCTTTATAAAATCCAATCCATTTCTGATATTGCACATAATAGCAGCATTAGCAAACCGGAACTGGAGGTTTTTGATAACTGATTCATTCTCTACTAGTTACTGGTTTGTTGAGATCTTCTGTTTCTTCTTGAGTCAAAATAGTTTGTGTTTCTAGGAATCTATTTCTTCTGTCTAAGTTATATAATTTTGGCATTTGTTCATGTATCCTCATAATCCTTTGTATTTCTGTGGAGTTGGCAGAAATTACCCCCCCCCCTTTCATTTCTGACTTCAGTTATTTGCATCCTCTCTCTTTTTTTCTTTGCTTAGCTAAAGGTTTGCCTTTTTTTTTTTTTTTTTTTTAATCTTTTCAGAGAACCAACTTTTGGTTTCATTGCTTCTCTCTTGTTTTTTATTCTCTATTTCATTTATCTCCACTCTAAACTTTTATTTCCTTCCTTCTGCTCACTTTGTGTTTAGTTTTCTCTTATTTTTCTAGATCCTTTAGTTGTGAGGTTAGGTATCTCACTTGAGATCTTTCTTCCTTTTAATGTAAGCATTTAGAGCTAGAAATTTCCCTCTCAGTACTGCCTTTGCTACTTTCTATAAGTTTTGGTATGTTGTGTTTTGTTTACATTTTCCTCAAGATACTTCCTAATTTCCCTTTTGATTTCTGTTTTGATCCATTGGTTGTTTAAGAGAATACTGTTCAATTTCCACGTATTTGTGAATTTTCCATTTCTCCCTGTTATTTATTTCTAGCTTCTCTCCATTGTGTTTAGAGAAGATACATTGTATGATTTCAATATTTTTTAATTTATTGAAACTTGTTTTGTCCTAACATATGATCTATCCTGGAAAATGATCCATGTGCACTAGAAAGGAATATGTATTCTGCTGCTATTGGGTAAAGTGTTCTAGATCTGTCTGTTAGGTCTTGTTGGTTTTTAGTATAATTCAAGGCTCCTATTTCCTTATTAATCTTCTGTCTAGATGTTCTATCCATTGTTGAAAGTTGTGTATTGAAGTCTTGTGCTATTTCTGTAGAACCATCTATTTCTTTCATTATATCTGTCAATATTTGCTTCATATATTTGGGGTCTCTGCCATTAGGTGCACATATATTTATAATTGTTATGTCGTCTTCTACCATGAGCTTCTCCTACCATTTTTAAAGCTGTATTTTGATTTTGCTCTTGCCCAGTTAATGCAACCCCTTTAACTGTTTTTCAGAGTTTTGAGGAAGATGGCTCTGATAGTTTTTGCTAGTTGTTCAGAGATTCTGTGATGGAACAGCATCATTGGAGCATCTTAAAATGCCATATTGGTCGAAGCCCCACTACAAAGTTTAGAAGGGAGTACTTTCCAGGAGTAAAAAACTCTAGTTTTTTCCGACCCAAACCCACTCCCACGTCACGTTAACAATTGTTTTTGATGGTTGGTGAAATTGTGAAGAATATGTATTTTCATCTTTACATTTTCTGCATTTTCCAGATGTTACTTTCATTGTTAATTTTTTGTTTTAAAGAAAGAAAAGCAGATTGGAGATGGAGTTATCACTCTTAGAAAGTCATCTAAGAGGATCCCTAGAAGCATGAAATTTCAAGTGACTTTACAATGTCTGTCTCTTTCAAGAGAAAATCCTCAGCATAATAGTCAAGATTTTTTTTTTAGATGAGTGAGAAGAAACTCTACATGGTAAGCATTAGTTCTGCATTCATAATAGATAGCTGAGTACCCTGCAATTGTTGTCCATCTTCCTTTCAACCTCTTCCCTCCATGGACATCAACCATGAGTATCAACTCTTCAAAGCCTTAATGGAAAATGTGATTTCTGAAAGGTCCATAGAATAGAATTGCGAGGTTGTGGCCTGTGATTTCTGAGGGTTCTCTAGAATAGAATTGTGAGGAGAAACTCATCTAAGGAAGGAAGAATATAGTCATACTGTTAAGATTGTTTCAAAACCAGGCAGCTACCAAATTCAGATAATATAAACTTAATACATAAAATACAAGGTGCTACTAACGTGAGATGCTGCTCATCTTCACATCCCCATGCTCTAGGAAGGCTAACAACTCACTCTGTGCTCCCTACATAAAATACAAGGTGCTACTAACGTGAGATGCTGCTCATCTTCACATCCCCATGCTCTAGGAAGGCTAACAACTCACTCTGTGCTCCCCACATACTCTCTGCTAGACTCTTTCTGGGCCTTTTATTCATTGATCCAACCTTTACTGAGCACCTAGTATGTACCCTTCACAGTGCTCTCATGCTGAGATTACAGAAATGCATTTGACAGAGGCCCTGCCCCGAAGAGATACATATAGGAGAAGGATGGCAGATCCCTGCTGGCACAGATGCATACGGTGTTAGGGAGCACAAAAACAGAGCCCTGATTCTTCTTGGGGGAGGGGATGGGGCAAGAAGTAAGGGAAGGAGTCAGAAGGGAGGGGACACTAGCATTGATTTACCAGGAAAACTGAGGGTTGGGGATGAGAGAGGAAAGCCAGGGGCCCACATGGAATAAAGGGCTCAGGAATGATAAAGGGAGTCATCTGGGACCCATACTGCCAAAATGTTAAATGGAAAGAACACAGCCTCAGCAACCTAGGATGTGAAAGGAGTAAGTGTACAATTCTAAGATGGCCTCTTCGATTCCCGCCATCCGGTGCACACATCCCCTCTTCTTGAGAATGAGCAGGACTTAGAAATATATGAGATTTTCCCCCCATGAATGTTATTATCCATGGCAAAAGGGATTTACAGATGTAATTAAGTTCCCTAATCCATTGCATATGTATTAATAAAAATGCATAGTAGGCTTGAGCCAATCAGATGAGCCCTTTAAACAAGTCCAGGCTTTCCCAGAAGTCAGTGTGATTTGAAGTAGCAAAGGTGTTCTGATGACCTTGAAGAAGCAACCTACCAAGCTGTGGAGAGGGTCACATGGCAGGGAACTGCAGGTGGCCTCGAGGAGCTGAGGGCTGCTGTACTACATAGCAAGGGACTTAATTCTGCCAACAGCAGTGAGCTTGGAAAAGGACCCCAGGACTCAAATGAGATGGCAGACTCTGTAGATACTTGATTTCAGCCTGCCCAGACCCCTGACCCATGTGAGAAAATAAATTTAAATTGTTTTAAGTCAGCAGTAATTTTACACATAGCAATAGAGAACTAATATAGTGGGTAAAGAAGGAAGTAAATGCTGAGGACAGGGGAGAACCTAAGATTTAGAGCTCTATGAGAAGCTGGGCAGCAAAGAAGCTTTCTGATAGGTTGGAGTCATTGTCAGAGATGCAGAAAGATAAGATCAAACAAAGGTGGGGCTTGGATCTCCACAGGAGAGATGAAATGCACAAGTCTTTCCTGTGTAACAGGAATGCTGAGGTGAGTTGTGCTGGCTGAAAGCTCTATAACTTCTCCTGCTCAACAAGACATTGGTGGAGAGAACAGAATTCAGAAAGAGGCATCAGCAATGTATTTTAGCTGAAGGCAAATGCTTCACTTCTGTCCCATGAAACTTTTGGCAAGTGTCTTCTTTAAAATTTTCTTGTTTCTTAGAACTTTCTTACACGTTGTTACTTGCTTCCAAAGGCACAAAAACAAGCTTTCCCATTTTGTGGTGATTCCCCATTCTTGCAGAATGTTGAAAAATAAAAGTGCAGCCAGTTTATTTTTCTCTCAAAAGAGCCAATGTTTGGTTTTTCTTTCATTTTTTTGGAAGGCCCACACCAGTTTCTTTTGAACTGGTGAATTATTTCTATGTTTGAATCCTTTTACAGGGTTCAGAGGGACTATTTCTTTGAAATTGGAAATAATTAAAAGTTATATAATAAGCAGAGAAGTGACAAATAGCTTTACAAAGAAAATCTTCCATCTCTTTTTCTTCCACCATCTCAAGGGCCCTAAATCCCCACTGGACATAATAAAACATTTCTAATGACAAAATTATTTTTATATGAAATTGTGAAGCTCTAGTAGATTGAGCGATAGATTATGATTATTCTGTGAGAAAAGTGTGATACGTGCTGCTATCACATCTACATATGGAAGCGAACTATGGACATGTAAAGATAATTAACAGCACAGGATGACTGTATGAGGCATAAGGGGTCCAGAGGGTGTAGACAATCAAAGGTGTAATTACAGAGGGTGAGGGGAGAGGAAAGGAGGGGTATTGCCTGAAGCCCAGGTGACCAGATTCAAGGCATCTTTAAAGGAAGGGTGACTTTCCATCCCTGGTGAGGAATGAGAACAAGGAAGGCTGAAATGGGGAAGGTAAAAGTTGGGAAGGTTGGAAGAGTCCAGGCCTTTTTGGGCAATAAGTACACCAGTTAGGTTGAAGGTGGGATTCGCAGCAGGAAGGTAGAGAGATGGTTGGAAAAGCAACCAGTAGAGGAAGGTTTTGATTGCTGTATGCAAGGGAAAGCCACTGAAGACTTTCAGATCCAACAGTAGTGTTTCTAGAAGACCTGTGGTCAGAAGTGTTTGGTTTAGATTGGTGGCACGGAGCCTGTGGGCAGTTTACGACAAAAATGATAAGGACCCAGCCAAGGGATGGCAGTGGGAAAGGAGAGAGAAGGATCGCATTCAAGTTACAAAATAGAGAAAAATCAAAAGGACTTGGTGCCTCTCTGTGGAAACTATTGAAGTCACAAGCCTTCAAAGAGTTTGCCCAGGACACTGCTTATTTATTGAGGGGTAAGTGGTCTTAGGTAACCTTCCCATCTCTTTCCAGAGTATTTTGTATATGGGCTTACTCTGACATTTTTACACAGTTAGCTCATGACTAATTGAGAAATTCAGAGGTTAAAAATTGGTTACATCTGGAACAGAGCATTGTACTGTTGTGAAAAGGCTGCTCTGAGCCAGCTTTTAAAGATGCCATTTAGGTATGAACTGAGCCAAGAGACATTGCTTGAGACCTGAATTTCCATGGGTGTCTATGTATCTTCTTATGTGGTTCCCCACTAACCTGTTAGTTGCTGGGTTGCCTCAGTTTCCTGCTCATGGAAAGAGTGCCCCCAAAGAGAAGCACCCAAGAAATGTGTGTGATTAGCCCAGTTGCTGGTCTCATTTTCACTCATGCCATTTTGACCTTTTTCTTGCCTCCTCTCTGCAGCGTGTTGTGAAACTGAGCATCCGCCCATTGCCTTGTGCCAGAGATTAATGAAACAAACGAGATAGAGACACCAACGGTAAGAGCTACCATTTATTGAGCACTTACAGTATACGAGGCCCTCTGATAGAAACTAATGGAAAGGCTTAGCACAGTGCCTGGCACAGTCACGGTTCAGTGTTCGTTTCGTTTCTTCATGCTATTAAATTAGAAAGAAGGCATAAGGATGTGAGAGAAGAGGGGCTGGAAAGTGAAGGTGGGAGCCTGGCTAAGAGAAGCCCTGTTTGCTCTGGAATGCAATATGCAGGTTCCCCCACTTCTCCTTGTGGAGGACAAGCAGCTGCTCTTCACCACTTAAAAAAGAGAGAAACCTTCTACCACAATACTCCCAGCTCTCCTCTGAGCCAGAGCCTGCATTGAGGGGAGTTGGGGAAGTAAGACAGATGACCCTGCTACCCTGAGGCTGCATCTGGCCAAGCAGTCCTCCGTCCCCAACTCACCCTCTTGATAAGAAGCGAATGTTCTGAAATATGATTCCTACTCCCCTCACTTTTTCTTCCCTTGTCTCATGGTCAGTTTCTGAATTTTTGTATTTTGTGTGGAGGTGAATAAGACTCAATTGAATTACTCTCCAAGGAGATATAGTTCTGGAGAAGTTGGGATCTGTCTTCCCAATGGGCATCCTCCTCTTTCGTGAGCTCCCAGGTCCCAGTGTCGGAGGTAGTGTCCCTTTTCCCCCACTTCTCCCCAGTATGACCCACTTGTCTCTTAGAAGTCTGCTGTGGCTCTAATGGTGTGAGAAGGGAACATATTCAGAGCCCAAAGTCTTAGATGCTGGTGCAGTGGAGAAGACAGAACTCGCCTTCAGGAGACTTGAATTCTAGTTACATTTTGCTAGCTAATAACTTGAGAAAATCCTATTTCCTCTGTGGCATAGTATCCTTGTCTATCTTATAGGACTCATAATACCTATCTGTTCCAGTTTGCCAATGCTGCCAGAATGCAAAACACCAGAAATGGATTAGCTTTTATAAAAGGGGGCTTATTTGGTTACACAGTTACAGTCTTAAGGCCATAAAGTGTCCAAGGTAACACATCAACAATCAGGTACCTTCACTGGAGGATGGCCAATGGCATCTGGAAAACCTCTGTTAGCTGGAAAGGCACGTGGCTGGCGTCTGCTCTGGAGTTCTGGTTTCAAGGTGACTTTCTCCCAGGACATTCCTTCTTAGGCTTCAGCTCCTCAAAAATGTCACTCTTAGTTGCTCTTAGGGTGTTTGTCTTCTCAGTTTCTGCAGAGCAAAAGTCTGCTTTCAAAGACTATCTCTAAAATGTCTCTGTAAGCTGAAGCTCCTCTCTCACCTTCTTTGCTTTCTTCAAAGTGTCCCTCTTGGCTATAACAAGCTCGCTTCTTGTGTCTGAGCTTATATAGTGCTCCAGTAAACTACTGAAGGCCCATGCTGAACGGGTGGGGCCACACCTCCATGGGAACTATCCAATTAGAGTCATCACCCACAGTTGGGTGGGGTGCATTTCCATGGAAACAACCTAATCCAAACATTCCAACTTAATCCCCACTAATATGTCTGCCCCCACAAGATTGCATCTAAGAGCATGGCTTTTTCTGGGGGACATAATGTATATAAACCAGTACATTCCACCCCCTGGACCCCAGAAAAACATGATCTTTCCATATACAAAATACATTCATTCCATCACAATATCACAGAAACTTAAATCATTTCAGTAACAATAGTTAAGTACAAGATCCCATCAAAATCAGCTATAGGTGTGATCTGTCCTAAGGCATAATTCCCCTCTAGCTGTGGACCTGGGAAACTTAGAACAAGTTATGTATTGCCAATATACAAAGGAGAGACTGTCATAGGATAAACATGCCCATTGCCATAAGGAGAAAATGAAAGGAAAGCAGGGTTAACAGGACCAAAATAGTTCCTAAAGCCTGCAGGGCAAATGCCATTAGATTTCAGAGTCTGAGAGTCATTTACAGAATGACGTTTTATCCTTGGGGCTTGAGAGAGCAGGAGTCTAACCCTTCCTGAGGGCCCTTGCAGCAGCCCTTTTCTCTCCAAACGCTGGGGTGAGTGCTCCAACATATCTACACAATCGGGAAACCACCTTCTGAGTCCCATACTTCTCAAACGTCGGGGCAGCACCCAGATTCTCTTCCGTCTCTGGGGCACATGCTCAACCTGTTCAGAACAGTGGGGTTGACAGCCAGTCCCCTGGGAATGTGCTCCATCCTGTTTGAGGCCTAAGGTGGCAAACTCCTTTCCTTAACATGGAGGTGGAAGGCCCACCCTCTAACTCCAGGGCAAACTCACCCCTTCCATGCATGTGGGCCACTCCACTCTCCCAGCCTGAGACCTTTTGACTCCAGACCGCAACCTCCATAGCTCTGTCTTTGAAGAAATTTTTCCTTCAATTTGTTCCTTGTCTGTCCCTCCAGTCCAGACTGGCAGTGGCTCCATCTATAAAGATCTTGCAAAAAATCTGTTGCCTTTGCATGAAGCACATAGGGGTCAAAGCTGTCACAACAGGAGTTTCCACAAATCCTTTCTGGATAATTTTGTCTCCAATCCTGTCTTGTACTGAAATGGCGGTCAGGTTCCATGTTTGGTTAAATCCTCACGTTGGGCTGTAGCTTCTGGGGTCTTACTTTTTGGAAGCCCAGAATTCTCCAAATTATCAGTTTCTGGTTTCTTTGTACCCAAGAGTTCAGTTCTAAGTTTATCTTTCTTTGCTCTTATTTCAAAGAGAAGCCATGCTATATCTTCAACTTTTAGTTTCAAATTCTCATCAGCCAAGTATCCCAGCTCGTCACACTCTAATTCTTCCTTTCATCTGACACCACAACTCAATGTTGCCAAATTCTCTGCCACTTTAAAACAAGGATTGCCTTTCTTTCAGTTTGCAAGAACACATTCATCATTTCTACTCAAGGCCTCATCAAAAGTATCTTTAGAGTCCATATTTCTACCAACAGTGTCTTCAAAGCAATTTAGGCCTTTTCTGTCGAGCTCCTCACAACTCTTCCAGAATCGTCCCTTATCCATTTAAAAAGCCTTTCCAAAATGTTTGATATTTGCAAACTCAGCAGCACCTCACTCCTGGTACCAAATTCTGTTCCAGTTTGCTAATTGCTTCCAGAATGCAAAACACCAGAAATGGATTGGCTTTTATAAAAGGGGGTATATTTGGTTACATAGTTACAGTCTTAAGGCTATAAAGTGTCCAAAGTAACACATCAACAATCGGGTACCTTCACTGGAGGATGGCCAATGGCATCTGGAAAACCTCTGTTAGCTGGAAAGGCACATGGCTGGCGTCTGCTCTGGAGTTCTGGTTTCAAGATGACTTTCTCCCAGCATATTCCTCCCCAGGCTTCAGCTCCTCGAAAATGTCACTCTTAGTTGCTCTTGGAGTGTTTATCCTCTCTTAGTTTCTCCAGAGCAAAAGTCTGCTTTCAAAGGCCATCTCCAAAATGTCTCTGTAAACTGAAGCTCCTCTCTCACCTTCTTTGCATTCTTCAAAGTGTCCCTCTTGGCTATAACAAGCTCACTTCTTGTGTTTGAGCTTCTATAGTGCTCCAATAAACTAATGAAGGCCCATGCTGAATGGGCGGGGCCACACCTCCATGGAAATTATCCAATTAGAGTCATCACCCACAGTTGGGTGGGGCGCATTTCCATGGAAACAACCTAATCCAAATGTTCCAACTTAATGCCCCCTAATATGTCTGCCCCCACAAGATTGCATCTAAGAACATGGCTTTTTCTGAGGGACATAATATATTCAAACCGGTACACTATCTCAAAGGCTTTCTGGATTGTTGTGAGGATGGTAAGATAACTGATATACAGAACAGCTTTGCTAACACATGGCTCCCTACCTGTGTTAGGTAAATTGCTGGACCACTATTCTTCTTACTGCCTTCTACCTCTTTTTTCAATGCTCTGACATTGCTTCCATGTAGAAAGAGAAGATAAGTGCTTTCAATGAGAAAAGGCAGAAGACGTGTGCTGAAGTGAGGTAGTTAATCTGCCTTATGAAGTATTATCTCCTTGGCAGATGGCCTCAGCTCCCCCATTTTTGTTTATTAATTGTTTTTTATTTTTATTTATTATTATTTTTTTAAAACATAAGATTCCCTTCTTTTTATACTTCAAGTGCTACTCTGACACTCTCCAACTTCTACCCTTCCTTTTTGAGTACTGGAGTCCCAAATCAGACTCTGTTTCCTAAGACTGTTTGGTAGGCAGAAAGACCATTGCATGGGGTAACCTCAGCATTTTATAGATTTTACAAAACTTAAATGAGTACTTTAGAGCTTTGCTGTTGGTTTCCCTCAAAGATCATTTCTAGAAAGACAAAGCCCCAGAGTTAGGCTGGAAAATGCTCTCTGACAATGTATTGTGGTTCTGGGGCCTACAAGAAAGAAGCCTTGGGAAAGAAGATTTCAAGTTTGAATTCTCAATTTTTAGTCCAAATTCCTGTTTTTCCACTGGACTGTGAGCCCTTTGAGGGTAGGGGCCATGTTAAGCCATTTTTGTACTCCAGGATATAGCTCATGGTGAGCACTCAGTACATCTTTGTTGAGTGAATTTGTATTTCAAGTAGCTACCAAATGAGAGAAAAAAGCTGCAGCCATAGACACTTGGAACCTGGCCCACCAGGCCAGGGAATATAGGATCCCCCAATTCAGTGGGCCCTGGGGGGGACATTAACTAAAAGATACGGATTCCTAGTATGTTGCTAGACTTCTAGTTCCAACTAAGTGGAGTAAGTGCACTGCCCTGTATCTTTCCCATTGATTGCAATTAAGCACTATGAACAAAATACAAAAAAGCAATTAACTGATGATGTCAGAAGGTAAATAAATAGCAGGTGGATTGGGGAGAGAAGTCAAAACTTGAAGAATAATCAATAATCAATATGAGTTTGTTGAAATTTTTTTCTTCCAACTTTTGACCCATGGGTGAACTGAATCATGAAACTGTACAGCAGGTATGGACAGCAACATTTCCAAAAGAAAACCCATCTTTCTGGCCAGAGGACCTGGAAAAGGGGCCCCTGCAAACCAGAGAGTGGGGGAAATCCTTGATTTTTTCCCTCCTCTCTCAGCCCAACCCCAAAGCCAGATGAGTTCCACAATCATGGGAGCAGTCAGGCACCTCAAATCTCAGAGGGAAACACCATCTTCCTGAATAAAGGAACCTAAAATGGAGCCCCTGTTGTGTGAGAGCATGTCAAGAGTTCTCACTTTTTTCCTCTTTTCTCTTACTGTGTTGCCTTGAGGGCAGGACCAGTGGCATGGAACTTTGTGAAATCTCCAGCAGCCAAAAACTCTGAGAGAAGCCCTATCTTTCCAGCAAGAGGCAGGGAAAGAGATTTTTGGGAACAGAGGAATGTGGGGGAAATCCTGCAAAGGAAAAAGTAGGAGGAGGAGATTCAATGTATGAACTAACACAAGTCCCAGGCTCACCTCCAAGCTGCACATGTATGGAACACACACAAACAACACAGCAAAGGCTCAGGAAACTGAACTGACATTAGACCCACTGCCTACAGAAGGGGAGACAGAATTTGAGATCTAAACTTAGCTGGTAGATTGCCTGCTAAAACAAAACAAAAATCATCATTTTCCATGATATTAAAGGTGTCCAGATTCTCATAACATACTATACAAATTGTCCAGGATATAGTCTAAAAATACTCAAAATAATAAGAACCAGGAAGATCTGACCAATTCTCAAAAGAAAAGATGGGAATTTTGGAAATATTAGAAAAAGTCATTAAAGTGGCTATTATAACCATCTTCATGACATAAAAGTGAACACTCTTGAAATGAATGGAAAGATAATTCTCAGAAAAGAAAGTGAAACTATGAAAAAGAAACCAAATGAGAATTTTAGAACAGAAATACAATATCTGAAATTAAAAATTCACTGAATAGATCCAGTAGCAGAATGGTAATGACAGAGGACTTGAAGATAGGTCAATAGAAATTAACCCATCTGAAGAACAGATAGAAACATATTTGAAAAATAATAGAACCACAGGGATCTTTAGGACAATGTCAAATGGTCTAGCATGCCTTTGGGGTCCCTGAAGGAGAAGAGAAAGAGATTGGTATAGAAAAAAAATTATTGAAGAAATAATGACTGAATACTTCCCAAATTTGGTGAAAGATGAAAATTTACAGATTCAAGTAGCTCAGCGATCCCAAACAGGATAAAGTTAAAGAATATGGAAGTGACCATTCTACCACTTCCTATCATCTTATCCATCACTGTCCTCCTCCTCACCTGCCTGGCTCCTGAAGACATCTGAAGTTTTTAACCCCTGGGATAAGAGAAGGCTCACTTGAAAGGAGTCACACCTAGGGATCAATAATGGCTCACTTACTCGAATGTGAAAACCAGGGAGAATCATTTCCCCTGGCTGGACCTCAGTTCCTCATCTGGAAAATCTCAGGGTTGAACTAGAGGGTCTTCTAAGTCCCTTCTGTCTCTAAAACACCACCCTTTATCAGCTCCCCATGAGCACCATGGGAAGCCTGGACTTCATTGCAAAGGGAAGGAAGCTCTGCAGAACACTTTTCGCTCCCAAAAATGCAGTTCAATTTCATCATGTTTTTCAGAGGCCAAGGAGTGGAATATAATGCCCCCCATTACCTCAGGTTCCAAGTTTGACCATCAAGTCTGTCAGAGTATGTCAATTCTCTTTCTTTGTCTATAAACACATTAACAACTACCATTTATGTAGCATCTTATGGTTTACAGAGCAGTTCCATATGTATTATCTCATTTCATCCTCCCAGTCATCAAACTCTGAGGTAGGTGATGGCAGTCACCTCCTATTTCCTCAGAGAAAACAGACTGAGAGAGGTAGAGGATTTTGCTCCAGACCATCCAGCACTCAGCTAGAAAAAGAGCCAGCCCTTCTGGCTTCCACTTCTGTCTTCGTTTCACACCACCAAGGTCCAGAGTCCCTGGGCAATGCCAGAGCCACTTGAATTCACTATATTGAATTCATATCCCCTCAACCCATTCCTCCAGAAAGGAACACAAAGAGATGTTGGGAGTTGGCTCCAAGTCTCCCATTCCCTCATTTGGCACTATCCAGGCTGCTTGGCTTGGAGAGGCTCCCTGGTATCTAGACACAGAAAGTTCTCCATCCCCATGCCCCACATATGAGGGCTTTTATGAAAATATTCTTCCTTCCCTCCTTGAAGCCACCTATAAAATGTGCCTGGCTTTGAGACAAGGAGGTTTGGGAATTGGTGGTTCCTTCTTCAGGTTTTGCCAGAGTGGCCTTGAAGGGCTTTTTTTGTTTGGCCCCAACATCTAATTCCACTTGGCTCTCTTCTGTGCCACAGAATTGCTGTTGTCTCCCTCCCGCTCTCGCACATTCATTCAGCTCCCACTCTGCATTGATGTGTCAGGAGGTTATCCCTCCCTCCCTCCATGAGCCATTTTCAGCTAATTTATTCACATATTGTCTCCTCATTTTCAAGAAAAATACAAAGTAGTCTCTTTGAGTGTGATAATTCTGAGTCACTGCATACTGTCATTTCAGAACAAAAAAGTCAAAAGGTGGGTGGGTTCATTTCATCTAGCAAGGGAATAGGCCTTCTCTTCTTTATTTTACTCTTGATGATTCATTCAACCTGAATGAAAGCTGAGTAGTCTTGGCCTTGAACAGAAGGCTCGGGGGAGCAAAGTGTAGGCACCACCAAAGTTGGGCCGTGGGCAGCAACCCCAGGAGCCATGTCCATGTGGAATGGAGGGTGCAAGAGGGACTGAGAAAATAGAGTGGCAGCCTGGTGGCTCCTGGAGGCCAGCTCATCTCTGGACCACTTCTATAAAAATCTCATAAGTCTTATTTGAGAATCTCACCAGAGTGGATTGGAGAAGGACTAGGGGACATGGCCATACTCTAGCTACTTTCCTGAGTCACTGTGCTTTCCTACTTGGGAACTGGAATCTTGTTTTGGAAAAAGAAGTTTAATCCTTACCAGCTTAGGTACCTGGAGAAGTGGAGACACCTGCTTTAGTGTCAGACAGACTCAGGTTTGGATCCTGTCTCTGCCACTTCCTGACTATGTGAACTTGGAATAACTACTTAATCTCTATGAGTCTTAGTTTTCTCATTGGAGAAAGAGAATAGCAGTACTTCTCCTGAGGAAAAATTTAACATATGGGAAGTGCTTAGCACAAAGCTGCCACAATCAATATTAGTCTCCCCTAAATTTCCCCTGACTCACATAAGAGATGTGTAAGGATAGTGGACATGTGGACTGGGGTGGCCTTGGACAAAGTCATTTAATCTCCCTCAGTTTCTTCATCAATAAAATGGGGATAATTACATATCCTTTGCAAGAAGGTTTTGAGCTTTAGGGATAATGTAGTGAAGAGTCCAGCACAGCAGTGGGGCCTGGTGGGACCTCAAGTAGTGCTGTGGACAATTAGAGTTTCTAATTATTATGTTTATCTGAGAGGTCACTGTCCAGGTCCAGCACCCCTAGAAGGGGGTCCCTGGGAAGATTGCAGAAGTGCTTAGGTCACAGCCAAGGTCAGAGCCTGGAGGTAAGGCCAAAGAAGGAGATACCAGGAGGTTCTGAGGCAGCAAAGGTGGGAACAGGGTGCCATCAGAGAACAGGTTAGGGCCAATACCCAGAGATGTGGGGCATTACTTTGGGAAAAAGGGAGAGTTTTGTCTCTCATGGTGGAGGCTGGCATCTGTGCGGTTTTGGTTGTTTGGCTCTCTAGTGCTCCATGGAACCCCTGAGGTTCTAACATGGGCAGCCTCGGAGTAAACAGAGAACTTGATACCCTGGGAGAGCAATGGAATTCAACTCTCCATTCCCTTCCTTCAGCAGGAGTTTTAGTTGCACACTCTGTAAAACCAGCTCCTTGGGGCTCTCCCAACAAAACTAAGTCCAAACTATCTGCTAAACAAATCACATGCTCTCCTGCCTCAGTATTCTTAATCGTATCCTTGCTCTGCCTGCCATGTTCTCACCACCCTCCAAAACACTACCCATATTTAAGGCCCAGCTCCAATCCCAGCTCTTCCAGGAAGCCCTCTATAAAAGCCCTCTAAAACTCCTTTCCAGCCCATAACAACTGTCCCTTCCTCTAAATGCATGGTCATACCACCCTTTCTTTTTGGATAGCTCATATTCTGTTGCTTTGTTTAGTTAGCATTTATCTTTGTTATTTTAATTCTTTTTCTTCATGAATGTTGGTTTCCTCCATCTTTCAGGTCTCTGCTTCAGTGTTATCTCACCCCACTAAGCCTCGCTTGAGCACTGCCTTCCCCCACTCCCTAGCCTAGGTGACGTACCCCGAGTACCCTGCCCTCTCCCCATCACTGCACATTTCATTCAATTTTGTAGTTGCCTGTTTACTTGTCTCTGTTCCCAACTAGACAATAAGCAATTTGAGAACAGGAAGCATATATGTACAGCTTACTGTTATTTGCATACCCAGTGCCAACCCCAGTGTCTGCCACTAGTGGATGCTCAATATTTGTTGAATGAATGAATAAATTTAAAAAGAGTGACAGGGCAGCAACCATTTCTTAAACTTCTCTGCGCGTCCCTTCAGTGCCTAGTTTAGGGCCTTTTAGGTGCAAAAGAAAAGAGAAGATCATTTTCACTTAGCAGAAAGGCTTCATTATTTATTTTAATAGAATGCCCCTTCATTTTTTAATGTTTCCCTCTCTCCAGACTGAAGGCTTTTTGAAATGTGTGTTAGCAGGAATGCAGCCAACAACATTGCCTAGGTCAGCTATACTGGCCTTGACCCTGGGTAAGTGATGCAGAAAGAATCTAACCTCTGCCTAACTCCCCAGTGCCTTCAAGGGTATGGTCAAACAGAGTCCCCAGCCAGGATTGGGAGAACCATAGAATTCCAGGCCTTCAGGTGACATTTGACAGAACCTGAATGGGCCACTCGACAAGGAATGGCAGGATAAACCCTTGATGGAGTCTAGAAACTAGTTCTAGTTCTGATTCCTTCACTAATCATCTGTGGGACCACAAACAGATCACTTAGCCTCTCTACAGTTTCCTTATTAGTAAAATGTGGGACGCGGAAAGACCAATTATCTATTTTCACTTGCAGCTCTGGATTATAATTCTTTGAAAAACATGCCACCAAATTCCCACCAGGAGAAGAATTGGCTCTTCAACTTTAAGATCAGAACATCCATGTCACTTCAAATGAGGAAGTATTTTGTAATAATCTCATATAGTATGTAGGGCTTTACATGTTCTTAAATATGAGTTTTCATATTTAGTATTCTTCTGTGGCAGAGACCACTATATACCTGTGCCAATATTCATTCTCCCCCTCTTCCCTTTTATAGGGTATCAGGGAATTCAGAAGATTATATTTCCCAGTCTCCCTTGCAGCTAGGTAGGACCATGTGACTAAGTTCTGACCAATAAGATAAAAGCAGAAGTGTCATGTGCAGCTTCTAGAAGCTGCCCTAAAGGGAGAAAATAAACTTTGCCTTCTTTCTTCTTTCTGTTAGCGGAACGAGAGTAAAATGGCTCAAACTTGGGCAACTGTCTTGGACCATGAAATGGTTTGCTAAAAATGGTGATTTGACAGAAGGAGTGTGGTCCCTAACACCTGGAGCCACCACCCCAGCCCTGGGGCTATCTTCTTTTGTACTTTAGTGTGAGAGAGAAATAATTTCTAGTTGTTTATTTATTTATTTTTCATTTTACTGTCACATGTAACCAAATCTAATTGTAACTGATAAAACAATGATCTATTTTATGTAATATGCTGTGCCAGATGCTACAGGGGATGAAAAGCATATAGGATTTAGACACACAAAGACTTGAGCAAAGAAGGATCTGTCTGGGTATGTAGGAAGTGCCTAGAGGGGTTTGGCTTAGCAGGAGTTATGGGGTCTTGAAGTTATGGGAGCAGAGGTCAGGAAATACGATGGAGGACCTTGAATGCCAGGCTAGTGAGGTTGGACTTTATCCTGTGACAGACAAACGGAGCAGATAACTACATCCCCAACTTGCAAATGAAGAAATCCAGTTTTTGGAAGGTTACAGGACTTGTCCAAGGTCACCCAGCCAGGGAGTGGCAGACCCAATCTCAATTTTCCTGACACTTGGTCCAGTGCTGTCTCACAATTAATTCTATGCTGCCTTGGTGAGAATCTGGGGCAGAAAGTGTAGTAATGGAGGTTTTGTACTTTGACACAGCCTGGGAACTAGACTGTGTCCCCACTCCCTCTCATACCCCAATACCTCCAAGAGGAGGCCTTCAAAAGTTGCCAAAAATCTCGGATCCAGACCTAGCTTGAACTCAGAGGTCCCCTCCTGGACCTCTACCTAGCCACCCCAAGAGGGTGCAGTGTCCAGGGTGCTATTTAGTAAGTGCCAGTGTGTCAGGCAGAGTGCTGGGTACTTTACATACATTACTAAATTTATTCTGCACAACAGCCTAAAAACAATTTAATATCATCCTTATTTTATAGATGAAGAAAGTGAGGCTCTAAGAAATGAAATCACTTACCCAAAGTCACTCAGTTGATGGCACAATTGAGGTACAAGGTCATAGTTGTCCAACTCCAAAAACTATGTTCTTAGCGCCAGTCTAAAGTCTTCCCAATCCCTGTCAAAGCATAGAAAAGCCTTCTGTCCTTGCTCAGACTCCAAGTTTGTTTGATGGGCTGACCAGTGCCAGGGACCTCTTACCAGGTTCCAGCTGTACACGTTCCACCAGCCAGGAGCAGCATCCCTTCCAAGAAATCACACCACCCATGCCCCTTATATGACCCCATGACCCCTAGGGAGGGGGTAGGCCTGTGGACACCCAGAACTCCACGGGCCCAGGTCTCCCAGGGCTCTTATTCTTGGCTGGTCATGGGGCCACAGTGTCAGAGTCCTCCCGGCACAGGTTCTAGAGTTGATGGATCCCAGCAGGCTGTTTCATAGGAGCAGGGACATTCTGTTTTTCGTCTCCTTCCTGTGACTGTCCTGGTCAGAATGCATTTGTTATGACATGAGCTGACATTCTTTCAGGAAACAACTAGTCATTGGAACTGAATCTCCTATTGTTGCCAGCATTTGGAAAGTTACGTTTTATTTTGTCGGCCATCCAGTGTGCATCTTTCCAGCGTTCCAACACGAACCACATATTCTCCCCAAGCTGACCACACTGGTTTTCTTCTGGAATTCCTACAAGGAACACCCTGAGATCTATCCTGTAGACCCGAATGAGACCGATGGCTCCCAGTCCCTATGCATTCATTTTCTGACTTTGTGGAGCCCAGCCCTTTCCCAGGCTTTGTCCTGTGTTGTCACCAATCCACGCCATTCCTGTCTGGCATGGCCTCCCTTCCCTCTGGCCAGACTCTCATCTTTCCTTTCCAAGCTCAGCCTAAGTCTCTCACCCCTATACACTGTCTTCTAAACAGATAGAAGACAGAATGTGTTCACCTTATTTTATTATTACTAGATATATTAGGTTTAGCATAAACTCTTGCAGATCTTAATAGTTAGTAGTTAACAGGATATTCATCCATTTCCTTGTAAACACTGCAATCAACATACCCATTCTCAGATGTGCCACTTGAAGCATCAGAAGATCAGACAAGAAAGACTAATAATCTAAAATGGTCCATGACAAAGTCCATGATAAAGATGTAAGCAGATTCTTTCAGATGTAGAAGTATATTCAGTTCTTAAACAAACACTTGAATGCAGTGTATCATGGTCAAAATATCTGGCCAGAGCTTGTTGTTATTTGTTAAAATTCTTATAAATGGGGCTTCTACAGTCTCTCTACCCATCACCTGTCACTCATGAGTGATGGTCGCATAAGCGGGTGGATCCATACGATGGCTGCAGCATCTCATGAAAGTCATGCCCTAAATGTTTCATATATATGGCAACATTTTGCATTTATACATCCCCCTAGGAATAAAAACAATTCCTGGACATGAAAGGACTTTGAACCCCTGTAAAACAACATAAATTTGCAAGCTGTTCTTTTAGGTAGGCAGCAAAGGACAGTGGCACAAGTCAGGGCTGGGCTTCAGTCCCAGTTCTACCTCTTAAGAGTTGTGTGATCTCTGCTAGGTCATTTACACTCTAAACTCAAGTTTTCATCTATAAAATGGGATAATAATGCCTGCCTTATTGTGAGGTTCAAACAAGGTAATGAGTATGAAAGTCCTTTGCAGGCCATGAAACAGCACTCAAATGTTAGCCATTGTCTTTTTTTTTTTCACATACATTAACTCTTAATTTTTTTTGCAACACCGCTAGGAGGCAGTTATCATCTTTCCCTTTCACTTAAGGATCTGAGGTCCAAATCAAAATCTTCCCATCCAGTACCTCTTTCCCTTTGTTTTAAGGCACAGTGCATGCGCCTGCCCCTGGCCACAGCTGTACCATCTGAACACTATCATTATCATATCATTTAGCCCTTGGCCTTACACTGTGGCTCAAAGTAGTAGTCAAAACCCACATGTTGGAGAGAAGGGGACAAAGGAAAGCCAGCCAGCCCCTCACATGCAGCCTCCACTGGCAATAAGGTTTCCTTTACCCCCACCCAGCAGCCTAATTCCTCCTTATTTAATTGTGTTTACAAAATAGGTATTAAGCACCTGCTGTGACCGCAGCACTGAGGTCCTGGAGAAAACAGATAGGATCCAGTGGTGTTGCCCTGAAGAGCTTATCATCTGGCTCAGGTGAGAACTTAGAGATGTAAGTAAGCAAAGTCGGGTACAAAACAGCCCATGGTCAGGAGCCAGGTGAGTGGGGAGGCTGGAGAAACATTCCCAGATCCTCTGCTTTGGGTCACTGACAATGCCTCAAGTCCCCCATGGCCCCAACAAGCCCAAGAGGCACCTCAGTTTGGGGAGATAGCAAATCTCTCCTCTTTCTTCACCATGACTTGTGAGTTTTCTCTCTCCATCCCATCCCTTCCTGTCCCCAAGCCTGCCTCATCCCTTTCGTCCCTGTAACCCAACTCTGTCCAATAGAAATATAATGAACCACATGTGTAACTTTAAATTTTCTAGTAGACATTAAAAAAGAAAAACAAGTGAAATTAATTTTAATAGTAAACTTTATTTAACCCAGTTTATCGAAAATTTTAGCATTTTAACATGTAAACAATATAAAAATTATTAATGAGAAATTTTACTTTTTTCCATACTCAGCCTTTGTAATCTGCTGTGTATTTTACATTTTTGGTACATTCCAATTCAGACTGTCTACATATCAAGTGCTGAATAGCCCCATGTGGCTTGTGGCCACTGTATTGGATGGTGTAGCTGGAATCGAATGGGTGGATTCTCTCTACCCTGTACCTTCACCCTGTCACTTTCTCTTGATTCTAGCTGCCCAACTCCCAGTCCCTGTCTCTTGCCCACACCCAAGCAATAGCCTTTGAACTTTCTCCTGTTCTTCCTTTTCCAATCCACCCTTCACCCCACTGGCCAAACCTCCCCTAAAAGGCAATTCCAACCTGACATGATCCCCTGTGGCTCCGTGTTGCCTGTGGAATTCAGAGCCTTTTACAGTAATCCCTGATGGACCTTTTCAAGCATATCATGCCCCATCCAGCACAGTATCTCCTACCCTCCCAATTGCTTACTGTCTCTGGAGGCTGCTGGTGCTTTCTTCCTCTTGGGCTGAGCTGATACTGTTCCCTCTGTCTGGAATGCCAATTCCTTTATTTGACAGATTCCTGTTCATGTCACAATCCCGGCCCGATTACCACCTTTTCCAGGGGCTCCTTCTGCCATCTTCCTATTTGAAATCAATTGTACCCTCCTCAGAGTTCCCAAAGCAGTTCAACTGACATCTTTGGGCCCCATTTCTTCCATACATTAAGTTTGTAGATGATCTTTAAGGTCTTTCAGAAAAAACCTCCTGATCACATCTCAGTTTTCTAGATGATTTTTTATGGACCTGCTTGTCTCCTCATTGGTCTATGGGCTCTCTGCAGTCAGATATCAGAACTTTCCATTGCTATGTTCTTCAGGCCTTGCCTAGAGCCTTCCCAGTGAGTGCCTACTGAATTGAACAGATGTACATAACACCAAGGACTAATCCTCTGGCTCCAGAGGCCTGTGAAAGAATGTCCCAGAAGGCTGCACTCCAGACCTTCCATCCCAGGGAAGACCTAGGGCCTCCAGGAAACAAGAGGAGCCCGGAGGAGCTCCCTGGAAGGAAAGGAGAAAAAGTCCATTGACATCCTGTGAACTGAATTGAGAGGAAACACTATTTAGGAAAGGAACATGATAAATGAAATTCCCAAGAGTAGCAACTAAGTCAGGGTGCATGCTCCTGCCCTTCTGTGAGACAGTGGACAGGCAGAGCCACAGCTCCCTCCCCTATATCCCCATCTGGTGTTGCCCTCCCACCTCTGGACAGAGCTAGACTTAGGAGGCAAAGGGCTGCTTCCTGGCCTTGAAGTAGACTGAGGGGAAACCTGCAAGCCCATTCCTTCCACACTGTGTGGGATAAAGTGAAGCTGTCAGTGAGTTTGAGGAAACCCTGACCTCTTCAGTGGAAGGTGCCCTAGTTGCAAGGTCCTGTGTTCTTCTCCTGATCTCCTGTTGAGTGAGCGGGAGAACAGGTAGAGGTTTTTCTGTGAACTGTGTTGCCCCTTGACTAATTTGGAAGCACAAAGGGAAAATTGATAGAGGACTACTTTATTCAAATGTCTCTTCTCTCTTTTTTTTTAAAGTTATATTTAGAGAAAGGAACTGCTTTGGCATCCAGAGATGAAGTTTTTGTAAGTTTGTTGATACTGTTGTTTTTGTTGTTTTATTGTTAATATCCAAACAATAAAAGCAAACTGGAAATTCTCAAATGTCAATAACACCACCAAATAGCTTAAAAATATATCCTAGGCCCTGTTTGGTCATCAAGTTTTTAAATTTCTAGAAGGAAAGAGAAATTTCTGTGGAAAATTTGTCATCAGTTTTTGAGCCTTCCCTCCCAACCTCCCCTGATAGGATATTGCAAATGCATTTGATTGCAAACAACTTTGGGTTAAACTAACTCACCACGTGGCCTTGGGCACATCCCTACCCCTCTTTGTCTCTGTCACTGGACTGCAGGAACTCTAAGTTCCCCTCCTGCTGTGGAGCCCCATTAGCTCTATGATTCCGTAACAGTGAGCCCATGAAGAAACAATGCAGCTTCTAGAATTATAGGTCTGCAGGGAATACAGCCCCACTTCTGGCTGAACTGTTTCTAAACTGCTAATTCAGAGGTTCCAGACTTTCAAGCCTCAATAATGGCTCCAAGGAATTCAGTGTTTTCTTCTGCACCAAATGAATGCTGGAGTCATGAGAACTCCTGGACAAGCCTTAGTTGACCCAGTTAGGAGGGGAAATTGACTTTCTGCCATCCTCCTTCTTTCCCTTCTGGTAGCCTCCTTTGTTCTGTTTTCTTGACTTCTCCCCAAGCCTTTACTACCACGTCATCACCACCCCGAGAGTTCAGGCACTTGGGTGGCCTACCATTGCCCACTCTGCCTGGCCTTTCTTCAGCCCTCTCCTTCCCAGCCTGCCAGGAAGCTCTTTCTATAGAAAGCTGCTCCAAGGTGGGAAGTAGTCAATTGCCTAACTCATTCTTAGACACAGGGCTTCTTAAAGAATTAAAATGCATATATCCTATAAGAGAAAAAGGCAGTGATGTTCCCAAATACATTAATTTTAAATAGTAGAACTTAAGGCGTCAAGGGCGGGCCAAGATGGGGAGATATTCTGTGGCCCAGGAGCCTTCCAAATCCAAATTTTGAGTCTAAAGCCTCAGATTTAGGTGTGACTTCTGCTTGTTCTGTTAACTGTGTGGTCTTGGGAAATGTCTTCAACCACTCTGAAATCCAATTTCTGTGACTATAAAATGGCTATGGAGCCATTTACCTACCCCACAAAATAAAATAAAAGTACTTGCAAACTGTAAAGCACAGCACTGGTCTCAATGTCCTTCCTCTACCCCACCAGCCCTGCCTCCTTCTCTGCTTGAGGTGTCTAGAACTGCCCCCCTCTCTTCTCTAGGCATCTCCAGCTCAGCTCTGACACTCAGAAGCCCTGCTGAGAGGAGAAGGGAGGGAGTGAAAGATGTCCACATTTTCCCTTCCAACCTTCCCCATGCTTCTTCCCCTCCCCACATAACTCACCACAGGGATTCCAAATGCTGTTTTTTGTTTGTGGGTTTCCCCCCACTCCCCACTTCTCCAAAAAAAAAAAAAAAACAAACCCAAAGACTCCAGATCTCTGAAACCCAAAGTCTGAATTTCACTGCAGGGTTTCTGACACCATCTGCAACAGGACAACAGGAGACTGATGTAACCAGGGGAGAAGGGAAGAGGGTCTGTGCAGAGCCTCTGCATGATAGATAAAACCAGGGGATATGAGGCTTTTGCTTCTTTTTTTTTAATCTACACAAAAATGTATCCCTTCTGGAAATATTCAGATATTCATAGCATCTCTCAGCCCCCTCAAAGATTGGGCAGCATGATGAAAGGCTTTGTTCTACTTTAAAATCAGGCAGCACATGGAATGAGGCTATTCCCATACATGATGGCCAGTCAGAGGGCAGCCCTACAGCCCCCAAAAGAGCAGACACTCTCCTTTATTTTAAGGGTAGACATTTCTCATCATTTGAAAAGATTAATCTGCTTGTTCTGCTCTGTCCACATGGGCTAGCAGAATATCATGCTAATTGTGGGGGTTGTACCTTGTGCATGTCCAACAAGTAATTAAGAAGCTATAACTTTTTTGGGAATTAGTCTAGATATTCCTAATTACCCTTGGGCTCACATGATAACAATTTGTTCCCAAATAAGTTTGGGGATTTTTCTACAAATGCTAACATAGAAATAAGAGCTAATAAAACAGCCAAATTCATAGGATAATAGAGCATCATAATAGCGAGACTGTGACGTTTATTAAACCTCAGTCTGGTGAGATCAAGTAGCACGCCCTGAGTCAGGGTCACACACTGATCAGAGCTAGGAATAGAATCCAGTCCTTATAATCCAGCTCTTGGATGATTGATGATGAAACAGCAACAACATAATATAGACTAAAAGATAATTATGAGCCAAAAAGTAAAAGGCAGAATCAGAACAGGTTAAAACCTAAATGCTGATATAGATCCAACTAACAAACATATGGAAATTTAAAGGAGGAAAAGCATAAATGGAAAACACAAATGTTAACTGGATATCCAGTTAAGCTGGTCACTGATCTGGAGTTTTCTACTTTCAGCTCTAGAGATCCTAATGGGTTATAATTCTGAGAAGGAAGTGATTATAAACTGGGAAAACAAAGGTCAGAGGCAAAACAAGAAAAAAGTTCAGGGACATCTGTTAAAACAGAGACTGAAGTCAGAAGTAGAGCTGTAACCTCATTTTTGGTGAAAATGACCTCGAAGAGTAAATAGAGAAAGAACAGGTCTTTCTCCCCTCCCCACAAAAGGGGACAAAATGCCAGTTACAAGACAAAAGTAATTAAGAGAATTCGTAAGCCCAGATAAAATTTCCAAGTGTGATTGGGGTAGGTGTTCAAACCAGGTTGCTGCAGGGCAAGACTGTCTCAAAACCCCCTTGTTGAGGTTTTGAAAAGCAACAAGGGACAGATGCCCTGTGGTGCTTGTTGCTGGCAGGGTGAAGAGGTTGTGAGGACTGGAAAGGCTGGGAAGAAGTGTTCCACCAAAAGGGTTTCCGGCTGGAAGGCATTCACCTCCTCCACGATCTGCTTTCTCTGCTCTGTCCTCTTGGACCAACAGAGTATGATGCAAACCATGTAGGTGGTGCCTTTTTCTTGTCCAACAAATAATTAAGAGAATTCCTGAGCCCAGAAAAAATTTTACAGTTTGATTGGGGTGGGTGTCCAAACCAGGTTACTTTACCCACCATTGTCAGCTCCATAGTTTACCCCAGCACCTTGCAGCCCTGGCTTCCAAGTGTCTGGAGGCAAAGCTCTCCTAAGAAAATGAAGGAAGAGCAGTGCATCTGTGGCATTTAATTCAAATGTCCGGAACTCCTGGGCAACAAGAATGAGACTAAAGCCAAACTAATAGTAACTTATTGTGAACCTTAAAGTAAAAGACTTCTTGCTGGTAGAATTCTCAGTGACAATAAAATATAGAATATGGCTCAAATTTAAGTGTTAATACTAGTAAATCTCAGGCATCTATACTTCTACTCAGGGCTTTTTCCTTTATCAGAGTTGTCCAAAGAAAGGAACAAAGTACCTATGGCACACTTTTGTTTTTGAAACTCTACGATAGCAAGTTATAAAATAAGATAGGGTTGTATAATAGAAAATGCCTTTCTTCAAACCCACTGGCCAGAAACAAAGAATTTTGAACTTGGAAGAAACTTGAATATGAGACTAAGATTTAAGGTAATAATACCATCTGATGATTAGATGGGCCTTGGGAGGGGCCTGTGCAATGAGGGGCCTTGAAGCTTAAGTGTCTTTAGCATCGTGATATATCTACTTCTGCCTATGGATCTCTGAATAATTCCTCTAAACAGCTGTTCATTGCACACTGCATTTCATTGAATCAAAGACTTTCAGACCTGAAACTATGAACTGGCTTGCCCATGGCCATACAGCTATTTGGTGATTATAAACTGAGAAAAGTCAGGGATCAAGCCCAGTCTTTTGACTCTAACTCCAGTCCTGGTTATCTACATCCACTACCTGCCCAACTACTGTGCACACACCCCTGATCATCCACAAGCAGCTCATGTTTTTGGTTTCAGGCAGTCATTTAAAGTTCTTAATCATCCAGCATCTTGAAAGAATAAACCCTTCTAACATTTAGAAATAAAGTTACTTAGGACTTAGTCCAGCCCTAAATGGAAGCCAGTGGGTAATATGCAGCACCATATGTCAGGCTGGTGACAGCCCAGATCTCTCTTGCTTGTGCTCATCACTCTTCTCCATTGCTTCCAGAATCAAGTGCCAGGGCTAATTAAAATCTTCATTAAAGCCGAAGGCACCACTAGGGGTTCAGCTGGCGAGCTGGCTGGGTAGATAGCACAGAATAGTCCTCTTTATTTGATTTCCACAGATATCCATTCGTTGAGCTATCTAATATTCCCATGATTCATTCATTCATTCATTCTTTCACTCATTCTAAATTCTTAATGAGTGCCTTAGGAAATAGGACACATAAATCTCTCCCCTCAGGGAATTTATTTCTCATGAAAAGAAGTTAAGGTGAAGTGTAGGTACATAGGAAGAGGGGAGAGAGGTGTTCCTTGAGGTACAGCTGACCAGGGCGGCTTTCATGGGGAGGCAAGAGCCTGCAAGTTCCTGGGAGAACCTAGGTGTGGGGTCTTTTCATCCGTCCAAGCCTTAGTTGAACAAAGAAATGGGTCTGTGACATTGAGGAATAGGACACATCAGTCAGTTGCCTGGGGACAGGTTAATTTCTGAAGTTTCTCCAAAGTAGAAGATAAATGTTATTGGGAACCTAGTCCCCTCACTGTACACCCCTTAGGGCCAGATTCTGGCCCAAAAGAGTAGTGGCTCTCAGCTCCATCAGACCCAACCCCCCTCCTTATAACATATTTTGTAACTCTCCCTTCCCTGTGCTCAAATAAATCCATAGATAATATAATCTACTTACACACCAAATTTCTCCCCAAATCCCTAATTTTAAAAAATCAGTATAATAATACCCTAATTGTGTTATAATCAAAGAATAAAGAAGAGCAATTATAGAGTAAAATAGTAAGTATTTCAATACCTGAATGCTTGTACATGACTACATTGGGAGGCCTAATAAGTAATCAGATGCCTGCATCTACATGTAGAATCACCATGAAAGCGAAAGGTATAATTGCATACAGCTTCACATGAGTTTTAAGGGCAGCTCAAGTACTGTGATTGGCATTGACATTCATAACATAATTGTCCAGGATGGGGAACAACCCTCAGTAAAGCGCTGAACAAAATTTTGCATTCCTGGAAAATACAGTGTATGTTAAAACTGAAAAAAAAAACAAAATTCTTTGTATTTATATGTAAAAATGCAATCGGATGCTAAGCCCAGATGATTATGACATGAACATCCAGTGGGACAGCTCAAAGTTCTACAGAGCCTTTGTGGTGTGGACTACCCTGACCACTGCAGAACATCTGAATCTCTGGCTCTGTCCACTAAATGCCAATTGCATCCCCACCCATCAATGTGACAAACTGATTCCAAAATGCCTCCTGCAGGGTAGAACCATTCTCATTTCCTCATTGGAAACTCTTGAGTTAGAGGGCAGGTGTGTGTGCATGTGTATGTGTGTCTCACAACAGCTGGAGTTAGGGGTCACCTGCTCACCCAGCTACTCCCACAAGACTGAGCCATGTCCTTGCCTTGGCCAGCCTCCCACTTTCTGGTCCCCCACTCCAGGCTATCACAGTTCTCAGTCTACCCTGACACATCCTTGAACACTACAGCAGGAGGGTACAACTTCAACACACAGCATGTCACCCCAAACTCAGTAGGAACCAGGCAATTGTAAACTGGAATGAGGAGGGGGCCCCAACAAGGCATCTTCTGAGAGATGAAACAGGAAGATCAGGAAGGCCAGGACCAAAGATGGGGAAATTTCATAAGGTAAACAGAATTAGAAAACCCCCATCAAACACCACCTGGGTTGGAGATAGTTTCTCAAGGAAGCACCCTCTCTCACTGGACAGAGCGAGTGGTAGTTTTGGCATGAAATTCTGATTTCTGTGCTTTCAGAAAGGGGAACCCTGGGTTCAGGTAAAGAGGTCCCAGAAACAGTAGCAAGGGTATTTCATTTTATCGTTCATGTCATGTTCATTCAAAAATGTATTGTCTATTGCCCACTGGTACCTCAGACAGTGTGAGAATCACCTCTTTGTCCAGTCCCATGGACTGCCGGACTGACTCCACAGTGAGGACAAGTGCTTCATCCCCACAGGACTGGCCCAAGTAAGTGCCCACGGCTATGGGACAACTCGGGCCATGCCCACCCTCTGCCTCTTAGTTATGGTTGTCCCTGGGTGAGAATACAGAGGAAGATAGTTGGTGGCTTAGTCCTTGACAACGCAACCCCTGCACGTTTAAATTTTTGGAACTATGTTTCTAGCCCCTCTAATATTGAGTTAACTCCTCTATAAAACCAGAGTATGCACCAAAGATAACTGATAAGATCTAATCTCCTTCTCCAGATTACCTTTTGTGTTCCAGCAACTTCTAATTATATTACAGCTGAAGTATCTCTCTGTGTCTATTCCATTCATTCTTAGATGAAATGAATGTGATGGAGGATCTTCTGAAATGTGCTTTTTGGAAGAAAGACAATTAAAAAGTCTTCTGGCACAGAATTAACAAAGATTTACTGCATACAGAGAATATGAACATAAAGGAGATCTCTAATAAAGAAGCATATTTAGTGGAATAGAAGGCAGGGTCCCTTGCCGATAGCACTAAAGGCCCAAACTATGTTGGGAGGCTTAAGTATGAACTTACTCACATGTGTAGCTTACTTCCATCTGTAACTTACTTTCATATATTTCTAAATATTTATCTCATAACTTTTAAGAGTAGACAGAGAGGTGGGGCAAGATGGCAGTGTAGGGAGGTGTGGAATTTAATTCATCCTCTAGAGCAGCTAGTAAATAGCCAGGAACTATCTGGAACAACTGTTTGGGGGACTTCCATGAGGAGACACACACCATACGCCAGTCTGGAATGGGTGGAAGGACCAAGATCACAGCACAAAACTGTAAGTAAAGTCTCCCAATCTATGGAGGTTTGTGCCCCTTGCCTACTAGCAAGGCATGCTGTTTTGGAATCACTTCCATATGCAAGAAAGAAGCAATCTGTACTAGGAGCAAGGGAAGGTAGCTTAACCAAGCTCCAACTGCATATTTAATTAACAGATTCAGACTGATGAATACAAGTTCTAAAAACAGATAACTGTGGAGAAAGCATGAAAGGAACTGGAGGTCTCTCCCCAGAAAAGAGGAGGAAGGACTGATGGAAAAAAAAGGAAAACAAAAAAACCAAAAAAAAAAAAAAAACCCCCAAAAAACAGACGTTTGGAGTCAGTTGAGTGCAGAATACTGGAAAAGGGCTGAGCCCCAAGAAAAGGGGCATATAGAGCTGAGTACCAACTCTGGCTCTTGATTGGCAAACCAGGGGTTTGGGGAACAGTGCCAAAAAAATATTTTTTTTTTTTTTTTTTTTTTTTTTTTTTTAGCATAAAGAAAGTAGCAGACTTTTTCAGGTGTCAGAACTGCCCAAGGCAAGGGCAGAGTTAAGAAATATCTGAGAGACAAGGTAACTAGACAGGTGAAGGAGATAATTCCCTGCAGGGCGTATCTTCCCAGGGAAATGGGGTGGGCAGGAACCAATACAATTGGCAGCTCTCATTCAGAGAATTCAGACTCCAGGAGCTAGAAAACAGAAACAGTTTAAGCCTGCCCTCTGCCTCAGCCTCTGTTTTAACCATGCCCCTGGTAGGAACAGGGTCTGCTGAGAATTAAAGGCACCATACCACTTCACACCAGTGGGGAGCTACAGGCTGACAAGCACCATGTGCTGGGCAGGATAGAAAAAGCACAGAATCAAAAGGCTTCACAGGAAAGACTGGCACCCTACTAGGTCTCATCTCTAGGGAACTTTGATACTTATTACAACCTCTTCCTGAGTCCTGGGCCTGTCTTGTTTGGGAAAATCTGATTGTGGTTAATGCTATCTGGCTAGACTCTCCTCAAAACAAAACAAAACAAAAAACAAAAAAATCTTCCATATAGGCAGGGCAAGAACCAGAAAAATGAGAGCGGAAAAATTCTGATCAGTTAAACAGAAGCTATGCTAGAGGGATAGAATAAGTTGAACTGAATGTCAACAAATAGAGAACAAAGCCAACCTACAAGAAAACCTGGAGAGAAAGGACCTCCAGAATAAACAAATCAAGGAAATCATATACCTAGACACCAGCAAAAAAATCACAAGTCATACCAGGAAGCACAAAGATATGGCTCAGTCAAAGGAAAAAACTAACATCCAAATGAGATACAAGAGTTGAAACAACTAATTAAACATGTTCAAACAAATCTTCTAAATCAAATCAACGAGTTGAAGGAAAATGTGGCAAAAGATATGAAGGATATAAAGAAGGCACTGAGAGACCTTGCAGAATAACTCAAAAGCTTGAAAAAAACAAATGGCAGAACTTACGAGAATCCACAATAGAAAAAGGGCACAATAGAAGAGATGAAAAACACAGTGGAGATGTACAAAGCAGATTAGAAGAGGCAGAAGAAAGAATTAGTGAACGAGAGGACATGACATCTGAAATCCGACACACAAAAGGACAGATAGGGAAAAGAATGGAAAAATAGGAACAGGGTCTCAGGGAATTGAATGACAACATGAAACACATAAATATATGTGTTATGGGTGTCCCAGAATGAGAAGATAAGGGAAAAGGGGAAGAAAGAATAATAGAGGAAATAATCACTGAAAATTTTCCAACTTTTATGAAAGACGTAAAATTAAGATCCAAGAAGCACAGTGTACCCCAAACAGAATAGATCCAAATATACCTCTGTGCTGGTTTGAATGTATTATGTCCCCCAAAATGACATTATCTTTGATGCAGTCTTGTGTGGGCAGGAAACATATTGGTGTTGACTGGGTTGCAGACTTTGGATGTTTCTGTGGAGATGTGATCACTGAACTGTGGGCGAGATCTTTCGTTGGATAATTTCCATGGAGGTGTGGCCCTGCCCATTCAACATGGGCCTTGATTAGTTTACTGGAGCACTATATAAGCTCAGATAGAAGGAGTGAGCTTTGTTACAGCCAAGAGGGACACTTTGAAGAATGCACAGGAGCTGAGAGAGAAGCTGCAGCTTACAGAGACATTTTGGAGACAGCCTTTGAAAGCAGAATTTTACTCCAGAGAAGCTAAGAGAGGACAAATGTCCCAAGAGCAACTGAGAGTGACATTTTGTAGAGGAGTTGTGGTCTAGGGAGGAGCATTCTGGGAGAAAGCCATTTTGAAACTCAACCTGGGAGCAAGCAGATGCCAGCCGCTTGCCTTCTCAGCTAAGAGTTTTTTCCGGATGCCATTGGCCGTCCTCCACTGAAGGTACCCAATTGTCGATGTGTTACCTTGGACACTTTATGGCCTTAAGACTGTAACTGTGTAACCAAATAAACCCTCTTTTATAAAAGCCAATCCATTTCTGGTGTTTTGCATTCTGGCAGCATTAGCAAACTGGAACAACCTCTAAGACATGTACTAAGCAGATTATCAAATGTCAAAGACGAAGAATCCTGAAAGCAGCAAGAGAAAAGCGATCCATCACATGCAAGGGAAACTCAGTAAGACTATGTGTGGATTTTTCAGCAGAAACTATAGTGGCGAGAAAGCAGTGTTATGATATAGTTAAGATACTGAAAGAGAAAAACTGCTGACCAATAATTCTATATCCAGCAAAACTGTCCTTCAAACATGAGGGAGAGTTTAAAATATTTTCAGACAAACAGACACTGAGAGAGTTTGTAAACAAGAGACCAACTCTACAGGAAATACTAAAGGGAGTGCTACAGGCATATAGGAAAATACAGGAGAGAGAGGTCTGAGAAGAGTGTAGAAATGAAGATTATCAATAAGGGTAAAAAGAGGAGGAAAATATATGATATGTAAATTCAAAAGACATGAATGGCGGAAGACTTTCTTTACAGTAATAACATTAAACGTAAATGGATTAAACTCCCCAATCAAAAGTCATAGACTGGAAGAATGGATTAAAAAACAGGACCCATCTATATGCTGTCTACAAGACACACATTTTAGATCCAAGGACAAAAATAGGTTGAAAATGAAAGGTTGGAAAAAGATATTTGACTCAAACAACAACCAGAAAAGAGTGGGGTTAGTTATACTAATATCAGACAAATTGGATTTCAAATGTAAAGCAATTGAAAGAGACAAAGAAGGACACTATGTATCAATAAAAGGGATAATTCATCAAGAAGGTATAATAATCATAAATATTTATCCACCAAGCCACAGTGCCCCAAAATACATGAGGCAAACTCTGACAATACTCAAGGGAGAAGTAGGCACCTCTATAATAATAGCTGGAGATTTTAATACACCACTCTCATCCATAGATAGAATATCTAGACAGAGAATCAATAAAAAAACAGAGATTTTGAATAGTATGATAAAGGAACTAGACTTAATATTTACAGAATGTTGTACCCCAAAATAGCAGGATACACATTTTTTCTCAAGTGTCTATGACTCATTCTCAAAGCTAGGCAACATGTTCGGTTACAAAGCAAGTCTCAATAAATTTTAAAAGTTTGAAATTACACAAAGTTTCTCAGATCATAAGGGAATGAAGTTGGAAATCAATAACAGGCAGAAGGCTGGAAAATTCACAATATATGGAGGCTAAACAACACCCTCTTAAACAACCAGTGGGTCAAGGAAGAAATTACAAGAGAAATCAGTAAATATCTCTAGGCAAATGAAAATGAGAATACAACATATCAAAACTTACGGGATGCAGCAAAAGCAGTGCTGAGAGGTAAGCTTATTGTCCTAAATGCCTTTATAAAAAGGAAGAAAGAGCAAATATCAAGGACTTAACTGCTCATCTGGAGGAACTAGAAAAAGAAGAGCAAAGTAACCCCAAAGCAAGCAGAAGAAAGAAGTAACAAAGATTAGAGCAGAAATAAATGAAATCAAGAAAACAATAGTGAGAATCAACAAAACCAGAAGTTGATTCTTTGAGAAAATCAGTGAAATTGATGGACCCTTAGCTAGGCTGATAAAGAAAAAAAGAGAGAGGATGCAAATAAATAAGGTCAGAAATGGAAGGGGAGACATAACTACTGATCCCGAAGGGATAAAGGAAATAATGAGAGGATACTGTGAACAACTATATGCTAACAAACTAGACAACTTAGATGAAATGGACAACTTCCTAGAAAAGCATGAACAATCAACATTGATTCGAGAAGAAATAGAAGACCTCAACAAACCAGTCACAAGTAAAGAGATTGAATCAGTCTTTAAAAAGCTCCCAAAAAAGAAAAGTCCAGGTCCAGATGGGTTCACATATGAATTCTACCAAGCATTCAGGAAAGAATTAGTACCAATCCTGCTCAAACTCCAAAAAAATTGAAGAGGAGGGAAAGATACCTAACTCATTCTGTGGAGCCAACATCACCCTAATACCAAAGCCAGACAAAGATATGACAAGAATAGAAAATAATGGACTAATCTCTTTAATAATACATATGCAAAAAACCTCAACACAATGCTTGCAAATCTAATCCAGCAACACATTAAAAGCATTATACACCATGACCAAGTGGGTTTTATTCCAAGTATGCAAGGCTGGTTCAACACAAGAAACTCAGTGTAATATGCAGCATCATAAATCAAAGGGGGAGAACCACATGATCATCTTGATTGATGCAGAAAAGGCATTTGACAAAATCCAACATCCTTTCTTGATGAAAACACTTCAACAGATAGTAGTAGAAGGGAACTTCCTCAACACGATGAAGGCAGTATATGAAAAACCCACAGCTAACATCATACTCAATGGGGAAAGACTGAAAGCTTTCCCTCTAAGATCAGGAACAATACAAGGATGCCCACTGTATCCATTGTTATTCAACATTGTGCTGGAAGTTCCAGCTAGAGCAGTTAGGCAAGAAAAAGAAATAAAAGGCATCCAAATTGGAAAAGAAGGAGTAAAACTTTCACTGTTTGCAGATGACATGATCCTATATATAGAAAATCCCAAAAAATCTACAGCAAAACTGCTATACCTAATGAGTACAGCAAAGTGGCAGGATACAATATCAACATGCAAAAAAAAAAAAGGAGCAATCTGAGGAGGAAATCAAGAAAAAAAATCCATTTACAATAGCAACCCAAAAGAATCAAATATTTAGGAATAAATTTAACAAATGACATAAAAGACCTATAAACAGAAAACTACCAAAAATTGCTAAAAGAAATCAAGGAAGACTTAAATAAATGGAAGGACATACTGTGTTCTTGGATTGGAAATCTAAACATAGTTAAGGTGTCAATTCTACCCAAATTGATTTATAGATTCAATGCAATACTAGTTAAAATCCCAACAACTTACTTTGCAGAAATAGAAAAACCAATAATCAAATTTATTTGGAAAGGCAGGGTGACAAGAAAAGGAAAATGGAGTGGGAGTTCTCACATTACCCAACTTTAAAGCATATTACAAAGCTACAGTGGTCAAAACAGCATGGCACTGGCATGAAGATAGGTATCCTGACCGCTGGAATCAAATTGAGTGTTCAGAAATAGACCCTCTCATCTATGGACGATTGGTCTTTGATAAGGTGGTCAAGTTGATTCATACAGGGTCAGAGCAACCTCTTCAACAACTGGTGCACAGAGAACTGGAGATAAATGTCCAGAAGAATGAAAGAGGACCCCTGTCTCACACCTTATACAAAAATTAACTCAAAATGGATCAAAAACCTTAATGTTCAAGCTAAGACCATAAAACTTTTAGAAGAAAATGTAGGGAAATATCTTAAAGATCTTGTGATAGGAGGTGGTTTCCTAGACCTACACCCAAAGCACAAGCAATGAAAGAAGAAATAGATAAATTGGATCTCCTCAAAATTGAATACTTCTGCTCATCAAAGAACTTTGTCAGGAAAGTAAAAAGGCAGCCTATGCAATGGAAGACAATATTTGGAAACCACTTATCAGATAAACATTTAATTATCCAGAATATATAAAGAGATCCTACAACTCAAAAACAAAAAAGACAACCCAATTTAACAATGGGCAAAAGACATGGACAGACACTTTTCTGAAGAGGAAATACAAATAGCTCATAAAGTTGCTCAATTTCTCTAGCTATTAGGGAAATGCAAATCAAAACCACATTGAGATATCATCTCACACCTACTAGAATGGCCTTTATAAAGAAAAAAACAACAGAAAACTACAGTGTTGGAGAGGATATGGAGAAAAAGCATCCATTTATTCACTGTTAGTGGAAATGTAGAATGGTGCAACCGCTCTGGAAGGCAGTTTGGTGGTTCCTGAGGAAGCTAAGTATAGACTTGCCATATGGTCCAGCAATCTCATTACTATGCATATACTCAGAGGAACTGAAGACAAGGACACAAACAGACATTTATACACCAATGTTTATCCCACCGTTATTCATGATTACCAAGAGATGGAAATAGCCCAAATGTCCATCAATGGACAAGTGGATAAACAAACTGTGGTATATACACATGACGGACTATTACAAAGCTGTAAGACAGAATAAAGTCATTATGCATGCAACAACATGGATGAACCTTGAGGACACTATGTTGAGCAGAAGTAGCCAGAAACAGAAGGACAAATACTGTATGGTCTCACTAATATGAACTAACTATAATGAGCAAACTCTGAGAGTTTAAGTTAAGAACACAGGTTATCAGGAGATAGAGAGGGTGGAGATTGGCCATTTGATGCTGAAGGAGTACAGAGTGTTCAACAGGATTGATTGTAAAGATCCAGAAATGCAAAGCAGTACTATCTAATGGTAACACAATACTGTAAATACAATGAACAAAGCCGAGTGCAACTACAGTTGAAAGAGAAAGGCTGGGGTCTTAGATGACACCAGAAAGATAGAGAGAGGATAAAAACTGGGATTGTAAAACTTAGCAAAACCTAGAGTAGACAATGATGGTGATTAAATGTACAAATGTAAGAAAATTTTTACGTGAGGGAGAACAAATGAATGTCACCATTGCAAGGTGTTGAAAATGGGATGGTATACAAAAAAAATACAATCAATGCAATCTAGGGTCTATAATTAACAGTAACACTGTAATAGTCTTCCATTAATCATAACAAAGGCAATATACCAAAGCTAAAGGTCAATAAGAGGGGGACATAATGAAGGGGTATAGGATTCCTGTTGTTAATGTGGTGGTCCCTCATTTTTCTTTTTTATTATTCCTTATTTTTTTTAATTTTTCCTCCTCTTCTTCCTTGCAGAATAAATGGAAATGTTCTCATATAGACTGTGGTGGTGAGTGTATAACTATGTGATTATACTGAGAGCTACTGATAATTCACTTAGGATAGATTATATGGTATGTGAATAAAACTGTTTAAAAATAAACAGAAAGATACAAGTGCTGGAGAAGATGTGGAGAGAGAGATATAGCTAGTCACTCTTGGTAGGGTGTAGCCCCTCTGGAGGACAGAGTGGGTTCCACAGGAGGCTGGTGTAGGGCTGTCATATGATCCTGCAACCCCGTTATGTCATGTATACTTGGAAGAACTGTAAGCAGGGACACAAATAGACATTTTCACACTGATGCTTATGGCAGAATTATGCACAATCTGAAACAGATGGAGGTGGCCAATGGAGGGGCAAATGTGGTATATACATATAATACAATATTGAGCAGCTGCAAGAAGGACTGAAGTCGTGAGGCATGCAACTAGGTGAATGAATCTTGGGGACACTGTGTTGAATGAAATATGCCAGAAACAAAAGGAAAAATATTGTAAGGCCTCACCAATATAAACTAACTATAATGAGCAAACACTGAGAACTGAATTTGAGAGCATAGGATATCTGGATATAGAATGTAGGCAGAGATTGGGCAATCGATGATGCAGGAGTACAGAATGTTCAATAAGGCTTATTGTAAATGTTCCTAGATTGTAAGCTCTTAGAGCAGTCACATCTATTCCTGAATTTTACCTGTTATTTCTAAATTCTGAGATGCTGAGCTCTTTGTGTATAACCTGGTGGTTCCCTGGAAATTTTGGGTATCTGTGTGGCACCTGAGACTCAGAGGTAGATTTCTGCAGCTCTGTAAGTCAGCATTACTCCGTACAGCAACTATTAAAGAAGCTGCGTAAGAGTTCAGACTACAATTAGAGATATGAATGAAACAGACTTGGTCAGGACTAAGGTAAATTAGAATACAAGGTAAAGGATGATAGTGACTGTATTTTCAAACTCCAACTTTTGTGTGAGACCAAAGGAAAAGAGGTTTATTTGGTACAAAATGTATATTTTCTGTAGCACACTATCTAATTTAACCTGTCTGGTCAGTTTATTTAAATGTGTAATTAGATATGGAACCTAGAATAGGGAATGAATATGTGTTATTCCGTACAGGCTAATGTAATACCTATTTCATCCCAGAATATTTTGGGCAGAAAATAAAAAAGTGTTTGCAAAGTTCTCTTGAAGGACTGAGGAAAAATGTGGAACTATTGAACTTCCCCACCTTAGGAATTCCTGCTGTTCTCTTAAGCAATAGGGGCTCCCAATTTAATAAGCCAAGCTCTCAATCTAGAGGCTTACCCTTTTGAAACTTCTCTCTCCAATGGCAAATCTAAGCCTACTTATAACTATGCCTAAGAGTCATCCCCAGAAAACCTCTTTTGCTTCTCAGATATAATCTCTATCTCTAAGCCAGCTCTGCAGGTAACTGCACTGGCCTCCCCCTTACATGGGACATGACTCCCAGGGTGTAAGTCTCCCTGTCAATGTGGGACATGACTCACAGGGATGAGCCTGGCTTTGGCATTACGGGATTGAGAATGCCTTCTTGACCAAAAGTGGGAAATTAAATGTGACAAAATAAAGTTTCAGTGGCTAAGAGATTTCAAATAGAATCAAGCTGTCATTCTGGAGGTTATTCTTATGCATTGTATAGATATTCCTTTAAATTTCTAGTGTGTTAGAATACCTAGAAGGAAATCCCTGAAATTGTTGAACTTTAATGTAGTAGCCTTGATTCTCAGTGATGATTCTGTAACTATTTAGCTTTTATTGTGTGATCGTGTGATCGTGAAAACCTTGTAACTGACACTCCCTGGATCCAGTATATGGGCAAATGAGTAATAAAAAAAAGACAAAATATATATATAAATAAAAGAGGGGATAAGTGGTATGGGATGTTATGGGTGTTCTTCTTTATTTTTATTTTTTTATTTTTAATTTTTTGGGGGGAGTAATGAAAATGCTGTAAAATTGATTGTGTCAATGAATACACAACTATACGATGACACTGTGAGCCACTGATTGTATACTTTAGGTGGATTATATGGTATGTGAATATATCTCAATAAAATTGCATTTAAAAAATCACATTGTAAGGAAAACATATATGGGTTTGGAAATATTGTCAGGGCCATCTTTGGAAAATACAATCTGCCACAAGGATACAATATAGTAGAATCAAGGACTGGGAGTCAGGAAACCCTGATCCACCTGCTATGGCCTTAGGCAAGCTGCTTCATTTTGCAGTTGGTCCAGATTTCCCAGGGTTCACCTAGCTTCCTGTGGCCCCCCCGGGAGTCTTGGGGGTGAAGTAAGGAACAGAACATGGGCTGGCCCTATTTCAGACACTGTTGGTTGCCTCCTCAATGGCCACCCCCTCCTTTTCCTTGATGGTAGAATCCCAGTGCTGTTTGAGTGTCCTCCTGGCTTCAATCAATCCAAACCAATCATAGTAAGCCCATTCTTCTTGTCAAAGGGTGATCTGGGGTAGGAATATTATCCAATTCTGGTCAACTAGAAGTGAGAGGAGGTCTGCAGAGGGTTTCTAGGAATTTTTTTCTTTAAAAAAATAAAAGGTGAACCTACTAGAATGGCTATTATTAAAAAAAAAAGAAGAAAGAAAATTATACTTTAGAAAAGATGTGGAGAAATAGGAACACTCACTCATTGCTGGCAGCAATGTAAAATGGTTCAGCCACTATGGAAGACAGTTTGGCAGTTCCTGAGAAAACTAAGAATAAAGTTACCATATGACTCAGCAATCCCTCTACTAGGTATATACCTAAAAGAATGGAAACCAGGGATTCAAAAAGATATTTGCACACTGATGTTCATAGCAACATTATTCACAATTGCCAAAAGATGGAAGCAACCCAAGTGTCCATTAACCAATGAATGGATAAACAAAATGTAGTATATACTTATAGTGGAATATTATTCAGCTGAAATAAGGAATGAAGTCCTGAGACATGCAACAATATGGATGAACCTTGAAGACATTGTGCTGAGTGAAATAAGCCAGACACAAAACAACAAATATTGTATGATTTCACTGACAACTAATTATAAGTAAACTCACAAATTCTATATTCTGGAGTTAGAATATAGAATATAGGTTACCAAGTTGGGATTTAGAGAATGGGGAGTTAGTGGTTAATTTGTACAGAATTTCTATTTAGACTGATTGTACAGTTTTGGAAATGGATGTGGTGGTGGTTGTAGCACAAGATTGTGAATTTAATTGAAAGTACTGAATTATATATACATGAATGTGGTTAAAAGGAGAGATTTTTAAGTTGTATATATTGTTACTAGAATAAAAATTAAAAGATAAAGCATATATCGCAATAAAATTGCATTAAAAAAGATTGAGGGCCTGACTTATTAAATTGGGTGTCCCTAAGGCTTGCAAGAATATCAGGAATTCCCCAGGTAGGGAAGTTGAATATTTCCACATTTATTCCCCTCCCTCAAGGGGACTTTGCATATATTTTCTTTATTTTCTGCCCCCAAAACTCAATCAGGCCTCCCAGAGGAAGCCCTCCCTCACGCAGAAGAGAGTGGGAGTGAGGAAGAAGGACAAGAGTATTTTAGGAAAATCTCTCTTCTTGGAGATAAGGAATGGAGGACAACTCAGCAGGCAGAGCTATATATACTAACCCAGAAGGATATAAATATAGTGTGATTGCATTTTCACAAGAATATATGTATGTATATGACTAAGAATGATTATTTATGGGGTAAGCTTGGATGGATTCAGGGGGAAGGGTCAACTTGCTGTATGTAGATGAAAAAAGTGCTAGTTTACGTGCAGTTTTACTTTTTGTTTTTCACTTTTTTTTTTAGCACATTCTGGTTAATGACTTCTTTGTAAATTGTGATTTTATCATTACGTTTATATAGTGCTTCTAACTTCAAAATTTCATTTTGTTAGATATTAATATAGTAATTCTTTCCTGCTATTTTATTTGTGTTTATCTGTTTTTACCCACCTTTTTATTTTCAACCTTTCTTTATTAGCTTTTATTAAATGAATTTCTTTCTTGTATATAGCATATAACTATTTTTTGCTTAGTGTTGAATTCAATCTGATAGTGTCTTTTAATGATTGAGTCTATTGGCATTTAGTATAACAAACAATATTCTTAATTTTATTCCTTCCATTTCACTTCGTGTTTATTACTATCACCACCACCCCCATGTCCCTAATTAATTAGCTATCTAGTTCTTGTTACTATCCAGTTCTTTTATTTCTCTTGTTAATTTGGGAGCTCTACTCTACTTTTCCTTTCAATTAATATGTTCCTCCTCCTTTTTGCCACTCATAGTCAAACACATATGAGTTTCTGTTTCTCCTGCCCAGGATGAAACCCTCAGAAGGCTTTCACTTCCCACTCTCTCCCACCAAAACCAGACCTGTGGAAAACTGTTCCTTCTGCTCTTTCTCCTCTAGTACTTTAGTTCCAGGCTATTTTTAGCATTTCCCTTGCAAATGTCTCTTCTATTTTGAGTACTTCTGTTACCCATTACTCAACAGTTTCTTATTATCCATTTGGATTTAGCTAATTATGTGGTGCAAGGATCCTTGCTCACCACTCTTTTTCCTTTTCATCTTCTCTCCATCCTTAAGGCTTTAAGCAGATTCATTTATTGTGCGATCTTTCTTCGACTTTTTTTTGCTGATAGAAGAAGTTGGTAACATGTTCTTTGAATTCTTGCGTATCCTCAAATAGGTTTCTTTCATTTTGACAGGTGAGTAGTGTCTTGGATACAGGATTCTGGGTAATCTTTACACAATTTGCCTCAATCTCTCTACTTTAGGTGTTATAGAAGAGGAAGCCAATAGGATCCTTCTTAATCTACAAGTAATTTGTACTTTATTTCTGAAAGAATTTTTCTTTTTGTCCTTAGACTTCAGGAATTTACCAGGCTCTGACTCATTTGTCCTGTCCAGAACTTGCCAAAACCCTCCGGTCAGCAGACTCAGACCTTTGCTTTAGCTTGGGAAATTCACTTCCTATTGCTCATTTCCCCTCTCTCTTCCATCTACTGAATTTGTCTGCAGATAATGTCTTTTGGTTCCAGAAAGTCATTTTGTACTCTACTGGAATCTTTAATCCTGATATTATTATTATTTTTAAAGTTATCACTTCTCTAGTGCCCCTATTTCATGAGAGCTTGTTCCAAGAGTAATGTTGGGCCCTTACCTATGGTAGAGTTTCCTTTTGTCTGCACCTTGGGCTCAGTCCCAGCGGCTGGGGTTACTTTAGAGGGGGCAGACCCATTCTATCCCCTATCAAAGCACCAGAAGGAGGACTCTGTTACCCCAGTTTTCTCAAATCACCCAGCCTCAGGGGTAGAGACTAACTCAGCTCATCTATACAACTCCCCTCCCTGCCATCCAACCCAGCCCCTTTGCAAGGATATCCCCTGGTACCTAGATACCATTGCCCCCTTATGACTGCAAAAGAGGGGCAGTTTAGAGACCATAAACTAGCTTTAAGCTTTAAGAAAGGAGAGTGTGTCTCATTCATTTACCAAGTTCAGTATTCATAGTCTGACCTGAGCTTCCCCTGGCTGGGGCCAGTACTCCAGTGCCTGCTCTGAATCCCCACGCTCTGCTGGTGGGTGCCATCCTCTCCAGGCTTGATGTCAGCAAGAGTTCTTTTCGTCCCTCCAGCTCAATCTCTGAAGAGGTTAGGTGTATCTGATCTTGATTGTCACTCTGGTTTCTAACCCCAGGGAGGAAAGGTCTTGGGCTCTCAGGCCCTGTTCCTGTTTGCTAATGCTGCTGTTATGCAAAATACCAGAAATGGATTGGCTTTCATAGAGGGGGTTTATTTAGTTACAGATTTAGTTCTAAGGCCATAAAAGTGTCCAAGCAAAGGCATCAACAAGGGGATACCTACACTGAAGAAGAGCTGATGGCATCCGGAACACCTCTGTCAAGTTGAAAGGCATGTGACTGGTGTCTGCTGGTCCTTTGCTCCCAGTTTGCATTTCAAAATGGCATTCTCCAAAATGTCTCTGGGCTTGTCTCTCTTGGCTTCTCTAGAGCAAGCTCTGGGCTAGCATCTCTTAGCTAAGCATCTCCAAACATCCTTCTGTCCATATCTCCAACATCTTTACGTGACATCAAGCATCTGGGCCTGCTATTTTTAAATGATTCCAGTAAACTAAACAAGACCCACCCTGAATGGGTGGGGCAGCACCTCCAGGGAAATAATCTAATCAAATGTGTCACTTACAATTGGGAGAGTCACATCTCCATGTAAACAACCCAATCCAAATATCCCACAAGATTGGATTAAAACATGGCTTTTGGGGGGTCATAATATATCCAAACCAGCACAGGCCCCAAACTCACCTTTCTTTCAGATCCATAATCATCCCTGAGTTGCAGAGATGATGGTCCCCCTGCCTGATCTCTAGGAAATCATGTCCTTACATCGTGCTCTCTCTGAACTCTCAACAAAATTCTAGAATGAGACTTGGCTTCCTCTCTCTTGTCTCACTTACACATGCTAGCAGTCAATTCTTGTTCCTGCCTTTGTTTTTAAGCCTTGGAGCCAAGTGCCACTCTAAGCCCTTTTCTGCTTCATCAGTTTGAAGCCTTTCCCTGCCCGATTCTTCCACTTCCTGTCCGTCATTTTGAGCATTCCTGTCAGTCCCAAAATTTGGGCCAAGTGGGTAAATGCTGGTGAGGTTTCAGTAGGATGACTTTGGGCAAGTCACTTACCCTTCCTGAGCTTTGACTTCCTCTCTGTAAAATGGTGATAAGACCTGCCCTACCCACTTTACAGGCTTATTAAGTGGCTCAAATGACATGAGAAAGTACTTTGAAAACTGGAGTGCTCTACATATGTAAGGCTTTGTTTTGTCCTTTCAAAAAACAGTGGTTCAAGTTTCTTAAGTGGGGCTTTGCAGTATTAACTTACTTCCCTGGATTTGGTGGTTTCAAAGCCACTTTAACAGCTTCTTTTCATATTTTCTTTGAGTTTCTGCAAACAATCACTTTTATATTCACTGACAGGTGATAACTTCAGTTGAGAAAGAGAAGGCTTCTCTCTTTAGTTTGGCATGGTTATGATTTTAAGTCAGTGAATGTTGGAATTTCCAGATCTGTCTCTGACATGAATCAGATGGTTGATGGGTTGTGGGAAACTAAGTCTTCCATGTTGCATGAGGCATATCTGGGGTGGTGGCTTAGAACGCTGAGCCGCAGGCCCGCCCTGTAAAGATATGTGTCTTGTGACTATGATGACGGTGTTTACCATTGTCCTAAACCTAGATTGTATACACCTGATGTAAACAGGTATCTGGTGGGCTCTCCCCAGCCTGAGGACCTTTAGCATATACACCTGATCTTCTGAAATAAATAGCTGGAGCAAGGATGCATTGGTGTCCACTTAGCACGAGATGCAGTGGGCCCCCTGCTCCCTTAATTCTTAACTTTGTTTCTGTGTTTCATTCCTGTGCCGCCCTGTCAGCAATAATGGGTAGAGAGAGATGTGGTCCACACTCCCCTTCAAGGCACGACTGCTGCCCAGCTGCAGGGATGAAGTCAGAGGTGCCACCTTGCTCCAGGTCACACTTTTGTGAGGCAGCTCACATCTGGTGACTGAGTGATACAAGGGTAAAAGGCCAGCCATTCCAGCTCCACACGGGACACTCAGATGAGCAATACTGGATCCAGAGCTTCCCAACAAGCTTTGCAGGGCTGCATCATGTTGGACTTCACCCTCTGCCATTCCTGCTTCCTCTCTCTTTCCTTCATGGGTGTCAATCCCTAAATTCCATCTTGTATCTACTTCTGGAAAACCCAGTCTGTGTCAGTTGACTACAGCACACTAGGAGGGCGCAGTGGGATGGGGAGAAGAATGTCTGTTCCAAACAAAGAAAGTGCAAAATAGGGTGTGGGGGTGGGGATTGAAATGACACTGTGGCTATAGTCTTGGACAGCTGCATGTCTGACAGTGAATACGTGACTTGAAAGTCTAAGATGCTGCAACTATAATAATATGTTCCTACCAATACAACTTGACCCAAAATCTCATGAGGGGAACAATATCATCTATTTTCATTACCACCCCTGGAGATAACCTGATTTGGTTATCTCTTACCTTGAAGAACCTTCTCAGAAAATGCAAATACATGCTGGGTGTTATTCAAAAATCCAAACTAATACTAAGATTAGCAAGATAATCTAAATGTTAGTCACAGTTTTGTTTTCAAAACGGTATTTGTATTTTGTAAATGTGTAAAGAGAAAGTGACATTCTCTAGAAATAAGAAATAACTTTCTTATTCCATTTTGAATGGTGAGTTTAAAGCCTGAGGTTGACCCTGGTGGAGGTCAGAGGTCAAACATAGTTTCCATAGTGACAGAAGCCACCACAAGTCCTGGCAATAATAAGTAGCTTTTTATTTTGTTTTATTTTATTTATTTTTTTATTGAGATTGTTCACAAACCATACAATTATCCAAAGATCCAAAGTGTACAATCAGTGGCCCATGGTACCATCATACAGCTGTGCATCCATCACCACAATTAATTTTTTTTCAACTTTTAGAACATTTTCATTACTCCAGAAAAGAAAGAAAGACAAAAAAGGAAACTCAAATCCTCCCATATGCCTAACCACCCCTCCACCTCCATTACTGATTCATAGTTTTGGTATAGTACATTTGTTATTGTTGATAAAAGAGAGTTAAAATACTACTAACTGTAGTATATAGTTTGCAATCGGTCTGTACTTTTTTTTCCTATATTCCCCTCTATTATTAACGTCTAGTTATAGTGTCATACATTTTTTCTAGTTCAGAGAGAGATTTCTAATTTTTGCACAGTTAATCATGGACATTGTCCACCACAAGATTCACTGTTTTATACATTCTCATCTTTCAACCTCCAAATTTCCTTCTGGTGACATACATGACTCTGAGCTTACCCTTTCCACCACCTTCACACACATTTCAGCACTGTTAGTTATTGTCACAATGTGCTACCATCACCTCTGTCCATTTCCAAATGTTTAAGTTCACCCTAGTTGAACATTCTGCTCATAATAAGCAACCACTCCCCATTCTTTAGATTCATTCTATATCCTGGTAACTTATATTTCATGTCTATGGCTTTACGTATTATAGTTAGTTCATATCAGTGAGACCCGGCAATATTTGTCCTTATGTGTCTGTCTGATTTCACTCAATATAGTGCCCTCAAGGTATCTTCATCAACCCTTTTTTTTAAAGATGGTTTTGTTCGCACACCATGCATTCTGTTCTAAGTAAACAATCATTGGTTCCCTGTATAGTCACATATTTAGGTATTTATCACCATCACCACCATCTATATATGGACATCTCCATTTCTTCCACAAAGAAGGAAGAAGAGTCAAAGAAGGTAGAGGGACAAAAGAAAAAGAAAAAAGAAAGAGAGGAAAAAAAAAACATGACAGCTAGAAAGCAACAAAAGGAAAGGTAGCACTAAACTGAAGTAGAATAAAGAGACAACATCACCAATGCCAGGAGTCCCATACCCTTCCCCTATGTACCCCCCCTTCATATGCATTTAGCTTTGGTATATTGCCTTTGTTATATTAAAGGAAGCATAATACAATGTTTCTGTTAATTATAGTCTCTAGCTTGCATTGATTATATTTTCCCCCCAATCCCAACCTATTTTTAACACCTTGCAATGATGACATTCATTTGTTCTACCTCATGTAAAAACATATTTGTACCTTTTATTACAATCATTGAGCACCCTAGGTTTCACTGAGTTATACAGTCCCAGTCTTTATCTTTTATTTTTTGTTCTTGTGTCCCACCTGGTCCTAACCTTCCTCTTTCAGCGATGCTCACAGTCATCTTTGTTCAGCGTACTTACATTGCTGTGCTACTATCTCCCAAAATTGTTTTCCAAACCTCTCACTCCTGTCTTTTCTTTTCTGTCTGCAGTGCTTTCCTCAGTGTTTTCTGTAGAGCAGGTATCTTGTTCACAAACTCTGATATTGTCTGTTTGTCAGAGACTATTATAAGCTCTCCCTCATATTTGAAGGACAGTTTTGCCAGATATAGGATTCTTGGTTGGTGGTTTTTCTCTTTCAATATCTTAAATATATCACCCCACTTCCTTCTTGCCTCCATGGTTTCTATTGAGAAATCTGCACATAGTCTTATCAAGCTTCCTTTGTGATGGATTGCTTTTCTCTTGCTGCTTTCAGGATTCTCTTTTTATTTTTGATGTTTGATAATCTGATTATTAAGTGTCTTGGTGTAGGCCTATTCAGAACTGTTCTGTTTGGGGGACGCTGTGCTTCTTGGGTCCGTAATTTTATGTCTTTCATAAGAGATGGGAAATTTTCATTGATTATTTCCTCTATTATTGCTTCTGCCCCTTTTCCCTTCTCTTCTCCTTCTGGGACACCAATGACACATACATTCCTGCATTTCATTTTGCCCTTAAGTTCCCGGAGATGTTGCTCATATTTTTCCATTCTTTTCCCAGTTTGTTCTTTTGTGTGTAGGCTTTCAGGTGCCTTGTTCTCCAGTTCCTGAGTGTTTTATTCTGCCTCTTGAGATCTTCTTTATGTTTCCATTGTGTCTTTCATCTCTTGTGTTGTGCCTTTCATTTCTATAGATTCTGTCAGTTGTTTTTTTTGAACTTTCAATTTCTACCTTATGTACACCCAGTGTTTTCATTATATGCTTCATCTCTTTTGTCATATCTTCCCTAAACTTTTTAAATTGATTTAGTATTAGTTGTTTCAATTCCTGTATCTCAGTTGAAGCATAAGTTTGTTCCTTTGACTGGACCGTAACTTGGATTTTCTTAGTGTAGGTTGCAGTTTTCTGTTGTCTAGGCATCTGGTTTCTTTGGTTACCCCAGTCAGGTTTTCCCAGACTAGAATGGGCTCAGGTCTTGGAAAGAGGGAATAGTGTCCAGTTTCCCTGAGGGTGTCTTAGAAGATTGTTACACCCTGTGAGGCCTCAAGTCACTGTGCTTTTCCACCCAGCACATGGCACCTGTCAGCCTGTCGCTCCAGACTGGTGTAAGGAGGTGTGACTCATGGCTGTTTTCCCCCCAGGCTCTGGGGTCTGGTTCTGAATGGAAGGCGGGTAGTAGAGCTGGGCCCCACCTCTTTCTTCTTAGGGAAGATAATCCCCCTAGGGAGAAGTCATTAGCATTTGAATAATGTCTCTGCCTGTGCTATCTCCACTCTCCAGACTGGTGTAAGGAGGTGTGACTCATGGCTGTTTTCCCCCCAGGCTCTGGGGTCTGGTTCTGAATGGAAGGCGGGTAGTAGAGCTGGGCCCCACCTCTTTCTTCTTAGGGAAGATAATCCCCCTAGGGAGAAGTCATTAGCATTTGAATAATGTCTCTGCCTGTGCTATCTCCACTCTCCAGACTGGTGTAAGGAGGTGTGACTCATGGCTGTTTTCCCCCCAGGCTCTGGGGTCTGGTTCTGAATGGAAGGCGGGTAGTAGAGCTGGGCCCCACCTCTTTCTTCTTAGGGAAGATAATCCCCCTAGGGAGAAGTCATTAGCATTTGAATAATGTCTCTGCCTGTGCTATCTCCACTCTTGTCTGGGTCGTAGCACTGGGAACTGAAAATGGTTGAGGCTTTCACCACTGAGCTGAAAAAGGGACAGAAAGCCCCCCTCAGGGTCAGTCCGCGGTCAGCCTCCAGCTCTCCAAGGTCAGTCATCACCAAAAGCCTCTGTCTGCTTGTTGGGGATTAGTAGCTTGTATTAAGCAGTCCACGCTTGTTAATTAAAGCCCCAGCTGGAGCTCAGCTGAGCTATATTCACTTGCTGGGAGAGTGCTGCTCTCCAGCACCATGAGGCTTTGCAGTTTGGGCCATGGGAGGAGGGGGCTCCCGGCTTGGATCCACAGTTTTTACTTACAGATTTTATGCTGCGATCTCAGGCATTCCTCCCAATTCAGGTTGGTGTATCATGAGTGGACAGTCACATTTGTCCCCCCACAGTTATTCCAGATTATTTACTAATTGTTCCTGGTTGTTTGTTAGTAGTTCCAGGGGGACAAACTAGCTTCCACTCCTCTCTGTGCCGCCATCTTCTTCCATCTCAATAAGTAGCTTTTTAAAAAAGAAAATCTGTCATCTATCCACCCACCCTCATCCCCAAAACACACATTTAAAATCCTGCACTGGCTTCTCACTGCTTTTACAGTAAGGACCCAGTCCTACAAATTCCCAGCCACAGAGTGTGGGCCCCGAGTCTGGGTGCAGCTTCATTTCACTACATTCTCCTCCTTGCTCCTTATGCTTTCTATGCTGCAGCCACACCAACTTTTTTATGGTTCTTCAAATGGGCCACATTACCTCCTGTCATAGGGCCTTGCACATGGTGTCCCCTCTGGCTTCAGCTCCCCCAATCCCCACCTCCACCTAATAAACAACCACTCATCTTCAGATTCCAGCTCAAGTATCCTTTCCTCAGGGAACCCTTCCCTGACCCCTCACACCAAGTCTAGGATAGGTTCCTCGATTATATGGTCTCACAGAATCATGCTCTTTTCTTTTTGAGTTTATCTCATTATATTATTTATAATCACACCCTCATTTCTTTGATTACTTGATTAATCTCTGCCTCCCCAATTAGATGGTTGGCTTCAGGGAAGCAGGAATGATATCTGGTTTTGCTCTCCATTCTTTTCCTGGCTCCTAGTACAGTTCCTGGCAGATAATAGGCACTTAATTACAATTTGTTGAATAAGCGTATGAATGAATGAAAGAATCACTGACTTTGGTGGGGTAGTTTGATGTTTATTGGGGTTAAAATGTTGGGATGGGTATAGAAAATCCCAAAGATTCCACAAGAAAACAAGTAGAGCTAATAAATGCATTCAGCAAAATGGCAGAGTACAAGATTGTCTTAGCTTGCCAGGTTGCTATGACAATTACCACACAATGGGGTAGTAAATAAGCATTTATTGGCTCATGGCTTTTGAGACTGGAAGTCCAAAATCAAGGCACTGACAAGGCTATGCTTTCTCCCCAAAATCTGTAGCATTTTGGTGCTGACTTGCCATAGTTCTTAGGGTTCCTTGGCTTGCATCTCTGCCTCCCATCACATGGCAACCTCTTTCTCCTTGTGTCTGCTTTTCTTGTTTCTGCAGACTTGCAGCTTCTTCCTTTGTGGCCTGTTCTTGAAAGACTGCTTGTAAATACCACTGCAATTCAACAACAAAAAATGACAAACAACCCAATTTAAAAGTGTGCAAAAGACTTTTAAATAGACATTTCTTCAAAGAAGATATGCAAAAGGCCAATGCGCACAAGAAAAGGTGCTAGCCATTGGGGAAATGCAATTAAAAACCAGGTTGAGATACCACTTCACATTCTATTACAGTATTGATTATCAAAAAAAAAAAAAAGAAAGAAAGAAAATAACAAGTGATAGCAAGGATATGGAGAAATTAGAACCCTTGTACATTGCTAGTGGAATATGAAATGGTGCAGCCACTGTGGAAAACAGTTTGGCAGTTCCTCAAAAAGTTACACATAGAAGTACCAGATGATCCAGCAATTCCACTCCTGGGTATATACCCACAAAAATTGAAAACACAGACTCAAACAGATACTTGTACACCGATGTCCATAGCAGCACTATTTACAATAGCCAGAGGGTGGAAACAACCCAAGTGTCCATCAATAGATGAATAGCTAAACAAAATGTGATGTACACGTAAAATGGAATATTATTCAGCTGTAAAAAGGAATGAAATCCTGATACATGATACAACATGGTGAACCTTGAAAGCATTATGCTAAATGAAATAAGCCAGACACAAAAGGACAAATATTGTATGATTCCACTTACATGAAATATCTAGAATATGTTAATTCATAGAGACAGAAAGCAGGTTAGAGGTTACCAGTGACTAAGGGAAAGGGAACAAGTGGGGAGTTATTGCTTAATGGGTAAAGAGTTTCTGTTTGGGGTGATGAAAAAGTTTTGGAAATGGATGGTGGTGATGGTGGTGATGGCTGTACATAATTGTAAATGTAATTAATACCACTGTATTGTTACATTTAATGGTTAAAAGGCAAATTTTATTGCATATATATATATATATATCTTTTTTTTTTTTTTTTTTTAACCACAATGTTTCTAAGTAGAGGTGAGAGTTAAAATCTGAGGAGCCTGGGTGAAAGATGTGCATGGTACAACTACTGGAGAGACTTTATTCCTAACCACTGGCAGGAAAAAAGGATGAAGGAGAGGGGAGAAGTAAAGCAGTGCTATCAGAAGCTACAGCACTGCTGCCAACTTCATCACAGAAGGTCAAAATACCAAGTGCAGGACCTTAAAGCAAATGAAAATTACTCACTTCACAATCAGTAGGAGATTCTGTGGACTTAAAGTCAGAGTATATTGTCGAATTGAATTTTATTCTCCAGGGCCCTAAATTTAACCAGCTGGAGTCATTTTTAAGGACCATTCTATTTAACTTTTGGAAATGAAGTATCTGTCTTTTAATGGGAAATCTACTTCTTATTGTAAAGATAGCATACAATGTTCCTGGCTTCTTTGGTCTCCCGAAAAGGGAATTCAGAACTCTCCCTAAGCCCCTACTGTATCTTGAACCCCTTATGTCAACAAAACAGGCCAGATAGATAGCTAATTTTTTATTAAGTAATAAGTAGAAAGTACCAGTCTGTCCTGGGAAGTGCCAGGCAGGGCAGCCTGATAGAAGACTGTCAAGAAGTCTCTGGAGGCTCGGGAATCCAGAGACTGAAGATCCCCATGTAACCATCCTCAAAGCTACTGCATTCAGATAAGAGCCTGTCTTCCACGTGTGCAAAAGCTCCATTTCTCAAAGACCATCAACAAAGTGTGACTATTAATCAAATATTCCTACTTGGCACAAGCCCCTGCTGTGAGAGACACAGTGGTGATAGGTTCCCTGCTTTAGGCATACTATAAGCCAACTGAGGAACCACTAAATTGTGGAAGATGGTAAAGTTGCCCAACAGCCTAGGGTGGAGTATAAATGTCAGCAAATTCAGACCCAATAACCAATAATGTTAACATCCATTAAGCATGTACTATATGCAGTACTTTCCATGCATTTTCTCATTAAAACTTCACAGCCCTATGAGATAGACACAATTATAGTCTCCTTAGAGAAACTGAGTAACTTACCCAAAGACACAGTTAAAAAGTGGTTTCAGCTCAGAGCTAGTGCTCAGCAGATATGAATATCAGTATTAATGCATACAACAACTGTTAAAAAAAAAAAACAAACTGAAATAGAGCCCAGACTTCAATTAGAGATATGAATAAAGCAGACTTGGTTAAGCGTAGAGCAAATTGGGCCAAAGGGTCAAGCTTGAAACTGTGTTCAAACTTCAACTTCCATGTGAGACCAAGGGAAGAGATGTTTATTTGGTGTAGGATCTATATTTTCTAAACAATATAACTTCTACAGTCATTTTGTTCAAACACTACAGTTGCATAGTACTTTGAATAGGAAGTGAGCTATGGTAGGTCTGTATAGATTAGAATGAAATAGCAACACATCCTAAAGTAATTTGGGTGGAGAATAAAAATATATATTCGGGGTCCCCCTGAAGAGCTGGGGGAGAATGCAGAGGTGTTGGACTTCCTCACCTGGATTGTTGCTGATGTTCTCACAAACATTGGGGACTGACGGCTTGATGTGCTGAGCCCTCTGTCTTGGGGCTGGCCGCTGTGAAGCTTGTTGCTGCAAGGAGAGGCTTGTGCCTAAGAGTCTCTCTCTGAGTGCCTCTTTGCTGATCAGATGTGGCCCTCTCTCTCTAAGCCACCTTGGCAGATGATCTCACTGCCCTCTCTCCTACGTGGGACCTGACTCCCAGGGGTGCAGATCTCCCTGGCAGTGCAGGATATGACTCCTGGGGATGAATCTGGACCCCACATCGTGGGATTGAGAACATCTTCTTGACCAAAAGGGGGATGCAAAATGAAACGAAATAAAGCTTCAGTGGCTGAGAGATTTCAAATGGTGTCGAGAGGTCACTCTGGTGGACATTCTTACACACTCTATAGATAACACTTTTTAGGTTTTAATATATTGGAATAGCTAAAAGTAAATACCTGAATCTGCCAAATGCCAACCTAGTAGCTTTGACTCTTGAAGATGATTGTATAGCAATGTAGCTTACAAGGGGTGACAGTGTAATTGTGAAAACCCTGTGGATCACACTCCCTTTATCCAGTGTATGGATGGATGAGTAGAAAAATGGGGACAAAACCCAAATGAAAAATAGGGTAGGATGAGGGGGGGATGATTTAAGTGTTCTTTTTTATTTTTTTTTATTTTTAATTCTGATTCTGATTCTTTCTGGTGTATGGAAAATGTTCAAAAATAGATTGGGGTGATGAATGTACAACTATAAGATGGTACTGTCAACAGCTGATTGTACACCATGGATGATTGTATGGTATATGAATATATCTCAATAAAACTGAATTAAAAAAAAAAATGGTTTCAGGCTCAGGTCCATCTGATTCCAAAGCCCATGTTTGTAACTCCTGCCTCCCTAGGCCTTGCAGAGTTCAGAGAAAGGGAGCACTTTGGGCTGGCACAGGAAGGGAAGGCTTGATGAGGAAAGGGGCTGTGAGCTAGACCTTAAAAAGGGGCAACTCTGAAATAGGCAAGAGAAGAAGAAAGGCTGAGGCACTGAAATAGTGGAGAGAGGATTTGTAAAGAGAAGACGAGAAAGGGAAAAGAGAACAGAGCAGGGCCAGCTGCTTGGATACAGCTATTTTTGGGTGATGAATGAGTGACATCTGCCTTGTAGGCTGTGTCAACATGCCCCACCATTCTCCTTCCTTGTTAAATGCCACTGGAAAGAGTTCTGGGAGAGGAGTCTGGTGGGAAAGGAATCTGGCTTTTCTTCTGCTCTCCTTCTGCCCCTCTCTTGGATCCACCCCACTGTCCATGCCACAACCCTTCTAAGTCCAATATCCCGAAAGGGGCAGCATCTTGGCCTGAGGTTGTCTGATAGAGCTTGCACTGACTGGTGGTTCCATGTGGGCCTCACCTCCACCTGCCTACTGGCTCTGGGCTCTGAACCAGACAGGGGTGGTGTCAAGCTACCACCCACTCTCCTGACCAGTTGGACAGCCAGCCTTCCAAGAAGAGGTGGGGCGAGTTCTGTGGGTTTTTAAACTTTAGTTCTTGAGCTTCATCCCCTTCCCCACCACACACACTTCATTCTGCATTGAAATGCCCTCACCATATTGCCAAACATTCATTCATTCACTCAGCAGATAATTATTGAATGCCGACGTCAAGCCAGGGACTGTGTTAGGAGTTAGGAATGAGACAGTCAAACAAGACATAGCCCCTAACCTCAGGAGACTTATACTCCATGGTTGGTGATGGGTATTGGTGGCAGATGGTCAGTCAACAGTTCCTTCAATGTTAATATAAAGAGAAGCACAGGATGCTCTGTGGTGGTCTTACTGCTTACACTGTGAGCTGCATGTCTTGTTTGCTCCTGTACCTCTAATGCCCATCACAGTGCCTGACTCCCAGTAGGTCCTCAGTAAATGTTTACTAAATTAAATTAAGGTCTTGCTGGTGCTGAGTCCCAAATATGCCTCTTTGTGGCTTCTCCCCATTAGTCTCAAATCTGATAGCTGGATGAAAAGAGAATTCATCAAATAGGTCACAGTATGTTAAAGTTGGAAGGAACTGGATAAAGTTGTCTATATTACTGCCACCCCCTTCTAGCCATCATCTCTTCATAGTCGGGGTCCTTCTTGAACCACTTGGATCTTCATACTTTCCTCATTCTTCCTTGCCCCAGATGCTCTTCTAAGAATATTCAAATTGATCAGTTGTCCTTCTTTAAACCCAAGAACTCAGACCTTGACACAGAACTTCTTATTGAGATGCAACTTCGGTATTCTTGTGCTTCCTCAGAGGATGTACCCTCAGCAGTCATGTGAATAGGGGGCAAGCAGACACTTGTCATCCTGACTTCCTCTTCTATGCCAAAAAAAAAATAGCTGCAAGAATTGAAATATAAATCCTTGGGGAGGGGATGGTTAAGAGCTCCTACTGTCAAGTCAAAAGGTATTTACCACGCTATCATCCTACTGGTCCCCACACTCCCTTCTCACTGTGCTGAAACAGTTACCCCATATGCTAGAGGGAGTTCTTTCTCTCCTTGTAAGTTCCAGCTGTGCTGTGCTGGCTGGGAGCTGCCTCCCTGGAGATACTGGGCTGTGGAAAAAGGAATCTTGGCTTCTGGTTGGGGTCTTCTACACCATCAGGGGCTCCCGCTGGCCCCAGGGCCCCAGGGTGGTAGAGCCACTCTAGGGGAAGCTGAGAAAGACAAGGAGTAAAGAGGTCCACAAAGGAAGCTGAGAAGTGACTCTGTATTTGGACTCAGTGGCGCTTGAAGCTGAGCAGGTATCTGAGCTTACAAGAAAGGGAGAATACTGTGAAGGTGTAATTAGGAGGCTTGGAGCATCTGCTCCTGCAAGCAAGGCAGGCTAGGTAAGGTCCTGTCTTGGCCTGGCCAGGGACCTGTAGGGAATCTCTAACTCTCAAACCCTTCAGCCAGAAAGCACTTCAGGCATCTCCTGGTCCAAATCGCTGGTTTTACAAATGCAGAAACATATCCAGAACCATCTTGGATTTGCTCAAAATATCCCAGCTGGGTAGTGTCAGACTGGGGTTAGAATCTGGTCTCCTGATTCCCATTCTGGAGTTCATTTCTCATCATCCTACCCGTTCCCAGGGACAGTCCCATGAAAGATTTCTTGATCTGAGGAATCCTGGCAATTACCCTTCATGGATCACTCCTGCTTGCTAAGCAGGATTAGGTTTTTTCTGATTCTGGTGGGTGACCATTTTAACCTTCCAATGCCTACTGTCTCCCTTTCCCCATCCATCCCTTCCGTGGGAAAGATGCTTGGGATCTTCAGTGGCCACCTGGGGGCCCGCAGCCATGGGGAACCGTGACCGGCAGCCTGGGCTGGGCCCAGCAGTGGATCTCCCAGGGACAGCAGGTTCATGACTAGGCATCTGGGAATGAGGATAAGTTTCTCCAGAGAGGGCAGTGGGGGGTAAGGGAAGAGGAGGTGGTGGAATCCAGTGACTTCCAGGCCGTAAGAATTCCTACTCTTCCCCTCAGTCTGACCCTTGCTTTGCCCCCCGTCTGAGCAACACCTACAGGCAATGGAGCAGGAAAGGGAGGGAGAGGCGAGTTTGCTCCGCCGGGCACTGGGAGCGCCGGTCCTGCCCGCTTCCTCCCCGCCCCCCCCCCGCCCCCCCACTGCGGGCTGTCTCGACTTGCTCTTCATCCCCTCTCCGCCCGCCCGTCCCTCCGGGCTGCTCGGGCGCCACCACTCCTGTCCCCAACCCGCGCTGCCAGCCGGGCCAAAGGGCGGCGTGACTCACAGCGCTGCCAGCAGCCCACGGCTTGCCCGAGGCGTAAAAAGGCTGCCCGGGCAGGCGGCGGCCGAACCCTGCCCGGCCGGAGGAGCGCAGAACATGGTCCGAGGCGCGGAGCGGGTCCATGGCGACGTGGGCTGGGGGCTGCGCGGCACCCTGGCGGCGGTGGCGCTGCTCTCGGCGCTTAACGCGGCGGGCACGGTGTTCGCGCTGTGCCAGTGGCGCGGGCTGAGCGCGGCGCTGCGGGAGCTGGAGGCGCAGCGCGGCCGGGAGCAGCGCGAGGACAGCGCCGTGCGCGCCTTCCTGGCCGAGCTGAGCCGCTCGCCGCGCCGGGAGCCCGCGCCACCCCCGGACCTGGCCAGTGCGGCACGCAACAAGCGCAGCCATGGCGGGGAGCCCGCGCCGCACATACGTGCCGAGAGCCAGGACATGTTGATGATGATGACCTACTCCATGGTGCCGGTAGGCGGGGTCTCGGCTCCCCCTGGCGCCCCTGTCGGGGTGGGCGGCGGGAGGTTCTGACGCCCCCTTATCACCTGGCCAGGCAGCGAGGTATCTTGGACAGATAGCCCTGGGTATGAGCACGGCTGGATGACCTTGGCAAGCACCTTCGCACCCTGTGGTTGGTTTCCTCATCTGCTGAATGGAGGGAAAGTGGATCTGAAGAGGGTCTCTTCCACCTCTGACTGAGTCTGCAGGTAAATGAGAGGCATAGGCAGTGTTTTCAAGGCCCTTCCTAACTTTTGACACAAGTTTTTACCTCCTGGTGCTGCGCCATTTGCTTGTGACTGGGGTCATCTTAGAGGACGGAGGCCGCATTTCGGAAAGGGCTCAGGCTTTCTCAGTAAAGGCATTCTTTCCATGGCATGATCCAGTCGTCCGGCTTTTCACCTAACCTCCACTCCCACATGAGATTGCCGACCTAACTGTCTCACTTAGAGTGAAAATAATCAACCCTAATTTTACTGCCCACACAGGGCCTAGGTGCTGAGAAAGTTACTCCTGGGTCTGACGTGGTTCCAAATGGGAGAAATCATTATAATTTTTTTAATGCAACATCAAAGCTGAGATTTTTAATATGGGGCCTGAGGATTGGACTCCAGGCACGTGGGCCCTAGAGGAGTCTATGGAACTCCAGACATTACCAACATAATTTTGCGTGCATATATGAGCGCGTGAACGTGAATGTGCATGTTCACGCCCATCTGGGAAAAGTGTCCATTGCATTCAGAATCCACCACACGCCCCCAAAAACAGGTTAAGAAACATTACTCCAAAGAAAGTCTTTTAAAACAAAGCCTCAAAATCTTTTTTTCCAGTGTCAAGTTTCTGTGCTTTTGCCGATTTTAGCCATCTAATTGTTTAACAATTAAATTTAGGTCACATTTCAGTCACCAGTCCATTTCATTATCCCTTACAATTGCTATGGTTTTATTTTACTTTATAATTAAACTTCAGTTCTGTCACCTCAAGTCAAGTGTAAACCATACTTTAGAACTCTAGGTATTTGAAGATAAATCTACTTAAAGCTATTGTTATAGAAGCTTTTAAATATCTTTACATGGGCGGAAATGCTTTAAAAAACTACATGGAAGTACTACACACTTCAAACACATCTTTTGAGAGAGATCAAGTTTTCCATTCCAGGCTTCATTTTTACCCATGTTAGCTTTTAAAAATCTCGCCCCAAGCAAAAATTTCGAAAAGGACCAGTGTAAAATAAAGGGATCTCCTTAGGAGAATTCCCTCTTCCTCTCAATCTTGGCTGTCTATGGTGCAGTTTGAGGGTTCTTTGAAACCATCAAAGGGGGTGTATCTGAGCATCAAGTTTATATTTTTGATCCTGTTTTTATGGTAGGTGTTTATGTATTCAAATTTCAACCTATTCAGTCACTAAAAACAAGAGAATGCAAAGACTCAGTTCTGTGTAATCTGAAAGATAGATTTAACTTTAGGTGACCTGGCAGTGCCGCCGCTCACTTCTTCTGTGGCAGAGAGCAGAAACATCATGTTTGTCAGGCTGTGAAGCATTTGTAGATTATCACCAACTTATCTTCCACCTGCAGTGGTTATGTTTTGACCTTCTAAAGTCACAGAGGGGACTTCCATGCAGGCAAGGACAAAGTAGCTACCATGTTGCTGGCTTTTCTCTTGGGAGTAGGTCTCAAACTTTAGTAAACTTAGGGATCCTGTGGGGAGCACATTAAACTTGTAGATCCTGGGGCCCCACCCTCAGATCTACAGAATCATAATCTCCAAGGGTGGAGACCCAGAATCTGCTTTCTTTGCAAATCCCCTATCCACTCCCACTCCCTCCACACCTGTGCCCCTACTTTCCCATCCCCTGGTGATTTGATGCAAGTGGTCCAGGCACCACATTTTGGGAACCACTACTCTAAACCTCTGCTTCTCTAATTTTAATCTGCACATGAATCTCTGGAGGATCTTTTTCAAATGCAGGTTCTGATTCAGAAGGTCTAAGGTGGAATCTAAAATCCTGTATTTCTAACAAGCTCCAGCTGACACCCATGTCTCTGGTCTCGGGACCGCATTTTGAATAGCAAGATTCTAGAGCAATGGTTGCACATTGGAATCATCTGGGGAGCTTTAAAAATGACTGCTGCCTGGACTCCACCCCTAAAGGTTCTGAATTAATTGGTTTGGGGTGCAGCCCAGCATGAGGGTGTCCCGTCAGTCACCATCAGGAAGGACTTTGACATGCCTTCCTAAGAATGATCAGGTGCATTAAGCATCTCACCCTCACCCAGTCCTCTCGAAGGTTCTCCCTCAAGCACAGGAGCCAATTCTATTGCTGAAAAGCCTTTTACTTTACTCTTGTAATACTCTTGCATTCATACTGATGAATTTTTCTCATCTTTCCTCTGCTTTTCTCAGAACAGAGAACTATTCACAAGAGAAAACAATAAAACTAACTAAATAAATAAACCTTAGTTGGACACTTCTAGTAGAGAGTAATTAGGAGAGTTATATAGTGTACACCATGGAGGTAAGTGTGTGTTCTTCTTCCAATGGAGTCTATACTTTCCCTCTGCCCTTTTATATAGCACCAGAGTACATCTTGATTGAGGGTGAAATCAGAGGTCCCCACCCTGAGGCCCCAGGTCCTTAGAGAGCTAGAAAAGGAAAATAAGCTATATGCAAACTAATGCCAGCATTTCAAAAAAGGCTTCCAAAATGGTTCATTTATCTAAAATGAGCCTCCTCAAGCTAACGGACACATCAAGTTTCTGTGCTTTTGGCTGAAAGTAATCAGCTCAGCGTGGTAATTCTTGTTAGCACACTTTGACCAGAAGGTGGTTGGCAGCTGCAAATGACTTTGTTAAAAGGGCGAGAGAATTAATTATTACTTAAGTACAGTTAGTTTGGCACTGCCAGACACATTCAATCTTTAAAAGCAGGCGAGGGCTTTAGGGAGATGTCATGCAAGGGGCCCTGGGTGGGTGCCTGGAACCACTGAGCTAGACCAATAATGAACAGACATCTGGTGAGGTGTGGGGAAGAGAGAAAATTTAACCCATCTGCCATGAACTCCTGAAGGAATGATGACTTCTCTATTTAGTCTTTTTCTCCTGTCCCCTTTACTCTTCTCACTTCTTCCATAAGCTGTTCTCTCTCATCCCTCTTCATATCTCACCTTTATTGATATCTGGCAGCTTTATGATCCTACCTTTATGTACTCAACATCTGAGGCTGAGCACCCAGTAGTAGTTTCATAAATACATATCAAATTAAATACACAAAGGTGTATGAATATGTATTTGCAAGAATGCTTGTCTGTGGGAGATCTTACACATTTTGGGGCTTAGGACATTGTTCAGAATGTCCTAGGCTCCCCTCTAACGACAAAATCAATCTCACTATTTTAAAGCAGGGATTGCAAATTCAAATAGTTTATTTCAGGATGGCAAAGATAACTCATAAATGCTGAACAGGCATTTGACACAACTGAACATCTATCCTTGACTTTAAAAAATATGCAATAAAATGGGAATCAATGGATTCTTCCTTAACATTATAAAATACAATTTATGTATCTCAGCCCAAAATCAGATCTATACCTAATAGGGAAACCCTAGAGGTGTTTCCTACATCATTGTTAAGACAGGGATACCTCTATCACCTCTACTATTTCAGATTGTCCTAGAAAGATTGCCAGAGAAACTAGGCAAGGGAAAGAGGTCTAAAAATGTTAAAGGGCTAGGTGAAATTCTTACTATATTTACATTATATGATTATATACTAATCCTGAGAACCCATTGAAAACCTACTACAAAAAATGATTTAAAGAAATCAGATTTCCTATATCCAAACAACCCGTTGAAAGATATAATAGAAGAAAAGATGTGCAAAGCCTGTGGGTATATCTGTATCTTTCTCTTTTGTGTTAAGAACGAGAGGAGGGAATATTCTTGGAATCACAAAAGACACAAACAAATGGAAAGAATGAGCAGGATTTTGGATAGAGGACTTAACATTATAATGATGTTAAGTTATAACATGTTAGGTTACCATCCCTAAGCTAATTTATAAATTCAATAAAAACATAAAAATATCAATGCTTTTTTTTTCTGAAACTAAAGCTAATTCTAAAGTACATATGGAAAAAATAAAGAAGCACAAATAGCAATGAAAATTCTGAAAAACAAGAACAATGAGGAAGAACTAGCTCTACTGGATACTGAAATATAATTGAAGCCTGAGTAATTAAAACAGTATGGTATGTGAATATACAGACCAATGGAATAGAATAGAAAGTCCAGAAATAGTCCCAAATACGTATGGAAGTTTAGTACATGGTAAAGACTCACATCGAGGGGAAGAGATGGATTTAGTAAATGATGCTAAGACAATGGGCCAGCCCTCTGGAAAAAGGTAAAGTTGGATTTGTTTCTCATGATGTGGACCTTAATAAACTAAATGGATCAAATATGAAACTCTAAAATTACTAGAAGAAAATGAGTAAATCCATTTTTAATCTTGGAATGGGGAAGGCCTTTCCTGCAAGTTATAACTCAAAATCCAGAAGAAAAAAAAGAAAAAAGTTTAGCTACATTTAAAAAGTACACACAACAACAACAAACTTCTGTATGGCAAACAATAAAAACAAGCAAAAACACTATAAACAAAGGTAAAAGATAAATGACAAACTGGAAAAAAATATCACTGATACAGGGCTAGTCTTCCTAATATACAACGTGCTCTTAAAATTGATGATATAAACAAGAATCCAATAGGAAAATGGAACATACTCTTCTTTGGGAAAGAAGCAAATGTCTCTTAAACATAGGAAAATATCTCAATTGAAAAAAAATTACAACTACTTTAAAATGTAATTTTCACCTGTTAGAATAACAAAAATGCAAAAGTTTGATGACATACTCTGTTGGGGAAGCTGGAGGGAGATAGGCATGTTCATGAATGCATTTTAAAAGGCAAAATGGCACAACCCATATGGAAAGCATTGCCTAGAAAAAATACAAATACACTTACCCTTTGACCCTGCAACTTGTGGGAATTTACCCTGTATTAAAGACTTGCTTACTTATGAAATGACACACATATGTGATCATTCATTTCAGAATGTTTGTAAAAGCACAAGGATTTGTAAACAATCCATGCCCATCAGTAATAATAAACTGGTATATACACCTACTGGAATAAAAAAATAATGAAGAAACTCTGTACTGCTGTGAAATAATTCCTTGTACATATTCTAAGTGAAAAATGCAAGGCAAGTATTTTTGTGAAAAGAAGAGAGGGGAAATTAATGAAGAAACTAACAAAAGTGCTTACTTATGGAGGGTTAGGAAAGGGGATGGTGAGAATAAGGTGAGAATGAGCCTTCTCTCTGTGGAGTTTCTTGCATTGGTTTGACTTGTGAGCCAGATAACTGCAGTATTCTTTTTAATGTGAGTGAGAAGGTCCATAGGCACAAGGTGATGTGCCAACTACCACTGACCCCAGGGTGGGGAGACAATAAGGCATGGTAGGGACTATGCCAACCTGAAGTTCATATGCCCTTGTCTAAAGAGGAAGCTCTAGCTGATTGTTGGCATGTCAGAATGTGAGCTCAGTGTGCCTGATCTTTTGATTTTTGAAAAGAAGCCCCAAATCTCACTTTTTTTGTGAAATATGGCAACAATTCAAACAATTTTTAAATATAGCAACAATTCAAAAAATTTTTTATTGACTGACAATGTGTTGGCCAAACACTACCCTTATTGTGGGGCCATATAGGGACTTACCAGTCACGAGTCTGTAGCAATCTCATCTTATATTCACAAGTGGTTTTGAACAAAAACCACGTTATTTAGCTTGCTCATTCCCCTCTTTTATTTACCAGCCTGGTTCTGAAAGGATAGTAGCAATTGTGTCATTGTTGTTATTGTTGGTTGAGATGGAGGTGATCTTTTGCATTTGGGTTGGTTTGGATTTTGTTTTGTTTTGCTTTACTTTGTTTTTTGCTTTTTCTAAAAATCAATTCCATCTTCAGTGGATGGAGATTTCCCGTCGCTGAGGCTTTTCAAAAGCATGTGTTGCCAATTCTGAGGGTAGTTCCCAAAGAGGAGATTCCAGCTGTGTTAAGCAGTAACACATTATTATAATATAGCTATTATTGTACTAACAGCTTTTCATGATAACTGCTGTGAGGTACACTCATATGGATCTATACATTCTATTATTTATTGAGGAAAAAAATCACATTACCTATTGTCACAGTTCCTATTTTCATGGATATTACCTCTCCTTGAAGGCCCTGAAATGACTATCAGAATTCACCTCCCTTCCCCAGCCCCCATCCTGAGTGATTTCCAATGGTGTTTAAGAGGGGAGATTTAGACCAGGGGTCGGCCAGTTACAGCCTGTGAGCCAAAGCCAGTCCCTCACCTGTTTTTGCACATTTTTAAATGGTTGGAAGAAAAATCAAAAGAAGAATGATATTTCATGTGACATGACAAGTATTTGAAATTCCAATTTCAGTAACCATAAAATTGTACTGGCACACAGCCAAGCTCATTTTGGTTAGATATTGTCTATGGCTGCTTTTGCACAACAGCACAATTGAGTAGTTACCACTCAACTCCATTGCCCTCAATGTCTAAAATATTTCCTGTCTGGCCCTTTATGGAAAAAGCTTGCCAATCCTTGGTTTAGACCATGGTCCACTGGTACAGCACTAGGATTGTTCTTTGGAAAGCCCAAGCTACTACATCAGGGTTGTTCCTGCCTTGGGTTAACTCTGGGTTCTAAGATCTCCCCAGGGCGACTGGATCCAGGCCAGAGCAGATCTGAGAGTGGTTCCCCATGAGAGGAACCCTGTAGGGCTGAGCCAGGCCCTCAAGCCTTGCTCCATCCTAGGCCAGCCTGTCATATCAAGGACAGTCAGTGTTAGGACAGCTTTTAACCAGCCGTTTACCCCACATCTAGCCTTGATTCAAATTCCATATGTTCCTTTTGATTGAAAAGGAGAGATTTTTACCCCCTTCAGGTCCTGCAGCATGAAGCTGGCTCTGAGGAGAGATAGGAGGCCTGATGCAGCAGGCCAGATAAAGACAGGGCAGCCGAAGTCATAAACCCAGACTCAGAGCCTGGGAAGGAGGTCTCCGTGGCCTTCTTCATAGCAGCATGGGAATGTGTGCAATGGGAAGTCAAAGCTGTAGACTCTGTACAAACCTGACACTGTCTGATTTGTTTGCATGTCAGAAGCCATTTCCAGGTATCAGTTAAGGGTAAAGAGAGAACTTGAAACTAAGATTGTGTCTAGAGTCAGTACAGTGAGCACACACGTAAACCTGTCTCATATCTGTGGTAATGATCATGCAGTGAGGAAGATAGGAAAGGGCTGGCCCTTTACCTACATCCTTCAGACAGTGTCTTCATCCAGTGCATAGTTTGAATACATTCCATGTAGACATATATTTGTCATGACTCTGTATGGACATATGTAAGAACCAAATGGGTCAAGACTGAGCATCTGGACCCATGTGAACAGGGCAGCTTTGTTGACCAAATAAATGACAATAAACTATTTGGACCTGCTCCCAGATCCTGAGCCATTAAAAAGCCACTAGTCCCTTTTGAGCCAAAGCAGTAGAGTTGACAGCTGCAGGAACAAACCTGCCCAGACTTTACAGTCTGAGCAGGACAGAGACTTCCTGGGGGCTCGTGAATTGTTCACTCTTGTCTTTGTCTCCGCTGCTTCCCTGCCTTTCCTTCAACCTTCACTGCCACTTTGCCAAGGATAACATGGGTTTTTTTCCTCTTTGGCACTCAAAGCCACATGCCTCCCTGAAAAATGCTTCTGTACTCTGGGAGGCACTGAACCCCACATCATTTAGTGGCACTGCCAAAGTGGCCACAGACTGAGCGATCCTTAGGCCAGCCCTCTCTAGATGAGTTCCAAAACAACTTCTCAGATCAAGGGTGCTCCAACACCAACAAGGGGTGGTTCATCTCCCCCAATTCCCTTGTCCCAGGATCTCCCTGTGGCTGGCCCAGGCTCATCTCCACGTGGAGCTACTGCCCTTTCAATTTTTGTGGCTTACACTGGGTTGAGGAGTGTCTTCCCAAAATTCCTGTCCACCTGACACCTATAAATGTGACCCTGCCTGGAAAATACAGTATTTGCAGATGCAATCAGGTTAAGATGAGGTCATACTGGATGAGGTCATGCCCCTAATGACTGGTTTCTTTATAAGAAGGAAATTGGGACATAATGAAATACAGGAAGAAGGCCATATGGAGACAGAGGCAGAGACTGGAGTTATGCTGCACAAGCAAGGAATGCCAAGTAGCCAAGGATTGGCAGCAACCACCAGAAGCTAGGAAGAAGAAAGGAAGGATTCTTTCCTAGGGCCTTCAGAGGGAGCAAGGGCTGCTGACACCTTGATTTCAGGTCTCTAGCCTCTAAAACTGCGATAAATAAATTTCAGTTGTTCTAAGCCATCCAGTTTATTGTGTTTGTTACAGCATCCCTAGGAAACTAATACCTGGCTCCTCCCCTTAACTCAAGCAGCCTGATCTTTTTTCTTCATTATTACATTCTCAGGCAAATTCTCTCTCTCTGATTCTTCCCTGCAATATGTTATGGTGGGAGCAGGGTGGACTCAGGAGTCAGACAAACTGACATCCTGGTTCCACAGCTTAACTGATGGGTGGCGCTGGGCGAGTCTCTTAAAATCTCCAACCCTCAGTTTCTCTTTTGCAAAATGTACTTACTTCATAGGATTGTTAGGATGTTAAATGAGATAATATAGGTAAAGTACAGTGCCGGGTCGATCAGGTTCTCAATAAGTGTTCACTGTTGCTGCTATGAAGATTAACCACTGTTTACTTTCCATTAGCCCCATGCACCTAGCATCTTGTTTCTGGTTTTACACTTCAGCTCCAGTTCTTTCAGGGTGCCAAGTTGTCTGTTCATCTGTCCTTCTATCAGCGGTTGCTTTGGAATAATATTCGGCCCCTTGAAACCTACTCTGGCATCACACACTAACCTAAATCATCTTGTCATTGACAACAAAACAGAGTTACTACCCTTGACGTGGGAGCAGCTTCTTCAGCAGTTCAGGATTCCCCGGATCCCCGCCACTTCTGCAGGGCCACTGGTGATGAAGTTTGACACCCACTGAAAGGCAGACATTTTCACCTCCTTTCTGAGTGACTCAGCTATTGTTAACTTCCCCTGATTCCCGATGATGGCAAGCAGTCCTGAAAAAAATTTGGATGCTTTTATCTGGAAATTGAGATACAGTTGAGTGGAAGGTAAAGTTAAAAAAAAAAAAAAAAAAAAAAAAAAAACTTCTAAGAAAGGAAAATTTAGTTTTATGGTCTTGTATTCTCCTGGATATGGCTACTTATGTGGAGACTATTAGAACAGTCCTTGGATTCCATAAAAACACACTTATCTGATTGAGAAAAAAAAGACATTCTTTTATTCTTTACATTCCTCACAACTCCCCCCCTCCCCACCCCCTTTTCACTACCAAAAAAGAAATCCTTGGCCTAATCCAGTTGACATTCAAGCTTAATTTACATGCATTTTATCTACAGATGAAAGGTCATGTTGTGTGAAACAAGCTGAAGCTTTGAGGTTGCATTTCAGCTACAAAGGGAGCATTTTTCAGCCCATTAGTTGCTTTTATGTAGATCTTTGGATTTTAACAGCTCCATATTTTAAATAGATATAATTTACTTCTAGCTTAACTAAAGTTCAAGGTACAGTTGTCTTTGCTGAAAGACAGAGTTAAAATAACAAGACCACCTAAATGTAATTTGTGGAGTTTGTTCTGAATGCAATAGAGTGATCTCTTCATTGCCACTCGGAAAAAATTTCTTGTGCTCACCAACTTCTGGGAATGTGAAGGCCCTGACTAAGCTATATTTAAAAAACAAACAAACAAACAAACAAAAACTTTTAAATACTTTACAGTTGTACAATGGTAATGAGTTATCCACATTCTGGATAACTGTAGACATGCTAAAATGATGAGCGGCAACCACAGAATAATTTCCCAGGTCTTAGTGACTTAGCGCATAGTACACGAGTTTTCTCTAGAAGATGGGAAATGCCCTCTCCCTATAGGCAACACTTGAAGACCTTAGAATCAATCACTCTGAACAGGAGACCTTTACAGTGAGTTGGGTGACAGGCATCAGAACAGTCAAGAGAGAGAAAATTGTCTCAAACTAGGGTAATGAAAGAAGGTATCATGGAGGAGACAAAACTTGAAATGGGCAATGCAGTATTGGTGAGATTTGGGCAGGCAGGATGGTGAGTCATTTCCAGTGTAGGTAAGCATTTGTGCCATGGTCTAGGGACTGAAATTAAAGTGGTGGGTTCCAAGAAGAGCAAGAATCCAGGCCCACCTGCCTGGGAAAGCTTGTGTTGGCTAGGTTAGAGAGAGGCTTGAATTTCCACTTTTGAGAAGGTAGAAGTGAATCTGCTGGGTAATTGGGAGCCACTGTAGGCCCTTTACCACAGGAGATAATGAAGAATGGTTTCACAGGAGGACAAATCTGGTGGTGCAAATGCAGGAAAGACTGAAGTGGGAGATGCTAGAGGCCAGAAGAAAGTTAGGAGGTTATTGCGTTAGTCCAGGCAAGACAGGATTCATGTTTGGCTAAGGTGATGGCATTAGGAATGGAGAGGAAGGGATATACCCCAGAAATATCAAGAGCAATATCAAGAATGAGTTGAAGTTGGCAATTGAGTGGATACAAGAGAAGAAAATGAAAGGAGCCACCTGGATCAGGTCCATTTAACACTGAGAAGGATGATGGTATCATGGACAGAAATGAAGAAACCCAGAAATGGACTGGGTTAGAAATGAGGAGGCTGAGTTTGTTTGGGGACTGAATATAAGATGAAAAGAGAGAAGGAAAGAGGGAGGGAAAACTGAGAAATAAAGAAAATTTTAGGAAGGGAAAACATCCTCCTTCCAAGGAGAACTCGGCCTTCTCCATGAGAGAGGTCTTTCCAAATCTAAAAAGTAAAAGGCAGATTCCAAAATGACTTCAGCCTTTGTAATGGTTAAAGACTTGGGCGCTGGAATCAGACCATGCTTATTCCTGGCTCCCCTATTAGCTGAGGGACCTCTCTCTATCTCATTCCCTCAGCCTTAAAAAGGTGTTGATAATAATGTCTACCTTAAGGGTAATCATAAGGATTCAGTTAGATAAACCCATGTAAAGTCCTTAGCATAGTGCCTAGAATGTAATATGTTAGCTTATCATTAATGTTATGTCCAAATACTCCCTTTCTATGCTTCAAGGAATTTTGATGTTTTGTAATAAAAAGGTTTTGGAGATAGAAGCAACAGAAATTTCCAGAGAGAGGGCAGATTCCAGGATGCCTCTAAAGCTTGGAATCTTGGGATGACTGGGGCAACAGACCAACCTCTAGAAAGAATGCTGTTTCTCAGGTAGTTGTTTAACTAGTTAATGGGTCCAAAAGAAGTTAATTATATTAAGCATGAATTGCAAATATTTGATGTCATATTTGTATTCATTTTGCCCAGTGTGAACCCATGCATTCACTCTTTTATCTACTATATCTTTTTGAAGCTCATAGGAACAGCACACCTGTCAGATGAATGGTCCCACCCAGCCAGTATTCAGATGCTAACATAAAAACTTGTTTGCTGGGTGAGCATCTCACTTGCCCCTAAGGATCTCATCCAGATGTTTTCTGGAGTAACCACTTACATATATTCTGTGGGCTGGGGGAAGAGGTCTGTGAACACGGCGCAGGTTGACAAAACATCTTCACAAATGTTTTGCTATGTACAAAGATTGCCACAGGGCAGAGTTTGGAGATAATGGTTTAATTCCTTGTCTATTCCCCCAACTTTGGACAAGTTACTTAACTGTGTTTTATGCACACTTTTTTTATGACCAAAGGGTTAGGATAAAAATGCTTAGATAAAAATCAGAAATTATCTGAAGATGCTTGTTGAAGGGAACAATGTGAGCCCCAAATATTGTTATTAACAGTTAGTGAAAGATTATTCCAGCAGCACTCCTGCTTCAGAAAACTCCATTAGAGGCCTGTGGGAGACAAGTGATTCTCAGTTCACTTCAAAACACTCATCTCTTCTTACCCTAACTCCTTCTGCACTTCTTTGTCTGTATCACACCACTATAACTTTGTTTGTGCACAGCTTTGTCTCTAATTTGTCACCTTTTATCATCTTGTGTCTTTAAATGTATCTCACAGTTCTATATACTGTGCCTCCAGTGTGGTATTTGGCAAATACACAACTCAACAAGTGCGAATATAAACTAAGGTATCTGCCAGTTTCGGGCCCTGGTTTCTTGCTATGTGTGGGGTTACGGAAGTAAACAAGATATTCACTGCCTCCCCCGTCAAATGCTTACAGTTGGAGGGGAACAAACAAGTAAACAGGCAGTGGCACAAATGCTGTGACGGGGGAAGTGTGGGTGCCAGCGTGCCGTGGGCCACACAGGAGCCCCTCCCAACTGGAGACCTCAGGAGTCACTTTCTGGGAAGCTCTGACTGGGGTGATACAGGCCATGAGAAAATAACTGTAGGAGTTTTTGTAACATATTTCTGATTGTTAAATTAACATGTTTAAATTCACCCAGTATTGTAAGTTGGAAAATATAGAAAAGTCTACATAATAATAAATAATTTTAAAATGACGTTTTGCAATTTAATAAATTAATGTCTCTTGGTAACTTATGGTGACTTATGGAGAAGTTACCCTGTGAGCCTCTTTTTTTAAAAAACTGCTGAAGAATCATCAAAAAACAAAACAAAACAGAACAAAAATGTATATCCCTGCCCCATCCTCACTGAGAGACTTTGTTCCCAAGGCTGCAAGGAGTTAACAGCTTTCTTGGGGGTTTCTGTGAGGGAGAAAAAAAGAGTGAGAAAAGTTGCCATACTTGGAAAATGCTGGAAATGGGCCCTCGTCTTTGATGGTAAGGGGTAGAACTGAAAGTGGGGTGGGGACTGTCTGCATCAAAATAATCTGGGAGCATCTCTTTAAAATGCTGATTTCTGGGTCCCACAATTGTTACTGGAGTTTGAGCCTGGGAATCTCTATGTGAATTTCTCTCAAGGTGATTCTCATTATACCCTAAGATCGGAGAATCACAAACCTGAAATTGAGCCAGATTGGGCAGGAGGAGGGATTAGAGTCTGAGTAGTTCGTGGTTTAAAAGAGTAGGGCCCGGCCCCAGGCTGCGTTAGATCCCGACACCATGAGGGGCAGCAAGCGTTTGCGTATGGTGAGGTTGAATATTTTTTCATGTTTATTGGTGATTTAAATTTTTTTTATTGTGTAAGAATTGTCCCTTCATGTTGCCATTTTTAAATTGGGTTTGTTTTTTTTTTTAATCTTTTTCTTACTAATACATTAAGTGCTCTTTATATAGGAAAGTAGCTTTTTAGGCATTACACACATTGCAATATTTTCCCCTTAATAACAATTATAAGGGTTATTGAACCTTACAATGTTCCAAGTGCTACGCTAAGAGCTTTTATGTGTATATGTCAAAAAGGTCCTTATCCTGATGAAAAGCCTGTGAGTTAGTCACTATTATTATTATTCCATTTTACAGACGAGGTGACTGAGGCTTAGAGAAGTGAGGCATCTATGCTAGGTCGCACGGCCAGTGGGTGAAGGAACTGGATTTCAGACCAAGCTGTGTTTGACTCTCAAACCTGTGCTCTTTACACTGTACATTTCTGCTTTGGTAGTTTTCTGCTTTTTAATTCATGGGATTTTTTTTGGGGGTGGGGGGTGGGGGGTGGGGGGGTGGACACTGAAAAGCTTTCTTTTTCACGTAGCCAAATTTACCAAGCCTTTTATTTATGGTTTCTTCGGTTTCTTTCATGTTCGAGATGCTCTTCCCTACCTCGGTATCTCAGAGATAAATATCTGCCTATATTTTTCTCATAATTACATACCATTTTGTTCAAAAGTTATGCAACAGAATAACTTTAAAACAAAATGATATGTAAAAATGTGTGTGTTTAAAATGCAGAGATAGAAAGAACCTGTCCCCTTTAGGAAACAATGGGCCAGAATAAGTTGTAAAATTGCAGGGCTTCAAAATAGGCAATTCATTATGAAATAACTACTGAAAAATAAAATATGAGCAAGGATTTGAGATTAGTAACTTGATGTGTAGCTTTTTAAAAAGTGACTGAGGGAGCATCATCTCTGGATCAGATGCAGCCTTTAACCTGATAGAACATCAGATTGTCTCCACATGTGTCAGTTTCCCACCTGGGGAAGAAAGACCGCAGCACAGGGCCCACCCCGGGCCGTGAGGAGGCGGCCTCCTTTGAGAGTGGCCAAGCATTTCTGGTTCCAGAGCTGGGTTGGCCAGTAAGTGTGAGCAGAAGGAAGCCTTGCTGCCAGTGGCTCTCAACTAACCAGGCAACAGGAGAAAAAGCAAAAAGGACTTCCTTTTCCAAGTGGCAGTCTGCTTGAACTGAAGACAGGACAGGGCTGAGAACCTGGGGCCTGTGGAAGCCTGTGGGGCCTCAGGGGAGAGAAGGGAAACGCTCAGGAAGCAGGTTATAGGGACCAATGATGGCTTCTGGGTTAAGGCACTTACCAACTTGTACCTATTTCTATAAATCCTACTCTGTAGTTTGAATTCGATAGATGAACCAAACCAGTAATTAGAATTTGGTTAAATATCTTTATGAAAATAAATATGAAGAGATGACTTTCCAGAAAGCAGAATCAGGTGATTTATGTTGTCATCATGACCAGATATGCTTATATAACACTAGAAAATGCATATAAAGTTCTTTTTTTCTTCCTCATACTTTGAAAAATCTCATTTGATCTTTTTTTTAAAAAAATTAGAGAAGTTGTGGGTTTATAGAACAATCATGCATAAAAAACAGCATTCTCATATATCACACTATTATTAACAATTTGCATTGTTGTGGAACATTTGTTACAACTGATGAAAGCACATTTTTATACTAGAACTATTAATTATAGTTTGTAGTTTAACTTGTAAGAACTCCCCATGCAACCCTCACAGTGCACCTGGGGAAAGTGGGTCACTTTTCCTGTCTTGTGTGTGCATCAGGAGATTGAGGTTCAGAGAGGCTGGGGACTCGTCCTGGGTCCTGCTGCAGTCAATAAGGAGGAGAAAGAAAGTCCCAGGTCCTCGATCGCACCCTGCCAAACCTACCCAGCCTCCTGTTTCATCTGGTGTCAGGTCCTGAAGAAGGTTCCATATTCTAATAAAATTCACACAAGATGTTGCCTAAGGTCCTGATCTCAGCTGAAAGTAATTTTGCCAGAGATACTGGAATGAGGGTGTTGGTTGGAACTGCCTCTTCGAGCTGAGAGAGTTGAGGAGTCCTGAGCCAAGCCCAAACTGCTTTAGCTTCCGTAACCTCCACAGCCTTTGTGCGCAAGCAGGGCTGGCCAATCCAGCAGGGATGGACTTCAAACCAACACTCGTTGATGATTTTTTTGGCATTTAATTACAGAGGCTAGGCAGTGACTGAGGCAGGGCGAGGAGGCTGCCCTCAGTCACCAGCAATTCAACTCAGCTCTGCGGACCCCGTTCAGTAAAACTAAATGCCTTAGAGACAGATAGCATGACCCGGCTCCTTAGAGACAGATAGCATGACCCGGCTCCACCCCCATCCTGATCTATTTAGGCGAGTAGGTAGGTCTGGCAGATACCATGTTTTTCCACCCATGGCATTGCATTTTCAGTGATGTTTTAGCTTCCTTTATGGATCAGCGCCCTGGCATCTGTGTGGCTGACCCAACACTACACGGCCCTGGGTACAGAGCCCTGTGCAGACTTGATACCGAGATAGGTTTGTGTGGTGTTGCCCTGCAGCAAATGGCACACCCGTGGTTTCTGGGTTTGTTGTGATATTGATGTGGGCATGAGGGAGAGAGCCATGTGTCCAATACCCTAACTAGATAATTCTGGAGCCTCCAAGGTCCTGTTTCCTAAGGGAAACAAAGTTATCCTAAGCAAACAGTGCAAAGAGAAATAGGTAACCACATGCCAGATTATTAGTTCACATGAATGTTACTGCCAGTCAGAAGGGAATAAGGTCATTGATTGATGAGCACATTCTTCTCCCAGTGGGTGAGTAATCAATAATCCAGCACCTCTTGAGTAACTGCAATGTGCTTAGTGCCATTCTAATGCTGGGAAAGGGAATGGATGAGTGAATGGGGCAAACAGAAATGGGTGAAGTCCTGCCCGACAGAGCTTGGTGGAGAAGCCAGAGCAATGCATGGGAAAGTGAGCAAACAACTGGCCACCCCCCGAATGGGGCTGGGTTCCCAGCGGGGCAACCAGTGAGAATTACGGTGTTTGGGGAAGGCAAGGCAGGATTCAGCTGGGCTCTGAAGATCCCAGGTGGGGTGAATCAACAGGAGCACAGGACCCTCAAGAGTGGATGTGGGGTGACAGAAGATGGCAAGGGCGTGCTCACATCAGCTGATAAATGCTTGACATCGGGGGTTCCAGTGACCCTCCTGTAGTGCTTAGAAGGAGCTCATGCCACAGGATTTCACTGTTGTGCCTCAGAAGCAACCTACCTCCTACAAGTCAAACCCATGGCCTTGCTGGAGTTTACAGATTGTCCTCACCACTTCTTAGCCCCAGTGTGAATTCCTGCCTTCCACAGGGATGAGTCCAGGGTCTCAGACCCCAGCTTCAGGCCCCCATGAGGGATTCCTGGGACATCTGTGGTCTGACCCTCCAGCAATGAGCAACTGGGTTACTGCATTCATACCCCATTTCTCTAGTCCAAGGAATCTCAGTCAATGGCAGGCTGATTTTCAGCTCCCTGGGGCTTTGTCTAACAGATTATTTGCATGCACATAATAAGAGCAATTTGCATAATTAAGGGGAGTCATAAGAGCATTCAATTGTCTAAGCTGGAATTTAAGTTACAAAATAGGTCAGATCTGGAAGGTGACATAGAATTTAAACAGTATTCCAGCTATCAAACCAGAGGCTGTACTTCGGGTACTTTGGAGAAATCATGACAGGGCACATTGTTTTAGCAACCTGTTGGTGACAAAGGACAGGTTGCTCTCCTACTTTTTCATGAATTAGTCCTGAAAATGAAAGGTGAGAGGAAGGTTTTGGGTTCAGATGTGCAGTGGCAGGCCACCACATTTAGCTCTATTCATTCTGATGACAAGGAAACATTTTCTATTAAACCTTTCATTTTTGCAAAGAAAAGACTCACTTGAAATTGACACATTTTCAACAAGCAAAAATCTAATATTCTGTTCATATGCAAAGTAAACTAAAGCAAAAACAAGCTTTTCAAGCTGAATTCAGACAATTATATTTGCAAAGGAATTTGCAGTATGAGAAGGTGTAGATGATGGGAAATAGCACTCAGTTCTGGAAGCCAGCTGGGCAAGCCTGGGCCAGCTGCTTCCCTGGCTTTCTCTGGCTACAGTTTTCTCATCCTTCCCCCTCTCACTCAAGGGCCACTGAGCATCCCTCTCAATCCCCACACCTCTCTCCTGTGGAGCCAGCAGGACTCTGAAGAGCAGAATTTGCAAATCTGTCTAGTCAAACCCTCTCATTTTACAGTTAAGAGACTAAGGCCAACCCTACCTCATTTCACCCAGAGCAAGTCCATTTTCATTTGTTTTATATTCTGGGGTTTGGCAATTTATTTGGGGGGAAAAAGGTCTATGGCTAATGAACAATTTGAAAATTACTGAACTAGACAACTGTTCTAGTTCATTTTATGTTCACTTGTCTAGAAGCAACAGAGATCACTCAAAGTTCTTTCAGGAGATGGGGTCATTGAGGGCATGCAGATTCCCAGGACAAGCCTAGTCTCTAGGCCCATCACTTGGGTTCACATATCACTCGTTCTCTTCTCCCTCTCTGAATTACTGAAAACATGGCAAAGTAAAAATCACCCATTAACCCAATGTGTCTTTTAAAGCTATATAAACTAAGAAGTGAAATCCCCTTCCCCTTTTTATCCCCTGGTCTTGGTCTCCAGGGGAAAAATAATCTCATTTAATGGTTTGGTTCATTTGTCTTCCAACTATTCTCTTTGCCTCTATAGATCTTTCTAGACAGTCTTTTTCAAACAAAAAATTGTATTGTGATATGTACTTGGGCTGCACCTTGCTTTTATCACTTAACAGTATGACAAGGCGATCTTTCCAGATTTGTACAGATAAATCTACCTCGTTCTTTTTTTTTTAAATGCAGTTTTATTGAAATATATTAACACAACATATAACCCATTCAAACTCTACTGACTCACAGTATCATCATACAGTTGTGCATTCATCACCACAATAAATTTTAGAACATTCTTATTACTCAAGAAAAAGAAATAAAACTAAAAAGAAAACCCAAAACATCCCATACCCCTTATCCGCCCCCCCATTGTTTTTTTAACAGTTTTATTCACAAACCATACAATCCATCCTAAGTGTACTATCAGTGACTCTTGGTATAATCAAATAGTTATGCATATACCACTACACTTAATTTCTCATTTCTTCCAAAGAAAAAAACATTCCAAAGAAAAAGAACATTCTCATTTCTTCCAAAGAAAAAAATCTCATACCCCTTATATCCCCCTATTATTGATATTTAGCTTTGGTATAGTGCCTTTGTTACAATTAATGCAAAAATATTACAATGTTATTGTTAATTATAGACCTTAGTTTATATTAATTTTATTTCTCCCATATACCACCCTATTATTAACACCTTGTAATAGTGACTTATGTTTATTCTAGTTCATGTAAGAACTTTTGATATTTATACAATTAACCACCATCATTGATCACTCTAGATTTCGCTAAGTTATTGTTCCAACCCAGCTTTTGGAGGGCTTGGGTTAGGGCAGCCACAAGACCAAAGAACACACCAGGCACAGTCAGACATAAGTTTTATTAGGACTTACGAATAGGCGAGGGTCCCCAGTGGCGACCCTAGGAGGAAAATGGAATTAACACTCCACAAAGGCAGGGAGTGCAAAGGGCAGCTTAGAAGGGTTGAGGACAAAGACATTCCATAGAGTAGGAGAACAGAGTTTCAGCAGAGTCTCACGGCAGAGGGATCTAGAGGTTTGTTATCAATAGTAATCAGGGAGGGAAGTTTTAATGCTTTGTTTAGGATACCATCTGTACATTCTTTCTCCCCCGAGGAGGTCTGAACACCTTAAACTTCTGTCCCAGTCATGCAGGCTGCTACATGCTATGGGGCCTTATTCTCCATTAGGGAGGGGGTGCCTGGGTTCTGGGTCCCCACAGTTATACACTCCCAGTTTCTACACTCTAGCTTTCCTTCTGTGACGTACATGATTCTATCCTTCCTCTTTCAATCATACTCATACTCAGCTTTGTTAATTACACTTACAGTATTGTGCTACCTTCACACAGTATTGTGCTATCCATTTCTGAACCTTTACAATCATCCTTATTGAACATTCTGTACTCCTTAAACATCGATTGCCCAATTTCTGCCCTCTTTCTATCTTTTGATAGTCTATGCTTTCGACTTTAACTCTCAGAGTTTGCTCATTATAGTTAGTCCATATTAGTGAGGCCATACAATATTTGTCCTTTTGTTTCTGGCTAATTTCAGTCAAAATAATGTCCTCAAAGTTCATTCACATCATTGCATGACTCACTACTTTATGCCTTTTTGCAGTCATACCATATTTCATTGTAAGTATACACCACAGTTTGCCCTTCTGCTCATCAGTAACTGGACCCTTGGGCTGCCTCCATCCATTGGCAATTGTGAATAGTGCTGCCGTATACATCAGTGTGCAAATGTCTATTCATGTCCCTGCTTTCAGATCTTTCAAGTATATACCTAATAATGGGATTTCTAGATAATATGGAGATTTGATTCTTAGCTCCCTGACGAGGTCACATTTGGGCTGAGACCTCAGTGAAGCCAACCAGGTGAAGATGTGGGGCACAGTGTACAAGGCATGGCAAAGACCCATGGGGGAGGCCAGTGTGGCTGGAGCAGAGCAAACAAGGGAAGCATGGTGGGAAAGGGCTCTGATGGGAACAGGGCACATCAAGGACTGGATCCCGCCTGTCACCTCCAGGACAATGTGTTCTAAGGCCCCTTCCAGCTCCAACATTCTCAAATCCTAGATCAAGATTTACGATGCCCTCTGTGCCAAGAGTGACGCTTTAATTTGACACTCTAGATTGTGTGGCCTTCAATTTTGAATTTTTGTGTTTTCATCCAAATTCTTAATCACTATTCTCAGGGGAAAAAAAGTTTCTGACTTTCTTATTGCTACACCTTTTCATACCATATGTTTCATCTCAATACAATCTTATATAGCTCAAATTTGTTAGAAGACTATTCCCAGGTGAAATTAGCACAATTTACTGATAAATATCTAAATGGACATTCAACATATAAAGGAAACGAAAACTCCTTCTTCTTAATTTTTACAGAAAGCTGCTCCTGACCCAGACCAGTAATGAGCATCAAAGAGAAAGGCTGATTTTCTCTATTGATACTTCTTTTGTTTCAAACTATACCTTTTGTTATGATCCTGCAGGCACCAAATGAAGCATTGTGGAGTCTTTTCAAGTTCTCTCAATGGACAATTACACATTTTTTAAGACAATAAATTTTGTTCATAGTGCAGCTGATTACATTCATTTATGAAAATGACTAAAAACAGTGAATCAAAATTTTTTCAGTCAGGTTATGTTAAGATAATCATCAGTGCCATTATAGAAAGTGCAATGGCCCTAGAATCAAAAAATCTGGAGTTGAGCCCAGCTCTTCCACTTGTAAGCTGTGTGACCTTGAACAGATAATGTCATCCTTCTAAGCCTTTATTTTCTTACTTTTGTAAGAGGTAGAATAATACTGCCCAATACACTTCAGCTCAGAAAGTTGTTGGGGTGGGGAGGGAAGGATGTGGTCATGGGGGCACATGGGATAGTTCCAAGCTTGGAAAGTATTGGTAAGATTCTCGTTCTTAAGCTGAGGGGTGGAATATGTGTGTTTGTTTTATTATTAATCTTTAAACTGGTCTTACATAGCTTATATATTGTAGTATGTATATTTTCACAGTGAATTTCTGAAGCAATAAATAAATACCTGTTAACATACTTGATAAAAAGTAAATAGAGCACAAGTTTTCTCCTGGATCTCATAGCAAACAGAATAAACCTTCATAGAAGACAAAATATTTTTTCTCTCAGATCAAAACACATTCTTTTAAAAAATAGTTTAATTGAAAGGGTAATCAGTGAAAGTTTTTAACAAGACCAAAGGGCATATCATACTTTCTCCCTGGCACTCCACTTCCCCTCACTCCAAGTTTTTTGGGTCTCTCCAAAAATATTCTGAGCGTTTACATGCATGTGTGCGTCTACCACTTTTTTACATGAATGGAAGAATTTTACGCTGCATGTACTTTTCATTTTTCTTGAGACCTGTCAGTATCAACCCTTAAGGATTTAAATTCATTCTTTTTCACAGCTCCTTAGTGTTTCATTATATGGATATGCATAATTTTAAAATCAAATCTCACTGACAGGTTGTTTCTAGTTTTTGCTCTTGTCCATATTTCTGCTCACAACCATCTTCATACTTACATCTTCTCACATATATATGAGGCTGTCTCATATCCCAAAGTGTAATTGATGGATCAAATGGTAGATCCATTTAACTTTTAGTAGATACCATCAAATTGCCCCCCCAAAAAGGCCAGGTGTTCCTTACACTTACATCAACAGTATATGGCAGGGCCCTGTTTCATAAACCCTCATGGTAATGTATCCTGTCAGTCTTTTTATTTGCAAATCCAAGAGGTGAAATAGTATTTTCATTGTTTATTTCTTTAACTCAAGTGTAGATGAGCCACTCCTTTTGCTCTAAAACTTCCTGTTTGGGTCCTTTGCCCAGTTTTCCTTTGAGCTGTTGTTCCTTTATTTATGCTCCTTACATACTAGAAAAGTTAGCCCTTTGGAAATTAATTTTCTAAGTTTGTATTTTTTCTTTGTTATTGCTTATAGTATTTTTCCTCTCGCCAGAATTTTTAAATTATTAGTCAAATTTATCACATTCTTCCTATATGTTATGTGTTTTTGTTTCTTTCTTAGGAAAAGTTCTTTCCCACTCTAATACCATTATAAATATTCTTCCGAGTTTTCCTCTAGCACTTTTATACTTTGTTCCTTTTGAAGTTTTGAGCAATGTAACTTAATTAATTTATTCAGTGTAAGGAGTGAAGTACAGATCCAGCTTTAATTTTTTTCTAGGTATCTATCCTACTATTTATTTCAGTTCTATTGCTTAAGTTTTCCAACCACTCCTTTGAAATACAGTGGTTGCGTCTAAAAATTGCTGTGTCTATAAACTGAAAAAGCAATCATTACAGACAGAAGGAACAATGCAGGTAGTTTGTAGCCTGGCAAATTCTTAGAACCATCCAAACACCAAAAATAGAGTGTGTTTATCTTGTGCTGGGCCTTGTTCTATGTGTGTTGCATGTAGTAGCGCATTTAATCCTCACAGCCATGCTAGAAATTAGATACTATCAACAACATTTATACACGAGAACACTGAAGCACAGACAGGTTAAGTAATGTCCCCAAGGTCACACAGCTGATAAGTGGCAAAGCCATGATTTGAACCCCAGCAGTTTGGCTGTCTACACTATATGCTGCCTCCAGGGAATGGAAAACACTTTTGTGTGCTCCTACATGCCAGGCACTGTTCTAACAACTTCACGTGTAATAATTTCACTTAATCCTCACAACAATACTAAAAAGTAAGTACTATTACTATACCAAGTTTTGAATGAGCAAACTGAGGCAGAATGTGGCTGGAGGACAGAAGTAGTATTAGATGAGTCAGAGAAGGAGAAATTTTGCTCTCTAATTTTAGAACAACAAGGAGTCACAAAAGTTTGAATTGGGGTTAACACAATCATTTTTGTTTTTTTGTGAAGTTCATTGGATGCAAGGAAAATGAATGGTTTGGGGCAGACAGCAGGCTAATATACTGCAGTGGCCACTCATCACAGGGGGTCATCCAGTGGTGAGCAGAAGTCCACTTGTCATAAGAATCTCTACCATCTGTGGGGCAGTTTGCAAGTACCAGTGACTGGGCTGGCTCAACCTGCAAAGCAGGGACTTATCTACATTTACAGAGGAGGAAACCAAAGTGCCAAGAGGTTAAGCACCGTGCCCACACTCACCCAGCTAGTAAGTGCTCACCCGTACCTGGAGCCCATGGCTGCTCTTTATTGAGGGCAACAACTGGAACCCTCATGATGCTGGGGGACCGGCTCATTACAGCAAGGAACAGTGGATTTGGTGATTCCTTCACCAACCTCAGGCTTCTCAGAGTTTGTTAGAAAGCAAGGAGATTCTGTTGATGTTGTCAGTACATGATATCGAAAATCTTTAGATCTTTTAATTTCTCTTCAGTTTTAGGTTAACTGTTTTTCTCCTGAAGTTACTTGGTGAATTAAGGCACGCTGGGGGCCGCTACTACGTGCTGCTAATAACCCCCCCTCTCCCCTGCAGATCCGCGTGATGGTGGAGCTGTGTACAGCACCAGGGGCATTCTGCCTGACAGGTAGGCTGCGCGCGCGGCGAAACCCCCGCGGGTGGAAGGGCTGGCAGCAGGATGACACCGAGGGACGTTTTAAGTTATAACAATACATATTGGTGAACTTTCATCGGATGTTTTTAATGGGCTGAAAGCCAATCGTAATATAATTATGAAACTTAATATTTTCAGTATTGCCATAGAAATACAGCCATGGAAAATTACTAGCACTTTGGTAATTAAAAACGTGTGGTACCTTGAACCAGAGCCATCAATGTTTTCCTTATTCCCATTCATTTAAAAAAGGGAAAAGAAAGAAAGGAAAAAGACCTTGCTGAGTTCTCTTACTAGAGAAGTAATTTTCCTATGTCCTACAGACAGCGTGAATGGTAAGTTCTAGGAGCAAACTGCTAATTAATTAAGAAAAGATTTTTTTGGAGCAAGCCTTCCTTGTGCTGGATGGGACTGAAGGATGGTCACATCCTGCCTCCTCCACTCCAGTTCTTTTCTAAAATGAATCGAGGGCAGATAGGAAGAAGGGAAAGAATTAATGAATAATTGCATCCAGCCTTGGGACAAAGCATGGCTGGTGGATGGGGCGGGGAGGCGGCGTGGTTTCCATGTCATGATCTGTACCCGAGTCTGACGAGCCCTCCGCCTCACTCTCAGGAGTTGAGGGCAGGGACAAAACAGACCCCAGAGCAGTCACCCCATTTGTCACCACCCTCAAAGAAGGCAAAGGGAGCCCAGCTTCCGACACTGCAATTCCTGCCTTTCCAGCTGGAGTGTAGCACCCTGAGGAAACAGGAAATTATTTTCTCATTTAAAAAGTCCATTGTGGAGTCCAAGCACAACTCCCATTGACTTTTAAAGATAAACTGCAAGATTTTGAAGCATATGAAGCATTTGTTGGGCCAGCCCAGTCTATGGCCAGAGTTTCCGGGGAGGTAAGAGTTTGAGAAGCCCTGCCTGCATAGTGTTTATCTAATTGTAAGAAAACTCCCTCTTTTCTGGAATATTTTCCCCAGCAACTCTCATTACCTGCTATCCATTAGGAGCCCAGTGTATGTTTGTTGAATGAATAAACCTGTGGTTTGTGTGAGTACGTAGAGTTGGTGGACTTGTAAGAAAGAAGCTTTCCTCAGGGACCCCAGTGTCCACGCCAGACTCTTCATTTATTTTGGCCTCAGAGAGGAAAGCTACAATGCTGTAATCCAGTGGCTTCTTGGGAAATGCTAATTGAATTACTCAAGTCATATATTAGCCCTCACAGAACATAAAATATCTTCAGAACACCTTGGTCCTTTATTCGGACACTTTTGTGGCTTAAGCACCTTTCATCCATCTGGAGGTCCCTTTTCAGAGTCCCCGCATGTGACGGTAATGAGTGCTGGAGAAATGCTCAGATGGATGGAATTACAGGCACAAAAGCCTTGTTGAAAGGTACAGGAAAAGCCTCTTCCTTTTTGATTTTCATAGTGATAGAGTGAGAGGCAGGCTGTTCAATGGATGTGCGCGATGGAGCTATTGAGACCACTCAGTAGAGATTGACAGTGGGGAGGGGTTCGCATCCGTGCTGGAAATGGGTTGAGGTGGTTATTCTTTGGCACCTCAAAATGCTTTTCAAAAGCCAGCACTTTCTCCTTTCATGCCAGCTTGAAATTGGGCCTCCTTTTACACAGAAAGCTCTTCAATTAAAACTTAGGTGTGAAAAGTAGTTGAAAAATGGGATGGTGTCTTGGAATGGGCCACATTGCCCGGAATGGCAGGGGTGGGTGGCAACAGAACCCAGGACTTATCTGGGCTGCTCCAGGGGAGGATGGGGGCTGTGTGCAGAGCCTTGGTCCAGAGCCCCAAGGGAAGTGATCGCTTGAGGAGCCCAAGAAGACACAGGGCAGGAAGGGTCACCAGAGCAGACCCTGGGCTCAAGACATGAGAGCAAAACTTAGTTTTAACAGTAGATTCATCTCTGAAAATGCGGGCACTTGTAACTTGAGGCTAGTCCAGCTGCGACTGTGAAACCCCATTCCTGTCCCTTTTCCTTGACTCAGCTGTGGTTGCTATGGGGATAAGGACAGATGCTGTGTAGCTTCATGCAGGCTGCATCTCAGGTGAACAGTGAGGACCATTCACTAGCTTAGAGTAGTTAGGTGTGACTGGCACAGAGTTTGTCAAACAACAAACTTTTCTGGAAAATGTTTTCCTGGAAGCCTCTTACTCCAAGCTCTAATTTCCTTGGGATTCTAGAAGCATATCTTTTGGAACAGCAGGTGTCTTCAGAAAGGCAGGGTCTTGGGTGATTCTTCACCTGCAGCAGGCTTCACATTTGAACTTGTTGGAAAATCACTAAACCATTGCCTTGCCGAATTGCTGGTTGGGCAGAGGCACTTCAAATCCACAGGGCCCATTCTTTTTGCAGCCAAGTGACTAACCCAATGGCAGCAATTGTCACCACTCCCTTATCCTATTCCCAGGCAACATCAATAATGGATTATAGCTACTATTGAATGTGATTTATTCTTTTCTGACAATCAGAATTGGCACTTGAAACAAATCTGTTTACTATCCCTATTCTAGTTTGCTAAGGTTGCCATGGCCATAGTCCAAAGTTGAAATGCACCAAATAAACAGAATTGGATTGAAGCTGCCATTCAGTGGGGTCACGTGAGGAAAGATACCTTTTCAGGTCAGGGCTCTGGTGCCTGGGATTTGCCCAACAGCTAGTGGTAGGGCCAGCTGTTGGGGGGTATACTACCACACACAGGGAGGGTACTTAGTCCAAAGCTGTCGCTGATGCAACCTTGTAAAATGGACTAGTCAGGTCCCAGGAACAACTAGTGCAACTCAACTGGCCTTGTTTTTTGGGCTGCACTGACCCAGCTAGCCAGTTGTTTTGGTGGGATATTCAGCCTCCAAGTATGAGAGCTTGGGCCTTTCAGGGCCATCCCCAAGCATGCCCCACTCTCAGGAGACCAGGAGCTATCCACCTTGTGCCCATCCATCCTCTTGCTTTGGCCAGAGCTGTGTCCATCGTGAATCCAGACCCCAAGGGAGTTCTTGCTGGGGGAGTAGGAGTGGGAGGACATCAGGACTACCGCCCTCTGGGGTGGTCCAGGCCAAAGGCCTGAGGTTCATGAAGCTGCTCCTGTCCCCAGCTTCTTGCTAACACCAGCAGAACTGGGCCACACTTTCTGAAGGGTTTCTTATTTGGAATATTTGCCTGGCTTCTTTTTTTCCCCTTATCAGCAACTTTGAGAAATGTGTAGCCATTTCCTGTGTGGTCGTTGCTAGGCAGGGGCCTTGGGTCAGGCAACACCCATTTTGACAGAACCCAGGGCAAAAGGAGGGGTACTAAAGGGAAATTAGAGATGACCAGAGATGATTCTCTTCCCTGTGATCTGGAGTGGCTGGGAGGAAAGAACCAGATGGATAGGATTTTCAGGGGCCTGCGGAGTTATTCACAGGCAAGCACTGGCCCTGAGAATAGGGAGTGAGCCTTACTTTTCTCTATTATTCATTCCCCATAACTGCTGTTCCTATTTTCCTGCCTTATTAAAGATTCTTCTGTGTGCTGGAAGCAGAAACCCACTAGAGCTTACTTGAGAAAAAAGAAAGAGGTGGGGGTTAGGATAGAGGGGCATATTTGTCAACAAGGTTAGGCCATGCCTGTGGTCACAGATGAATCCTTAAAATCTTAGTGGCTTAACACAGCAAAGGTTTATTTCTTCTCCACAAACCCTGATGAAATGTGGGTGACTCTTCAGGTTTTCTGTTCTCTTGATGACTCAGGGATCTGGGCTGCTGCCATCTTGTGGCTCCATCTTCTCAACATGGGAAACTAAAGTCATCCCAAAGGGGAAGAAAGGGGACCAAGGGATTGAGTGCTTTTAAGGTCCAGGCTTGGAAGTATCTCACCTTCCCCTTGATGGATCCACTGGTAGATCACACCATTCGCACTGCCCCAGCTTTGGGGGGTGGAAAACTTAGTCTTTCTGTGTGTCCAGGAAGAAGAAAAAGAGAACAAGTTTGGTGACACAAAGCCTTCCCTCACCACAAGGGCATCTCACAGAACCAGAGGGCAGGAAGGATGGAGCCAGGGAAGGGAAAGCGTCGGAGCCCACACAGCATCCTCTTTTGATCTCTCTGACTGGCTGAGGCCACTGGTCTCTCCTCTCTGCTTTTCTCTACTTTGTTGTCTCTGCAGACTCACACCCTTGGCCATCTACAGACCTCTAGTTTATATAACTAGGGTCATTGTAGGCCAATTTTACATTTCAAGGAGGAAAGAATATCTTATTGGCTCAGCTCCTGTCAAGTATCCATCCAGCTCTAATTAATGCTGTTTGGAATACAGGGTTGGTACAGTCAGAGCCAGCAACATAATTTGCAGGGCCCAGTACAAAATGAAAATGTGGGGCCTCTTGTTCAAAAGGCAAGAAAAATGCTTTTCTTTTCTCCCACAGTCTCTCTCCCTTGATTTGTCGTGGTGTTTATTTGCTCTTTCATGTCATACATCCTCTCTGCAGCATGGGATACTCATAGAGTGAGTACAGACCCTCTCAGGCCCCTGGGGTCCCACCCTGTGACTTGGGCAAGCAAGGCACCTAACCTCAGCCCTCCCTGCCCTTGTACCCAGATCCCACCAAGAATGGACAATGACAGTAGCCCCTGACCTGTGGGAGGTGGTGGGGGAGAGGGGAGATGGCCAAAGAGCTGTCCTGGGTAGGCAGGAAGTGGGAGGAGCTGAGGCTCCAAGACCCCGGCCGGTCCATTGCCCCATCAGACTTCTCTTACCAAACACAAATTCAAAGCTACAATTAAGGATTTCAAGATGGCATGTGCCGAGCATTAAACCCCAAGCCTGGGGCCGCCATCTGAGCTCAGGGCCCTGTGTGTCTTCACAGTCACATGCCCATCTTGCCAGAACTGGTACAGCATTAACATAATCATGGCTGTTCACTTGTGTTCCTAAAGGATCTGTTATTCAAGAAGGGGAGAAGGATCATAAGCTGAGAAAACATCCCCCCAAAAAAGTTTTTCCAAATCTCCAGTTGGCATGCATTATTGGGCACTCATTTTGGGGTTTCTTCTATGTTTAAGGGCCACTCGGGCAGCTCTGTTGTTATCCTGAAATGACACTGGGACAGAGGCCCCCATCACTGTAGCACTCTAAGCCTCAGTACATTTTATGTCTGCCTTAACTTCTGAGCTGTTTGGAACTGTCACCCTTTGTATTTTGGAATTCTCTTCTTCCTTAGCTTCTGGACACTGAACCTGCTCGGTTTCTTCCTCCATCTTCTGATTACTTTCTCTCCTGATCCCTGGTGGTTCTTCTTCCATCTGCATCCCTAGAGACGGGATGTGTTCCCCTTTCCCTCCATCCTCAGGCTTGGCCCAGACTTTTTGCTCTTGCCTCAAGACTAGTAGCTCTGAACCTTTTAAGAGTTCAGAGGATTGAATTGAGGCTTGGCTGACAGTGACTTGTGTCTTTCCCCAGGAAATGTCACATCAGGTCAGGGGGCTGTGGACCATGTGAATCTTAGTCACCTGTGGGATTTGGTAAAAATGCAAGTTCCTGGGCCTCGTTCCAAGTACAAAATAGGATCTCCAGAAATGATGTCCAGGAACCTGCATTTTAACAAGCATTTCAGGTGACTCCAGGGACTCTGATGACTGAGAACTGTGGCAATAGGTATCAGTGGACCCTCACAGTAAGACCTAATCTAAACACTGTGCTATTGGGAGACTTTTGACCACAGCTGATGTGTCCTAAAGATGCAGCTCCTGCTAAGACCTCTCACCAATAGTCCAGCCACGTGGAACATGATGATCGCTCTGTCCTGGGAACTCTGGAAACCTACTACACACAGTTTTTTCTGGTTCACCTTTGGCACATTTGCACATCTGAATATGGCTCCATCTGTACTTGGGAATGATGATTAATTGATTTCTACTGGCCTCTGTGAACGTCCCTACCACCCCCTTACCAGTGCATCATTGCCATCTGGTGGTGAAATCAGTAATCAGATGGCTACACTGACTAGAAAATGCAATGCCATTTTCAGCAAATCATTATCGCCCTAAATCGGATGTATGTACTGAAAACATACCTCCACACACTTCTTCCCCAGAGCCCCATGACAGTCACAGAAGGCTCTCTCCATCAAAGTCCTGGGCTCCCAGTCATCAGAAAGGCCTTGTTCTTTGACTTCTACACGGTCAGACATGGAGTACTATTTATTCTTCTGCTGAATATCTAACTTCTCAACTCTGCAGTCACCACATTTATCCAGAACCCTATCCCCGATCTTAACTACAAAGATCCTCTGGGTTTCTCTTATTTCCCTCCTTCCCTCCCTGACTTCCTCTTTCCTTCCTCTCCCTCCCCTCTCTCCTCCTTTTCACCTAGTTCTATTCAACTTCCAAATAGAATGAGGATCTCAAACAACACTGATTTCACGGTATCATTCCCCTGCTTAAGAATCTGCCTCACAGCTATGCCCCAAACCTCTCATTTGGCATTGAAGTGTCTCTACCCACTCCTCCTGCACTCAAGTGCTTACTCAGCCTCCTCTCCATGCACGCCAGCCTGGCCAGTCTTCTTCCTTTCTCCCACCTTGCATCTCGCCGGATCCACCTCTGCACCCTTGCTCCTGCTAGTCCCCTGCATCGGCTGCCCGACCCTCACCCTTCAGCCACCTTTGGTCCATTGTTTCTTCACTGCCACTGCTCAAGCTCCCCTTCTCAGGAAGCCTCCTCGGTCTACCGTGTGCCCAGGCTCCCCCAGCCCCGCTTGGGAGATTGCTTCTCTGTAGTGCCTTCTTACTTCATTGTGGTCTCAAAGTGTTTGTCTACCTTCCCCAAGTAAATTCAAGCACCATAGACACAGGGACCAAGAATTCTGCCTCAGAGTTTGGTGCACATAGTAAGTGCTTAATAAATGCTTGTTTTCTAAGTAGTCACTGGCTTGGATTTATGGAAAGGCCTTTCTCCCCCAATGTTGTTAATTGTTACAATTTGTCTAGAGAAACAGAAGGACCTCAGCTGCTCATGTTACAACCTCACTGGCTTGTCTGAGCGCTTAAATACAGTAGTTGATGGTAAGACACTCCTATTTGTTGAAGCAAAATTGTTTTGTTAGATTATGTGTAAAGGATTCATCTGAACCTCTTAGTTCCTCTGGTAATAACACACTAAGGAAGGTATTTGTAACCTAATCTAGGTCCTCAGTTTTTCTCAGGCTATTTCATGCAATAAAATGGAGATCCAGAGAACCAGCTTCTGCTCTCAGTTCCCCTTGATTGCTCAGAGACCAGCTAACTGGATGAGGGCTCTTGGGACTACTCTCCTGAGAGCCACGTCTCCTCCCTGCAAGGACAGCACTGCCCTTTGCAGGCACTTGCCCTGGGCCAGGGTTGCACTCACCTTCATTGTCGCACTGAGCCTCTGTTAACTAAGTTGATTGCTCCAGAGATGACTAATTTATTCATCTACAGTGAACCCACTTAAGCAAAATTGGTTTTGATAGGCCAATGGGTCTTTGTTGAATTACTTTTAAGGTTCTTTGGGGCAAATATAAGGAGTCCTAAATAAAAAGACTTGGGTTCAGTTTCTTATAGCATCAACTAGGTAATTAGTATGTTTAAGGGGGAGGGGGTCTTTGTTTTGTGGGTTGTGATGCCGACTTTTCTTTTTTCCACCCATGTTTACCATCTAAATTTCTTTTTTGTTGTTGTTGTAGGACCACCTGGCCCCCCAGGTAAGCATCCATGGACTTTCCAATTTCATGGGGGAGGATTTGGGTGGCTATATCCCCAAGATCCCTCAGGAAGCATAGAGGTAGGGAAGGGATTGGAATCTGGAAACAGCCCTGACAATGCTCCCGTCTTCCTCTCTGCCCCCATACTGAGCTCACCTGCCCCTCCCACTCTGAGAACCCACCATCACCGTTTCCACCCCTGTCCCTGCCTCAGGTGGGGGCGGTAAAGGTGGAGAAGGAAGGGAAGAAGCTGGAGAGGATACTGAAAAGACATCAGTGCTTGGTCAGTTTCACTGACTAAAGGAAATCACATTAACTTTAATGAATATTATGAAAATGTTCCTGTTTCTGTGTTTTGATGCAGGGCCTCCGGGAGTCAATGGGTTACCAGGACACAATGGATCAGATGGACAGCCTGGTCTCCATGGCCCTAAAGGCGAAAAAGGAGCAAACGGAAAAAGAGGGAAAATGGGTATTTTCCAACTCTTCTAATTAATTTCACTGTTGCTTGTCTCTGTTGTTGCATTTTGGATGGGCTAAAGCTATGTGCAGTGGGGATAAGGTATTTCATCTCTGCATGAAGTGCCAGTTTAACTCGTGATGGAATCCCTTGTGTTCTGTGGTGTAAAAGGCATTCTTTTTCGGTCGAACTCTGACAAATGTATGTTTCCAAGTGGAAAAGTGGTCTCCTGGGAACTGATTCCCACCCTTCTGCTTGCTCTGCTGCAGACTGGAGATGGAAGGTGCAGGAGTGGGCAGCTCTGGGGAAGGCCCTGCCTCAGTGGGGAATGGGGTGGGCTGTGTGTGCTGGCGCCCTGCGTTGCCTCGAGGTTCAGTTTCTTCCTTGCCCTTTCCTTGCTTCTTCCTGTCCAATACATCATTGTGTTTGATTGAAAAATCAATTGACTATTGTTGACTCCTAGTAAGGATTTTCCTGACCAAAGTAATAACCGGAAGTATTCGAGTAGAAGGATAGCACCCAGCCAGGCAGAGTCCAGACTAAAAATTTGGATGCAGCACCTTCTGCCCAAGGCTGGCACTCAGCTTGTATGGTCCCAGCTGCCAGAGTTTCTTTTACAGGGACCAGCAGACTATTACAAAGATGGGGCTGGTGTCCCAAAGATCTTCCTGCCCTGATGTGAGTGGGGACATTGCCACCACCTGAGCAAAGGCCCAGAAGCACCAGAGTATCAGACATGCCCAGGGCTCAGCAAGAAGCAGGGGGTTTGTGCAGGGGCCTGCAGGAGGTGATGCTGGGGACTGGGTGGGGTGGGTTCTGAAGGGTTCTAGGTGCTTCTCCAGGGGAGTGGGTAAAGAAGCCCTGGGCAGATTCTCCTGAGGAAAGCTGGCACATGGCAGGGTGGAGGCTCAAGTGCAGGGGGAACAGATAGAGAGACTACGCAGGAGGTTTACAGAGGGGCCTGGCTCTTAGCCACCAGTCAAGGCCACTGCTAAGGGGCAGGGAGAGGTTGTTTATAGCAAGTGATTCCACCACACCCTCATTTCTTTTCAACCTTTTGGCCCTGCTACCTAAACTCATCTGGAGAGGCTCTGGGCTAGAAAAAATGCTAGAAAATTCTTCCAGACAGCACAATCACCTCTTTCAGCTCTTATTCCCCTAAGCAATTTAAATGAGAGCCAGTTGAGAGGGAGAAAATTGCTGAGCACCTCTGCCACTTGGCAAAGCCTACCTGCTCGTGCTCCAGGAAGCAGCCTTCTGTGAAATGTGCCATGCACAGTCCCAGCCAGTGCAGTCCACAGAAGGCCGGCAATTAGAATTGGAATTATGGAGGAGTAATGGGTTGTTATGTATAGGATAATAATTATAATTATAAATGCCCATCAGTGTAGAATAATGATGACTGTCAGTGTGTAGACATTTGGTTTATCCCAGGAAGAGCCCCCAAAATGTGATCCAGTCTTGAGGATTCAACAATGAGTATTATGAAAGCACCATGCTAGTGCTGGGATGGGGTGGTGGGAAAGGGATGGTTTCCAGAAAGGTTTGAGTCAGACGTCTGATGTTGTGGAGATGGCTTGGCATGCACAACCCAGCAAGGGTAGAAAGGGGAGAGTTCATTCATTTAGGTAGCATGTATTTATATGTCAGGTTCTGTTCCAGATGCTGGGGATCCAGAAATTAAAAACTTAACAAAAACCCCTGCCTTCATAGAGCTCACATTGTAGTTGGAGATGGATAAAAAAAAAAAGTAGAATATATTGTCTGTTTGCATGGTGCTAAGAGCTAAAGGGGAAAACTAGAGAACAGTCTAAGAGTCTCCCTGAGTACATCTTTGTTGCTCAGATGTGGCCCTCTCTCTCTCTAACTGAGCCATCTCGACAGGTGAACTCGCTGCCCTCCCCACTACGTGGGACCCGACTCCCAGGGGTGTAAATCTCCCTGGCAACACGGAGTATGACTCCCGGGGATGAATGTGGACCTGGCATCGTGGGACTGAGAGTATCTTCTTGACCAAAAGGGGGATGCAAAATGAGACGAAATAGTTTCAGTGGCTGAGAGATTTCAAATGGAGTCGAGAGGTCACTCTGGTGGACATTCTTATGCACTATATAGATAACACCTCTTAGGTTTTAATATATTGGAATAGCTAGAAGTAAATACCTGAAACTACCAAACTCCAACCCAGTAGTCTGGACTCCTGAAGATGATTGTGTAACAATGTAGATTACTAGGGGTGACAGTGTGATTGTGAAAACCTTGTGGATCACATTCCCTTTATCCAGTGTATGGATAGATGAGTAGAAAAATGAGGACAAAAGCTAAATGAAAAATAGGGTGGGATGGGGGGATGGTTTGGGTGTTCTATTTTACTTTTATTTTTTATTCTTTTTCTGATTCTTTCTGATGTAAGGAAAGTGTCAGAAATAGATTGTGGTGATGAATGCACAACTATATGATCATACCGTGAACAGCTGATTGTGCACCATGGATGATTGTATGGTATATGAATATATGTCAATAAAACTGAATTTAATTAAAAAAAAAAAACTAGAGAGCAGGGAGCAGGGATGGGAAGTATATGGCAGGAGGGGACATAATCTTAGATTGGGAGGCTGTTCCTGTTTGCTAATGCTGCCATTATACAAAATACCAGAAACGGATTGGCTTTTATAAAGGGGATTTATTAGGTTACGGAGTCACAGTTCTAAGGCTATAGAAGAGTCCAGACTAAGGCATCAACTGAAGAATGGCCGATGGTGTCAGGAACACCTCTGTCAGCTGGGAAGGCATGTTTGCTCCCAGGTGGTGTTTCAAAATGGCTGTCTCCAAAATGTCTCTGGGCTTCTGTCTTCGCTGTTCTATCTCAGCTCCTGTGCATCCTTGCTTCTTTCTCCTAGAGCATTTCTCTCTAAGCATCTGGGGGTCCTCTCTCAGCTTCTCCAGGGCGACTCTGGGTTCCATCTCTTAGCTTAGCATCTCCAGACGTCCCTCTGTCCGCATCTCCAAGTGTCAGCAAACATCTGGGTTTGTGTCGGTGTTTAGCTTCTCTCTTAAATCCTCCAGTGAACTAATCAAGACCCACCCTGAATGGGCAGGGTCCACTCCTCCATAGAAATAATTTAATCAGAAGTTCCACCCTAGGCAACAGACTAATCCGTCTGCCCCCACAGATTGCATTAAAGAATATGGCTTTTCTGGGGGACAGGATATATCCAAACCAACACAGAAGCCAAGAAAGCCCTTCCTGGGAAGGGATCATTGAGCAAATACCTAGAGGGGTGAGAGAGAGTGACTCCCGTGGATATCGGGGGAAATCCATTGTACCTGCAGCCACCGAGCGGCAGCAAGAGGCAGCCAGACAGGGGCTGAGAGGTCAAAGTGGTGCAGTTAGGTCAGAGAGGGAACAAGGCCAAATCAGACTGGGCCTGTGCATTTTAAGAACTTTGGATTTTACTCAGAGTGAGATGGGGAGGATTTTAAGCAGAGAAGGGGCATCGCCTGACATGTCTTTGAAAAGGATCACTCTGGCAGCTGTGCTGAGAATAGACTGTAGGAGGGAGGGAAGAGGCAAGAGATGTTGGAGGCTTGGAGCCGGGGAGAGCAGCAGAGGAGGTGTTGGATTCTGGACATCGGCCAAGTTGTTGCTGGGAGTCAGCAACATTAGACTGAGAAGCCTCCACTAAACTTGAGGATAGAACTTGAGTCACCAAGGCTCCCAGCAGGGAGTCCCTAGGGAAGTAGGACACTAACCGCCATTCTTGTTATATAAAGACAAAGGTTATTTGAAGAGGCTTTCTACATGGGAAAAAGTTTCTAGAAGCCCTGCACAGCCCTGGGTCAGCCCAGTCCTGGGGCCATTCTGAACTGGCTGGGAGACGGGGCAGCACCCCAAGATCAAGCTGCACTGGTGGTGGCTGGATTCCCTGGTTTGGTTTCCCGTGGGAAGGATGGGTTGTATGCACTAACCACTGATGTCTTTGCCCCCTGCCTACTGCAGCTGGGCTCTTCCTGGGACAACACCTTCGGGGAAGGTGGCATCCAGACTCTGGGCCTGTGCTAGACGCTGTATGGGCAGCCTCCAGATGAGAGTGCATAGTCCAGGACCGTGGGTGGGGCGTGAAAGGCACCTGGGTAAGCCTCCGGGCAGCAGAGGAGACTGGACACCACCATCAGAGTCCTCACCCCTGCTTCCAACACTTGTCCCTTGGTCCCTTCCAAATGAGAAGCCTGTGGCCCTGCTCCAGAGCGAAGGGTAATTCAAGCTCAGAACCCCCCAGCGCTTGGTGTTCAAGATGACATCGTCACACCTCCATCCGCTGCAGGAATTACCCCTCTCACCCTGAGGTCTCAGGAGGGCCAGGGCAGATTCCTGTGTGAAAGGATGCAGAGAGGGAAGGGGAGGCCACAGGAAAGGGGGGGCAATTCAGGTGCATCTTGCAGGTTATCAAGTTCTGAGTACATATACCTGCTCTATTGTCTTGTTAGTTTATCCATCACTTATTTTGCTCACACTTTCACGGGAGAGTGAGACTCCTCGTTAATTAATTAACCTATTAATTTAATAATCTTTGATTAAGTTTCCACTTTTTGCCAGGCACCAGGGATTCAAGGTGGGTTAATGTGAACATGTTCCCTCCTTCGTGGATTGTACAGTCTTATGGAAATAATAAGCTTTTTTTTTTTTTTTTAATCCCAATCTACAATATGTTATAATGGTGGTAAAGGCAATGAAAATGAAGGACAGGAGCATGGTGCTCTGAGAATGTATTACAGGGCAAATGGACCAAGTCAAGAAAATCAGGGAAGACTTCTCTGGGAGATCCCTGATGGGCTAAGAGCAAAGTTTGGGAAAGGAGAAGAGGGAAAGTGAAGAGAGGAAGAATCCAGGCAGATGGAACAGCATGTGCAAAGACCCTGAGGCAGGAGGGGATGTAAATTATAAGAGATGGGAAAAGGCAGCCTGCTGAGCACAAAGGGAGGGAAAGGGCTAGTGTGCTTTGAGACATGTGGCTGGGGAGGGAGATGGCCCAGAGTCCCAGGGCCCCGAGGGGATTAGGGCTTTACTCTGAGAGCAATGAGGAGCCAGTGAAGGGTTTCAAGTAGGGGAGAGTGACATACTCGGATCTGCTCTTCTAAAATACGTCCATGGCTTCTCTGTGGGGGACACATCAGAGCAAATCAGCTCAGAAGCCACTTAGTGTTACAGGAAGAAGGGATGGTGGGTGAGGATGGGCAGGGTGTGGAAAGACCAGTGATGCTGAGTGACATGTAGAGGTAAAATCAGCAGTGCTCGGTGGTGGAGTGGATACAAGGAGTAAGGGGAAGAGAAGCACCAGGCCTGCCACCTAGTTTCTGTCCTGCCCGACTTGATGGACGAGTACTGTTCCCTGAGGTGGGAAGGCCTGGGCCTGACTCAGGTTTGGGGGAGACAATTTGGGGTGTGCTGTGTTTGAGATGCCTTGAGACTTCTAGGTGGAGATGTCAGGGAGCCCTTGGAGAAACAGGTGTACAGTCAGAGGAGGCCTCCAGGCTAGAGAGACATTAGGGAGTCATCTCAGGCAACTGGGCATTTGGGCATGGATGTGGACACTAAGGAGGGAGCAGGATGTGGGGTGGAGCCCTGAGAAGCCCCAACATCTAGTGACCATGTAGAAGACGATGAGCTAACCTAGGAGACTGAGGTGGGGCTGAGCACTGGGGGGGACACCAGGAGAGGGTGGGGATTTTCATCAACAAATGCTTATTGAGCAGGTTCCAAGGGCTAGTGGGAAACAAAAACAGATCCACCCCTATTCTGGAACCTTCTGCCTTTGGTTGGAGGCAGACATTAAGAGCCAATAATCAACTACATCTGTAATCACAACTTGAGGTACATGTTTGAAGGAAAGAACAGGGTGCTATGAAATGTAGTCTTAGAGAGGGAGGGTCACGTCAGGGAGGTAACTTCTTAGGTCAAACCTAAAGGATGAGCGAGCTAGGAAGAAAGTGGTCCAGGTGGAGTGCAGGGCTCATAGAAAAGCCCTGGAGGGTGGAGCGAGGAGCTCAGAGGCTCTGAGGAGGTCAGTGTGTGGCTGGAGGGGAGTGAGGGAGAAGAGCAGGGGTGTGGGGTAGGCCGAGCTCTTCAAGAGCCTCCAGACAGATGGTCTGGCCTCTCTGTCAGCCCCCAGGAAGGTACTGCGGGGTCGTGAGCAGGGGAGTGAACTGATGGGATATGGCCTGCCCAGCCAGGGTCTTGACTATCAGAGAAGGGCTGTTATTTAAGCTGAGAGTTGAAGGATCATTAGTTGTTGGCCTGGAAGAGATTGGGGGAGGGGAGGAGTGGGAGTGCATTCCAGAAAACAGGAACAACAGGTGCTGTTTCCAGAAAAGAGAAGAGAGGGACTGTGTTCACAGAGATAGGGACTCCGATAGGGTGACATGAGCAATCCTCTAAACGATAATAAATAGCTGACATTTACTGCCAGGCACACTACCAAGTATTCTATATATTCAGCCATTTGATCCTCACAGTGTCCCTTGGGGATGGATACTGTTGTTACTCACCTTCCTCCAGATGAAGAACCCTCATCTTTTGGTTTCTCAAACAGGCCGGGCTCACTCTTGCCTTGGGTCTTTGCTTTCCATTCCTGGAACGCCCTGCTCCTGCCCTCATGTGACAGGTCCTTCTCACCGTTCAGATCTCAGCCCACATGTCACCTCCGCTGCAAGATCCTCCCTCACCTCTGTGCCTCACCCCTGCCTTGCCTCCTCATTCTCATCCCCTGCTCTATTTCAGAGCAGTTATCCCTTCAGGAAATTTTCAGTTTGTTCATTTGTTGATGTACTTATGGTCTGATTTCCCAGGTGGAATATGAGACCCTTGGGAGCAGGAATCCTGTTATTCTCTACGTCTAGTGCCTGGAATGCCCAGCCAAGGCACCCAGTAAATATTGTCAAAAGAGTGGAAATAACTTGGATAATGTCAAAGCTAATAAATAGGGGCAACAGGACTTGAATCCAGGACTCCCAGACTCTTGGGTCCTGCTCTTAACATGACTACACAGGGCAGGAATAAACAGGAAGGGCTTTGAGGACTGGTGAAGTTCATTGTTGAGCCCGATGCTGAGTTTTACTAGCAGGGCTGAAAAGATTCCAGTCTTTCAGAGAAACCTGCAGGATGTTTGAAAGAATATGCAGGTTGGTAAGTAATAGACTGCTGGTCAGACAGAGTTTTTATGTGCCTAATGCTTCCAAGGCGGAGGGGACCAGTGGAAGGAGCTCTAGGAGCACCTGGCTCAGTACCCAACTGGCTCAAGTCCCTCCGCCATCTGGGCCTTGGTTTCCTCATCTGTAGACTGAGGACACTGGGTGTCAACTCTAATATGGTTTCCACTTTTTAATTACTCTGTTACAGTTTTGACTGTAAAGGCAGGGACTATGTCTTATACATTTTATTATTCATCAAAGCTCTTAGGTCCAAGTCAAGGGTCAAAAACTAATTGATGAATGAATAAATGAGAATAGAACCTAGCTTCCATACATAAAGGCTAACAGTCCAGTTGGAAGAAAAAATATATTTTATACACAGCACGTATTCAATAACTATTTATTCTGGTTTGAAGACTGCTTTATATTTCACAGCAGGCAATACTGCCAGAAGAGAAAGCTCAACTTTCCTGTGCAGATTATGAGCAAACAGGAACCTGGGTAAAGGATGGATTGTGCAGTAGAGCCAGATGTAAAGGACACACACAGAGAGAAAAGGGTGATTTGACATCTTAGAAATTAGAAGAGAGGAGATGGGGAGGCCATCGCAGGGGGAACAGAAAGGCCTAGGCCCAGAGGAACTGTTAGTGATGCTACCCCTGGGTACTTGTTCGGACCCGGGTGAAAATGAGGTGGGGTCTGGGCAGGTCTTTGGGGGCCTTCAAAGTAGGGCCAGGGGCTTTAGCTCCACTCTAGGCAGCCAGTAGCCCCATAGGCTGTTGAGAAGACTAATTTGATGAAACAAGAGCTTAAGATCTCTAGTATAACAGCTGTTTCCAGGAGATTTGACATCTCAAAGATAACTCTCAGGTTCTGACCTTAGAGACTCTAACAGTAATGGCAGGATAGTGTGGACTCCAGAGCCAGAGGGCTTGGGTTTGAGTCCTGGCCCCCCACTCACTAACTGTGTGCCCTTGAGTAAATTACCTAATCTCTCTGTGCCGCCTCTACCTCATGTATAAAATGAGGACAATGATTGTGCCAACCTCATAGGACTATTGGGGAGATTAAATGAGTTATAATATATATAAGGTGCTTAGAATAGGGTCTGACACATAGTGCTGTTTTCTTGTTTCCAAAAATGGGGAAGGAGGAACTCAATTTTAGACTAAAAGGAAATTTAAGTGGAAATTCCCTGTATTCATTTGGAAACAATGACTTTGGTTTGCAGAGAAGAGTTAGAACTGAAAGAGACTTATGTGTTGTCAAGTGTGTAGCTAGCATCTTCTATGGAGTTTGATATTCTGTTGCCTCAAAACCAAGCATTTTCTCTCTCCATTTACCTCTCATTTTCCTCATTTTCTCACAAGTTAATGCTGCAGTGCCTTCTCTAAAAATCAGTTTCCTGTAAAAATAGATATAAACGTCCTCTTCCCTATTCATGTCTTGGGACTGGGTTTTGTACAACACACTCTGGCCCTGTGCCAGTTTGAATGTATTGTGTCCCCCAAATGCCATTATCTTTGTGGTCTTGTGTGGGGCAGACGTTTTTGGTGCTGGTTAGATTTGCTTGGAATGTGCCTCACTCAGCTGTGGGAGATGATTTTGATGAGATGTTCCCAGGGAGGCGTGGCCCCACCCATTCGGGGTGGGCCTTGATCAGTGGAGCTATATAAATGAGTTGACTCGGGGGGAAGAAAGAGAGTGCAGCTGGGAGTGATGTTTTGAAGAGAAGCAAGCTTGCTAGAAAGGAACGTCCTGGGAGAAAGCCGTTTTGAGGCTGGAGCTTTGGAGCAGACGCCAGCTGCCTTCCTAGCTAACAGAGGTTTTCCGGACACCACTGGCCATCCTCCGGTGAAGGTACCCAATTGCTGAGGTGTTACCTTGGATGCTTTGTGGCCTTAAGACTGTAACTGTGTAGCAAAATAAACCCCCGTTTTATAAAAGCCTGTCCATCTCTGGAAGAACGGATTTTGGTACCAGAGAAGTGGGGTGCTTTTGCTGCTGTGTTTGCAAATACCAAACATGTTGGAACGGCTTTTTAAATGGATAAGGGGAAGATTCTGGAAGAATTGTGAGGAGCTTGATAGAAAAGGCCAAAACTGCTTTAAAGAGACTGTTTGTGGAAATATGGACTCTAAAGATACTTCTGATGAGGACTTGAGCAGAAATGATGAATGTGTTGTTGCAAACTGGAAGAAAGGCGATCCTTGTTTTAAAGTGGCAGAGAATTTGGCAAAATTGAGTCCTGGTGTCAGATGGAAGGAAGAATTTGGAAGCAGCAACCTGGAATACTTAGCTGAGGCGATCTCCAGACTCTGTGTGGAGGACGTATCCTGGCTTCTCCTTGCAGCTTATAGTAAAATGCGAGCAGAGAGAGGTAAACTTAGAACTGAACTCTTGGGTTCAAAGAAATCAGAAGCTGATGGCTTGGAAAATTATGAGCTTCCAGGGGGTGGAATCCCAGAAACTACAGCCCAACATGAGGATGTAACCAAACATGGAACCCAGCCGCCATTTCAGTACAAGCCAAGATTGGAAAAGGAGTTAAGCAGAAAGGATTTGTGGAAAGTCCTATTGTCTGATGGCTTTGACCCCTGTGTGCTTCATGCAAAGCCAACAGAATTTTTGCGAGATCTTTATAGACGGAGCCATTGCCAGTCTGGACTGGAGGAGACAGACAAGGAACAAACTGAAGGAAAAATTTCTTCAAAGACAGAGCCATGGAGGTTGAGGTCTGGAGTCAAGAGGTCTCGGACTGGGAGAGTGGAGTGGCCCACATGCATGGCAAGGGTGAGTTTGCCCCAGAAGTCGAGGGTGGGCTTTCCGCCTCGATGCTCTGGAGGAGTTTTGCCACCCCAAGCCCCAAAAAGGGTGGAGCATATTCCCAGGGAATTGGGGAGAGCCTGGCTGCCACCACACTGTTCTGAAGGGGTTGAGCGTGTGCCCCGGAGATGGAAGGGAATCCGGGAGCTGCCCCAATGTTTGAGGAGGGTGGGGCCAAGAAGGTGGTCTCCCCAATGTGTGGAAATGTTGGAGCACTTACCCAAGCATTTGGAGAAGAAACAGCTGCCAAAAAGGCCCTTGGGAAGGGTTAGGCTCCCACTCTCTCAAGCCCCAAGGATGCAACATTGTTCTGTAAATGACTCTTGGACTTTGAAATCTAATGGAGTTTGTCCTGCGGGTTTTAAGAACTGTTTTGCTCCTGTTAACCCTGTTTTCCTTACTGTTTCTCCTTATGGCAATGGAAATGTTTATCCTATGAATGTCTCTCCTTTGTATATTGGAAGCACATAACTTGTTCTAGGTTCACAGATCCACAGCTAAAGGAAAATTATGCCTTAGGACTGACCACGTCTAAATTGATTTTGATGGGATTTTGTACTTAACTTTTGTTACTGAAATGATTTAAGTTTTTGTGATGTTGTGATGAAATGAATGTATTTTGTATTTGGAAAGATAATGTCATTTTGGGTTCCAGGGGGTGGAATGTGCCAGTTTGAATGTGTTGTGTCCCCCAATTGCCATTATCTTTGTGGTCTTGTGTGGGGCAGACGTTTTTGGTGCTGGTTAGATTTGCTTGGAATGTGCCTCACTCAGCTGTGGGAGATGATTTTGATGAGATGTTCCCAGGGAGGCGTGGCCCCACCCATTCGGGGTGGGCCTTGATCAGTGGAGCTATATAAATGAGTTGACTCGGGGGGAAGAAAGAGAGTGCAGCTGGGAGTGATGTTTTGAAGAGAAGCAAGCTTGCTAGAAAGGAACGTCCTGGGAGAAAGCCGTTTTGAGGCTGGAGCTTTGGAGCAGACGCCAGCTGCCTTCCTAGCTAACAGAGGTTTTCCGGACACCACTGGCCATCCTCCGGTGAAGGTACCCAATTGCTGAGGTGTTACCTTGGATGCTTTGTGGCCTTAAGACTGTAACTGTGTAGCAAAATAAACCCCCGTTTTATAAAAGCCTGTCCATCTCTGGAAGAACGGATTTTGGTACCAGAGAAGTGGGGTGCTTTTGCTGCTGTGTTTGCAAATACCAAACATGTTGGAACGGCTTTTTAAATGGATAAGGGGAAGATTCTGGAAGAATTGTGAGGAGCTTGATAGAAAAGGCCAAAACTGCTTTAAAGAGACTGTTTGTGGAAATATGGACTCTAAAGATACTTCTGATGAGGACTTGAGCAGAAATGATGAATGTGTTGTTGCAAACTGGAAGAAAGGCGATCCTTGTTTTAAAGTGGCAGAGAATTTGGCAAAATTGAGTCCTGGTGTCAGATGGAAGGAAGAATTTGGAAGCAGCAACCTGGAATACTTAGCTGAGGCGATCTCCAGACTCTATGTGGAGGACGTATCCTGGCTTCTCCTTGCAGCTTATAGTAAAATGCGAGCAGAGAGAGGTAAACTTAGAACTGAACTCTTGGGTTCAAAGAAATCAGAAGCTGATGGCTTGGAAAATTATGAGCTTCCAGGGGGTGGAATCCCAGAAACTACAGCCCAACATGAGGATGTAACCAAACATGGAACCCAGCCGCCATTTCAGTACAAGCCAAGATTGGAAAAGGAGTTAAGCAGAAAGGATTTGTGGAAAGTCCTATTGTCTGATGGCTTTGACCCCTGCGTGCTTCATGCAAAGCCAACAGAATTTTTGCGAGATCTTTATAGACGGAGCCATTGCCAGTCTGGACTGGAGGAGACAGACAAGGAACAAACTGAAGGAAAAATTTCTTCAAAGACAGAGCCATGGAGGTTGAGGTCTGGAGTCAAGAGGTCTCGGACTGGGAGAGTGGAGTGGCCCACATGCATGGCAAGGGTGAGTTTGCCCCAGAAGTCGAGGGTGGGCTTTCCGCCTCGATGCTCTGGAGGAGTTTTGCCACCCCAAGCCCCAAAAAGGGTGGAGCATATTCCCAGGGAATTGGGGAGAGCCTGGCTGCCACCACACTGTTCTGAAGGGGTTGAGCGTGTGCCCCGGAGATGGAAGGGAATCCGGGAGCTGCCCCAATGTTTGAGGAGGGTGGGGCCAAGAAGGTGGTCTCCCCAATGTGTGGAAATGTTGGAGCACTTACCCAAGCATTTGGAGAAGAAACAGCTGCCAAAAAGGCCCTTGGGAAGGGTTAGGCTCCCACTCTCTCAAGCCCCAAGGATGCAACATTGTTCTGTAAATGACTCTTGGACTTTGAAATCTAATGGAGTTTGTCCTGCGGGTTTTAAGAACTGTTTTGCTCCTGTTAACCCTGTTTTCCTTACTGTTTCTCCTTATGGCAATGGAAATGTTTATCCTATGAATGTCTCTCCTTTGTATATTGGAAGCACATAACTTGTTCTAGGTTCACAGATCCACAGCTAAAGGAAAATTATGCCTTAGGACTGACCACGTCTAAATTGATTTTGATGGGATTTTGTACTTAACTTTTGTTACTGAAATGATTTAAGTTTTTGTGATGTTGTGATGAAATGAATGTATTTTGTATTTGGAAAGATAATGTCATTTTGGGTTCCAGGGGGTGGAATGTGCCAGTTTGAATGTGTTGTGTCCCCCAATTGCCATTATCTTTGTGGTCTTGTGTGGGGCAGACGTTTTTGGTGCTGGTTAGATTTGCTTGGAATGTGCCTCACTCAGCTGTGGGAGATGATTTTGATGAGATGTTCCCAGGGAGGCGTGGCCCCACCCATTCGGGGTGGGCCTTGATCAGTGGAGCTATATAAATGAGTTGACTCGGGGGGAAGAAAGAGAGTGCAGCTGGGAGTGATGTTTTGAAGAGAAGCAAGCTTGCTAGAAAGGAACATCCTGGGAGAAAGCCATTTTGAGGCTGGAGCTTTGGAGCAGACGCCAGCTGCCTTCCTAGCTAACAGAGGTTTTCCGGACGCCATTGGCCATCCTCCGGTGAAGGTACCCGATTGCTGAGGTGTTACCTTGGATGCTTTGTGGCCTTAAGACTGTAACTGTGTAGTGAAATAAACCCCCGTTTTATAAAAGCCTGTCCATCTCTGGTGTTTTGCATTCTGCAGCATTAGCAAACTAGGACAGGCCCCATTCCCCCTGCTTTGTCAGTGACAGATGGATTTGCCAAAAATAAAACGTCCTCCCTCATGCCCTGCCGTGAAGATGATGGAGTTGGCTACAGCTCAGAGACTTCCGCATAACCCCAAACTCAAGGGCTGGTAAAAACTGTTTGTTTTGAGCTGGCGCCACCAAGGAAGAAAAATAGAGACCCATTTCTAGCACATGGGTTAGGCAAGCAGAATCGGCTTTTCTTCTCCTGACAGAACGTGCTGATCAGGAGTCACGGGACAAGCAATGCCGGGGTCCAGATCACAGCAGTGTCCCTAGGCACGGCTTGTAGCCCTGATCTCAGAGTCAGGGCTGGGCAGAAAATGCCACACACAGGTCCTTGGAGGGTGAACAGCGATCAGAGTTTGTGTGATTTCTGGTATACCATGGCCAGTGCGTGGCAAAAGGCAATTATACCAACAAAGATGATGAGAAGACCCTTTGTCAGAGGTGATGGTCAGTAAGAGGACAAATTCGAACTTGTATGTAGACAAATGTCCTTCACTCCTTCTTACCTAAGCTTAAAAATGGCAATTCACACCCCAGTCATTTAATAGCCTTTAATAGCTTTAGTATCTTAAGCAAGGGTCTTTAATATCTTCTCTTTACACACTTGTTCCTGTGGGGGCTGCACTATAGTATGAACATCTTCCTATTTCACATTTGGCCTTTTTAAGAAAGAAAAAATAAAAGGCATAAGAGGAAGGAATGAAAGTAAGAAAAGGGAAATCGGATGATGATGCAGGAAGGTTCTTTGTGATAGAATAAATGCCTTACAAAGAAAACCCTCAAGTAGCTAGCAGATCCCATTTCCCTGAGCACTGCTAAATCTGGGTAATGTGAAACCTGTGGAGGTATCAGTTCACTTGGTGCATTGTGCTGGCTGGACTCGATGGCAACATCCTCGTCTTTTGTCTCCTTCAGATAATATATGTCGAATTGTCTCTAAAATACTGACAAAAGAACATCTTCTCATGCAGAGGAACCCGTATAAGGGCTCTTCTCGAGTGAGTAAACCAATGTCTCCAAGATGTCCTGGTTACTATGGGCAGGGGTGACCTAGAGTGATGGGTTTTCAGTGCTGTTGTTAGAGGCACATGAGTTACGGCCCTCCCAGGAGGCATGATTTAACCCCTGGATTAATGAATCCTCTGTAGAGCAAGTGTTGACAACAGAGGGGTCTGGGTTTCCCCTGTTCCTCTTTACATCTTCACCTGTATTCTTCAGCACATGATGTAAGCTAAGATTACCCCTGGCAGAGGCAGGGAAACCAGGGCTCTGATTCCCAATACTGATTACATGATTTTCACTGAGGTACCATTTTTGGTGTATGCATGGTGTGTGTATCATTGGCTGAAATCTAGCAAATCTTTTTTCCTTCAGTACGTTTACAAACAGTGACCAACACTTTGAGGTTTTTTCATGCACTGGTGTCTTCCTTGAGATGCTCTGTGGAGGGTCCTTTGAATATGGAGGAGCAGAAACTATTTTGATGATGTATCACTCTTAAGGGGTCAATGAAAGGTGTGGTCCTAAGAGCTCCAGCTTTATGTTTTAGGTAATAATTGCCTTTGATGGCAGTGTAGAGTATTCAAGTATAGTCTGTGATGTGTTGTGGCATATTGACTCCCCACCCCATTGCTGAAAGGGCTTCAGAAAAGCCAGTCAGTAGTGTAGAGGGGTTTTGAGGATTGGATGGGAGATTGATCTAAATGATGTCTAAGGTGTCTTCCAGTCTGGAATTCTATGATTCTCTTGAGAAGGTTATATTGGAATCTTATGGGGCTGGCAGGAATGTGGCGTGGAGGTGGGGTGGGTGGGTGTATCCAAACTTGGTTTTAGATCTGGAGGAAGGAAAATTGCAATGCCAAAAGGATAACATTTGGGGAATGAGGACTGGTCAAGTTGATGAGGGTAGGATAGGGGTAAATGAGTCAGTCTCTTAGCCAAGGCTAAGAAGGGACACAGGAACCGGCAGAATAATTAGAAAAGGCAATGGAGAACTGAGACCCATTTCCTTGGTTATAGACTTTGAGAGGAATTAAAGATTTTCTTGCTCTAAAACATGCCTCTGACTCTTCCTTATTGCCTGAAATCTGCCACAAGTCCCTCTATTGAGAAATTATCTCCAGGGGCTGCCGCAAATATTCCCTGCATACATATTGATTCATATCTGGCAATAAATTTGCACAATATCAGGCAATCCCTTCCTCTCTCAGGGTCTCTCTGTTCCTGTGTACTCATGAGTTCTAGTAGCTTTTTTGTAGATTCCTTGCAATTTTCTGAATACACAATCCTGTTGCCTGCAAATAAAGACAGTTTTAATTTTTCCTTTCCATGGCCTTGTTGCATTAGCTAGGTCCTCCAGTAGAGTGTTAAATAGAAGTGATGAGAGCAGATATCCTTGTCTTGTTCCTAATGCTAGGGTGGAAGCATTTAGTCTTTTGACATTAAAGATGTTAGCTGAGGTTTTTCATAGATGCCCTTTATCAGCTTGAGGAAGTTCCCTAATGTGCTGGTTTGAATCTATTATGTCTCCCACAAAATCCATGTTCTTTTTAATTCAGTCTGTGAGTACAGACTTATTATGGGTGGGATCTTTTGATTAGGTTGTTTCCATGGAGATGTGACCCCGCCCATTCAAGGTGGGTCTTGATTATTTACTGGAGTACTAAAGGGAGCTCAGGAGCCAACACAGACCCAGACACTTGAATATGCAGACAGAAAGATATTTGAAGTTGCTAAGCTAAGAGATAAAGCCCAGAGTTTGCCCTGGAGAAGCTAAGAAAGGAACCCCAGATGCTTAGAGAGAAATACCCTTGGAGAACAAGCAAGGATGAACAGGAACTGAGATAGAGAAGCTAAGAGAGACAGAAGCTCAGAGACATTTTGGCGAAAGCCATTTTGAAACCAGAACCCGGGAGCAAAGGACCAGCAGACACCAGCCACGTGCCTCCCCAGCAGACAGAGGTGTTCGAACACCACTAGCCTTTCTTCAGTGAAGGTATCCTCTTGTTGGTGCCTTAGTTTAGACACTTTTATGGCCTTAGAACTGTAAATTTGTAATCTAATAAATCCCCGTTATAAAAGCCAGTCCATTTCTGGTATTTTGCACAACGGCAGCCTCAGCAAACTGGAACAGATTTTGGTACCAGAGAAGTGGGGTGCTGCTGAATTTGCAAATACCAAACATATTGGAATGGCTTTTTTAAGTGATAAGGGGAAGATTCTGAAAGAACTGTGAGGAGCTTGATAGAAAAGGCCTAGATTGCTTTAAAGAGACTGGTGGTAGACATATGGACTCTAAAGATACTTCTGATGAGGCCTTAAACAGAAATGATGAATGTGTCATTACCAACTGGAAGAAAGGTGATCCTTGTTTTAAAGTGGTGGAGAATTTGGCAAAATTGTGTCCTGATGTCTGATTGAAGGCAGAATTTTAAAGCAACAAGCTGGGATACTTAGCTGAAGAGATTTCTAAACTAAATATGGAAAAATGCAGTCTGGCTTCTCCTTGCAGCTTATAGTAAAATGCAAGAGGAAAGAGACAAGCTGAGAACCAAACTCTTGGGTACAGATAAACCAGAAATTGATGGTCTGGAAAATTCTGGGCTTCTAGTAAGTGAAACCTCAGAGGATAGTACCCCACGTGAAGATTTGATGAAACCTGGAACCAGCCAGCCATTTCAGTACAAGCCAGGATTGGTGATAGAGTTATCCAGGAAGGATCTGTGGAAAGTCCTATTGTCTGACAGTTTTGACCCCTGTATGCTGCATGCCAAGCCAACAAATTTTTTTTTTGAGCTCTGTATAAATGGAACCACTGCCAGTCTGGACTAGAGGGGACAGAGAAGGGACAAATTGAGGGAAGGATGACTTCAAGGGCAGAACTGTGGAAGCTGAGGTCTGGATCAAGAAACCTTGGGCCAGGAGAGCACACTCACCCATGCACATGGAGTTTGAGAGTGCTGCTACCTAAGGGTTCTCAGATGCCTGGGGAATTGAGGGGAGCTTGACTGCTCTGTTATTCAGAAAGAGTGTTGGTACCCCAGGCCCCAGAGAGGGTGGAGCACATTCGCTGGGGATTGGGGAGAGCCTGACCATCACCCCACTGTTTGGAGAGGAGAGAGCCTGGGCCCCGGAGATGGCATAGAGTCCGGGTGCCACCCCAGTGCTTGAGGAGGGTGGGACCAAGAACAGGTGGTCTCCCCAATGCATGGATATGTCGGAGCAATCACCCCAGTGATTAGAGAGAACAGGGCCCCTGCGTAAGCCCTTGGAAAAGGTAGGACTACCACTCTCTCAAGCCCTGAGGATAAAACATCATTCTATAGATGACTCCCAGACTTTGAAATCTACTGGAGTTTGCTCTGTGGGTTTTTGGAACCGTTTAGGTCCAATGACCTCTGTTTCCCTTTCAGTTTTTCCCTATAGCAATGGGAATGTTGATCCTATGACTGTCTCTCCTTTGTATATTGGAAGCAGACAGCTTGTTCTAAGTTTCACAGGTTCACAGCCAGAGGGGAAGTTTGCCTTAGAACAGACCATGCCTGTAACTGATTTTGCTAAGACTTTGTACTTATGTATTGTTACTGAAATGATTGAAGCTTTTGTGATATTGTGATGGAATGAATGTATTTTGTATATGGAAAGAACATGGCTTTTTGGGGTCAAGAGGGTGGAATGTACTGGTTTGAATCTATTATGTCCCCACAAAAACCAGAACATCTTGTAATGCTAGTTTGGTGAGAATTTTTATTAAGAATTTGATCAAATGCCTTTTCTGCATCTATTGAGATGATCATTTACTTTTTCTTGCTTGGTTTGTTAATATGGGAAAGTACATTGATTGAATGATTGTAATTTTGTTCTCTATTCTGGAAGGCAGTTAAATTACTTACAGATAGTTTTGATTCATTTGAAACTTGTTGTTCTAGTTTGCTAATGCTGCAGAATGCAAAACACCAGAGATGGATAGGCTTTTATAAAACGGGGGTTTATTTCACTACACAGTTACAGTCTTAAGGCCACAAAGCGTCAAAGGTAACACCTCAGCAATCGGGTACCTTCACCGGAGGACGGCCAATGGCGTCCAGAAAACTTCTGCTAGCTAGGAAGGCAGCTGGCATCTGCTCCAAAGCTTCGGCCTCAAAACGGCTTTCTCCCAGGACGTTCCTCTCTAGCAAGCTTGCTCCTCTTCACAACATCACTCCCAGCTGCACTCAGTTCCCTCTCCTTGAGTCAGCTCATTTATATGGCTCCACTGATCAAGGCCCACCCTGAATGGGCGGGGCCACACCTCCATGGGAACATCTCATCAAAATCATTACCCACAGCTGGGTGGGGCACATTCCAAGCAAATCTAACCAGCATCAAAACTTCTGCCCCACAAAACTACAAAGATAATGGCATTTGGGGGATACAATACGTTCAAACCGGCACACTTGTTTTTAAGCTTTGTTATGGGGGTCCACAGCAGCCTTTACTCTCAGGCTAATTTAGCCCCACTACAAAGAAAAACTCTTCTTGGGGCCTTCCCCCAAATCCCATTATTTTATGAGGTCTCCCCATTTTGGTGGGAATGAGAGAATTCTTCCCTGTGTGAGCTCTGAGAATTGTATAGGGAACTTTCTGTTGTTTCTTCCCCCAACCATGTAGGGTTTCTCCCCCCACACACATAGATAGGTACTCAGCCAAATACTCAAGGGAACCCCTCTGCAGATCTCTACAGCTCTTTGTACATAACTCCCTTCTCTCTGAAACTCCACTTGGCAAATTCTAGCTGCCTGCACCTCCCCAAACGCTGAGTTTTGTCTCAACTCAGCAAAAGTGCCAGGGTCTTTTTCGGTCCCCGTAGTGCTGCTGGAAAACTACCTCCTAGTAGTGAGCTGGAACAATCGGGGGTGTGCACTTAATTTGCTCCCCTTCTCTCCCTGACTGCCTGCCGTCCAAGGCTGAGATCAATTGCTAAATAGCTCTTGACTGACTTCTAGCTGCTTGTGGCAGGACTGTAATTCCTATAGTGATTGTTCTGGTTTGCTAATGCTGCCTTTTTGCAGAACACCAGAAATAGATTGGTTTTTATAAAAGGCGGTTTATTTGGTTACACAGTTACAGTCTTAAGGCCATAAAGTGCCCAAGGTAATGCATCAACAATCAGGAGCCTTCACTGGAGGATGGCAAATGGCGTCTGGAAAACCTCTGTTAGCTGGGAAGGCACGTGGCTGGCGTCTGCTCCAAAGTTCTGGTTTCAAAATGGCTTTCTCCCAGGACGTTCCTCTCTAGGCTGCAGCTTCTCTCCAGAATGTCACTCTCAGTTACTCTTGGGGCGTTTGTCCTCTCTTAGCTTCTCCCGAGCAAAATTCTGCTTTCAAAGGCCGTCTCCAAAATGTCTCTGTAAGCTGTAGCTCCTCTCTCAGCTCCTGTGCGTTCTTAGTGTCCCTCTTGGCTGTAGCAAGCTCACTCCTTCTGTCTGAGCTTATATAGTGCTCTAGTAAACTAATCAAGGCCCATGTTGAATGGGCAGGATCACACCTCCATGGAAATTATCTAATCAGAGTTATCACCTACAGTTGGGTGGGTCACATCTCCATTGTAACACTCAATCAAAGAATTACAATCTAATCAACACTGATACATCTGCCCACACAAGATTACATCAAACATAATGGGGTTTTGGGGGGACATAATACATTCAAACCAGCACAGTGATGAATACCTATGAGAAAAGCAGAAATCTCATCAGTACCCTTTTTCACACTATCACCATCCCTATTTAATGCTTGTCCTAAAGGAACTTTACCTATTTTGCTATTTTGGTTAAAAGCGCTTTTGCATTGAAATGTCATAAAAAGCATGGGATGTGGGATCAGAGGACCTTGGTTCCTGACTTAGCAGCATCAATTATAACCACCCTAAGACTTAGTTTCAACTTCTATAAAATGACAGTAAGATAACTGCCTGGTCTACCACCAAGTAGGTTATGAGGAATAAACTAAAGACTGCAAGTGACAACACCCACTGTTGTAGCACCAAACACACCCTTCTGAAGTGTCCCATTCATCCAGCGTGGACATGGTGCCAGGCTACTGCTTGAGTGTCCCTCTTGTGGTTCATCCTGTGGGCCAGCCGAATTTCTCTAAAAATGTTCTAGCAGAGCCACTGGGAAATCCTGTTCTTTAATGAATGTATAGTCATGCTGCTGTTATTAAATGGTTTTAAACTGACAGTTGTTGGGTTTTTAAATCTGCTTTATCCAAAAAGTACAAAATACCATATTACAAAGTATTGTAATGGAATTTCTTGCACAACAGGCTAATATGTCATTTACTCCCAGGGCCGGCTGGAGCCACAGGAGATCCAGGGGAAAAGGGAGAAAAGGGAGACCCTGGTGAACTGGGCTTGACTGGAAATGAAGGCCCACCAGGGCAGAAGGGCGAAAAGGGAGACAAAGGGGACGTGTCCAACGATGTGCTCCTGACAGGTAAGAGGCTCTCTCTGGGGCTCCTTTCAAAGGCAGATGGACCCAGAAACCCACCTGGTCTTCGATAGGGGCTGCCATGGGGCTTTTCTCCTTATTTGCCCTATGTGGCCAGCTATTTTGCAGGATGCTTTAGAGTTCTGCACTTCCGAAAGTGAGAAAATGGCACATCACTCCAACATGAACAAGACTAAATCTAGGCTCCAAGCACAACCAATTTAGATAATTTAGATCTAAAAGTCGTGTTTGGATTGATTTAGGGTAGAAAAAGCTTCCTTTTCCCAAATGTGCTGTATTAAGACCAGCATAATCCAGTACAGACAAGTAAGCAAGCAATTTAGCATGCCTCAGAGGATGACAACTGACAGAAAGCACATGCATTTTCTTCATGTCAAGGTAGAGCCATCGTCAGACCCTTCTCCAAAGCCTTTTGACGTAGAATTGGGGCAAAACATGGGTGCTGACTTTCTTTTTCTGGTTTCCAGCCCAGGTTAAGAGCAGACAGTTGGTGTCTGTGGGAGAAGCGTTTGAGGGGCAATGATCTGTACAGGACAATGACATGGATGGAAAGAGTAGCTGACAGCTGATGGTAATGGGGGAGGAGGCAGAAGAATTTTAAAAGCATTTATTGAATACAGAGAATCACATTTATGAGACAGGGACTCTGCTAGCAGCTGGAAGTATGAAGATGTACAAGACATGATCTAGCCTCAGGAAGCTAGGATGATAATGAACCTGAATCAGTCACCCATCCAACAATCCATTGATCCAGCCATTCAACATTTAATGAGCACCTACTGCTTGCCAGGCACTGTGCTAATACCAAAGCATCAGGAAAGATGAAATTATGTTTAACATGCTTTTTTTTCATATACAGGGGACATTGCTATGTAAAATACCTAAAATTTAACTGTGAATATACTTTGAACATATAACATCATGTTAGGCTTCAGTTATATGGGAAATCCACACATCCAGAATACCGTATTCCCTGATGCTACTGAACCAGGCGAGGGATGACAATAAACCATTCAGAAATGCACCATCCCTAAGTGTACCCCAATTGTAGAGACCAGGCCAAAACTGAATGTGTCTGCTGGGCAGACAGGAGAGAAAGCGTGGGAAAGTTGGACCATGTGTGTCCTGGCCCTCAGTTCCCTGCCCTTTCCAGGGTGGTCTTTGACCTGCCTTTGGCCCCTGTGGCCCATCACTACCTGCCCACTCTAGAGCGATTGAAAAGGCTTGTTTGATCTGTGCTGGAAGAGGTAGCTCAAGAGAACTTACAGCAGCAGTTTCAGCTCAGGACTAAAGGATGGAGCCAAAGGGCTGAGCACAGCCAAGTGGCATCTTTATGAAAGCTCCAGAACCAGTGGTCCCTGCAGAGGGCTGTACCCACATCAGCCACCTGAAGGTAGAGAAATGGCTGCCTACAGGAGTGTGGGGATAACAACTCTCAAAGCATTTATGACAGTGACCTCACTGGATTCTCACAGGGAAGGGCAGGGATTATGAGACTCAATTTAGAGATGAGGGAACAGAGGCTCAAAAGGGTTAAGTACCCTGTTCAAAGTCACAAAGCTGAATAGAACCAGAACCTAAAGGAGCTCCTGATTTCCCATTAGAGATTTTACTTCTACCATGGAGAACAGTGCTTCTCATATCTGGCTGCATATGGGAGGGATTCAGAAATTTAGATGACCAGTACCCACCCATGCACTCCCATCAACATTCTGATTAAATTGGATTTCTGGGTTGAGGTCCAGGTCCTAGAATTTTATTATTAAAGGTCCTTAGGTGATTCTAATATGCAGCCAGCATTAAGATCCATTGTCATTGACCAATGGAAGATGGATGAACTTTGGAGTGAGACGCACCTAAAGTTGAATTTCAGCTCTATTCAGGTTGTGACCTTGGGCAGATCACTTAACTTCACTAAGACTCAATCTACTGAGGAAATAACAACACTCCCTCCAAGAGTGATTGGGAAGAATGGTGGAGAGGAGGTTCATAAAGATCTTACAGTTCCTGGCACATAATTGGTACTCAGCACCTACTATGGCTTCTTCTTCAACTCTGTGTAGACAGGTGCTAAAGTTCAGTTACCTCTAGGAAGGTGGAAGCTCAGTGAGACACCCTGGAGCTGCTTTTCCCTCATGTGAAATCCAGGCTCTATTTTGGCTCTTTAATCGATCAACTCCCACCCCTGCATCCTCTCCATCTCCCCCTTTCCCTCTCTCTCTCTGTTTCTCTTTCCAGGTTCCAAAGGTGACCAAGGCCCACCAGGCCCACCTGGGCCCCCAGGCCCTCCAGGTCCTCCAGGGCCCCCTGGAAGCAGAAGATCCAAAGGCCCACGGCAGCCAAACATGTTTAACGGCCAGTGCACAGGTCACCAACCCCTGCCCCGGGAAGTCACCTCAGCCACTGGTGATCCCAAACTCTTGTGCTGTACCCCAGGCTTTGTGATCAGATTTTTTTAAACATAAGGAGGATATTTGTCCAAAGCAAGAGCCCCCACCCCCACCCCTTGGAACATGCTTGTGGGAGGCCAGAGAAGTCTGCCCCAGTGCTGAGGACTGGGGGCAGGTTTAGTACTGGGCTTCCCACCCAGTTCCCTCATCCTCCTCCTTCACTTATCTCCAGACTAGTCCTCCTCCCAGCCCAAACTCATGGTCCCTTTCTCCTGGAACAGTCTCTAAAGCTAAGCTGTTAGCCTCTTGCAGTGACTTCTTGTAGTAAAAGACTTGAGTGATTCTTAGGGAGATGATGGACATGTTCACATTGGTCACCTCTCCACAATGTTAGCTCCAGAACCTCCATCACCGCCACTATTTTTTGAGTGTTAAATCATGTGTGAAGCACAGTGCTAAGTGCTTATTTTTTTTTATTTAATCCTCACAACAATCCTATGATGTAGGGATCATTACTATCTCCAATTTACAATAGAAAATTGAAACCCAGAAGACCTAAGTAAGTTGCTGATAGCCACTCAATTAGTGGGTGCCAGAGCTGGGATTCAAACGCAGGTCTGCCTGACTCTACAGCTCCTTGCTCTTGGAGCATTTTCCTTTCAGAGATGGAAATTCACACTTTGAGACTTCAGCTAACCCAGTTCAGGGAATGCCTGATCTCTGGAGATGCTCATGGACTGGTTCTTTGACCAGATGGTTGCAAGGGTACTGGCAAGATTGAAAGCTAATTAGAAATCAAGGGGCCGTAATAATAGAAAATACATTTTGGGGTGGTGCTGGAACTTCTTCCAGTTGGGGTGACTTAGGGCCCCTCACTTAACTCAGACCATGAGGCAAAACTTGATACTCTCTCTTCAGTGGCAAATACAGAAGAGGATCCTGGCTGGAATTTCTCTCAGGACTTGCTGTGGATTTTACTACCACTTTCTTAAACAACCTTTGGTTCTGTCTGGTTCATTGTTCCTCCTGGAAGACATTTTGCAGTCACGCACTCAGTCATGCAGCCAGAGTGGGCAAATCTGTACTTTTACTCCTACCCCAATAAATGCAGCCTGATTATAATTCCATCCAGTGGTCAACATGAGGTGAAACCACAGCAAAGCAGCTCCTTCTTAGCATCAACCCTCCATTAGCATCAGCCCCTTTGTTCAGCTTCCCTGGGAGAATGAGCTGAGCAGGGATGATCGCCTGGGCGAATGAGGTCTGACCTGAGTTCTAATTTGCCAAAGGCCCTGTCAGCCAACGTTGATATGAGCCAGAAGAAGCACTCTGTGCTGCTTAGGAAATCTACTAAGAGTCTGGGTCAGCCGGGGTGGGCCCCATGGTTGTGAAAACTGCTTTAAGTGGAAGGCCATTATCTTCCACTCTGCCTAGTAGAGGTGAGTCCCCAGTCACCAGACTTTCTGCACCAGCACTTGACCCTCCCTCCTCCTCCTCCAATTTCATCCCTTTAACCTCCTCCCCTCTTGCACCACAGCTTTAGAAGCTGATTGGTACAGCAGGAATGAGTGGTAGCCTTTTCTTCTGAATAAGAACAGGAGGGTCTCTATGTTCCTTTCTTTTGCAAAGCCCACGTTCCTAAACCTGGAGTCTGGGGAAACTCCAGATGAAACCTGGAGGCAGCAGGGTTGTGTGGGGGAGAGTCATAACAGATCCCAGAGACTGTTCTCATCAGGTAACAGAAGGACTCGGTGAAACACAGGTTCATTCAGCTAGAAAGAAGCTTAGAGATCGTGTACAGTTCAGCACCCTTATTTCATAAATGATGAAGAAACCTCTTCAGATTATTTTGTGAGCTCCGCAATGATAATGTAGATGTTACTCCTTCTGTCTAGCAACCACAAGGTAATTTGAATGCCTCAGAATTTGTCTAGGCTAGTGGGGCCTATTCCCAGAAAGCCAGATTCTCCCCACCCTGCCCCAGACCATGGCATCTCCTCCCAGCCCAATCCAGTCCTTGTCACCTTCTCACCAGCCTTCTCCTCCTCCTGTCCTGCTCTGCCATCCCAAGGCACCTCTTCACCAAAGGCTTGAATGAAACCCATTCGTCAAGGGGGACATTGACAATCCAAGGGTGATGAATTACAGCTCAGGGAGAAAGAAGCTGCCACCTCAAACCACCGTGGACCAGTCCGCTTTCAAGGACCTGTGTCCCAGTAGGCCTTTAAGCCCAGATAGGGGGAAAATGATGGTGAGGGAGGCAAACATCTCTGCTCCAGACTGCCTCTAGATTCCTTCTTCTTCTGAGGCCTTTGGTGAAGAGGTGCCTTGGGATGGCAGAGCAGGACAGGAGGAGAACAAGGCTGGTGAGAAGGTGACAAGGACTGGATTGGGCTGGGAGGAGGTGCCATGGGCGTTTCACAAAGCCCTGGCAATCCAGGAAGATGCTGAGCAAAATGGGCTGCCCCATCTCTGAAGCTGCTCCCTCACATCTCCTCTTCAACTTCCCTGAAAGTGAAAAATTCCTTCCAGAAAAAGCGATCCAAGATAGTGATACTGCCTGTCAGAGCACCCAGGAAGGGGTCGACAGGCAGCTCTTTCCTCCAGGTTGCTGAGGGCTTAATCAGGCTGGCTCAGTCCACTTTTCCCTCTTGGGATGGTATTATGCAAGCATTTGTAGTCACAGAAAGCTTCTTGGAAACACTCCAAGCAGGAGAAAACATTTGGAAGCCTGTGGCTTAGTGTTGCTTTGAAGCAAGCAACCATGAACCTGTCGGGCCTGTTAGGAATGCCAAGGGGCTGGAGTATGGAATGAGGTAGGGAAAATCACCGGTTTTCAAGTCACACAAATCTCACTTTGCTGACTGCATTTGCTCTATTATTGTTGTTTTAGGTGAGACATGTGCAATACGCAATGATGATACCTTGGTTGGAAAAGCTGACGAGAAAGTCGATGACCACCGTTCCCCACAAGCAGGTACAGAAAAAAAGCACCCTGTTTCAAAATCCAGGAATTGGATGCCTTAAATCATAACTTGCAGGCAAGAAACTTTCCTTTCTCTTCTTTTGTAGAATCCATGATCACTGCCATTGGAAATCCAACACAAGTTCTTATAGTTAAGGAGACATTTGGGACTTGGATAAGAGAGTCTGCTAACAAGAGTGATGAGCGAATATGGGTGACTGAACATTTTTCAGGTACTGCCACTACAACTGTGTTGTAGTTGTATTTTTCATAAGCCTGCCTTCAGCCTTATTCTACTTGGTGTGTCTAAAATCCTTGCTAATTGATTTGATAGAATTGCTCTTTAGCTTAGAAAGAGTGGGCAGAATACTTTTCTCAGTTGAATACTCTGATGGGAAGCCTGGCCATTCAGATCTCAGGGAAATGACCAGGTCACCCCAATGCAGCTTATCCAGTCTTAGGAAAAGTTTCCAGAAGGAAATAAATAGCATTATGACTGCAAGCCTTATGAACCTGAAAATCATAATGTCGAAGAAATGTTGGAGATAAATTCTTTGTGCAGCATCCATCTTTCTTTTTAAGGTTGGCACACTCACGGGGAGTGCCTCTGGCCCTCCTTCTCCAATACCTGTTGGGCAGAGAGTCCATGGCAGGAAGGGAATGTGCCATGTTGCAGTCACATTTCCTCTAAGCATGACCCTAGTCATGCTGTCCCAAAGGCTTGGGGTCAGGAATTGCTGGCAGTGGCAGCCGTGGCCTCATTTCAGAAGGGGCCTGGCAGTGCTCCTTGGTCAGAGATGAGACTCATCGGCAATTGCTGAGCTATGCGTCTTCCTTTCATCAAGGCTAACTCTGATCAGCTGGTCAGTCCAGATTACTAACTGAGAAAGATTTTGAGGCTCAGAAGGAAAGAGTGATTGGTGCATTAGGAGTGGCTGCCGTGGAGTGTGGGAAGAGGCAGGAGGTGACTGCTATCCCTGGTAAGGCCCATGTTGTTCTGATAAAACATTTATGAACAGTATACAGAGGGTTGGAAAGGGATGATACAGAGTTCTCCTGGGCAGTGCAAAGCATTCTGCATTTGAAAGATATCTCAGGAATCCATGGAAGAGAATAGACGTTGAGTTTGGGAGTCTTAGACTTCTCACACTGGGTAAGGACCCTTAGAGGACAACTCACTCTCAACTTCCCTCCTTTTAAATTCCCCCTGCCCCTGACTCACTCCCAGGCTGTGAAGGCTGGATGGCAGGTGGTAGAATAGCCTTTTCCTGGATTTCCTCCTACAGGCCTCATGGTGAAGGAATTCAAAGACCAGTCCTCACTTCTCAATGACAGTTACACGCTAATCCGCCTCCCATATTATTACCATGGCTGTGGACATGCTGTTTACAACAACTCTCTCTACTACCACAAAGGAGGCTCCAACACCATAGTGCGGTGAGTGACCACAACCCAGCACCCCTCCTCTGCACCCCGCAGCACCTCGTCACACACCCCAGACAGCACCTACTAGGCTGTGTGTTATCTACTTAGGGGTAGAGCTTGTGTCTTCACCATCATCTTATCCGAGGCCTGGCGCACAGTCAGAGATCAACCTGGGTTTGTTGATGAAATGAATCTCAAGACACGAGTGATGAGTGAGCCCCACATCCCAGGCCCTGCCCGGGGTTTCTGCATTTATTGCTGGTGCTGGACACCAAGACTAAGGTCAGGGCCAGGGAGAAGTAGACTTGGAGTTTTAAGGTGATGCAGCTTTCTCATCCTTTGAGAAAGAAAGTTGCCAGAACCCAGAACTCCCTCTTGCAGGAAGGTATCACTCCCTGAAATCAGTTTTTTTCTGAAAAAGTCTGTGTATGAAGAAGTTCTGGTCACAACTGAGATCATGAAGTCAAGGGATTGCAACCCAAAGGCAGGCGTCTCTGCTTTCAGATTGACCTGCCATCGTGATAGAGCCCTCACCAGCTCACCTCTCCTCCTCTTCTGCCCCCTCAAGGAGAAGGGAGGGGGTCACCCAGGTAGACTGTGCCCAGGGCAGAGCTGAGCCTGCTTGTCTCCCCATGAGAACTGTTGATGTTTTGTCGTTATGGATCAAGAAGAAATCAAGCTCTGGGTCTTAGAGGCAGAAGCAGTTCACCTTGGGCATATCAAGATGTGGCCGAGGAAGGGAGGGTAGCAGTGATAGTCAAGAGAGCACTGAACTGAGAGTTGGGAGACCTGGCTTCAGTTCAAACTCTTCCACCTACTCACTTTATGACCTTGGACAAGAGACACCACCTCCTGGGACCTCTCTGTGTCCTCAACCAAAAAAAATAAAAGCATGGACTACAGCCTCTGAGTCCCTCTAACTTTCCCTCTCAATAAAATAATAATTCCAGAGTCATGAAAGCCTTGGCCTAATCATTCAAAACAAGGACTAGGTCACCTCTCTTTTCTTTCTCTTTCTCCTCCTACCCTTAGCATGGTCCAGCCTTAACCACTTTTGTGGCATTTGAGGACTTAGGTTAAATCTATATCAGTCAGGGTTCTCCAGAGAAACAGAACCAACAGGACACATACACACACACACACATGTCCACACATGCACACAAACATATTTTTAATAAATTTATTTTAACAAATGAGTTCATGCAATTGTAGGGATCCATAGAGCAAATTGATAGGCTGGAAATTTCAAGGGGAGTAAATGGTTTGTTCTTGAGGCAGAATTTCTCTTCTTTCTGGAATCCTCAGTTCTTTGCTCTTGAGGCCTCCAACTGTTTGGATAAGGCCCACCCACATTTTCGTGGGTAATCTCCTTTACTTCAAGTCAACTAATTGTAATCCCACCTACAAAATACCCCCAAAGCAACATCTAGAACAGTGTTTGAACAAACAACAGGACACCACAACCTAGGCAAATTGACACATAAAATTAACCACCACAGTTAGGATAGGAATGATTTTCTTGATTTAAGATCCCATAAAATAAGCCACATCAGACACAGGTGTCAGCCGGGGTTAGAAGCTTCCCCTCCTTTGCCTCTCATCCCCTACCCTCATTCTACTCCCCCATCAATTTTACATCTCCCCAGTCACCTCATTTAGGCAGGGTCTTGTATTAGTAAGAAAGAACAACTGATCCATCTCCCATACTAGTTCAGAAGTCATCATTCCCAAGACATACTGTCTCCTGAGACTTTTAATCCTGTGGCTTCCTGCTGCCATGTTTTAGAAGGCTATTGTTCAAGGGGTGTGGGGGTAGTAGGGGAGAGCTGGGGCGAATGGCCGCTCTAAGTATGTCTTCTAATAAAGCTAAGTTTACATGACACACTGGTTAGGAAACCCGTGTTAGAGCCCCTGCTCTATGCCAGGCCACAAGCTGGTTGCTGGGGGAGAGGCAGACTAAATTAGACCCTATTCTTGCTGAAAGAGATCAGCCTCATCAAGGGGAGCAGCCAGTAGCAGGCAGGGACCACTTGGCAGCACTAAATTCTGGGTATTCAGAGGGAGAATTCCTGTGAGCTGAGACGGACAGGCAGGATCTTCCCAAGCCCTCACTCTTTTCTAGGTACTTTTCAAACTTACTTCAAGGTTTCTTAATTGACGTCAAGTCTGTTATGCTCAAATTCATATCCACAGATGCACACATTTCACGTTTCTTCTGTTGCTCAGTGGCATTCTCTGGTGTTTCTCTTTTCTCTTTAGCCTGATGTCCCTGAATGTTCATTCACTTTTTGTTATTATCTAGATTTGGAGTCTGCCAAATCAGACAGCCTCCATGAGCCTCCGTGAGCTAAGGAGCATGAGATTCTGTGCCGTAGCTTAATTTACCCAGTCACTTAACCTGACCAGAAGATTGACTTCACTGCCATGACTTTGCTGCCTCTACTACACCTCTTCTCAGATGGAGGCTCCCTTTTTAATTTAGAATTAACTTCTGGAGTTTTTTTCTTAAAATTACAGCATGTAGTAGAAGAATACCCCCCAAACTTGTAGTTAGAAAACTTAAGTTCAAACTCTGCCTCTGCTACTTACTTGTATTCATGGGCCAGTCACTTGACCCTTTTCATTTACAAGATGAAATTATTGGAGTAGATCATCTTTTAAGGCCACTTGTAGTTCTAAGGATCTTTGAGAAGGGATTTCAGGAGGTCAACAATCACCTGAGGATTCGTGAGTTAAGTTGCCAGGGTCACCTAGCTAATAATTGGGAACACTTACATGTGAATTCATTTTCACTCCAGAGAGTGTTATTCTCTTTACTGCCACCCTCTAATGCCTCCCTCTTTCTTCTGTTCAGTTCTTAACAAGTTATCACAAGCTAGTCACTATCCTTTGTATCTGTGCTGCCCAGAGTACTGTTGACAAGCCAGCAGAACAGGCATTACCCAAGGGACTTAGAAATTCAGAATCCCAGGCTCCCACCCAGACCTACTTATCAGAATCTGCATTTTGACAAGGTCTTCAGGTGCTTTGTATGCACATAAAAGTCTGAACGCACAGCTCTATGCAAGCCCGTCTGCCCATGACAACCATTCTTGTTGAACAGTTTGAACAGCTCTGTTTAAACAGTCAGTTGTCTTTTAAGGAAATAAAGAGATTGACCCACATATTGACATTATCAGTGCTCTGCATTCCTTTATGTAGAGGACAAATTTCCATCTGGTATTTTTCCTTTCTGCTTGAAGAAGTTTCTTTAACATTTCTTGCAATGCAGATATGCTGGTAACATTTTCTCAGCTTTCATTTATCTAGGGATATCTTTATTTCATTTCCGAAGGATATTTTTGCTGGATATACAATTCTGGGTTGACAGTTTTGCCTCCCTGTAACAGTTTAAAAATGTTGTTCCGTTGTCTTCTGGCCTCTGTTACTTCAGAGGAAATTCAGTCATTATTCTTAACATTGTACCTTAATATATAATAAGTCTTTATTTCTCTGGCTGTGTTACTGGACTAAGGCGATGGATTCTTTGCCCAATGTGCTCAAATGACCAATTCCTGATACACCAGGGTTTCAAAGAGAGAAAGAGTTTATTGTTAGGCACGAAGCAGGAGATCAGATGGCCTATCGGCCCCAAAATCTTCTCCCCAAACTGTAGTAATTCTGATAGTTTTATAGTATCAAAAGATGGGTAGGTTTTAGGATAATTAGTACAATGGCCCCAGATTGTGTAATTAGAGGTGATCTAATTATTGAGCATGTGCTGATTGATTACATGCTTAGTCACAGAGTGTATGTAAGAAAATGGTGGCCTTAATATGATGATGGGCATGATTTTTAGTATTGTAATGAGGCATAGGTCACTTGTAGGTTAAAGTCTAAGCTATTGCACGTGTCAGGCGAGCCCATTTTGGTTAGATCCAGCTTCGGTTAGCAAGATAACTTTGGACTTGGGGTGGGTTAGTTCTGGGCTGACCCAAGGCCCTTCATCAATAAACATTAGGGGCTGTCTTTAGTGATCATAAGACTCTGAAGTCAAAAAACTGGACGAATTGTGTACAAGTGAAGCTTAGTCAAAAGGTTTTATAATCACAAGGGCACAAGATAAAGGCTATACATTTATTATCAGAGAATCAAGGCAGCTGAATTACAGTTCAGAGATTTCAGGTATTTCCCTCTGTCTACTGTAATATACAAGAAAGTAAAAAGGCATCTGTATATAATGATTCAGTAATCATAATCATCCCTTAAATCATAACTTCTTGGTTGCAGCTGCTTTTAAGATTTTTCTCTTTATTTTTGGTTTTCTTTGTATTTATCATGCTTGAAGTTGAATTTCTTATATCTGTGGTTGATTTAAAAAAATTCAAATTTTGAAAATGTGGAGCCATTATGCTTTCAAGTATTTTTTCTGCTCCAATCTCTCTCCTTTTCTTCTGAGATTCCAAATACATATATATTAGGCCAGTTGATACTGTCTCTGGGTCACAGTTTCTATTGCCTACCTTCAAGGTTTCTGTTCCTTTCTTTTGCAGCTTCCAATGTGCTGTTAAGCCCATCCAGTTAATTTTTTATTTCAGATATTGTACTTTTTAGGTGGAGAAACTTGTGTTTGATTCTTTTTAATAGTTTGCATTTCTCTAATGAGATTATGCCCATGTCTTCTTTTAAATCCCTGAATATATTTATAATTTTTAAAAAATCATTCTCTTATAACTCCAATATGTGTCATCTTTGGGTCTGCTTCTATTGATTATTTTATCTTCTGGATACACATCTCATTTTCTTGCTCCTTCACATATCCAGTGATTTTTTATTGTGTGCTGGACATTTTATGCAGCATATTGATAGTCTACATTTTGTTGTCTTCCTTTGAAGAGTATAGAATCTTGGATGTTTTTGTTTTTGTTTTGGCCTTTTTAGGGCACGTCTAGAGAAACCTACTCCTAAGACATGGTCTACATGAGGTCTCAAATAATTGTCCCAGATATTCAGTGAGGTCACTCTACTCTGGCTGGTCTGTACTCCAGCTTCTCTCAGCACTGTGTAATCTCTGAAGTCTCTATTTGGCTCTCAGTTCCTTGGTCGTTTCTCTGCTAGATATTTCAGAGTTTCATCCTGTGCTTGTTCAGCTTAATATTTACCCAAATACTTAAGTGGGCTCTTTACATGTTTATAGGGCTTCTTCCTTCATTCATGAAGCTTCCTTTTCTCCAATACACCGCTCCACAAATTTTAGCACCACAGTAGCTCCAAATCCCGATCATTGTTTCTTCTGTCCAGTGAGACTGCTGTTCTGTCCTTGGGCTGTGCTTTCTGGTGCTATGGCTTGGAAAGTTCCCCCAGGATGAAATCCATACTGATTGTGGAGCTCATCTCATGTGATTCCTTTCTTTCTTGGATCATATCTCTGCACTGTCATCCAGTGCTCAAAAACAGTTGGGTCATATATTTTGTCCAGTTTTATGGTAATTTCTGACAGTTCACCCCTTATTGAAACAGCTATATTTTCTGGAGGGACTCATGCAGAAAAACCAAGACCATATCTCTAGGTGCAGACAGAGAAATGTGATTATTATGGCATGACTTGCTGACCATACTAAATTCACCACTCAATTTTTTATTTCAGCCTTTGCTTAAAAAATGGTACTAAGCCTGCTGAATCAAATGTGTTTCTCAGAAATTCAATCCTATCCTATTAATGATAGTTCAATAGCTTCAGCAAGTTTTGCCATGTAAAGGGCTCAACCAAGAATATTGTTTCAGGCACCTGCAAGTGCTCTCAAGTAACAAAGGCATATTTTAAAACTAAAAAAGTTCATTTGAAAGATTCAGATTCTAGCCATAAAAGTGTATGTAGTATCTCACCAAGTTTAATCAAGGTGCCTAACAAACCACCCTTATCCACAAAATAGTGACTTATACCTACTTTTTTTATACATTTCAGATTTGAATTTGGCAAAGGAACATTTGAAACTCTGAAGATTGAAAATGCCTTGTATTTTGATAGAAAATACCTCTTTGCAAATTCCAAGACGTACTTCACCTTAGCCATAGATGAAAAGGGTGTTTGGATTATCTATGCTTCAAAGGTGGATGGCTCAAGCATCCTTGTAGCACAACTGGATGAAAGGACATTCTCTGTGGTGCAACACATCAATACCACATACCCCAAATCCAAGACTGGCAATGCCTTCATTGCCCAAGGGATCCTCTATGTGACAGACACCAAAGATATGAGGATAACATTTGCCTTTGATTTGTTAGGAGGGAAACAGATTAATGCAAACTTTGATTTAAGAACTTCTCAATCTGTTCTTGCTATGTTATCATACAATATGAGAGATCAGCACTTATATTCATGGGAAGATGGCCATTTAATGCTTTATCCTGTGCAGTTTTTGTCAGCTACATAAAACCAGTGATGTGATGCATTCTGTTCCCATCAGTAAATTTCACATGTTTTCTGGGACCATTTCTGTCTCAATATAAAACTTGTCTTTAAGGGTAGCCAGGTACTTAGGACATAATTTTATGACATGAATATGTATATGGTCAGTGAACTCTCTTTAATTTGGATTTTTCAGTGGAAAAGAGCAATGGATAAGAGGTCAAAATAGCTGAGGTTTGGTGATTCCACCACAAACTAGCTGGGAAAGTCACAACTCCCTTTTTGGGCCTTGATTTCCCCATTGGTAGAATGAAAAGCTGGCTAAGATGATAAGATTTCCTCTCTCTGTAGGAAATTCTGTGATTCTTGTCTGTTGCTACACTTACAACTTTTATGTATCTGGTTTTTTTTTTTGGTTTTTGTTTTTTAAACACATGGTGAACAGATTTACCCTGGAGTTGATAAGGCTGATTGCTTGCGCAGTGAATTCCTCAGTGCTGACTTATGTTTGGTACCTTGGGAAGTTGTATTGATGCCTTCAGGTTGCTAACGTACCATGTTATCCATCATTTACTACTTTTCTCTGTGTCTGCAGCTGCCACCTGTACTGCCATTATCCTCCACTTCTGATGGCATCTCCAAGATTAGCAAAAGCCAGGAATAGCTGCCTGCCCAGGTTTCTTAATGAAAGAGAAGGAGGACCTTCCAGGTTTCTACTAGTTTCTGATCATGTTGATTTGTGGTTGTGGATCAAAAACTTCAGGTTACATTGGGGCTTCTGTCACAGCTGTGAATCTCTTATCACAGTGCTAAATAATGCCTGAGTGGGCTAGAACCATGGGAAGCACTTTGCATCTTTCAGAAGAGAGGCACCCTTTGTGGTTATTATCTAGAACAGGGGTCAGCAAATTATGGCCCTCAGGCTAAAGCTGCCCACTGCCTTTTTTTTGAAAATAAGTTTTTATTGAACACAGTCACACTCATTTGTTTCTGTTTTATAGTCTTTGACTACTCTCGTGTTATAATGGCAGGGCTGAGTAGTTGTATTGAGCCATTTTGGCCTACAAAGCCTAAAACATTTACTATCTGTCCCTTTACAGAAAAAGTTTGCCAACACCTGATCTAGAATATAAAGTGAGCCTGATTCTGGGAGGGACTGATTCATAACACCTGTTTTTTTGTTTTGTTTTGTTTTATTTGTGTTTTTTTTTTTTCCAGACTAAAATGTGGTATTTTATATAGCTTGAGGTTTTGATAAAGGGAAAGGGTGAGAACAGCATTAAATTAAGTTGCCCTCTGCAAAAGCAGTTAATAAGCTTTTCTCTCCCTAACATGGTTTTGAAGGATGTGAGAGGAGAGAATACAGTTTAACTTGCTCCTTCAATGCCCTTGAAAATGCACATTTTCTACAAACTCAGTTCTTCAAACATTCTTCATGCCAGCACTGAGGTCCAGGCAGGGCCACCAAGAATAAAGAGGGGACCGGAAAGAAAATGACTGGGGCCCTGCAGCCAAGAAGGGGATCTAGGGAAAATCCTATGTAAAGATTTTTCAGCCAAGTTGCCCTCCCTGGATACCTGTGTGTGTTGGGGGAAAGCTGCTGAAAACCTTCACCAGGCCCAAATCCATTCTCAGTAACCCTGAGTCCTGGTTTCATATCTGACTAATAGAAATACTTTAAAGCTTAGGGATATAAGGTTTAAATATTTAAATCTCACCTGCTACAAATACCCAGCTAGCTCTTAGTAGAAAACCCAGTCAAGTGACTTGTTGGTTGATGTGTTCTTAAAATCATGGGTATGTGAAACGTGTTTTGTTTTTTTTTTTCTCATTTTTTAGATTGGTTGAATCATGTCATCACAGCTTTTAAAAAAAGATGCTCTTTTCATATTCGTATTTTGTAACAAAATAGAATCCCATATTCAAGATCAATGTGTCTAAGGAAATCTATTATTCTTTTAAAGTATTTAAACATATATGTTGCTGTTTGTAGATGCAGGGAACCTAGATGTGAGTATAATTTCATAGAAATAGTAGTGGTAGTAATGGTAATATATACAATACTAACCAAAAGTTGTTAGTTATTGTATTAGCACATCTTGCTTTTAGTAAAATGTTTTAAAGTCCATCTTGATGTGTGAGCCATCCTAGAGAGGCTCATACTGGGATTTATTACTTATTTCATTTCATTTTTTTGCTATCGCAGAGTAATATGAGGACAACTGAGTGTGACCAAGTTTTGATGACAGTGAGTGATTTTATAGTCTGATTGAAACTTAGTCTTTACAGAGTGAAAAGAATTAAGATTTTATTCATTCTTTCGTACAAAAAGTACTTGATTTTTTTTTTAAGTCTTAGACTCACTGCTAAACTAGAATGTACAAACTAATGTTTTTAAGTCAAGCTATCATTTTGGCAGTTATACTCTCACTTAGAATCCAAAGTTGCTTTAAAGCACTTTCTAAATATCTGCACTTCTGATAATGTCAGAATCAAACCAGATAATTCTATAATTCCTCCCTAATCTAAAGTAGATAACTTCCCACTGGGAAGTAAATAAAGCCATCCCTCCCAACCTCAAAGCTAGCAAGGACCCTATTTCAAAGCACTTTTTTTTTTTAACTGATTAAACATTCTATTGAAGCTGTGCACGTGGTTATGGTCTCAGGGTATCAGTAAGCACAGGTGTTAGGACAGAGAAAAATTTCTGTGGTGAGAGCTTTCAACTGAGGAGTTCTGATCTTAGGGACCTTCACAGTCTTCTTACTTCCAAGGTTGCAAGGTGGCGAATCAAATGAGGCACTGCATTCCTGAAGAGCCAGGTATCATTCTCCAACTGCACAGGGTATGTTTTGGCCATGACTGTCTGATGCCAAATCATCTGAAGAAGTGCTTGATAAGGATTTTCAGTTTTCATCCAGATGCTGTGACTTTGTGTATGGTATCATTAAAAGGCACAAATTTTCTGTCAGTAACCAGAGATTCTGAACAATAAAATGAATAATTGTGAATGTCTCCTTTTTGGTTGTAATTTATTTAAGTTTAGTCTAATTAGCCAAATAAAATAATCATTGCTGAGCACAATCATACATTGAAACAAGTGCATTGTTATTTTGACCTTTTGTTAATTTACATGTAACAAAAGAAAAAATAGCAACCTAAAACAATATTGTGGTAGAATTATATTGGCTGATTCTTTGTGGAAACTCTCACAATTTCCTAGATCCTTCTGAATACTGAAAAATCATTGTATGGACTGTTTTGTTTTAGTTTGTTTTTTTTGTTTTTTTTTCCCTCAAGGAAAACATGAAAAACATAAAATTAATAACTAGAACTGGGTATAAATAGACATAAATACAATGAAGATTTGCTAATTTATCAGCATAGGCAAGGCAACTGGAAAGAACATAATATTTGGAGGTAAAAATTTAAAAAGAATATTTAAAAACTGAATCTGTGTGAATCTGGGCATGTCTTTAAATCCCCCTGAGTCTGCTTCATCTGTAAAATATGGATAATAAATATTAACCGCCACCCAAACACTTGATTTTTCTCACTGGTCAGAGGAGATGTATGTGAAATGCTCCGAAAATTACAAGGTTCCTGAAAAATTATAATTGTCACTTTTATATCATCCTTACAGTGGTCCAGATCGACCCTGTTGTTCTTACGACCTTATCTGGGGCAGCAGAAATGGTCAGGAACATGGTGTCAGCAATTTCCATCTGCTGGTCTGATCTGATCAGGTAGGTAATGCTGCCACACCACCAAAATATGGCTCATTAATTTATACAAAGAATTTACAGTAAAACTGCCCACCTATTCCACACACACCCCTCCTCTCCCGAAAAGGTCAGGAACCTGCCCCCTTGAGTTTCAACCTTCACTGGAAAGTGCTGTTACTGGGCATTACTTAATTTTGTAATTAAAATATAACAAAGCAAAAAGAAAGAAAAGTCCAAGAAGGAAATAGTAGTCTTGCCTCTTTAATTGTACCATTCAGAATTTGCTTGTGATTTTAGGATATCCAATCTTATAGGCATTCACCGTTATGCTTAAAATAAAGATGAAATTAACTAACCACTCAATCTCCATACTTTTCCCTCCAAACAGTCCACTGTGATCATCCTAAAACACTGAGTTAAGAAGTAGTTAAACTAATTCTAAAATCTGACTCTTGTGTCTAGTGATCTGGCATTGTCAAAGACCCAAACTCATTGGCCAAAAGCAACATACCCAGTCATAAGATTAAAAAAGATCAACATGAGATGGGACCCTTATTGACCACCTAATGTAATCCTCTCATTTTAAAGTCAAGGAAAGTGAGGTCAGAGAAAATGAGGAACTTGCCAAGCATCACAACTTAAGTGCCAGAATCACGAGGAGACACTGACTTTCCTGACTTTATGGTCATGTTTTCCATCTTGCTCTGCCATTTCCAAGGGCAGGATCTGGTTCTTGTAATTGGACATTAAAAAAATAATAATAAACTCTGAATATTTTTAAAGGCATTCCTGTTTTAGATTTACAGAAAAATTGAACAGGAAGTACAGACAGCTCGCCTAACCCCTGCCCACAGTTTCCCCTATTATTAACACCTTGCATTGGGTTGCAAATAACAAATCAATACTGGTACTTTATTATTAACTAAAGTCCATTGTTTATATTAAGTTTCACTCTTTTAGCTATACAGTTCTCTAGGTTTTGATAAATGTGTATGTCATGTAGCTGCCTTTTCAGTATCATACAGAATAATTTCACTGCCCTAAAATGCCCCGTGCTCCACCTGTTCAGCCTCCCCACCCCCCACCCCAACCACTAGAAACCACTGATCTTTTCACTGTCTCTGTTTGCTTTTTCACAATGTCATACAGTTGGAATCATGCAGTAGGTAGCCTTTTGGGCCTGAATTCTATCACTTAGCAATATATATTTAAGGTTCCTCCATGCTTTTTGTGGCTTGATACTCATTTTTTTTGTCACTGAATAATATTCCATTATATGAATATGCCATAGTTTGTTTATCCATTCACCTATTGAAGGGCATCTTGGTTACTTCCACTTTGAGACAATTAAAATAAAGCTATGAACATTTGTGTGCAGGTTTTTTTTTTAATGCATTTTTTATTGTGAACTTTAACATGTATATATAACGTGTGCAGGTTTTTGTGTGGACATAAGTTTTCAACTCAATTGGGTATTTACCTAGGAATATGATTGCTGGCTGGCTGGTATGGTAAGACTATGTTTAGCTTTGTAAGAAACTGCCAAACAGTTTTCCAAGTGGCTTTACCATTTTGCATTCCCACCAGCCATGAGTGAGAGTTCCTGTTGCTCCACATCCTTAACAGCATTTGGTATTGTCAATGTTTTAGATTCGAGTCATTCTAATAGGTGTGTAGTGGCATCTTATTTTAATTTGCAATCCTCTAATGGCGTGTTGAGCATCTTTTCATATGCTTATTTGCCATTTGTATATCTTCTTTGATGAGGTGTCTATTTAGATCTTTTGCCCATTTTTTAAATTGAGTTGTGTATTTCCTATTGTTGTTTTAAGAGTTCTTTGTATATTTTGTATACAAGGCCTTTATCAGATATGTGTTTTGCAAATATTTTCTCCCAATCTGTGGGTTGTCTTTTCATTTTCTTTATAGTCTCTTTTGCAGAGCGGAAGTTTTAAATTTTTATGAAGTCAAACTTATCAATTTTTTCTTTCACATATTGTGCTTTTGGTGTTTTATCTAGAAACTCATTGCCAAACCCCAGGACACCTAGATTCTCACCTTTATTATCTTCTAGAAGTTTTACAGTTTTATATTTTACACTTAGATCTCTGATCCATTTTGAGTTTATATTTGTGAAAGGTGTAAGGTCTGTGTCTAGATTCATTTAATTTTATTTTTTTGCCCATGGATGAGTTGTTCCAGTACCATTTGTGGAAAAGACTATCCATTTTCCATTGAATTGCCTTTACTCTTTTGTCAAAGATTAATTGGATATATTTGTGTAGGTCTATTTCTGGGCTCTTATTCTGTTCCATTGATCTATTTGTCTAATCTTTCACCAATCTGTCCTGATAACTGTAGCTTTCTAGTTAGTGTTGAAGTAGGTATGGGTCAGTCCTCTGACTTTGTTCTTCTTCTTCAATATTAACTATTCTCAGTCTTTTGTCTTTCTGTATAAACTTAAGAATCAGTTTGTCAATATCCACAAAATAATTTGCTTGGATTTTGATTGGGATTGTGTTGAATCTATAGGTCAAGTTGGGAAGAACTGATATCTTAATGATATTGAGCCTTCCTATCCATGAACATGGAATATGTCTCCATTTATTTAGATCCTCTTTTATTTCTTTTATCAGAGTTTTGTAGTTTTCTTTATAGATTTTGTACATAGTTAGATTGATATCCAAGTATTTCTGTTTTTGGTGCCAATGTAAATGGTGTGTTTTTAATTTCAGATTTCAGTTGTTCATTTCTGGTATACAGGAAAGCAATTGCCTTTTTAAAATATTGTTTTTATTAGAGAAGTTGTGGACTTACAGGACAATCATGCATAAAATACAATTCCCATACATCACTCCACCACCAACACCTTGCATTGGTGTGGAACATTTGTTACAATTGATGATAGCACTTTTTTTTTTGTAATTATACTATTTTTTTGACAGTAGTTACCTTTGTTACAATAGATGAAAGATTATTAAAATAGTACTATTAACTATCATCCATAGTTTACATTAGGTGTATTTTTTCCCATATACCACCCTATTATTAACAACTTGTATTAGTGTTGTACATTTGTTATAAACCATAAAAGAACATTCTTATACTTGTACCATTAACTATAGTCCATCATCTACAATAAGGCTCACTGTGTTATACAGTCCTATGTTTCATCTTTTTCTATTCTAGTAACATATATGACTTAAGGTTTCCCCTTTTAACCACATTCACCTATGTAATTCAGTGCTATTAATGACACAATAATGTGCTACCATCACCACCATCTACTTCCAAACCTTTAAAATCAACCTAAATAGAAATTCTGTACAAATTAAGCATTAGCTCCCCATTCTCTAAACCTAGTCTATCTCCTGGTAACCTGTATTTTAGATTTTGATCTCTATGAGTTTGCTTAATGTAATTAGTTCGCGTCAGTGAGATCATACAATATTTGTCCTTTTGTGCCTGGTTTATTTCACTCAGCATACTGTCCTCAAGATTCATTCATGTTGTCACATGCATCAGGACTTCATTCCTTTTTACAGCTGAATAATAATTCCATTTATGTATGTACCACATTTTGTTTATCTAGTCATCGGTTGGGCACTTGGGACTTGGGTCTTTTCCATATTTTGGCAATTGTGAATAATGTCACTCTGAACATTGGGGTGCAAAAATCTGTTCGAGTGCCTGCTTTCATATCTTCCGGGTACATACCTAGTAGCAGGATTGCCACGTCATATGGTAATTCTAGACTTAGCTGCCTGAGGAACTGCCAAACTGCCTTCCACGGTGGCTGCACCATTTTATATCCCCACCAGCAGTGATTGATTGTTCTTATTTCTCCACATCCTCTCCAACACTAGTAGTTTTCTGTTCGTTTTTTTTTTAAATAGTAACCATTGTAATGAGTATGAAATGATACTCATTGGGGTTTTGATTTGCATTTCCCAAATAGCTAGCGATGTTGAACATCTTTTCATGTACTTTTTAGCCATTTGTATATCCTCTTTGCAGAAATGTTTATTCAAATCTTTTGCCTGTTTTTAAATTGGATTGTTTGCTTTTTATTGTTGAGTTGTAGGATTTCTTTATATATGCTGGATATTAAACCCTTATTGGATATGTGGTTTCCAATTATTTTCTCCCATTGAATAGGCTGTTTTCTCACTATTGTGGCAAAGTCTTTGATGCACTAAAGTTTTTAATTTTGAGGAGGCCCCATTTATCTATTTTTTTCTTTTGTTTCTTGTGCTTTGGGTGTAAAGTCTAAGAAATCATGGAAAGCAATTGACTTTTGTATATTAGCCTTGTATCCTGCAGTCTTAGTGTAATTGCATGTTGGTTCCAGGAATTTTTTTGTTGATTCTTTATGATTTTCTACATAGACACTCATGTCATCTGTAAACAAAGCTTTATTTTTTCCTTCCCAATCTGTATTCTGTTTTTTTTTGTCTGAATGCATTAGCTAGGACTTCCAGTATCATGTTGAATAGAAGTGGTGAAAGGGGACATACTTTCCCTGATACCAATCTTAGAGGGACGGCAACTGGTTTCTTACCATTTAAGTATTATGTTAGCTGTAGGTCTTTTGTAGATGTTCTTTATCAAGTTAAGGAAGTTCCTTTCTATTCCTCTTTGCTAAAAGTTTTTATCTTGAGTAGATGTCAAAGATTGTCAAATGCTTTTCTTCATCTATTTATATAATTATATGATTTTGCATCCTTTGCCTGTTTATTTGGTTGATTACATTAATTGATATTTTAAAAGTTGAACCAGACTTGCATACCTGGGATAAAGGAATAAATCCCATTTGGTCATGGTATATAATTCCTTTTATACATTGCTGGATTCAATTTGCTAATATTTTGTTGAGGATTTTTTGCACCTAGGTTCATGAGAGATATTGATCTGTAGTTTTCCTTTCTTTTAATGTCATTATCTGATTTTGGTATTATGGTAATTCTGGCTTCATAGAATGAGTTAGGAAGTTTTCCCTCTGCTTCTATTATCTGGAACAGCTTGTAGAGACTTGGTATCATTTCTTCCTTAAACATTTGGCAGAATTCACCAATGAATCCATCTGACCTGGTGCTTTCCTTTTGGAAAGGTTATTAATTATTTATTGGATTTCTTTTATAGACATAGGCCTATTAAAATTATTTATTTCTCCTTGTGTGAATGTCAATAGATTGAGTCTTTCAAGGAACTGGTCCATTTTGTCTAAGTTATCAAACTTGTGAGCATAGAATTGTTCATAATGCTGCCTTATTATCCTTTTACTCTCCAGGGAGTCAGTACTGATGGCTCCTCTTTCATTTCTCACATTAGTAATTTGGGCCCTCTCTTTTTCTCTTGGTTGGTTTGGCTAGAGGTTAATCAGTTTTATTGATCTTTTCAAAGAACCACCTTTGGTTTCATTGTTTTCCTGTTTTTAATTTCATTGCTGCTGTTATTTTTATTTCTTTTCTTCTGCTTATCTTTAAATTTAATTTGTTTTTCTTTTCCAAGTTTCCTAAGGTGAAATCTAGGTTATTGATTTTAGATCTTCTTTTCTAATATATGCCTTCTATGCCATAAATTTTCCTCTAAACACTGCTTTCACTGCATCCCCAAAATTTTGACAATTTGTGTTTTCATTTTATTTAATACAAAGTGTTTTTAAATTTCTCTAGAGACTTCTTGTTTGACCCATGTGTTATTTAGAAGTGTGTTGTTTAATCTCCAAATATTTTGAGATTTTCCAACTCTCTTAGTTTTCCGGGCTGCTGCCATAAAGTACCCCAGACTAGTTAGCTTGAACAACAGAAATTTATTGTCTCACAGTTCTGGGGACCAGAAGTCTGAAATCAAGGTGTCACAAAGCGATGCTTCCTCTGGAGTCTGTAGAATTCTGGCACTGGCTTGCCAGTAATCCATGATATGACTCAATCTCTGCCTCTATCACATGGTCATCTGTCTGTCTGTCTCTCTCTCCTTATCAGGTCACCAGTCACATTGGATTATGGCCCACCCTAATCCAGTTTGACTTCATCTTAACTAATAACATCCTCAAAGATTCTATTTACAAATATGTTCACATTTACAGGGCCAGGAGTTAGGACTTGAACGTCATTTTGGGGGACACAATTCAATCCATAACACCAGCTATCTTTCTTTTATTGATTTCTAGCTCAATTCCATTGTGAGCAGAGAGCATGCTTGGTGTGATTTCTATCTTTTAAATTTGGTAAGGTGTGATATATGGCCCAGAGTGTGGTCCTATCTTGGGGAATGGTCCACATGAGCTTGGTAAGAGTGTATTCAGCTGTGGTTGGGTAAAGTGTTCCATAAATGCCAATTGGATCCATTTGACTGATAGTACTGCTCAGTTCAGCTACATCCTTCCTGATTTTCCACCTGCTGGATCTGTCAGTTACTGAAAGAGGAGTGTTGAAGTCTCCAACTGTAATAGTGGATTTGTCTATTTCTCCTTTCAGTTTTTTTTTTCCTCATATATTTTGACACTGTTATTAGGTGCATACACATTAAGGATTATGTCTTCTTGAAGAATTGACATCTTTATCATCATGCAATGCCCCTCTTTATCCCTGATAATGTTTGTTGTTCTGAAGTCTGCTTTGTCTAAAATTAATATAGCTGCTTCAGCTTTCTTTTGAATCACATTAGCGTGTATGCTGGTTTGGATGTATTATGTCCCCCAAAACGCCATTATCTGTGATGCAGTCTTGTGTGGGCAGGAAACATATTGGTGTTGATTGGGTTGGAGACTTTTGATTGGATGTTTCCGTGGAGATGTGCTCACTCAACTGTGGGTGAGATCTTTCATTGGATAATTTCCAAGGAGGTGTGGCCCTGCCCATTCAGCATGGGCCTTGCTTAGTTTATTGGAGCACTATATAAGCTCAGACAGAAGGAATGAGCTTGCTACAGCCAAGAGGGACACTTTGAAGAATGCACAGGAGCTGAGAGAGGCGCTTCAGCTTATAGAGACATTTTGGAGATGGCCTTTGAAAGCAGACTTTTGCTCCAGAGAAGCTAAAAGAGGACAAACACCCCAAGAGCAACTAAGAGTGACATTTTTGAGGAACTGAAGCCTAGGGAGGTACGTCCTGAGAGAAAGCCATTTTGAAACCAGAACTCCGGAGCAGATGCCAGCCACATGCTTTCCCAGCTAACAGAGGTTTTCCAGACGCCATTGGCCATCCTCCAGTGAAGGTACCCAATTGTTGATGCATTACCTTGGACACTTTATGGCCTTAAGACTGTAACTGTGTAACCAAATAAACCCCTTTTTATAAAAGCCAATTCATTTCTGGTGTTTTGCATCCTGGCAGCATTAGCAAACTAGAACAGTGTGATATATCTTTCTCCATCCCTTTACTTTTAATCCTTCTGCATCCTTATCTTTAAAGTGGGTTTCTTATAGACATCATATAGTTGGATCCTGTTTTTTCTTTACCTACTCTGACAGTCTCTGACTTTAATTAGTGTATTTAGAATATTCACAGAGTGATGTTAATATAGTTGAATTAATATCTACCATATTTGTAACAGTTTTCTCTTTGTTGTCCTTATTCTTTGTTTCTTTCTCATCTTCCTTTTCTTTTTTCCTTTTTTGTCTTCTCTTCCTGCTTTCTCTGGTTACACTTGAACATTTTATGTGATTCCATTTTCTCTCCTTTTTAACATATAAATTATATTTCTCTTTAAAAATTTTTAGTGGTTGCCAAAGAGTTTTCAATATATGCTTACAACTAATCTAGGTTCACTTTCAAATGACACTCCATTGCTACACAGGTAGTGCAGAAACTTTATAACAGTTAATTCCCTAATCTCCCTCCCATCCTCTGTTACATTTCTGGTTCATTTCACTTACCCATAAGCTATAACCGCCCAACACATTATTGCTAGTATTTTCAATAATTGTTATCTTTTCAATTAATAAGAAAAATAAAAGACATTATTTCACTTTTATTTATTCTTTCTCTAATGATCTTCCTTGCTTTATGTAGATCAGGATTCTGACCTATATCAGTTTGTTTCTCTTTGAAGAAATTCTTTGACAGTTGTCACAAGGCAGGTCTACCAGAGACAAATTCCCTCAATTTTTGTTTGTCTGAGAAGGTCTTTATTTCTCCTTCACTTTTGAAGGATAATTTTGCTGGATCCAGAATCCCAGGCTGGTAGCTTTTTCTTTCAAAATTTTAAATATTTTACTCCACTCTCTTCTTACTTGCCTGATTTCTCTTGAAAAATTCTGTACAATTCTTAAGCTTGTTCCTTTATAGGTAAGACATTTTTCCACCCTCTGGCTGCTTTCAAGATTCGTTTCCTTTGATTTTCTATAGTTTGAATACTATGTATCTAGTGTAGTTTTTTTGTATTTAACCTCTTCTGTTTTCTGCATTTCTGGGTCTGTGGTCCGGTGCCTGTCATTGATTTCAGAGAATTCTCAGCCATTTCTTCAAGTATTTTCTGTTCATTTCTCTCTTTGTCTTTTCAGGTTGTGGGGTTTTATTTGCCTTATAGCATATATTCCTTGTAATTTTTTGTTGAAAGCCTATCATGATGTATCAGGTAAAAAGTACTGAATTAAATAGGCCTTAGTGTGGAGTTTTATGTGTATCTGGCTAGGAGTGAGGCTGTGTTTACCATTTGCTGTAGCTGTGGTTTCAGAGGCTAAAATTCCTTCTAGTGTCCTTGTTTTTGTCTCCCTTGTCTGTGGATTTCTCTAGAAATTCCTTCTTAAAGTCTGAAGCTTGCAGTTCTTTCACTAGTAATCCCCTATCATTATATGTGAGCCCTATTGATAAGGTGGTAAGGTGTGTATTGGGGTGGGGGTGGGGGGAGTGTTCTGTAATCCTATAATCAGAGTTATAGTCTTTTAGTGAGCCTGTGTGCCTGGGATGTGACTTTTACAAGGGAGTCTCAACTCTTCCCTTCCTGTTAGGTGAGACAGGAAGGCTAGAGGAGGCTGAGTTGGGAATATCTCTTCCCTCGCATTGAAGGAAAGAGGGGGGCTGGAGTGGGTATTTCCTTTCCCCCAGGTTGGTTAGACTCTGGTAAAATATTTTCCTTTGAGGGAAGGTCTTTGTTAAGAACAGAGAGCTCTGAACTATTTCAAAACAGTTATGTTTCCCTTCTCCCTGTCAGAAGAATGAGGGAATTTTTCTGGTCTTCACAGGGAGAACCTGGTAGGGCTCTTATAGATAAAACTTAGAAAAGTATAGGACCCACCCGAAGACTGGGCTACCTTGGGGTTTTTCACTCTCAAGCTAGCCCACCCTGAGCCTCCAGCAATTCATCAATTACAGTTTAAATACAGCTGTGGGCTTCTGCTCCCAGTAGCTGTGATTCACTGTATCTCCCAGTGTCTCCAGTTTTGGGGGCAGCAGTTTGCACTGTGACCGTAATTCTTTGAAGGATCTAAGAAGAGTTGTTGATTTTCGGTTTGTTCAGCTTTTTTGTTGTCTTGAGGACGGGGGTGAAGACTTCCATGCACTTTACTTGTTGAACTGGAAACCACAAGTCTCCCAAACCACCTTTTACAAAAATAAGTCAGACCACCTCCGTCCTTTGATGGAAACCCCTAAAGGAGCCTTATATTGCAAGGAAACATTCCTTTTTAAAAGAGGAATATGCTGAACACAGCATAGTCAGGCAGAGAACACTCCAACAAAGAAGTTTTTAGTGCTCAGTGATGCCAATCGTCACATTCTGGGAGGAATATATACACACCAAAGGCTAGTACCACTTGTACTTCTAAAAAATACCTCCACCTGTGGACAACGTTTCCTGGCCCAAAGGTTTGTTGTTGTTGTTATTTTTTTTTAATTCAGTTTTATTGAAATACATTCACATACCATACAGTCATCCATGGTATACAATCAACTGTTCACAGTACCCATCATATAGTTATGCATTCATCACCACAGTCTATTTCTGAACATTTTCCTTACATCAGAAAGAATCAGAATCAGAATAAAAAATAAAAGTAAAAAAACACCCAAACCATCCCCCCATCCCACCCTATTTTTCATTTAGTTTTTGTCCCCATTTTTCTACTCATCCATCCATACACTAGATAAAGGGAGTGTGATCCACAAGGTTTTCACAATCATACTGTCACCCCTTGTAAGCTACATTATTATACAATCATCTTCAGGAGTCCGGACTACTGGGTTGGAGTTTGGTAGTTTCAGGTATTTGCTTCTAGCTATTCCAATACATTAAAACCTAAGAGGTGTTATCTATATAGTGCATAAGAGTTTCCACCAGAGTGACCTCTCGACTCCATTTGAAATCTCTCAGCCACTGAAACTTTATTTCATTTCATTTCGCATTCCCCTTTTGGTCAAGAAGATGTTCTCAATCCCACAATGCCAGGTCCAGATTCATCCCCGGGAGTCATAACCTGCATTGCCAGGGAGATTTACACCCCTGGGAGTCGGGTCCCACGTAGGGGGGAGGGCAGTGAGTTCACCTGCTGCGGTGGCTCAGAGAGAGAGAAGCCTAGCCCAAAGTTCTAAAGACCTCAAAGTAGTTACCATTTGGTGCTTAGCATATATGCCATGGTCTCTCTGAAACAATTTTTATGCATTATTTCACTTAATCATAGACACTCAGGTGGAAGAGCCCTTAAATATCACCTATTCTCTCTACTCAGTCTTAAATCCTCTCTACATACGTGGTGGGCACTGTGAAGCCCTATGCAGATCCCCATTCAAGACATACTTTTGCCCCGGGTGCCAGAAGTACTGTCAGTAGACAGCCTCCAGCTACTCTCTCCTTCAGGAATGGCCTCAGCTGCAGAGAGCCACTTCAGCAGAGGCACATCTTCTCATCCAAAAACTGATTGATATGGAAATATAAAGACCCGGACATCTTAGCCCCACTTGCAGCTACTCTAAGAGGCCCGTCTAGATGCCAGAGCTCCCCGTGGTTCATCTATGTTTGTCATTGGCTGTGCATCTCAGATTGACTTGTCCCTCCACCCTTCCTGCTCCCATTCCCTCTTTTCCACAGGAGTTGATCCCAAGGACACTCCTTGATGACATATTGCTGACAAAATCTATCTCAGAGTCTGCTTCCTTGGGAACCCAACCTGTTGTAGGCTTGCCATATAAAATACTGGACACCCAGCTCAATTTGAATGTCAGATAAACAAAATAAAATTTAGTATAAGTATGTCCTAAACATTACATGAAATAAACTTACACTGAAACAGTTGTTTTATGCAAGTTTATTTCATGTAACAACATTTGAATGTTGTTTATCTAACATTCACATTTAACTGGAACTGCTGTATTTGTATTTGTTTGTTAAATCTGGTGACCCTAACCAGGAGAGGTCCCAGAAAGAGGCTTTGGGCGTTTGAGGGGTTTGGATCTCGTTGACTTGCACCCTGCTGGTAATGAGGACCCATCACTGGTATTAGGTGGAGCACAGATAGCCACTGAGAAACAAGGTTTGATTATTAAAACTTCCATTGGTGATAAACTGGAACGGTATACCAGTAGAAAGGAATGCATTAACTAATGCTGTGTATCAGACATTTGAGGATTATGGGACAAAATAGTGACTAAAGAATAATGAAATCAGGTGGCTATTGCTAAGCTTGATTGACACTCTGGAAAAGATCATGAAAAGCTGAGAGTGATTAATTGCCAGCTGAAAGCTATGTATGAAAGCTGAGGGTCTCCGTAGCAGCATACAAAGAGGCTCTGTCTTCCGCAGTGGAGAAACGGACTCTGGGCATAAAGATCAGAGTTGCCAAGCTCCAGAAAATGTTAAACTCCCAACAAAAGAAGGTCTGCAATGACAAGGTAAGGGCATGGGTGGGCAAAAAATGGGTCCCTGACACATCAGGTAGGGATATCTGGGTTGATGACCCCCAAAACCTTGAACCCTTAGATTCCCCCGAATGCTGTAAACCCACAGAAATAATCCTCTCCTTCCTACTAATTGCCAGCGCTCTCCTCTTGCTTGGAGACAATGCAGACTTCTTCCCCACAAATCAGTGTGTCCTGCTTAGGATCTGCCCCCACCTCCCCTCCAGGCCACCAAGCCTATAAAAGATGAGGATAATGTCACAACATCGTAACCCAGGTGTGGACATACTAGGCCACCTAAGGAAGGAAACGGACTAAACCCCCAAAAGAGCTGCAAATGCAAGACCTAACAAATAATGTACCAGCAACAACTAGGAGAATATGCATGGAATTAGGTTTTGAAGGTGCTTTATCAACAGGGGAAGTTTATCATTTGGGAGTACTATAAAGGAATGGAGGATTTAATATCCTGAAAATGTGCCCAGGAGATGGTGCAAATTCCCTTCTAATATGGCTCCAAATCCACAGAAAAGGCAAAGACCTAGGCTAAGTGAGGTGGAAATTACTGTGAGGTTGAGAATTACTGTGGCAGGTGGTAGAAAGGATTAAAAGGCTCAAATAAGTGAGCATGTTATTTAAGGCCAGGAATCCCATCAAATGATTATTTACTATGGCCATAAGGAATGCAATGGCAAGAGGGATGCCAGCGTTACTGAGATGTTCAGTGGTGGTTCTCTTCTGTGTGCTGGGGCTGGGAAGAAGCGTTCACTGTAGAACCAGGCTCGTGGAAACAAAAGCCAGGTGGCAGCACTTAATCATCAGAAGCCAAGTAGAGGCTGTTTTTATAAATGGTGAGGGTGAAAGGGATAGCAAGCGGGGCCTGACCCAGTGAGATATGGGGATGGTTACTAGAACATGGCATCCTCTAGTTACTGTATTTCTAAGCTCACATTCCTTGTGGACTATCTGCTGTTGTTGATAATATTTACCACTGCTCGTCTCAGTTAGCAAGGGTAGTTGTAATAATTATCTTTAACATCCTGTCACACCACCATTTCTTTCTTTCCCTCCCTCTCTCCCTATCTATCATACATCATCTATTGCTCTGTCCTCTGAACGTATGTGAGCAAGCTGCAGGTATCTTTGAACAAACAATGTAATTCACATATAACTTTCCCATGGACAAGAACATTCTTTTATGCAATCTCATTAAGCGCAGCTAAGAAGTTCAAGAGATTCAACATTGATACAAAGCTTACATTCGATATTTCCTTTTGTGTGTGTGTGTCCCATCTGTGTCCCTTTGAGCCTCCTCTCCTCCATCCTCAGATCCCATCCAGGATCATCCTTGGCATTTAATTGTCATCTATTTAGACTTTTTTTTTCTTTAATTGTGGAAACATATATATAGCCTATATCTTCCTATTCCACCCCCTCTCTAGCATTCCATTAGTGGGATTAATCACATTTAGAATATTGCAATGCTATCACCATCCATTTCTAGAAGTTTCCCTTCACCCCAAACAGAAACCCTACTCTTATTTCTTAACTCCCCATTGGTCCTTCCCCCACTTCTCAGAACCTCTACTCTACTTTTCATCTCTATGGTCGTATTCTCTGATACTTTCTTTGTGCTTACCATGGGGCTTAAATTTAAAATCTTAAATCTACAACAATCTTGTTTTTCTTTGATACTGTTCTAGTTCGCTAATGCTGCAGAATGCAAAACACCAGAGATGGATTGGCGTTTATAAAAAGGGGGTTTATTTGGCTACACAGTTACAGTCTTAAGGCCATAAAGTGTCCAAGGTAACACGTCAGTAATTGGGTATCTTCACTGGAAGAAGAAGCCAATGGCGTCTGGAAAACCTCTGTTAGCTGGGAAGGCACGTGGCTGGTGTCTGCTCCAAAGTTCTGGTTTCAAAATGGATTTCTCCCAGGACGTTCCTCTCTAGCAAGCTTGCTCCTCTTCAAAATGTCACTCACAGCTGCACTGAGTTCCTTCTGTTTGAGTCAGCTCATTTATATGGCTCCACTGATCAAGGCCCACCCTGAATGGTTGGGGCCATGCCTCCATGGGAATATCGCATCAGAGTCATCACCCACAGCTGGGTGGGGCACATTCCAAGCAAATCTAATCAGCACCAAAACGTCTGCCCCCCAAGACTACATCAAAGATAATGGTGTTTGGGGGACACAATACATTCAAACTGGCACAGATACCAACTTAACTTCAACATGACACATAAACTATGTTCCTATACTTCATTATTCCCCCACCTTTATGTAGTTCTTGTAAAAAATTATGCATTTTACATTGAGTCCAAAACCACTGATTTATCATTACAGTTTATGTATTTTAGATCCTGTAGGAAGTAAATAGTGGAGTTATAAATAAAAAATGCAGTAGTATTGGTATTTATATTTACCATGTGATCTTTACTGGAAATCTTTATTTCTTCATGTGGTTTCAGTCAATTGTTTAGTGTCTCTTCCTTTCAGCCTGCTCAACTCCCTTTAGCATTTCTTACAGGACTGATTACTGGTGATGAAGTCCCTCAGCTTTTGATTATCCGGGAATGTTTTTCTTTCAGCCTGCTCAACTCCCTTTAGCATTTCTTACAGGGCTGATTACTTTTCTCTTGCTGCTTTCAGAACTTGCTCCTTCTCTTCAGTATTTGACAGTCTGATCAGAATGTCTTGAAGTGGGTTTATTTGGATTTATTCTATTTGGAGTTCCCTGGGCATTTATGCTTTGTGTATTATATTGTGTAGAAGGTTGGGGAAGTTTTCCCCAACAATTTCTTTGAATACTCTTTCTAGACCTTTACCCTTCTCTTCCCCTTCTGGGACACCAATGAGTCTTAAATTTGGACATTTTATTTTATCTATCATATCCCTGAGATCCGTTTCGATTTTTTTATTTTTTTCCTCATCTTTCTTTTGTTCTTTCATTTTCTGTTCTGTGGTCCTTGAGGAGGCTGAGTTGTTGTTCAACTTCCTCTAATCTTATATTATGAGTATCCAGAGTCTTTTTAATTTGGCCAACAGTTTCTTTAATTTCCATAAGATCTTCTATTTTTTTATTTACTCTTGCAATTTCTTCTTTATGCTCTTCTAGGGTCTTCTTTATGTCTTTTATATCCTATGCCGTGCTCTTCTTCATGTCCTTTATATCCTGAGCCATGCTCTTGTTTCCTGTCTGTAATTCTTTGATTAATTATGCCAAGTACTGTGTGTCTTCTGATCATTTGATTTGGGTGTTTGGGATTGGGTTCTCCATGTCGTCTGGTTTTATCATATGCTTTGATTTTCTGTTGTTTCTGGCCTCTTGGCATTTGCTTTCCTTGATCCCTAATTTGACAGAACTACAACATGGTGGCGTACACTTTCTCTAATCAGCAGATGGCGTCCGTGAGTCACCTATTCCCCTCAAGTCAGTTATCTCCCACTTTGTCTTTGTGGTGTGTGGGGGTCTGATTCTTGTGGGGTCCAGTTGGTGCACCAAATTTGGGTGTGTTGCTGGTGCTGTCTGCCCTGAATGTGGGGTGTCTGTCTGGGTGGTTAGGCAGGCAGGGCAGCTTTAATAGTCAAAACTCCCCAGTGTTCCCAGAGATTTAAGGCTATTCTCTGCCACTGACCCACAAGTCCTTGGTATTGGCGTAGGTTCCCTGGGATTTCCGAGCGGTTCCCCCTTCCCAGCTGTGCTCTTCCAGAGCCTCTCCTGAGGGAGGGCTGCGCCACATCACTAGTGTGCACTGGCCCACCAGGGAAGCCCTGGGTCGCTGGGCTGTGCAGGGTCGCTCCCAGCCCCCTTCAAAGATGGTTGAATGGGACGCGTTAACTTCCCCCTTTTCACACAGCTCTGCCCTCCCAGCTCCGGGACAATCAGCCGTGGGTGTATTAAAGGCCACTGTCCACGACCGATGTTGTGGCTTGTGTGTAGTGCTGTGGGAAAGATTCCCTGTCACACTGGGTTTCTTGGTGCGGCTCTGGGCTGTGCGTCTGGCCCCTGGCAGGAGCGTCTCTTGCCCGCTGGGGAGATGGCTGCAAGGAATGCGGTTTTTTTCTCCTTTTGGCTCACCTCTGCTCCTCTGGTCTTGAGACAATCAGCAGCAGGTGTGGGAAGGGGTATTCTCCATGCCAGATGCCGAGGCGTTAGCCCATCCCGCTCCTGCCGTGCTTCACTGTGCGGCTCTCCCCATCATATCTGCAGCCACTCCTGGGCTTTTTTTTAATAAGGAACTAGTTCATCTCCAAATGCCAGCCCACCGTTTCCCCACACTGCAGCATGGCCACCGGACTTCCAGCTGACTCACTCACTCGTTTCAGAATGCAGGCTCCTGGTTTCACCAAATGCACGTTCCCTGTGGATTTAGCAGATGTTGTCCGGCTGGTGCATTGCTGGCAGTGGTGTTCTGGGTCACTTTCTGGTTTTTATCTAGTATTTTTCACGGAGATGTTTTTTTGCCCTCTCACCTAGCCGCCATCTTAGGTTCTCCTTTAACCTTTTTTTTAAAAGTTGTGGCAACATATATAACATAAAATTTGCCATTTTAACCCTTAAAGTATGCAACTCAATGGCATTAATTACATTCACAGTTTTTTGCAACCTTCTCCAGTGTCCATTATCAAAACTTTTTCGTCACCCCAAACCAAAATTCTCTACCATTAAGCAATAACTCCTGTTCTCCCCTATTCCTACTCCCTGGTAATCTCTAATCAACTCTGTCTTCATGAGTTTGCCCATTGTAGATATTTCATATAAATGGATTCATACAATATTTGTCCTATTGTGGATGGCTTATTTCACTTAGCATAATGTTTTCAAGGTACATACCTGTTATAGCATGTATCAGAACTTCATTCCTTTTTTTGACTGTGTAATATTCCATTGTATGTGTATACCACATTGTGTTTATCCAGTCATCTGTTCATTGACATCTGAGTTGTTTCCAACTTTTGGCTATTGTGAATATTGGTATGAAAGTTGGCATACAACTATCTATCTAAGTTTCCAATTTCAGTACATTTGGTATATTAACTAGGAGTGTAATTGCCATGTCATATGGCAATTTTATATCTAGCTTTTTGAGAAAATGTGCAACTGTTTTCCACAATGACCGTAACAAGGGCTAACAGCATATTTTACATTAACAGCAACGCACAAGTGTTCCAACTGTTCCACATCCTTGCCAATAGTTTTTTTTTTTTTTTTTTTCCAACAGACATCCTCTTGCCTGGTGAGTGTGGTAGCTCACTGTGATTTTGAATTGCACTTCTCTGGATGACTACTGATGTTGAGCATCTTTCCACATGCTTATTGGCCATTTGTATATTTTCTTTGGAGAAATGTCAGTTCAAGTTCTTTGACCATTTATGAATCGAGTTGTTTGTCTTTTTGTTTTTGAGTTGTAGGAGTTCTTTATATATTCTGGATATTAAACCTTTATCAGATATATGATTTGCAACTATTTTCTCCCATTCTATAGGTTGTCATTTCACTTTCTTGATATTGTCCTTTTCACAAAAGTTTTCAATTTTGATGAACTACAGTTTTCTTTTTTTCTTTTGTTGCTTGTGTTTTCAATATGATATCTAAGAAATCATTGCCAAATCCAAGGTCAGGAAGGATTTCTCTTTTGTTTTCTTCCTAGAGTTTTACAAAATTAGCCCTTACATTTAGGTTGTTAAATCCATTTTGAGTAATTTTTGTATATGGTGTGAGTTAGGAGTCCAGCTTCATTCTTTTGCATGTAGATATTCTGTTTTCCCAGCATCATTTATTGAAGAGACTATTCTTTCCCCCAGTGAATGGATTGGGCACCTTATCAAAAATCAGTTGGCCATAGATGCATGGGTTTCTTTTCTGGGCTCTCAGTTCCATTCTGTTGATCTATATGTCTATCCTTATGCCAGTACCATGCTGTTTTGATAACTGTAACTTTGTAATCAGTTTTGAAAACAGGAAGTGTGATTTCCAACTTCTTTTTTTTTCTCAAGATAGTTTAGCCTATTCAGGGTCCCTTGCAATTTAATGTGAACTTAAGGATCTGCTTTTTGTTTCTATAAAAAAGTCCTTTGGAAATTTGATAAGGATTATGTTGAATCTGTATTGAATCTGTAAGTCTTTTTGGGTAGTACTGACATCTTAAAAATATTAAGTCTTCCAATCCACAGATGTGGGATGTCTTGCCATTCATTTAGGTCTTTAATTGTGTTCAGCAATGTTTTGTAATTTTCAATGTAACAAGTCTTTCACCCCCTTGGTTTAATTTATTCCTAGATAATTTATTCTTTTAGATGCTATTCTACATAGAATTATTTTCTTAATTTCCTCTTCAGGTTATTCATTGCTGGTATATAGAAACAACTGGTTTTTGCATGTTAATTCTGTGCCCTGCAACAGTTTCATTTATTAGCTCTAGTGACTTTCTTGTGGATTAATTGGGATTTTCTCTATATAGGGTCAGGTCATCTATGAATAGAGATGATTTTATTTCTTCCTTTCGAATTTAGATGGCTTTTATTTTTCTTTCCTAATTGTTATGGCTAGAACTTCAAATACAATGGTGAATAGCAGTGTAAAGGCAGGCATCCTTATCTTGTTCCTGATCTTTGGTGAAAAGCTTTCAGTCTTTCATAATGGAGCATCATGTTAGCTGTGGGTTTTTCATAAATGCTCTTTATCATGCTGAAATTCCCTTCTATTTCTAGATTTGAGTGTTATCATCAAGAAAGGGTGTTAGATTTTGTCAAATGCCTTTTCACCTCAATTGAGATGACCCTGTGAGATTTTCTCTTCATTCTATTCATGTAGTGTACTATGTTAATTGATTTTCTTATGTCGAACCACACTTGCATAACTGGGATATTTACCTTATGGTCATGATGAATATTTGTTTTAATATGCTGATGGAATAGGTTTGCTTGTATTTTGTTGAAGATGTTTGCATCTATATTCATAAGGCTATTGTTCTGTAGTTTTCTTTTCTTATGCTATTTTATCTGACTTAGATTTCAATATAAATCTGGCCTGTTAGAATGAGTTGGAAAGAGTTCCTTCTTCAGTTTTTTGGAAGCATTGGAGAAGGATTTGTCTTAATTCTTTTTTGAATGTTTCATAGAATTCACCAGTGAAGCTATCCAGTCCTGGACATCTCTTTGGGAGGGATTTTTTTTTTTTTTTGGTGTTTTGTTTTAACTTTTTAATTTTGACATAACTTCAAACTTACAGGACATTATTTTTTGCAAAAAATAATACAAGCCCCATAGAGAGAACTCCAACATACCTCCCACCCAGATACCCAGATTCACCAACTTTTAACATTCTGCTATATTTGCCCTTCCTTTCTCTGCTTTTTTGCTTCTCTCTTGTCCCGCCCACCTCTCTCTGTCTCCGCCTTTGTCTCTCTCTCTCCCCCTTTGTCTCTGTCTCTCCCCCTTTGTCTCTGTTTCTCCCCCTTTGTCTCTTTCTCTCCCCCTTTTTCTCTCTCTCGTCTCTCTCTCTCCCTTTGTCTCTCTCTCCCTTTGTCTCTCTCTCCCTTTGTCTCTCTCTCCCTTTGTCTCTCTGTCTCCCTTTGTCTCTGTCTCCCTTTGTCTCTGTCTCCCTTTGTCTCTCTCTCTCCCCCTTTGTCTCTCTCTCTCTCTCCCTTTGTCTCTCCCCCTTTTTCTCTCCCCTTTTTCTCCCTCTCTCCCTTTGTCTCACTCTCTCTCCCTTTGACTCTCTCTCTTTCTCCCTTTGACTCTCTCTCCCCCCCTGGTCTCTCTCCCCCCCTGGTCTCTCTCCCCCCCTTGTCTCTCTCCCCCTTTGTCTCTCTCCCCCTTTGTCTCTCTCCCCCTTTGTCTCTATCTCTCCTTTTGTCTCTGTCTCTCTCTGTCTCTGTCTCTTGCTTTGTCTCTCTCTCTCGCTTTGTCTCTCTCTCTCTCCCTTTGTCTCTCTCTTCCTTTGTCTCTCTCTCTCTCTCTCCCTTTGACTCTTTCTCTCTCCCTTTGTCTCTTATCCTTTGTCTCTCTCTCTCTTTGTCTCTCTTTGTCACTCGCTTGCTCTCTCTTTGTCACTCGCTCTCGGTCACTCGCTGTCTCTGTCACTTGCTCTGTCTCTTTGTTGCTCTCTCTCTTTGTCACTCTCTTTGTGTCTCTGTCTCTCTTTGTCTCTCTATTTCTCTTTCTTTGTCTCTCTCTCTTTGTGTCTCTCTTTGTGTCTCTCTCTCTTGCTTTGTCTCTCTCTCTCTCGCTTTGCCTCTCACTTTGTCTCTCTTGCTTTGGCTCTCTGTCTCCCCCTTTGTCTCTCTTTGTCACTCGCTCTGTCACTTGCTCTCTTTGTCACTCCTTTTGTGTCTCTGTCTCTCTCTTTGTCTCTCTTTCTTTGTCTCTCTCCATCTCTCTCTGTCTCTATCTCTATCTCTGTCTCTCTGTCTTGCTTTCTCTCTCTCGCTCACTCTGTCTCTCTCTCACTTTGGCTCTCTCTCTCCCTTTGTCACTCTCTCCCTTTGTCACTCTCTCCTTTTGTCACTCTCTTTATCTCTCTTTGTCTCTTATCTCTCTCTCTCCCTTTGTCTCTCTCTCTCTCTCCCTTTGTCTCTCTCTCCCTTTCTTTCTCTCCCTTTCTCTCTCTGTCACTCTCCCTCTCTGTGTCACTCTCCCTCTCTCTGTCACTCTCTGTCACTCTCTCTGTGTCTCTCCTTATGTCTCTGTCTCTCTGTCTCTCTTTGTCTCTGTCTCTCTGTCTTTCACCCTTTCACCAATCTTTCTAACCACCTACTCCCCTATCCATCTTTGTCAACTTATCTATTTTCTAAATATTTGAGAGTTGATTGTGAACAACCAACTCTTGAACACTTAATACTTGCATGTAAATTTCCTAAGAACAAGGTTAGTCACTTATGTAACTGACAAGTACAGTTCAAGTTCAAGAAATTTAACATTGATATAAGGCTTACAGTCTGTACTCCATTTTCCCCCCATAGGTCCCAGTAATGCACTTTGAGGGTTTTCTCCTCCATTTTAGATCCAGTCTAGGATCATGCATTGTCTTTAGTTGTTACTGTTTCTTTAATCTCTCTTTTTTTAAATGTGGAAACTTATCTTATATAAGATGAATTTTCCCATCTCATCTACTCCCAAAACATACAATGCAGTGGGATACATCATACTCACAGGGTGTGCTACCCTCAGCACCATCTGTTACCAGAATTTTCCCACCATCCAAACAGAAACCCTGTATCCATTATGCATTAACTCCTGTTTCTCCTCCCCCATCCCAGCAACCTGTTCTCTACTTTTTGTCTCTGAATTTTCACACTTCAGCTATTTCATACAAGTGAAATCATGCAATACCTGTCCCTCTGTGTCAGACTTATTTCACTCAACCTAATGTCGTCAGGGTTTGTTGGTGTAGCTGCATCAATCACAAACTCACTACTCTCTGGATGAACATTATTCTGTATATATGCACCACACTCAGTTCATTCATCTGCTGATGGACTTTTGGCTTGCCTCCACACCCTGGCCACTGTGAACAATGGTGTACAAATGTCTGTCCGCATTCCTCCTTTCAATTATTTTGGGTATATACCTCGAAGTGGGATTGCTGGGTCATATGGTAGATCTATGTCCAAATTCCTGAGGAAACCCCAAACTGCTTTTCACATTGGTTGCACCATTTCACATTCCTACCAACAAGGCATAAGGCTTCCATTTCTCTATATCCTCACCAGCACTTGTGATTTTTCCATTTTTAAAATAATAACCATTCTAGTGGTTATGAGGTGGTAACACACCGTGGCTTTGATTTGCCTTTCCCCAATGGCCAATGATATTGAGCATCTTCTCATATGTTCATTGGCCTTCTGTTCCTCCTCTTTGCATAAATGTCTATTCAACTCCTTTGTACATTTTTGTAGTGAACCATTTAGAAATGTTTCTCATTTCTTTCTGTGCATATTTTTCCATTTTCTTTGTGGTTTCCATGGAACTTAAGTTTAACATCCTAAATCTATAACAATCTTGTTTGGTTTGATACAAACTTAACTTCAACAGTGTACACACAGTATATTCCTGTACCCTTCCATCCCCTCACCTTTATGTAGATCTTTTTTTAAGAAGTTTATTGAGATATATCTACATACCATACAATCCATCCAAAGTGTGCAATCAGTGGCTTTGAGTATAATCAGTGTTGTGCATTCATCACCACCATCAATTTTAGAACATTTTCATTACTCCAAAAAGAAAAACCCCATACACCCTAGCAGTTACCTCTCAGTCACTTTAACCAAAAATCTATTTCTGTCTATATAAATTTATTTATATTGACATTTTATATCAATGGTATCATACAGTATGTAGTATTTTGTGTCCCGGTTCTTTCACTTAGCATAAAATTCTTTTAAAATTATAATTCTTTTTTTCATTAGAGAATTTGTAGGTTAACAGAAAAGTCATGAAAAAAATTCAATGTTCCCATATACCCCCCTGTTGTTGACACTTTGCATTAGTGTGGTACCTTTGTTACAATTGATGAAAGATATTGAAATAGTCCATAGTTTATATTAGGTATATTTTTCCCCATATACCACCGTATTATTAACACCTTGCAATAGTGTCATAAATTTGTTATAATTCATGAAAGAACATTCTTATACTTGCAGATGATGGGTAAAAAATACAACAGGACTTACTGTGTGATACAGTCCCATGTTTTATCTTCTAACTTTCAATCTAGTAACATACATGACCCAAAACTTCCCCTTTCAATCACATTCACATACACAATTAAACACTGTTAATTACATTCACAATAATCTGCTACCATCACCACAATCCATTTCCAAAACTTTACAGTCAACCTAAAATATAAATTATGTACAAATTGAGCATCTGCTCCCCGTTCTCTACCACAATCTATCCCCTGATAACTTATATTCTAGATTCTAACTCTATGAGCTTGCTCATTAGAATTAGTTCATATCAGTGAGATCATACAATATTTGTCCTTTTGTGCCTGATTTATTTCACCCAAGGTTCATCCATGTTGTCACATACATCAGGACTTCATTCTTTTTTATGGCTGAATAATATTCCATTGAATGTTGTTCTAGTTTGCTGATGCTGCCATTAAGCAAAATACCAGAAATGGATTGGCTTTTATAAAGGGGATTTATTAGGTTACAAATTTACAGCTCTAAGACATAAAGGGTCCAAACTAAGGCATCAACAAGAGGATACCTTCACTGAAGGAAGGCCAATGGCCTCTGGAATGCCTCTGTCAGCTGGGAAGGCATGTGGCTGACGTCTGCTAGTCCTTTGCTTCCAGGTTGTGTTTCAAAATGGCTTTTTCCAAAATGTCTCTGGACTTCTGTCTCTCTTAGCTTCTCTCAGCTCTCTGCTTCGTTCTCCTGGGGCATTTCTCTCTAAGAATCTGAGAGTCCTCTCTTAGCTTCTCCAGGGCAAACTTGGCTCCATCTCTTAGTTTAGCATTTCCAAATGTCCTTCTGTCTGCCTCTCCCAGCATCTCCAAGTGTCTGGGTCTGTGTTGGCTCTTAGCTTCTCCTGGGATCAAACTCTGGATTATATATCTTAGCTTCTCTCCAAAATGTCTCTCTCAGCTTCTCTCAGATCTCTTTCTCTGTGAGCTTTCTTAAAGGGCTCTAGTGCACGAATCAAGACCCACCCAGAATGGGTGGAGTCACATCTCCATGGAAAAAATCCAATCAAAGGTCTCACCCACAGTTGAGTGAGTCACTTCTTCATGGAGACACTCAATCAAAAGGTTCCACCCAAGAAGATTGGATTAAAAGATCATGGCTTTTCTGAGGTCCATAACAGTCTCAAAACTGGCACGTATGTATGTACCACACTTTGTTAATCCATTAATCAGTTGATGGTCACTTGGATGTGCAAATATCTGTTCAAGTCTCTGCTTTCAGTTCTTCTCAGTGTATACCTAATAGCAGGATTGCCCAGTCATTTGGTAATTCTAGACTTAGCTTCCTGAGGAACTACCAAACTGTCTTCCACAGACCTGCACCATTTTACATTCCCCCCAGCAATGAATGAATATTTCTTTTTCTCCAGAAAGAGACTCTTATATTAAGGTCTTTTATCCATTTTGAGTTAATTTTTGTATATGGTGTGAAATAGGGGTCCTCTTTCATTCTTTTGCATATGAATATCCAGTTTTCCTAGCACCACTTGTTTATGAGGCTATTCTTTCCCAATGGTGTAGGCTTAGCAGCCTTGCCAAAAACAATGGGCCATAGGTGTGAAGGGCTATTTCTGAACTTTCAGTTTGATTCCATTGCTCAAAATATCTTTTTGCCAGTACTATGCTGTTTTTACCACCATAGCTTTGTAATATACTTTAAAGTCAGAAAGTGAGTCCTCCAAATTTGCTCTTCCTTTTCAAGATATTATTGGCTATTTGGGGTTCCTTACCCTTCCAAATAAATTTGATAATTGGCATTTCCACTTCTGGAAAGTAGGCTGTTGGAGTTCTTACTGAGATTGCATTGAATCTGTAAATCATTTTGTGTAGAATTGACATCTTAAAGATATTTAGTCTTCCAATCCATTAACACAGAATGCCCTTTCCTTTATTTAGGTCTTCTTTTATTTCTTTTAGCAATTTTTGTAGTTTACTGTATACAAGTCCTTTATAACACTGGTTAAATTTATTCCTAGATATTTGATTCTTTTAGTTACTATTGTAAATGGAATTTTTTTCTTGATTGCCACCTCAGCTTGCTCATTACTAGTGTATAGAAACACTACTGATTTTTGCATGTTGATCTTGTACTCTACCACTTTACTGAATTCATTTATTAGTTCTAGTATCTGTTGATTTTTCAGGACTTTCTATATGTAGGATCATGTCATATGTGAATAGTGAAAGTTTCACTTCTTCCCATTTAATTTGGATGCCTTTTTAATTATATTTTTATTGTAGACTATAACATATATACATAAAAGTGATAGCTTTCCAAGTGCAATTTAACAAATAGCAAATTTCAAAGAATATGTTACAATTCCACAGTTTCAGTTATTTCCTTATTATGAAATATAACAAATATATAAAAAGGTAATATCTTTCAAGGTATGATTTAACAAGTAGATACTTAGGAAATTTCCAAAGTTATTATGAGTTACAGTACCATAATTTCAGTTATTTCCTTATCATGAACTATAACATATATACAAAAAGGTACAGCTTTCAAATTACAATTTAACAAGTAGCTATAGAACAAATTTCAAAGGATGCTATGGGTTACGGTCCCACCATTTCAATTCTTTCCTTCTAACTATTCTAATACCCTAGCAACTAAGAAAAAGAAAATTATATAAAGATTCAGTGTTCATAATCCTTTATTAAATTCCATTTTGTCTGTTGCTACCCCTTCTCCTAGTTTAATCACTTTCCTGATCTTCAGGGATGTCTAGGCAGTGACCACCCTAACCTGTTCATGTTGAAAAGGGGTGTCAACTTTATGAGCAAAGGAGACACATCTAGCTGATGTTATTGAAGAAGCTATTGCCTCTAGGTTTGGGGACTAGCTGGCATAGGAGCACTCTGAAGGATTTAAGTTTCTGATGAATAAACTTAGAGAAACTTTTATAGAGTCTCAGGTAGGGATCCAGGTATTCTTTGGGGTTTTTGGTACTACTGTTGACTTGGGCTTATCATATTGTGGTCTTTTGGCATCTATAGATGAAGCTTGCATAGAAGTAACCTCCAGGACAACCTCTTGATTCTATTTGAATTCTCCCAACCACTAAAACCTTATTTTGTTGCCTTTCTTCTCCCCTTTTGGTCAAAAAGGCATCGTCAATCCCTCGATGCCAGGGTCAGGCTCATTCCTGGAATCCATGACCCATGTTGCCAGGAAGACTCATTCATCTTGGGGGGTCTGTGCCAGTTTGAGTGTATTGTGTCCCCCAAATGCCATTATCTTTGTGGTCTTGTGTGGGGCAAACGTTTTTGGTGCTGGTTGGATTTGCTTGGAATGTGCCCCACCCAGCTGTGGGAGATGATTCTGATGAGATGTTCCCATGGAGGTGTGGCCCCGCCCATTCAGGGTGGGCCTTGATCAGTGGAGCCATATAAATGAGCTGACTCAAGGAGAGGGAACTGAGTGCAGCTGGGAGTGATGTTTTGAAGAGGAGCAAGCTTGCTAGAGAGGAACGTCCTGGGAGAAAGCCGTTTTGAGGCCGGAGCTTTGGAGCAGATGCCAGCTGCCTTCCTAGCTAACAGAGGTTTTCCGGACGCCATTGGCCATCCTCTGGTGAGGGTACCCGATTGCTGATGTGTTACCTTGGACGCTTTGTGGCCTTAAGACTGTAATTGTGTAGTGAAATAAACCCCCGTTTTATAAAAGCCTATCCATCTCTGGTGTTTTGCATTCTGCAGCATTAGCAAACTAGGACAGGGTCCTTTCTCACATGGGGGTGGGGAGGGGAGGGTGATGAATTTATTTGCAGAGTTAGGCTTTGAGAGAGAAAGTCCACAATGAGCAACAAAAGAGGTTCTCTGGAGGTGATTCATAGGCATAATTACAGGTGGATTCAGTCTCCTCTGTACAGCCATAAATTTCACCTGAGTAAGCCTCAATATCAAGGGCTTGACTTATAAAGTAGGGGGTTCCTAAGTTCACATAGCATATGTTGATCCACAGTAATCCATCCATATCTCACATTATCACTTGTACAATCCTCATCAGTCTCCATTTTAAACTATTCTCATGGCCCAAAACATCTCATAGCTCTTGTCAGCCCTTAATTATTTATCCCTAGTATTTGTTAATTCTAGTACCGTATTCCTATTAATTATAGTCCCTAGTATGCAATGTGTAGATTTTTCCCATTTATCCTTCTGTTGTCAACTCTCTGTGCTAGTGTCATACCTTAGAGGCATATCATGCAAGCTCCTGTATATATTTGTGGTGCTGATCTGTGGGAAACATTCCTTTAAAACAGCCCCTTTCATTCCTATTTGCCTTCAATACAGCTCTGATACTTATAATCCCATTAACAAACAATCATCACCCCATCCATTACCATACCTTTGAATTCACCATCATTAACATATCTCAGCATATTAGAGTATCATTCTACCTCACTAGCTACTGTCTATCACCTGGTCCCCAATATTCTTATATTATAAGACATTGATTTTACATTGTTCAGATAGTTCATAGAAGTGGTAACATACAGTATCTCTCCTTCTGTATCTGAGTGATTTCACTCAGAATTATATCTTCAAGGTTCACCCATGTTGCCATGTTTCAAGACCTTGTTGCTTCTTACTGCTGCATAGTATTCCATTGTATGTGTATACCACATTTTGTTTATCCACTCATCTGTTGAAGGACACTTGGATTGTTTCCATCTCTTGGCAATTTTGAACAAAGCTGCTATGAACGTTGGTGTACAAATGTCTGTTCATGTCACTGCTTTCAAATCTTCTGAGTATAAACTGAAAAGTGGAATTGCTGGGTCATAGGGTAATTCAATATCTAGTTTTCTGAGAAACCGCCAAACTCTCTTCCAGAGTGGCTGTATCATTATACAGACCCACCAGCAATGAATAACATATCCAATTTCTCTACATCCTCTCCAGCATTTGTAGTTTCCTGTTTGTTTGATGGCAGCCATCCTTACTGATGTGAGGTAATATCTCATTGTAGTCTTGATTTGTGTCTCCCTAATAGCTAGTGAAGATGAAAATATTTTCATGTGTTTTTTAGCCATTTGTGTTTCCTCTCCCAAAAAAATGTCTTTTCATAGCTTTTGCCTATTTTATAGTGGGCTGTTTGTAGTATTGTCATTGAGTTGTAGGATTTCTTTACATATGCAAGACATTAGGGGTGATGATTGTTGATGAGATTGTAGTCTCATATTAGATACATGGTTTCCAAATATTTTCTCCCATTTAGTTGGCTGCCTCTTCACCTTTTTGACAAATTCCTTTGAGTTTGATTTTGATTTTGAGGAGTTCTGATTTATCTATTTTTTCTTTCGTTGCTTGTGCTTTGGGTGTGAGGTCTAAGAAGCTACCTCCTAATACTAGGTCTTGAATATGTTTCCGTACATTATCTTCTAGGAGTTTTGTGGTACTGTCTCTTATATAGAGGTCTTTGATCCACTTTGATTTAATTTTTGTATAGGGTATGAGGTAGGGGTGCTCTTTCATTCTTTTTATTATGGCTATCCAGTTCTCCCAGCCCCATTTATTGAAGAGACTGTTCTGTCCCAGTTCAGTGGATTTGAGGGCCTTATCAAAAATCAATCAACTGTACATCTGGGGGTCTATTTCTGAACTCTCAATTCAATTCCATTGATCAATATGTCTGTCTTTATGCCAATACCATGCTGTTTTGACTACTGTGGGTTTATAGTAGGCTTCAAAGTCTGGAAGTGTAAGTTCTCCCACTTTGTTCTTTTTAAAGATGTTTTTGACAATTTGAGGCCCCTTTCCCTTCCAAATAAATTTGATAATCAGGTTTTCCAAGTCTGCAAGTAGGTTGCTGGAATTTGAATTGGGATTATGTTGAATCTGTAGATCAGTTTGGGTAGAACTGACATCTTAACAATATTTAGTCTTCCTATCCATGAGCATGGAATAGTTTTCCACCTATTTAGGTCCTTTTTTATTTCTCTTAGTAAAATTTTGTAATTTTCTGTGTAGCGGTCTTTTACATCCTTGGTAAAGTTTATTCTTATGTACTAGATTGTTTTAGTTGCTATTGTGAATGGAATTTTTTTATTGCCTCTTCAGTTAGGTCATTAGTAGTGTATAGGAACATTACTGATTTATGTGCATTAATCTTATGTCCTACCTTTTGAAATGTTTTATGAAAAAGGAAAGTTGAATTTTGTCAAATGCTTTTTCAGTGTCTATTGAGATGATCATTTGATTTTTCCCTTTTGATTTGTTAATGTTTTGAATTACGTCAATTGATTTTCTTATGTTGAACCACCCTCGCATGCCAGGAATGAACCCCACTTGGTCGTGGTGTATAATTCTTTTAATGTGCCATTGGATTCGATTTGCAAGTATTTTGTTTAGGATTTTCACATCTATATTTAGGGAGATTGGCCTATAGTTTTCCTTTTTTGTAGTGTCTTTATCTGGTTTTGGTACCAAAGTGATATTAGCGTCATAAAGTTAGTTAGGGTTCCTTTTTCTTCAAATTTTTTTAAGAGTTTGAGCAGGAATGGTGTCAATTCTTTTTGGAAAGTTGGGTAAAATTCCCCTGTGAAGCCATCTGGCCCTGGGCTTTTATTTATAGGTGGATTTTTTTTGATGACTGATTGGATCTCCTTGCTTGTGATTGGTTTGTTGGGGTCTTCTGTTTCTTCTTGGGTCAGTCTAGGTTTTTCATGTGTTTCTAGGAAATTGTTCTTTTTCTCTAAATTAGCTTGTTGACATATAGTTGTTCATAGTATCCTCTTTTTTTTTTTTTATTTCTTCGGGATCTGTAGTAATTCTCCCCATTCTCATTTCTGATTCTGTTTATGTGGGTTTTCTGTCTTTTTGACTTTGTCATTCTAGCTAAGGGTCTGTTAATCTTGTTGATCTTCTCAAAGAATCAACTTTTGCTTTTATTTATTCTATTTTTTTTTTTTGTTCTCCAGCTCACTTATTTCTGTTTTAATCTTTATTTCTTTTTTGTCTACTTGCTTTAAGGTTAGTTTGTTTGATTGTTCTCTAGCCTCTTCAGTTGTTCAGTTAGGTCTTTAGTTTTAGCTCTTTCTTGTTTTTTGAAATATGCATTTAGAGCTATCAATTTCCCTCTCAGCATTGCCTTTGCTGCATCCCACAGGTTTTGATATGTTGTGTTCTCATTTCCATTCCTCTCTAGATATTTACCAATTTCTTTTGCAGTTTCTTCTTTGACCCACTGGTTGTTGAGGAGTGTGTTGTTTAACTTTCATGTATTTGTGAAAGATCTGGTTCTTTGGTGGTTGTTGATTTCTAGTTGCATTCCATTGTGGTCAGAGAATGTGCTTTGAATAATTTCAATCTTTTTAAATTTATTAAGACTTGTTTTGTACCCCAGCATATGATCTATCCTGGAAAATGTTCCATGGGCTCTAGAAAAGAATGTATATCCTGGTAATTTGGGATGTAATGATCTATATATGTCTATTAAGTCTAATTCATTTACATTGTTTAGGTTCTAAATTTCCTTATTGTTCTTCTGTCTAGTTGTTCTATCTATAGAAGAGAGTAGTGTATTGAAGTCTCCCACTATTATTGTAGATGTGTCTATTGCTCCCTTCAGTTTAGCCAGTTTGTCTCATGTATTTTGGAGCTCCTTGATTGGGTGTATAAGCATTTATAATTGTTATTTTTCTTGGTGAGTTATCCCTTTTATTAATACATAGTGTCATTCTTTATCTTTTATGACATCTTTGCATTTAAAGTCTTATTTTGTCTGATATTAACATAGCAACCCCAGCTTTCTTTTGATTATAGTTAGTGTGGAATATTTTTTTCCATCCTTTCACTTTCAGTCTCTTTGTGTAACAGGGTCTAAGATGAGTCTCTTGTAGACAGCATATCACTGGGTCATATTTTTAAATTTATTCTACCAGTCTGTATCTTTTAATTGGAGAGTTTAATCCATTCACATTCGAAGTTGTTACTATGAAGGGAGTTCTTGAACCAGCCATATTATCCTTTGGTTTTAGTTGTTAGATTTATTTTTTCCCTCTCTCTTTTTTTCCTGTAAATTACCCTTACTAATAACTCTTCAGTTCTTTGCTCTTCTCCAGACCTCTTTTTCTGTTCTTTTTTTCTCAGCTGGTAGAGCTCTCTTTAGTATTTCTTGCAGGCCAGGTCTCTTGTTAACAAATTCTCTCAGCATTTGTTTGTGAAAATTTTAAATTCTCCCTCAATTTTGAAGGAGAACTTTGCTGGATAAAGAATTCTTGGTTGGCATTTTTTTCTTTCAGTATCTTAAATATGTCATACCACTGCCTTCTTACCTCTATGGTGCCTGCTGAGTAGTCATTACTTAGTCTTATGTTGTTTCCCTTTTATGTGGTGAAGCATTTCTCTCCTGCCACTTTCAGGAGTCTCTCCTCTTCAGCATTTGACTGTCTAATCAGTATATGTCTTGGAGTAGGTTTCTTTGGATTTATTCTTTTGAGAGTTCATGGGACATCTTTAATTTACATATTTATGTTGTTTAGAAGGGTTGGGAAGTTTTCCCCAACAATTTCCTCAAATACTCTTCCTAGCCCTTTACTCTTCTCTTCTGCTTCTGGAACACCAATGATTCTTATATTTCTGCACTGCATGTTGTCCATCATTTCCCTGAGCTCCATTATTCTATTGTTTTTACCATTTGTTCTTTTCTGCTTTCACTTTCCATCACCCAATCTTCAGGGTTGCTAATTTGTTCCTCTGCTTCTTCAAATCTGGTATTATATATCTCAAGAATATTTTTAATTTGATCAACAATATCTTTTATTTCCATAAGATCCACTATTTTTATTTACTCTTACAAATTCTTCTTTATGCTCTTCTAGGGTCTTCTTCATGTCCTTTATATCCTGAGCCATAATACTGATATTTGTGTGTATGTGTATTTCTTTGATTAATTGCTCCAAATTTTGTGTATCTTCTGGCTTTTTAATTTGTTCCTTTAGCTTGTCCATGTCTTCCATGTCCTTCAAGTGCTTTGTAATTTTCTGCTGGCTTTGGGGCACTTGCTTATCTTGGTAGGGTTATTTTGGTTAGTACAGAATTAATTGAGCCTTTATATATTATTTGGTTTGCTGGAGTGCAGTTTCTAAATCCTACCAGTATTGAGGCACAGCTTGCTTGGAGTGCAGTTTCCCTAACTACAAGCAGGTGGCACTCTCAATAGGTCTTCCCTGAACTTCTTCTGTGTGGTGGGTTGAGTCCAAACCAGGTGGGGAACCAGTCAGTGTACCAGATCTCTGTGTGCTCTTGGGAATCCCAGTCCTGGGGCTGCAACATGGGCCTTGAGCAGGTAGGCAGGGAGCCTGATCAAGGGCACACCACAGGTGGGATGTGGGCCCTGCCTGCCAGTTCTCTGCCTGCCCTGTGCCCATGAGTCTGTGAGGTATGGGAGGGGCTCCTGACTGCTGGTATGGTGCCTCTCCCTCCCCACTTCTGGCCATTGCACCCCCGTGGACTTCTGTGGGGTGAGAGCAATTGCCGCCCACCAGGTTCCCTTGTGGGAGTGCCCCACTCTCTGGCAGTGGAGGATCACCACTCCACCCCCCAGCAAACTGTCAAGGTAGGTGGATGGGAGTGGAGAGCTGCTGCTCTCTCCCTTACCTGGGAGTGATCTGGCTGCTGCTGTCCTGGAGGGGGGCAGTCCAGATGGGTAACACACCGAGTCTCCAGTTCTGTCGCTCCTTTATTTTTGTCAGGTGTCTCCTCCACATACTGTGGGGGACCCTCTGTGGCCAGTCACACCTCAGAACCATGGTTGCTGGTGTCCTCTGGCTCCTCACTAGTTACTCCAAAAGGAGGAGAAGCACACTCTGCCTCACCTACTCCACCATCTTCCTGAAAGTCCAAAGAATTGTTTTTAATCTCAGATCTACAAAGGAGAAAACTGAAGCTCAGAGAGGATAAAGCATCTTCCCAATGTCACTCAGGAAGTAGGCTGTGGAGCTGGGAGTCTGTCTAGGTGCATCATCAACTGTATTTCTATTATGCCGTTTCATCTCAGGATTTCCTTCTATTTATTCCCACTTAAGCTGAGAAGAACTTTTAATCATCCATTTCTATGTTATACACCTTCACTGAAGAATGGCCGACAGTGTCTGGAACTCCTCTGTAAGCTGAGAGGGCATATGGCTGGCATCTGCTGTCCCTTTTAGTCCTGGGTTATGTTTCAAAATAGTGTGCTCCAAAATGTCTCTTGGTTTCTCTTAGCTCCTCTCCAAAGTCCTTCTGTCTGCATCAGCAAGCATCTCGGTCGGCCTAGCTTCTCTCCAAAAGTCTCTCTCAGCTGCTCTTGGGGCATTTTATCCTCTCTTAGCTTCTCCAGAGCAAACTCTGGACGAGCATCACAAAAGCATCTGCAGGTGTCTCAATCTGTATACCTTTTATTTCTTTTCCTTGCCTACTTGCTCTGGCTAGAACTTCCGGTACTATATTGAGTAACAGTGGTGATAGTGGGCATCCTTGTCTTGTTTCAGACCTTAGAGTGGAAGGTTTCAGTATTTCACCATTGAGTATGATGTTAACTGTGGTTTTTTCATATATGCCCTTTATTATGTTGAAGAAATTTCCTTCTATTCCCTTTTTTCCAAGCATTTTTACCAAGAAAGGATGATGGATTTTGTCAAGTGTCTTTTCTGCATCAGTTGAGATAATCATGTAGACTTTCCCCTTTGTTTTGTTAATCGATTTTCTTATGTTGAACACCCTTGCATACGTGGGATAAAACCTACTTGATCGTGGAGTATAATTCTTTTGATGTGCTGTTGGATTTGAAGTGCAAGTATTTTGTTGAGGATATTTGCATCTTTATTCATAAGAGAAATTGGTCCATGACTTTCTTTATACTATCTTTATCTGGCTTTGGTATAAGGGTGATCTTGGCCTCATAGAATGACTTAGGTAGTGTTCCTGCCTCTTTAATTTTTTGGAAGAATTTGAGCAGAATTGGTATTGATTCGTCTTGGGATGATTGGTAGAATTCACCTGTGAAGCCCTCTGGTCCTGTGCTTTTCTTTGTTGGGGCTTTTTTGATGAGTGATACATTCTCTTTCCTTGAGGTCTTCTAAAGCTTATAGAGTCAGTGTAATTTGTTCATGTATTTCTAGGAATTCATCCTTTTCATCTAGGTTATTTAATTTGTTGGCATACAGTTGTTCACAGTATCGTCTTATGATCCTTTTTATTTCTGTGGGGATAGTAGTGATGTCCCCCTTCTCATTTCTGATTTTATTTTTTTCCTCTTCTCACTTTTTCTTGTCAGTCTTAATTGTCAACTTTATTGATCTTCTCAAAGAGCCAACTTTTGTTTTTGCTAACTCTATTGTTTCTTAAATCTCAATATCATATATTTTTGCTCTAATTTTTGTTATGTATTTCCTTCTGCTGGCTTTGGGGTTACTTTGCTATTCTTTTTTGAGTTCCTCCAGGTGTATGGTTAGGTCTTTGATTTTAGCTCTCCTTTTTTAATGTAGGTGTTTAGGGCTATAAATTTTCCTTCAACACTTCCTTCTCTGCATCCCTTAAGTTTTTTTAATGTAATTTTATTTAGATATATTCATATAACATAACAATCCTTCAAAGTGTACAGTCAATTGTTCATAGTATCATCATATAGTTGTGCATTGATCACCACAATCAGTCTTTGAACATTTTCATTACTCCAAAAAATAAAATAAAATTTAGAATAAAAAAGAACATCTAAAACATTATATTCCCCTGCTCCCCCATTGTTCATTTACTTTTTTTCACACTCATTCATTGTTTTTTTAACTTTATCAAAAAATTAAAACCAAACAATAAAAAGAAACATTTCAAACAATACCAAAACAAAGGAATAAGAAAAAATAAATAACCTAAAATAACTACATTTCCTCAAACTTGTTCCTACCATACCCCCCAGAAATTAATAAACCATAGTCGTTCCTGAGCATCCCCATAACATTGAGTTTACCCTCCATAACTTACCTGTTCTTATTAGATTATCGTTCCCCCTTCACTATTTGCTATCACTAGGTCCCCTACATTCTACAATATAAACCATTTATTTTACATTTTTCACATTAGTGGTAACATACAGTCTCTCTTTTTTGTGTCTGGCTTATTTTGCTCAGCATTATGTCTTCAAGGTTCATCTATGTTGTCATATGTTTCACGAGATCGTTCCTTCTTACTGCCACATAGTATTCCATCATGTGTATATACCATATTTTGTTTATCCACTCATCTGTTGAAGGACATTTGGATTGTTTCCATCTCTTGGCAATTGTGAATAATGCTGTTATGAACATTGGTGTGCAAATATTTGTTCATGTCACTGCTTTCAGATCTTCTGCATCCCGTAAGTTTTGATATGCTGTGTTCTCATTTTATTCATCTAAAGATATTTACTGGTTTCCCTTGAAATTCCTTCTATGATCAATTGATTGTTTAGGAGAGTGTTATTCAACTTCCGTGTATTTGTGGATTTTCTAGTTCTTTGCCTGCTAATGATTTCCAGCTTCATTCTATTATGATCAGAGGAGATGCTTTGTATGATTTCAGTCTTTCAAAATTTATGGCTATGTTTTGTGACCCAAAACATGGTCTATCCTGGAAAATTATCCGTAAGCACTTGAGAAGAATGTATATCCTGCTTTCTGGGGGTGTAATGTTCTGTATATGTCTGTTAGATCTAGCTCATTTATCATATTATTCAAGTTTGCTGTTTCCTTATTGTTCTTCCATCTAAATATTCTATCAATTGATGAGAATGGTGTATTGAAGTCTCCCAGTATTATTGTAGAGGTGTCTATCTCTCCCTTTAGTTTTGCCAGTTCTTGCCTCATATATGTTGGGGCACCATGGCTAAATAACATAAATATTTATGAATGTTATTTATTCTTGGTGGATTGCCCCTTTAATTAATATTTAGTGTTCTTATTTGTCTCTCATAATGGTTGTGCCAGTTTGATATATTGTGTCCCCCAAACACCATTATCTTTGATGTAATCTTGTGTGGGCAGATGTTATCAGTGTTGATTAGATTGTAATTCTTTGAGTGTTTCTTTGGAATGCGCCCCACCCAGCTGTGGGTGATGACTCTGATTGGATAATTTCCATGGAGGCGTGGCCCCACCCATTCAGGATGGGCCTTGATCAGTGGCGCCATATAAATGAGCTGACGGGCAAAGGGAACTCAGTGCAGCTGTGAGTGACATTTTGAAGAGGCGCTACAGCCAAAAGGGATACTTTGAAGAAAGCACAGGAGCTGCAGATGAGAGACAGTTTGAAGACGGCCGTTGAAAGCAGACTCTTGTTCCGGAGAAGCTGAGAGAGGACAAATATCCCAAGTGCAACTAAGAGTGATATTTTTGAGGAACTGCAGCCTAGAGAGGAACGTCCTGGGAGAAAGCCATTTTGAAACCAGAATTTTGGAGCAGATGCCAGCTGCATGACTACCCAGCTAACAGAGGTTTTCTGGACACCATTGGCCATCCTCCAATGAAGGTATCTGATTGCTGATATGTTACCTTGGACACTTTATGGCCTTAAGACTGTAACTGTGTAACCAAATAAACCCCCTTTTATAAAAGCCAATCCATCTCTGGTGTTTTGCATTCCTGCAGCATTAGCAAACTAGAACAACAGTGTTTGACTTAAAGCCTATTTTGTCTGATATTTGTATAGCTACCCCAGGGTTGTTTTTTGTTTTTGTCTTTGTTTCTGTTACTATTTTTTGTTGTTGTTGTTACTATTATGGCATATCTTTTTCCATAATTTCACTTTCAACCCTTTTGTGTTCTTGGGTCTAAGATGAGTCTCTTGTAAACAACATATAGATGTAGCATGTTTTTTAATCTACCTGTCAACCTGGGTCTTTTGATTGGGGAGTTGAATCCATTAACAATCAGTGTTTTTGCTGTAAAGGCAGTAGTTACTTCAGCCATTTTGTCCTTTGGTTTTTATATGTCATATCTTTGTCTCTCTTTTCCTTTATTGCAACCTCCTTTTCTGTGTGGTTGATCTTTTATTATGTATGTGACTGCTCACTTTCTCATTTCTGCTTCTGTAAATTTTAAAAATATGTTCTTTGTAGTTATACTAGGGTTTATATAATGCAACCTAAAACTATAATCTACTGCTATGAAAAAGACACCAACTTAGCTTCAGTAACATTCATGTTCTATGCTCCCATATCCTTCTGTTTCCCCTCTTTGTTGTTTTTTTACTACATTACCACTTTATATTTTGCATGTTCATTAACAGGAAATATGCCTTTTTCTTGTTCAATTGTATTCTGATTCTTATGTGAATTAAAGAGCAGAGTTGTATATTGAAGATACAGTACTGCTGGGTTTTGCATTTACCCTTTTAGTTACTCTTACTGATCATCTTCATTTCTTCACATTGCTCCAAGTCACTCTCTCCTATCTTTTCCCTTCAATGTGCAGAACTCCCTTTAGTAATTCTTGTAGGGCAAGTCTCTTGTTGACAGATATTTTCAGTTTCTGCTTATCTGAATAACTCTCCCTCGTTTTTGAAGAACAGTTTTCCTGGATAAAGAATTTTTTTAATTAAATTCAGTTTTATTGAAATATATTCACATACCATACAATCATCCATGGTGTACAATCAACTGTTCAGAGTACCATCATATAGTCATGCATTCATCACCCCAATCTATTTTTGAACATTTTCCTTACATTAGAAAGAATCAGAATAAGAATGAAAAATAAAAGTAAAAAAGAACACCCAAATCATCCCCCCCCCCAACTCACCCTATTTTTCATTCAATTTTTGTCCCCATTTTTCTACTCATCCATCCAAACACTAGATAGAGGGAGTGTGATCCACAAGGTTTTCACCATCACACTGTCACTCCTTGTAAGCTACATTGTTATACAGTCATCTTCCAGAGTCAGGCTACTGGGTTGGAGTTGGATAGTTTCAGGTATTTACTTCTAGCTATTCCAATACACTAAAACCTAAGAGGTGTTATCTATATAGTGCATAAGATTGTCCACCAGGGTGACCTCTTGACTCCATTTGAAATCTCTCAGCCACTGAAACTTTATTTCATTTCATTTCGCATTCCCCTTTTGGTCAAGAAGATATTCTCAATCCCACAATGCGGGGTCCAGATTCAACCCCAGGAGTTATATCCTGAGTTGCCAGGGAGATTTACACCCCTGGGAGTCAGGTCCCATGTAGGGGGGAGGTCAGTGAGTTCACCTGCCAAGGTGGCTTAGAGAGAGAGACAGAGGGCCACATCTGAGCAACAAAGAGGTACTTGGGGGGAGACTCTTAGGCAGTAACAAGCTTCATAAGGGCAAGTCCCATGATAGAGGGCTCAGCACATCAAACCGCCAGTCCTCAGTGTCTGTGACAACATCAGCTTCAGTACAGGTGAGGAAGTCCAACACTTCTGCACTTTCCCCCAGCTCCTCAGGGGGGCCTTGCAAATATATTTTTATTCTCTGCCGAAATTGCTTTGGAATGTGTCACTGTTTCACTCTAACCTATACAAACATACTATATCTCACTTCTTATTCAAAGTTCCATGTAATTGTGGTGTTTGAACAAACTGACTGTAGAGTTATACTGTTTAGAAAATATAGATCCTGCACCAAATAGACATCTCTTCCCTTGGTCTCACATGGAAGTTGAAGTTTTAAAACAGTCAGTTTTGACCTTTACCCTTTGGCCTGGTTTGCCCTAGTCTTAACCAGATCTGCTTCCTTCATATCACTAATTGAAGTCTGGGCTCTTGTTCAGCTTTTTTTTTTTTTTTTTTTTTAATAGTTGCTGTATGCACTAATACTGACATTCATATCTTCTGAGCTCTAACTCTGGGTTTCAGGTGTCACAGAAATACCCAATGTTCCAGAGACCAGTCAGGTTATATTCTAAGGGATCAGCATCTCAAAGTTTGGACGTAGCCATTACAATTCAGGAATAGAGTTGACTGCTGTAAGAGCTTACAATCTAGGGACCATTACAATAATCATTCCCCTCTTAGGCTGTGTTCTAAGATTCAATTTGGATAAAGAGTTTTTGACTGACAGTTTTTCTTTTTCAATACTTTAAATATATCATACCACTGCCTTCTTGCCTCCATGGTTTCTGATGAGAAATCAGAATTTAGTTTCATCAAGGATCCCCTGTATATGATGAATTGCTTTTCTCTTGCCACTTTCAGGATTCTCTCTTTATCTTTGGCATTTGACATCCTGATTAGTATGTGTCTTGGAGTAGGTTTATTAGTATTTATTCTCTTTGGAAGATGTTACACTTCTTGGGCATGTATATTTAAGTCTTTCATAAGAGTTGGGAAGTTTTCAGCCATTATTTCCTCAAATATTCTTTCTGCCCTTTTCCCTTCTCTTCTCCCTCTGGAACACCCATGACACATTTGTTTCTGTGCTTTGTGCTATCACTCAAATCCCTGAGACATTGCTCATTATTTCCTATTCTTTCTCTATCTGTTCTTCTGGCTGTACTATTTCAGTTACCCTGTCTTCTAGTTCACTTATTCTTTCTTCTGCCTATTCAAATCTGCTGTTATTTGCCTCTCCTGTATTTTTAATCTCTTCTATTGTGACTTTCATCCCCATAATTTGTTATGTTTCTTTTTATACTTTCAAATTCTTCTTTATGGTCACCCAGTGTCATCTTAATATCCTTTATCTCTTTAGGCATATTTTCCTTCATCTCCTTGAATTGATTTAGGAGATTTGTTTGAACATCTTTGATTAGTTGTTCCAACTTCTGAGTCTCCTCTGAAGTTTTAATTTGTTCCCTTGACTGGGCCATATGTTCCTCTTTCTTAGTGCAGCATGTGATTTTTTGCTAATGTCTAGGCATCTGATTCTATTCTGGGTTAACTCTTGTTTTAGTTTGCTAAGGTTGCCAAAATGCAATATTCCAGAAGTGGGTTAGCTTTTCCAATGGGGATTTATTAGCATAAACTTACAGTTCTGAGGTTGTGAGGATGTCTAAATCAAGACATCATCAAGACAATGCTTTCTCCCTGAAGAACAGCTACTGGCAATCCTCAGTTCCTCTGTCACATGACAAGGCACATGGCAGGCCTGCTGCTCTCTCTCTTCTCTCCTTTTTTTTTGTTTTCATCTTCTGGCTTCTCCATCTGTGGCTTTCTTTCTCAGCATCTGTGTCTTTTTTTCCTGTCTTCTGTTTGTTTCTCTTTTCAGCTTCTGTTCTTTCTCTGTCGTTCATCCTCTCATAAAGGACTTCCCCAGAAAGAGGATTAAGACCCAACTGTGACATGCCCCAATTGAAATAACCTGATCTTCTGGGGCCCATAAGGCCTTCAAACCATCACAACTCTGAAAGTCCTTTTCTCCCTCTTTTCTAGGGTTTTATTGTTGATTGACTTTTTGTTAAAGATCATCATTGTTGCTTGGTCTAACTTATTCTAGACCTTTAGAATAACTTGTGTTTTAACTGTTCAGATTTTCTCAGCTCTTCTTCACCTGATTCTTGCCCTGGATATAGTTGAACTTTTAACATTGCCCTTTTGTGCAATTGTTTCACCTCCAGGACAGTACTTCCTTTCTTTGTCCCTTCTCTGGAAATCTTGATCTGTTGTGTTTTGTTTGTTTGTTTTTTGTTTTTTTTTTTGTTTGTTTGTTTGTTTGTTTTATGTAGAAAAGCAATTTATTCCATTATAAGCACTTACACAGTCATGGAGAATAACAGGCCTGCTGGTGAAACAGGTCACCCAAAAGGGAGATGGTCCCAAACTAGGGGTCAAGGACTAATTCCTTAAAAAAAAAAAGCAAACTCATCCTGGATTAATTTAATTTTAAAAATCACCTATTGAGCCATTCTTCTCAACTTAACTGGGAAGTCTACCTCTGGTGTAACCATCAGGTAAAAACATACCTCTTTACAACTCAGTGGTCCCAAGTTTAAAACAACAATTTCACAGGAAAGAAAAAATGGTATTAAACAGTCCAAGAAATACACTAATGAGAAATATATGGGGAAAGAGGAACACATAAAATACAGTTTTTACTTAACTGAAGAAACTGAGAGGAGACTGGTCTATATAGGAAAATGTGCATCCTGGAAAGTCAGGTATGATGAATTTAGGGTAGGAATCTGTATGACTTGAATCCCTCCCCTATTTCTTGAATAAACACTTCTTGCAGTATTATGCTTCATGGCTCAGAGGCCTACCCAACTTGGCTCTATTCCTTATCCACTCTAACCTTAAATGAGTCTGAAAAACTTGGGAATAAAGCATAAGAAAAAAAAATGACCACACATATATATTCCCCTTTCTGTGTCTACTTCAGACCTGGGTTCAATTCTAGAAAATTCCTGAAGAAAATGTAAATATAAGTTTGTGGATTTGCTGAATCAAGTGCCCCAGTTAACATTTAGAAAACACTGAATGTCTGGGCTAATAGCATTGTCAGTGGTAACTATAGAGGCATAGCCAAAGTCTGTGTCTCAAAACCAGTGTTCAGTTGAACTTAGGGTTGAAAGAGAAAAAAGGGGAGTTTAAAATCACAAGTGCAGATATATATAGGATCCTTGTCCTTCTGGATCCACACTTCCATCACGGTTTTTATCATTATAATTGTTCTCTGCTGTGCCAGTTTGGATATATTATGTCCCTCCAAAAGACATGTTTTAATCCAATCTTGTGTGATACTGGGATTAAGTTGTTTCCATGGAGATGTAACCCATCCAACTGTGGGTAATACCTTTGATTAGATTATCTCCAGGGAGATGTGGCTCCACCCATTCAGTGTGGGTCTTCATTAGTTTACTGGAGCCTTATAAGAGCTCAGATAGAAGGAGCTCAATGCTGCAACCAAGAGAGACATTTTGGAGATGGCCATTGAAAGTAGACTTTTGCTAGTCCATAGTTTGCCTGGGAGAAACTAAGAGAACACCCCCAGATACCTAGAGAGAAACATACTGGGAGAAAGTCATTTTGAAAACAGAACCCCAGAGCAGATGCCAGCCACATGCCTGTGGCTTCCCAGCTAACAGAGGGTTTCTGGATACCATTGGTGTTCTTCAGTAAAAGTACCCTATAGTTGATGCCTTTGTTTGGACACTTTTATGGCCTCAGAACTGTAAATTGTAACTTAGTAAATCCCCTTTATATAAGCCAATCCATTTCTGGTATTTTGCATAATGGAAGCATTAGCAAACCAGAACATCTGCCATCTGCCACATTTGCATGATATTGTCTTCTGATACAGAACAAATCACTCAAGGTTCATTGGGATTCCAGGAGAAATCAGATATCTTGGCAGTATGACGACCATGAATAAACAACTCTGGTGGCCCATCTTCTGGAGGTTGTTCCTCTCCAATTTTACTTAAATCCCAGACAGTCAGTCTATGATCAGTACCACTGGAAGCCAAAATAGTGGCTTTCATTGTGAGGTGACCACTGAACCTGGAATATTTCATCCTTATGTGAATCAAAGGAACACAACTTGAGTTTCAGATTTCTCAAATCCCACAAGGCAACAGTCTTGTCAGCTGATTCTGTGGCAAGAATGAACTCACTATAAGGATTGAAAGAATGGCAGTTCACTTCAGCAGTGTGAGCATCAGCTGAATGGCTTGGTTTGGAAGTATTGTTTGACTGAGTATCCCACATCATAAGTTTCTGAGCATCAGCAACTGACCCAAACAGAGACTTATGGAGCAGTTGCCAGGAAACATCTTCTAGTAGAACTGTGTGCCCTATAAAATGGTCTTTGCACCCACCACTTTTCCTTCCTTTATAATGGCACTGATGTTCCATAAGCAGATGATACGGCTATCTGAAGCACTAAGTAAGTGCCCACTGAGATTTGGGCTCCAAGAAAGCCCATAGCCTTTCTTCTGATGTCCACAGATGTGAGTCTGGGTTACACTCTCCAGAAGGGTTGGATTTAGAGAGTGTTTCATATAGTTAAAAACAAGAACATCACTGGATGGAGTCTTTGTTGCCAAGAACATCACTGGGTTGAGTCTTTGTTGCCATAATGCAAGGGTTCTGGGGCATATAAAGGGATTTGTTCACTTCTTCTTCATGGTTAATCTTGATTTCTATTTCAGATTTTCCACTAACTTAGCCAAAACCTCCAAATTCTCCTTTCTCACTGTTGTAACATCACTCATCAGAGCATCATCATTAGGGAGTTGTACACTGGCTACTACAAGGTAGTTTTTTTTCTTCTGATACGTGTGTCCTCAAATGCTGAAATCTTTTCCGTCTGGTCTAGTTACATCCGGAAGCCACTATGCAGTGAAGCAAGGTCCCTCCAGAGAATGGGTCATGACCAAATCATAAAGAAAAGGAATATTCTTTTCCCATATTTTGTACTCCTCGCAGTTCTTCCACTATGTCATCGAGGGCCGCTTCCTTGTCAGCCATGGTGGACAGGTGGTGGGGGAGGGGTAGTGGGGAGGGTGGGCATTCCCAGAGTGGAGCTTTGTGTTTGTTTTTGTACATACTTTTCTTCCCAGCTCCTATGATTTGTTTAAATTCTCTCCCTCACTCAGTGCCCCATTTTCTTTACACTTTTCAGTTCTGGAACCCATCCTATCTTACAGTAGTTCTGTTTAACCCCCTCCTTTTTTTCTCTGTGAGGCTTTCCTGCCTTTGGGTTCTTCCTCATTACAGTATCCCACCCTGGGGAGCCAGATGGGGTCAGTCCAAAAAGGTGGGTCACTGTGTCTTTAGATGTTCCAGCCAAGTGAAACCGAATTGGTCACAACGGTTCTTACCAGCCTTTCTATGGCAGTCTCTCCCCACCAGTCCTTTTGTATGTGGCACTCCTCAGCAGCTTGTGTTCCACCCTGGGTCTCTGCATATATAGGTCCCTGTGCCTGGATATGAGTGGAGTTTTAACTCTGCTTGATTCAGTCTACAATCTCTGTCCACAGTGAGAGGGACCCGGGGCCGTGCTGCCTGTGTGGCTGCCGAGTTGTGTGTAACTGAGTGAGGCAGAGGGAACCAGAAACCGACCAGTGGTCTGAGGTAGACTTCTCCTACCTGAGATTTTTCTGTTTCTTTGATTCAGCATTTGTGGAGTAGTACTTCAGTCTGTACTGTCCTCCAGAGTTCAAAGCAAGTTGAACTGATCCTTTTATTCACTAAATCTCCAGGCAGGCTTTTTCAAAGGATTTTTACATTGCCATACTGATAATGTCACCTCTTTGTAGATCTTATCACAAATTACATATTTATACATTATAAGACCAAAATTACTGATTCATCATTACTTCTTAGACATTTTCCTTTTAGTTCCTGTAGGAAGTTAAATTTGAGCTTAAACAAAAATACAATAATACTATCATTTATATTTACCTATAATTACCTTTACTGGAGATCTTTATTTCTCCATGACTTCAATCTATTTTCTAGTGTTCTTTCCTTTCAACCTGGAGAAATCCCTTTCACATTTCTTGTGCCAGTCTAATGGTGACAAATTCCCTCAGTTTTTGTTAAACTGAGAATGTCTTTATCTCGCCCTCATTTCTAATGCAATTTTATTGAGATATATTCACATGCCATATAATCATCCAAAGCATACAGTCAGTTCACAGTATCATCATATAGTTGTGCATTCATCACCTCAGTTTTTTTGAAAATTTTCGTTACTCCAAAAAATAAAAATAAAGGTAAGAATACAAATAAAAGTAAAAAGGAGCACCCAAAACATCTCATACTCCTTCCCCCACGCTACTATTCATTTACTTTTTGTCCCCCCTTCTTTATTCAGCTGTCCATATACTGGATAAAGGTAGCGTGAGCCGCAGTGTTTTTACAATCACACAGTCATACTGTATAAGCTATCTAGTTATACAATCGTCTTCAAAAATCAAGGATGCTTGATTGCAGTTCAATAGTTTCAGGTATTTACTTCTAGCTGTTCTAATACACTGATAACTAAAAAGGGATATCTATAAAATACACAAGAATAACCTCCAGAATGACCTCTTGACTCCATTTGAAATCTCTCAGCCATTGAAACTTAATTTTGTTTCATTTTTCTTTCCCCTTTTGGTCAAGAAGGCTTTCTCAATCCCATGATGCCAGGTCCAGGCTCATCCTTGGGAGTCAAGGCCCACATTGCAAGGGAGATTTACACCCCTGGGAATTATATCCAGCATAGTGAAGAGGCAGTGAGTTTACCAGCTGAGTGGGCTTAGATACAGGTCACATCTGAGCAACAAAAGAGATTCTCTGGGAGCAACTCTTAGGCACAACTGTAAGTCAGCTTAGCCTCTCCTTTGCATTAACAAGCTTCATAAGGGCAAGTGCCAAGATCAGGGCATGGCCTACTAAAATGTTAGTCCTCAATGCTTGCTAGATTATCAGGAATTCCCCAGGTAGGGAAGTTTAACATTTCCAATTCTTCCCATGTCCCTCAAGGGAGCTTTGCAAATACTTTTTTTATTCTCTGCCCAAATTACTCTGGATGTATCAGGGCTTCATGCTAACCTGTATAAACCAACCAGATCTCACCCCCTACTCAAGGTTCTATGTAATTATGGTGTTTGAATAAACTGACCGTACAAGTTACATTCTATAGCATGCTACAGAAAAATATTGAGTTTTCCACCAAATAAATATTTCTTTCTTTGGTCTCACATAGAAGTTGAAAATTTAAAACACAGTAAATATCATCCTTTCCCCTTTAGTCTAGTTACCAAGACCAATTTTATTCATATCTATAATTAAAGTCTGATCTCTTTTTCAGCTTCTTTAACATTTTTGTATGGGGTAATGCTGACATTCATAGCTTCTGAACTCTGGCTCTTAGTCTCAGGTGTCACACAGATACCCGAAGTTCCAGGGACTGACCAGGTTATACACAAATAATTCATCACCTCAGAATTTAGAAATTACCGTAGCAACTCATGAATAGATGTGACTGATCTAAGAGCTTACAATCTAGGAACCTTTACCATAAGCCTTTCCCTGATAACCTATGCTCTCAGATTCAATTCTGAGTTTGCACATTATAGTTAGTCCATATTAGTGAGGCATTATAATCTTTTCAATTCTGGCTTATTTCACTCAACATACTGTCCTCAAGGCCCATTCACCTAGTTGCACATCTTCATTTCTTTTTGCCACCATTCAATATTCCAATTGAATATATACACCACAGTTCACCATTCAGTTTATCAGTCGATGTACCCTTAGGACACCTCCATCCACTGCAAATCATGCATACTGCCACCATAAACACCAGTGTGCAACATCCATTCATATCCCTACTCTCAGTTCTTCCAAAAATATACCCAATATGAGATTTCAGGACCATATTGCAACTCCATAGTTAGCTTCCTGTGGAACCACCACACTGCCCTCCAGTTGGGCTGCGCCATTCTACTTCCCTACCAACCAGGAATAGGTATGTCCCATTCTACACATTTTCTCCAGCACTTGTATCCCTCTGTTTATTTTTTAAACAATTTTATTCACACACCATACAATTCATTCTAAGAAAACAAGCAATGATTCCTGGCATGTATCACATAGTTATTCATTCACCTCCACAGCCTATATGTGGACATTTCCATTTCTTCCACAAAGAAAGAGGTAAAGAAGAAAAAAATGAAGAATAAAAATATAAAATATAGAAGAAAAATTAAAATAAAACACAATGAAAAGGTCAGACAACAACGCTGCTACCAAGAATCCCATGTCACTTCCTTATAACCCACTCTTATAGACATTTAGCTTTGATAGATTGCCTTTGTTACAATTAATGGAAGCATCTTACAATGTTGCCATTAACTATGGACTCTAGTTTGCATTGATTATATTTTTTCCCTTGTACCATCCAACTTTCAACACCTTGTAATATTGACATTCATTTGTTCTCCCTCTTTTAAAAACACTTTTTATGTTTGTACATTTAATCATCATCATTGACCACTCTTGGTTTCATTAAGTTAAACAATCCCACTCATTATCTTTTGGTGAGATACATTCCTTTAGCCTTCCTCTTTCAACCATACTCACATTCAATCTTTGTTCAGAGTAGTTACAATATTGTGCTACCATCACATAGTATTATGCCATTTCTGGATCTATACAATCAATCCTGTTTACCCTTATGTATTCCTTCAGCATCAAATGTCCAATTTCTAACCTCTTTCTATTTCCTGATAACCTGTGTTATCAACTTTAACTCTCAAATTTTGCTCATCAATGTTAGTTCATATCAGTCAGTCCATAGAGTACCTGTCCTTTTGTTTCTGGCTAATTTTACTCAATGTAATGTCTACTGTTTACCCATTTGACTTTTGGAATTTATATGTCATATTTTATTTTACTTTCCCCCTCTCTCTTTTTACTCTTACTGATAGTCTTCATTTCTACCCTCTTCTCTAAACATCTCTCTCCTGTCTTTTCCAATCTGCCTGTAGTGCTGTCTTTAGTATTTCTTACAGAGCAGGTCTCTTGTTCATAGACTCTCTCAGGATCCGTAAAAATATTTTAAACTCTTCCTCATTTTTGAAGGACTATTTTACCAGATATAGGATTCTTGGTTGGCAATTTTTCTCTTTCAGAATCTTAAATACATCCTGCCACTGCCTTCTTATCTCCATGGTTTCTACTGAGAAATCTGCATGTAGTCTTATCGAGCTTCCTTTGTATGTAATGGATCAATATTCTCTTGCTGCTTTCAGAATTCTCTCGTTGTCTTTGACATTTGTTAGCCTGATTATTAAGTGTCTTGGAGTAGGTCTATTCAAATCTATTCTGTTGGGATATGCTGTTCTTCTTCGATCTGCAATTTTATGTCTTTCATAAGAGATGGGAAATTTTCAGTGATTATTTCCTCCATTATTGTTTCTGCCTCCTTTCCTTTCTCTTCTCCTTCTGAGATACTCATGACTTGTGTATTCATGCGCCTCATATTGTCATTGAATTCCCTGAGACCTTGCTCCTATTTTTCCATTCTTTTCCCTATTTGTTCTTTTTTGTGTAGGATTTCAGGTGTTCTGTTCTCTAGTTCCTGAATCCTTTCTTCTGCCTCTTCAAATCTGCTGTTTATATCTCCATTGTGTTTTTCATCTCTCCTATTGTACCATTTATTCCCTTCAGTTCTGCCAATAGTTTTTTCAAACCTTCAAGTTCTTCCTTATGTTTGCCCAAGGTCTTCATGTCCATCTCTTTTGCCACATTTGTTTTTTTAGCATATTTGTAGCAAATTTGTTTTTTTAGCTTATTTGCTTGAAGATCTTTAATTGGTTGTTTCAACTTCTGTATCTCATTTTTTTTTTTTTTTTTTTTTTTTTTTTTTTTTTTTTTTACATTTAACCTAATTTTATTCATGCTTGCCTTGAGACAGGAAATAGATCATTCAGTAAAAACATACAGTAAAAAGAAAATGTCTTATCATGTACAACTTTTAAACTACAATAATGATGTACCTTAATTACTTCCATGCACACAAGTCTAACATTACAGTTTGTTTTAAAAAATAAACACAATTAAGACTTCTAGGAGAATTTTATAATAAAGTAATTCCTAATTTTTCTTTGTAGATCAAGCACCTCCAAAATACAAATTCCTATACACAGTGAGTGCTTTACTTAAAATGGACACGTAAGTAAATTAAGTACGTGGACAGCCTTAGAATAAGCTGACATTAAATATTCAGCTAGGTAGACAACAAACCATAGTGCCAAATGGAAAAAGTGTATTTGCAAATAAATTTCAAAAACTAAAAGTTAACTTTCTATAATTAAATACAGAAAATATACTGATTTGCTAAAATAAATAAGATGTGATGTATTAACACTTCACTAGAAAGAATGCATACCAGAACATTTATAAACAGTGAATGAATCTTGAGAATAGTTTACTATAATAAACGCTGGCTAAATAGAAGTGCATATTGTGGAGCACTATGGGTGGTATATGTTTTGCCACATACTTTTGTTACCTTGAGGTAGATAACACATGTGTACCAAATTCGGCATTCATTTTCAGTTGCTGCTGGTATCATGTGTTTTAAGAAATGTGTACAGTATGAAAAACTTGAAAATACTCATGAATGAAAAAATGTTTTAGGAAAAAAATAGATATTTCCATGCAATTATGTACAGTCTCACTGTGTAAATTTCAAGGCAAGATTTTTGTTTCCTGTAAAAACAGATCACTGTTCTATGAGAGAATGTTTTTACTTGTCTTAGTGCATTTCTTTTGTCTCTGCCTGCATTGCATTATTTTGCTCTATTTTTTAAATTTTTCTGTGCAAATGACATGCCAGTTAAAATGAAAACTATCTCACATGTAGAAAATCTGGATTTTAAAAACCAAAAACTAATGAAATCCTTACTAAAATGACACAATCTGATTCAAGTAAAAAAAATGACTTAAAACACTAGTAATAAAAAAGGACACAATTCATGAAGAATACAAAGAGAAATGTCTACTGAGTGTTTTTAGTTCAGATGTTTCAGAATGCTGCTGTATGTTTTATGAGGAATTTGAGGGGAAGATTTCATAGCAGAAGGTGTTAATGTGGCCTGTATTGACTTAAGTGGTGACCCAACTGGACTGTGAAACTGTGGGATGCCTATGGATTCAAGCTGCTTGTTAAAGAGGAACTCCCCATTGTTGTTCAGAAAGCCTTCCTCATTTCCTCTCTCCCCAAGCTTCCCATCCTCTACTGGCTCAGTTTCTAGCATTTCAGCATCTTCTTTCCTGCTAAAGAACCTGTCCAAGTAACTGGTGTAAGTGTTTTCCTTGTCAATTTGTTCATCCTTCCTTACCTCACAACAAAACTGACTTATGAGAAAACAGTCCTCCCCACCACTCACAAACTGGCTATCCCAAGAAGATTGGTACAAGGCTTCTAATTGAGCCAAATTTGCCATTCCTTTTTCCTCTTTTTCTTGGCTTACTGATTTTGAGATCAAACTTTTCAGTTCTAGTTGGGACACTGAGCTATTCAAGTCATTTAATTTATCAACAACATCAGTAGGCTCATGTTGTGAACTAAGTTGAATAGTTCCCGCAATAAAGGAATCAAAGTCAAATCCCTGATTCTTTTCCCTTTCTTTTTCAGCCAGTTGCTGTGATGCTTCCTCTAGAGCTATCTGGGCTTTAACTAATCCATTCCTTTCACATTTTGACTTGCCTTTCTTATCAGATTTTTCTTTGCTTTGTTCTTTCCAATTGGAAAGATCTATAATAAGCTTGGGTTCATAATAATGATTAACTTCACTCTCTCTCCAAACTAAGTTATCTAAATATGATGATGACCTCATTTTGTAGTTACAAGTATGGCTACACTCCAAATCACAATATTTGTTTTCATGATGATCTTGGTACTGCCAACAAGGATCAGTAGAGTAACTGGTATCAAAAGCTGGATCCTCCAGATACTTTTCCCGATCTCCATCCAAATATTTTCGAGGATCAACTTGTACTTCTTCTTCATCAGTGACATCAGACAGAGCTCTTGGGTCAAGCTGAACTTCTTCAATATCAAAGTTGTTATGAATAGGCCAATCATGCTCTGAAAACTGACAATCATGGTACCTTTCCCAGTTATAAATGTGACTGTGAGTTTCATCCATAAGCAAAATATCATCAACTTCATCTTCAATATGAAAAGGATGACTTGAAATTGGCTCATCCGTTGGAAAAGAATATATGCTCATGTAAGGATGGGAGAGTGCTTTTTCTGCTGTCAACCGATCCATGGGGCTAAATGTCAAAATCTGTTCCAGGAAATCCAGTGCTTCTCGACTAATTCCTGGAAGCAGCTGAGTTAAAGGTTTGTGTGGCTCAGTCATGTCGTTTCTAATGTAAACTGGAATTACGCTGAGAAGCTCCTGTCGATCTTCCTCATGTACAACAGGAATAGATTCTAAAATCAGCTGCATCTGTTCAAGTTCATGTGCACCTGCAAAGAGGGTTTTACCAGTCAGCATTTCAGCAAAGATACAGCCTGCAGCCCACATGTCAATGGCTTTAGTATAATTATTAGGAGAAAGTAAAAGACGTGGAGATCTGTACCATTTAGTAACCAATCCTTCAGAAAGATGACCCTTATGGGAATAATGGGGATCCATGATCCGTGCAAGACCAAAGTCACCTATCTTCAGCACCAAGTCTTCAGTATTAATGAAAAGATTAGCTGGTTTGAGATCTCTGTGCAGTACGTTTGCAGAGTGAATATACTTGAGCCCACGTAGCAGCTGATACATGAAAAGTCTGGCATGCTCCTCCAGTAAAGGGCCCTGCTCCAGCACATTAGCCAAGTCTGTTTCCATGTACTCCTGAACAATGTAAACACTGTTCAGTTCAGTAAGAGAGCCCACGTCATCTGTTAACTGGCTTCCACTGGGACCAAGAATTTCGAACACTTTCACAATGTTATCATGGTCAAGTCTTCTAATAATTTTGATTTCACGTAGAGCATGTTTGACACTCTGGGGATCAGTAAGAACAATTTTCTTGATGGCTACTCTTTTGTCACAGTCATTGTCTACAGCAGAAAAAACCAAGCCATTGCCTCCACAACCCAATGGTTTTAAGTCCATATACCTAGAGCCTAGATCAAAACCATGAATGTTCATGAGACTTTCAAATTTCTCAGCCATTTTGAAACCCTTACTACTGCCTCGTCCTTTCGAACTGTTGAACTTGTGTAAACAAGGAAGAAAACTGGCATCAAAAGGAAAGATCTTTCAAAAAGGGAGAAGAAAAATAATTTTGCTTCCACAGCAAGATGGTTTCTTGATGTTCATTGCATATGCCAACCAGGCTGTTGAGTTCCCCTTAGATTTAAAGCTCAAAATGCTCTACTCATACTGAGAATTAAAAAGATTGCAGTACTCATAGTTCAAGAAAGGGGCAGCAACTCTGCAGACATTTAAAGAAAACACTCAAGAAACTCAAACGGAATGAAATGACATACTATGCACTCAGATTTACTTGTGCTAAACAATTTAACATTTAACAAAAATGTGAATAAATATGCACACAACAGGCTTCTCTGAACATTCTCCTCACAGTGCAGATACATTCAGTGTTGGACTGGTCCTGAGCAGCATCATTCTAAGGTGCTGGTAAGCACTATTTCCGTTTTGCTTCTTTTCTTCCTTTGTTGCTATATATTTCAACAGGAAGCTCTGGCGGCTGCTGGTTAACAGAAGATGTCTTTTGTTAGTGATCAGGTGGCTCCAGCTCACCACAATCACAATCAAAGCTACCGTCCATCTTACTCCGATACAACGAGACTTCTCCGACTCATCAAGAGAGAGCGGGGTCCGCGGACAGCCCCCAGAGTCGGCTCAGGTCTCCGGCTATGCTGGCGGCAGCGGCGTCTCCGAGGTTCTCGCTTTGCCGCAGTCGCCGCCATGTAACCCCGACCCGCTAGAGAGGGCGAGGAAGAGAGGCCCTGTATCTCATTTGAAGTGTAAGTTTTTTCCATTGACTGAACCACTATCTTTGTTTTTTCTAGTATGAATCATAATTTTTTTCTTTTCTAGGCATCTGGTTTCTTTGAAAACACTAATCAGATTTTCCCAGACCAGACAGGGCCAGGTCTCAGAACAAGGGTGAAATCAGTATCAAGTTTCCCTGAGGATGAGACCCAGGAAGTTGTCAGGCTCCCCTATGAGGCCTCTAGACTCTGTGCTTTTCCTGTCCTGCCCAGTAGGTGTCACTTGTCAGCCCAGAGCTCCCCACTGGCATAAAGAGGTTAGTAGTCCCCGTCCCTGCCAGGGGGTGAGAGTATCAGAAACCAAACTTAAGCTGTTTATGTTTATTTTTCCCCCAGGCCCTAGGGCCTGAGTTCTCTGAGGGAGAGCAGACACTTGAGCTGGGTTCCACCTCCCCCTTTTCTTAGACAAGGTAAGCCCTTTAGGTATTTATCTCCTACTTTTGACTTCTTTTTTTGTTTGTGTCTCTATCTTAACTCCACCCTTGCTTCAGTAAGTGCTGACATTTGAAAATGCCTGGGGCTTTCTCTAATGAGCTACTTAGAATGAGAGAGAAAAAAAAAAGGAAAAACAAAAGTCTCCTTTTCAGAGCCAGTCCCCAGCCCCCCAGTTACCAGTCAAGAACCAGAGTTGGTGCCCAGTTCTGTGTGTCCCTTTTCTTGGCACACAGCCCTTTTTCCATATTCTGAGCTCAGCTAACTCCAAAAGTCTGTTTTTATTTATTTATGTATTTTTTTTCCCATTAGCCCATCTCCTCTCTGCCAGGAGAAACCTCTGGGTTCCTTTCTTGCTTGCTCTGGGTTTATCTGTATTCATAGCTTGTATTCAGTAGTGCAAATTTGTTAGTTAATATCACAGTTGGAGCTTGGTTGAGCTACATTCCCATGTTCCTGGCAGGGACTGCTTTTCCCTACATGTTCCAAATCAGCCTGCCATGCTGGTGGGGGAGGGGTGCCAGCTCTGCAATTTGGGAGCTTTACTTACAGTTCTATGCTGTGATCTCAGATGTTCCACCCATTCCAGACTGGCATACAATGTTGTCCAGTCACAGATGTCCCCCTAATATTTGTTCCAGAATATTTACTAGTTGTTCCTGGCTATTTGCTAGTTCTAGGGGACTAACTAAATTGCATACCTCCCTATGCTGCCATCTTGCCCTGCCACTCTGCCTCATTTTTGAAACACAGTTTTGCCAGATGTAGAATTCTTGACTTTTTTTTTTCTTTCAGTACTTTAAGTATATCATCCCATCACCGTTTGGCTTCCACGGTTTCTGATGGGAAATTCAAACTTAGCTTTATTGAGGCTCCCTTATACATTACCTGCCACTTCTCTCAGAATTCTGTCTTTATCTTTGGCATTCAGCAGCTTGATTATCATATGCCTTGGTGTAGATCTATTTGGTATTATCCTGTTTGGAGTTCGTTGAGCTTCTTGGGTGTGTATATTCACGTCTTTCCTTAATTTGGGGATGTTTTCAGCTATTATTTCTTCAAATATCTTTCCTTCTGCCCCTTTCTCTTTTTCTTCTTATTGGACTCCCATATATGTGTATTGGTATGTTTGATGAAGCCCCACCAATCTTGGGCTCTGTTCACTTTTTCTTCATTCTTTTATTTTTATTTTATTTGATTCATTCTTTTCTTCTTTCTCTGATTCTCACACTGAATGGTTTCAATTGTCTTACCTCCAAGTTCTTTCTTCTGCCAGCTCCAATCTGCTGTTGAACCCCTCTGGGGAATTTTCTATTTCTGTTAATGTGGCCTTCAGCTCTGTTGGTTTCCTTTTCATGATTTCTGCATCTTTATTGATGTTTTCTTTGTGTTCATCTATCATTTTTCTGATTTCTGTAACTGCTTTGTCCATGTTTTCCTTTAGCTCTTTGATCACATTTAGGACCATTTTAAAAATGTCTTTGGTATGTCCAAACTCTAGTTTTCCTTATTGATGGTTTCTAATCCTTTATCTTGCTTCTTTACATAAACAATCATGTCCTGTTTTTTTTGTATGTTTTGTCATTTTTTTTGTTGCAAACTGGATATTTTGATATTTTAATGTATTATCTCTGAAATCTAGACACTAATGTATCTATTCCTTAAGCTTGTATACAGATAGTATTATGACAGAAATTCCCTTGAATGCCTAGAGCTCACCCAAAACAAACAACAACCAAAAATCCACATTTCTCAGTCTTTGTAGATTGGTCTGTGCAAGTACTCTTCTTCAGACTTAAGCTGTCTTAACAATATGTTTAAAGAATAGTCCAAGGCGCAAGTGTAGGATCCTCCCTGCTCTTTTCTGTGCATGTGTCTTCTTCTGGTCATGTGTGTCTGGCCCTACAGATTCCCCCATTTACATGGATCTGAATTTCTCCTTTCCCTAGGAATCATTTTCTCATGGTCCCAGGCACTTAATTATAGTCCACAAAGCCAGCAAAACTTTGCCCCTGGCAGCTGAAATTTGACTGTTCTCCCACAGTGTTCTGTGGGAAAACTCTGTGAGCTGCCTTCTATCCACACAGGGCATATTCTGGAATGATGACCTTCTGATGAGTGTCCTGGTTAGGTACTTCAGGCTAACTCCAGACAGATTCAAGACAGACATGCTCCCAGTATGTGCATGAAGGTTAATCTGCTCCCTCCAGAACTGTGACAGGGACCTACACTAGGAGCATGGACTGGCTCCATGCCAAGCTGGTGAGGGAATAAGGTAGTGGCCAGCCAGGGTGCCACAAGATCCTGTCATTTTTAAATTGCCTTTTCCTTGATTTAGCACATGCTCTGTTAGTGCAACACTTTAGTTGTTTCTTGAGCTTTTAGAAAAATGCTCCTGCCAGTTCTTGCTCACTGTTTAAAATTTCTGTCAGGAGATGGAGTTCTGGAGTGGTTCAGTCTACATCTTGATGACTGGAATTCTTCCTCTAGTTATTTTTAAATTGTAGTTTTAAAAACCATTTTATGTAGACAATTCATTGACATTAGGTACATTGATAATACTATGCAACTTTTGCCATTATTTTGAGATTATGTTCATTATCCCAAACCAAAATGTATACTCATTTAGCAATAATTCCCCATTCCCTCCTCCCCCATCTCTAGTAACCACAATTTTGCTTTCTTTCTCTATGAATTTGCTTACTTTAATTATATCATATAAGATAAATCAGACAATCTGGCTTATTTCACTCAGCATGACGTATTCAAGGTTTATCCATGTTGTAGCACATACTACACTTCCTTTTATGGCAGAATAGTATTCCATTTTATGGATATACCACATTTTGTTATCCAATCATCTATTGATGGACACTTGGGTTGCTTCCACATTTTAGCTATTGTGAATAATGCTGTGGTGTATATTGGTGTACAAATCTATCTTTCTGTTCTTTGGGAATATACATAGGAGAGGAATTGCCAGTCATATCGTAATTCTATATTTACTTTTCTGAGGAACTGCCAAACTTTTCCACAGTGGCTGCACCATTTTACATTCCCATAAAAGTGTACAAGTGTTCCTATTTCTCCACATCCTCTTTGACACATTTTCAATTTTTAGGAGTATTAACCTTCCTAGTAGGAGTGAAGTGATATGCTCATTGTAGTTTTAATTTGAATTTCTCTAATGGTTAATGATGCTTAGCATTTTTTCATATAATTTTTGTCCATTTAAATATCTTCTTTAGAGAAATGTCTATTCAAATCTTTGGCCCAATGTTAAAGTGGGTTTTTTGTCTTTCTGTTGTTGATTTGTAGAAGTTCTTTATGTATTCTGGATATTAAACTCTTATCAGATATTATTTCCCAGTATTTTTTTCCCATACTATAGTCTGTTTATTTCACTTTCTTAATAATGTCCTTTGTACAAAAGTTCTTAATTTCTGATGAAGTGCATTTTATCTATTTTTCTCTTGATGCATGTGCTTTTGGTATAAAATCTAAAAATCCATTGCCTACTATAAGGTCCTGAAGATATTCCCCTGTTTTCTTGTAAGAACTTATACTATTAGCTCTTTTATTTAGGAATTTGATCCATTTTGAATTAATTTTTGCATATGGTGAGAGGTAGCAGTCCACATTGATTCTTTTGCATGTACATTTGCAGTTGCCCAAGAAACATTTGTTGAATAAACTATTCTTTCCCCATTGGGGTTGCAACCCTCACTGAAAATCAACTGGTCATAGATTGTGGATTTATCCCTGGACTCTCAGTTCTATCCCATTTTTCTATATGTCTATCCTTATGTCAGCACCACATGGTTTTAATTACTTTAGCTTTGTAGTAAGTTTTGAAATCATAAAGTATAAGTCTTTCAACTTTGTTCTTTTTCAACATCATTTTGGCTATTTGGAGCCTCTTGCAATTCCATATGAATTTTTATTTTTTAAAATAAAACTTTAGTATTGGAATAATTTTAGGTTTACAGAAAAGTTGCAAAGACTATACAGAAAGTACACACAAAGATGTCACTAATAGCTCTTAATCATGGTACATTTGTCATAACTAAGAAGTTAATACTGATACAATACTATTAGCTAAACTACAAACTTTTTAAGGATTTCACCCATTTTCTCACTAATGCTCTTTGTCTTTTATAGGATCCAATCTAGGATACTACATTGCATTTAGTAACCTTCAATTTTTTTATTCAATTTTATTTAGATATAGTCACATACCATACAGTCATCCAAAGTGTACAATCAGTTATTCATGGTGTCATGATACAGTTATGCATTCATCACCACAATCAATTTTTTTTAACATTTCATTACTCCAAAAATAAAAATAAGAATAAAAATTAAAGTAAAAAAGAACACGCCAAACATCCCATCCCCCCATCCCCTCTAATATTCATTTAAATTTTGTCCCCATTTTTTTCTACTCATCTGCCGATATGCTGGATAAAGGAGTATGAGCCATAAGGTTTTCCCTATCATGTGGTCACACCATTTAAACTATATAGTTATACATTCATCTTCAAGAATCAAGGCTACTGGATTGCAGTTCAACAGTTTCAGGTATTTCCTTCTACCTATTACAATATACTAAAAACTCAAAAGGGATATCTGTATTATATAACACATAAGAATAACCTCCAGAATGTCCTCTCAACCCCATTTGAAATCTCCCAGCCACTGAAACATCACTTTGCCTCATTTCTCTCCCCCGTTTTTATCAAGAAGACTTTCCCAATCCAATGATTCCAGGTCCAGGCTCATCCCTGGGAGTCATGTCCCAAATTACCAGGGAGATTTACACTCCTGGTAGCCATGTCCCACATGGGGGGGGGGGGCAGTGAGTTTACCTGCAGCATTGCCATAATTTTTTAATGAAACTGAGAGTGAGTTCATGTTTTGAATGTTGTGTTGGATGACTTTCTTCTTTTTAATACTTCATTTATAAAAAAAAACAGTTCAAACTAAACACAAAGGAATAAGAAAAACAAATAACTTAAAATAACTACATTGCTTCCAACACGTTCCTATCATACCCCCAAAAGATTAACAAACCAAAGTCATTCCTGAGCATTCCCTTATCATTAAGATTACTCTCAGTATCTTGTCTGTTCTTATTAGAATATTGTTCCCCCTTCACTAGTTGCTATCTCTAAGTCCCTTACATTCTATAACAGAAGACATTTATTTACATTTTTCAGAGTTCACATTAGTGATAACATACAATATCTCTTTTTGTGTCTGGCTTATTTCACTCAGCATTATGTCTTCAAGGTTCATCCATGTTTTCATGTTTCACAACCTTGTTCCTTCTTACTGCCATGTAGTATTCCATTGTGTATATACCACATTTTGTTTATGTACTCATCTGTTGAAGGACATTTGGATTGTTTCCATCTCTTGGAAATTATGAATAATGCCACTATAAACATCAGTGTGCAAATATCTGTTCATGTCACTGCTTTCAGATCTAGGTATATACCAAGAAGTGAAATTGCTGAATCTTATGGTAACTTGATATCTATATTTCTAAGGAAACACCAAACTGTCCTCCAGAGGGGCTGTACCATTAAACAGTCCCACCAGCAGTGAATAACAGTTCCAATTTCTCCACGTCCTCTCCAGAATTTTTAGTTTCCTGTTTGTTTAATGGCAGCCATTCTAATTGGTGTGAGATATCTCATTGTAGTCTTAATTTGCATCTCCCTAATAGCTAGTGAAGATGAACATTTTTCATGTGTGTTTTAGCCACTTGTATTCTTCAGAGAAAGGTCTTTTCATATCTTTTGGCCATTTTATAATTGGGTTGTTCGTACTATTGTCATTGAGTTGCAGGATTTCTTTATATATGCAAGATATCAGTCTTTTTTTCAGGCACATGGTTTCCAAATATTTTTCCCATTGAGTTGGCTGCCTCTTCACCTTTTTGACAAATTCCTTTGAGGTGCAGAAGCTTTTTTTTTTTTTTTTTTTTTTTCCCTTTTTTATTTTTTATTTTTTTCATTTTTATTGAGATTGTTCAGATACCATACAATTATCCAAAGATCCAAAGTGTACAATCACTTGCCCCTGGGTACCCTCATACAGCTGTGCATCCATCATACTTAATTTTTGTTCAACTTTTAGAAACTTTTCATTACTCCAGACAAGAAATAAAGTGAAAGATGAAAAAAGAAAAAAAGAAAAGGAAACTCTAAACCTCCCCTATCCCTAACCAACCCCCCTCAATTGTTGACTCCTAGTATTGATATAGTACGTTTGTTACTGTTTATGAAAAAATGTTGAAATACTACTAACTGTAGTATATAGTTTGTAATAGGTAAATAGTTCTTCCCTATATGCCCATCTATTATTAACTTCTAATTGTTTCTGGTTCATGAAGTGATTTCTAGTATTTGTACAGTTGATCATGGACATTGCCCACCATAGGATTCAGTTTTATACATTTCCATCTTTTGACCTCCAACTTTCCTTCTGGTGACATATATGACTCTGAGCTTCCCCTTTCCACCTCATTCACACACCATTCAGTGCTGTTAGTTATTCTCACATCTTGCTACCAACACCCCTGTTCATTTCCAAACATTTAAGTTCATCCTAATTGAACATTCTGCTCATACTAAGCAAGAGCATCTACATTTCTTCCACAAGGCAGGAGGAAGAGTCAAAGAAGGTAGAGAGGCAAAAGAAAGAGGAAACAAAAAAATGACAGCTAGGAAGCAGCAAAAGGAAAAATAACCTTAAATCAAAGTAGAATAAAGAATCAGACAATACCACCAATGTCAAGTGTCTAACATGCCTCCCCTATCCCCCGCTCTTATCTGCATTCACCTTGGTATATCACCTTTGTTACATTAAAGGAAGCATAATACAATGATTCTATTAGTTACAGTCTCAAGTTTATGCTGATTGCATCCCTCCCCCAATGCCTCCCCATTTTTAACACCTTGCAAGGTTGACATTTGCTTGCTCTCCCCCGTAAAAGAACATATTTGTACATTTTATCACAATTGTTGAATACTCTAGATTTCACCAAGTTACACAGTCCCAGTCGTTATCTTTCCTCCTTTCTTGTGGTGTCTCACATGCTCCCCATCTTCCTCTCTCAACCGTATTCATAGTTACCTTTGTTCAGCGTACTTACATTGTTGTGCTACCATCTCCCAAAATTGTGTTCCAAACCACACACTCCTGTCTTCTATCACCCTGTAGTGCTCCCTTTAGTATTTCCTGTAGGGCGGGTGTCTTGTTCACAAAGTCTCTCATTGTCTGTTTGTCAGAAAATATTTTGAGCTCTCCCTCATATTTGAAGGACAGCTTTGCTGGATACAGGATTCTTGGTTGGTGGTTTTTCTCTTTCAGTATCTTAAATATATCACACCACTTCCTTCTTGCCTCCATGGTTTCTGCTGAGAGATCCGCACATAGTCTTATTAAGCTTCCTTTGTATGTAATGGATTGCTTTTCTCTTGCTGCTTTCAGGATTCTCTCTTTGTCTTTGACATTTGATAATCTGATTATTAAGTGTCTTGGCGTAGGCCTATTCATATCTCTTCTGTTTGGAGTACGCTGTGCTTCTTGGATCTGTAATTTTATGTCTTTCATAAGAGATGGGAAATTTTCATTAATTATTTCCTCTATTATTGCTTCTGCCCCCTTTCCCTTCTCTTCTCCTTCTGGGACACCAATGATACGTACATTATTGTACTTTGTTTCATCCTTGAGTTCCTGGAGACGTTGCTCATATTTTTTCATTCTTTTCTCCATCTGCTCCTTTGCGTGTAGGCTTTCAGGTGTTTTGTTCTCCAGTTCCTGAGTGTTTTCTTCTGCCTCTTGAGATCTGCTGTTGTATGTTTCCATTGTGTCTTTCATCTCTTGTGTTGTGCCTTTCATTTCCATAGATTCTACTAGTAGGTTTTTTGAACTTTTGATTTCTGCCGTATACATGTCCAGTGCTTCCTTTACAGCCTCTATCTCTTTTGCAATATCTTCTCTAAACGTTTTGAATTGATTTAGCATTAGTTGTTTAAATTCCTGTATTTCAGTTGAAGTGTACGTTTGTTCCTTTGACTGGGCCATAACTGTGTTTTCCTTAGTGTAGATTGTAATTTTCTGTCATCTAGGCATGGTTTCCTTGGTTATCCAAATCAGGTTTTCCCAGACCAGAACAGGCTCAGGTCCCAGAGGGAAGAAATATTCAGTATCTGGTTTCCCTGTGGGTGTGTCTTAGAAAATTGCTCCACCCCTTTGATGTCTTGGGTCACTGTGCTTTTCTGCCCAGCAGGTGATGCCTGTTAGCCTATAATTCTTGCCTGGTGTGAGGAGGTATGGCCGTGTTCCCCCAGGCTCTGGGGTCTGATTCTGAATGGAAAGGGCCCCACCCCTTTCCTTCTAGAGAAGACAAACCCCTCAGGTGGAGGTCATTAGCATTTCAATGGTCTCGCTCTCTGCTTGTGGTGTCTCCACCCTTCCCAGAGTCACAGCCCTGGAAACTGAAAATGACTGGGGCTTTCTCCACTGAGCCAAAAAAGAAACAGATAGTCCCCTTCAGACCCAGTCCAAGACAACCCTCCAGCTCTCCCAGGTCAGTCGTCACCCAAAGCCTCTGTTTTTTGGGGCTGCGTACCTGTAGCGAGCAGTTCACACTCGCTACTTAAAACCCCAGTTGGAGCTCAGCTGAGCTGTATTTGCTTGCTGGGAGAGAGCTTCTCTGTGGCACCACGCAGCTCTGCAGCTCGGGCTATGGGGGAGGGGGTCTCCCGACCTGGTTCCACAGGTTTTACTTACAGATTTTATGCTGTGTTCTCGGGCATTCCTCCGAATTCAGATTGGTGTATGATGAATGGATGGTCTTGTTTGTCCCCCCGCAGTTATTCTGGATTATTTACTAGTTGTTTCTGTTTTTTTGTAGTTGTTCCAGGGGGACTACTTAGCTTCCACTCCTCTCTATGCCGCCATCTTGCCCAAGTCCCTTGTAGGTAGATCGGTGCAGAAGCTTTTAATTTTGAGGATTTCTCATTTATCTAATTTTTTTTTCATTGTTTGTGCTTTGGGTGTAAAGTCTAAGAAATGACCTCCTAATACAAGGTCTTTAAGATGTTTCCCCACAATATCTTCTAGGAGTTTTATGGTACTTTCTCTTATATTGAGGTCTTTAATCCACTTTGAGTTAATTTTTGTGTAGGGTGTGAGGTAGGGGTCCTCTTTCATTCTTTGAGCTATGGCTATCCAGTTCTCCCAGCCCTATTGTTGAAGAGACTGTTATGTCCCAGTTCAGTGGGTCCATATGAATTTGAGGATCAGCTTTTCCATTTCTGCAAAAAAAGGCTGCTGGAATTTTGATAGGGATTGCATTGAAATTGTAGATTGCTTTAGGCAATATTAATATGTTAACAATGGCAAGTCTTCCAATCCATGAACAGAGGATGTATTTCCATTTATTTAGGTTTTCTTTAATTTCTTTCAGCAATGTTTTATAGTTTTAAGTGTACAGGAATTTCACTTCCTTGGTTAATTTTATTCCTAGTTATTTTATTCTTCTAGATGCTATTATGAATGGAATTATTTTATTAATTTCCTTTCCAGATTGTTCATTTCTGGTGTATAGAACCCAACTGACTTCTGCATGTTTATCTTGTATCCTGCAACATTGATGAATTCATTTACTAGGTTTAGTAGCTTTCTTATGGATTTTTTTGGGATTTTCTATATATATAATCATGTCATATTCAAGTGGGATAATTTGACTTCTTTCTTTCCAACTTGGATGCTTTTATTTCTTTATATTTCCTGATTTCCTGGATAGAACTTTCAGCACACTGTTGAATAACAGTGGTGCCAGAGGGCATCTTTGTCTTGTTCTGATCTTAGGAGGAAGCTTTCATTGTTTCACTATTCAGTATCATGTTAGCTGTGGACTTTCCATGAATGTCCTTGATCACATTCTATTCTATTACTATTACTAGTTGCCTAAGCGTTTTTATCAAGAAGGGGCAGTAGGTTATCTCAAATGCCTTTTCATTCCTGATTTTAGTTGAAAAGATCATGTGAATTTTTTCCTTTTTCTATTAATGTGGTATGTTACATTAATTTTCTTATGTTTAATCACCCTTGCACATCTGAGAGAAATCACCTTGATCATGGTGTAAATTTTTTTTAATATGCTGTTGCATTCAGTTTGCTAGTATCTTGTTGAGAATTTTTGCATTTATAATTTTGGTCTGTAATTTTCTTCTCCTGTGCTGTATTATCTGGCTTTGGTATCAGAGTAATGCTTGTCTCATAGAAAGATTTAAGTAATTCCTCCTTTGCAGTTTTTTTGGAAGAGTTTGGTCAGGATTAGTGTTAGATCTTCTTCAAATGTTTGATATAATTCAGCAGTGAAAACATCTAGTCCTGGACTTCTCTTGGTGGGAAGTTTTTCAATTACTGAGTTGACTTATTCTAGGTCTGTTGAGATTTTCAGTTTCTTCTTGCATCATATTAGGTCATTTATATGTTTTAAGGAATTTGTCCATTTTATCTAGGTTTTCTAATTTGTTGGCAAATAATTGTTCATAGTACCCTCCTACAACTTTTTAAATTTTGTAAATTTTGTAAGGTCAGTGGTAATGTTCTCATTTTTATTCCTGATTTTAATTATGTCTTCTTTCTCTTTTTCTTTGTCATTCTGACTAAAGGTTTGTTGCTTTTACTGATCATTTAGAAAAAACAACTACTGGTTTTGTTGGTTCTCTCTATTGTTTTCTTGTAGGGCAGATCTATTGTTGTCAAATTCTATGTTTCTCTTCATCTGTGAATATTTTAAACTCTCCCTCATTCTTTTTAAAAATTCAGTTTTATTGAGATATATTCATACACCATACAATCATCCCCCACTGGTGTACAATAAATTGTTCACAGAACCATTATTTAGTTGTGCACTCATCACCACATTCAATTTTTGAACATTTTCATTGCCATATACAAAAAAAGAATAAGAATAAAAAAGTGGAAAAGAACATGCAAAACATCCCGTCCCCCCATCACTCCCTATTATTCATTTACTTTTTGTCCTCATTTTTCTATTCATCTGTCCATACACTGTATAAAAGGAGTGGGAGTGACAAAGTTTTCATAATCACATATTCACACAGTGTAAGCTATAGATACAGTCATCTTCAAGAATCAAGGCTACTAGGTTGCAGTCTGACAGTTTCAGGTATTTCTTTCTAGCTATTCCAATACACTAAAAACTAAAAAGCAGTATTACATAATGCATAAGAATAACCTCCAGAATGAACTCTCAACTCTATTTGAGATCTCTCAGCCACTGAAACTTTGTTTCATTTCTCTTCCCCCTTTTGGTCCGAGAAGGCTTTCTGAATCCCACAATGGCAGGGCCAAGCTCATCACCACAAGATATGTCCCATGTTGCCAGGGAGTTCCACACCCCTGAGAGTCACTTCCCATGTAGGGTCTCCCTGATTTTTTTTTAAATGCAATCTTATTGAGATACAATCACATAACATACAGTCATTCAAAATGTACAATCAGTTGTTCACAGTATCATCATATAGTTGTGCTTTTATCACCACAATCAATCTTTGAACATTTTCATTTCTTCCAAAAATAAAATGAAAATTGAATAAAGAATATCCAAAACATCCCATTCCCCTCCTCCCCACATTGTTCATTTACTTTTTAAAATACAGCTTAATTGAGATATACCCACACACCCTGCAGTCATCCATGGTGTACAATCAGTTATTCACAGCATCATCATACATTGTGTGTTCTTCTCCAGAATCAATTTCTGAACTTTTTCCTTACTCCAAATTAAAAATAAAAGCAAAAAAAGAACACCTAAATCTTCCCATCCCCTCCATCCCACCTTATTCTTCATTTAGTATTGATCCCCATTTTCCCACTCATCTGTCCACATACTGGATAAAGGTAGTGAGAGCCACAAGGTTTTCACAGTCACACAGTCACACTATGAAATCTACATAGTTATGTAATTGTCTTCAAGAATCAAGATCACTGGGTTCCAGTTTGACAGCTTCAGGTATTTCCCTCTAGCCATTCCAACACACAAAAGACTTAAAGGTGATATCTATATAGCACACAGGAATACTCTCCAGAGTGACCTCTTGACTCCATTTGAAATTTCTCAGCCACTGGAACCCTACTTTGCTTCATCTCTCTTCCCCCTTTTGGTCAAGAAGATCCTCTCAATCCCACAGTGCTGGGTCCAGGCTCATCTCCAGGAATCATTTCCTGCATTGCCAGGGGTATTTACACCCCTGGAAGTCACATCCCACATAGGGGGGAGGGTAGTGAGCTCACTTGCTGAGTGGGCTTGGGGGGCGCCACATCTGAGCAACAAAGAGGCTCTTTGGGGAGGACTCCTAGGCACAATTATAAGTGGGCTTAGCCTCTCCCTTGCAGCAACTAGTCTCACAGGGGAAGGCCCCCAGCTTGAGGACTCGACCCACTTAAATTGACAGTCCTCAATATTTGGGGGAAAATCAGCAATAGCCCAGGTGGGGAAGTCGAACACTTCCACGTTTCTCCCCAGCTCCTTGGGGAGCCCCTCAAACACACTTATACTCTCTGCCCATATCACTCTGGGATGTATCAGGATTTCACCCCAGCCTGTACAAACTCACTGAATCCCACTTCCCATTCACCACTCCCTGTACCTGCAGTGTTCAAACAAACTGATAATACAAGTTAGATTATCTAGTGAGCTGCACCAGATAAACATCTCCTCCCTTGGACTCACACATAAGTTGTAGTTTTAAAATCAGTCAGTCAGCATTTTGAGTGAAGTATGCCAGAAACAAAGGCAGATACTATAGTACCTCACCAATATGTACTAACTTCAATGTGAAAACTCAGAATTGATTCTCAGAGCACAGCTTATCAGGGGAACACTCATTGTAATGGTCCCTAGACTGTAAGCTCTTACAACAGTACCTCTATTCCTGAATTGTAATGGCTATCTCCAAATTCTGAGATGCTGATCCCTTTGTGTATGACCTGATTGGTTTCTGGAACTTTGGGCATCTGTGTGACACTTGAGGCTCAGAGCTAGAGCTCAACAAATATGAACATCAGTATTAGCGCATACAGCAGCTGTTTAAAAAGCTGAAAAAAAGTCTAGGCTTCAATTAGAGATATGAATGAAGCAGATCTGGTTAGGACTGGAGCAAATCATCCCAAAGGGTAAAGGACAATACTGACTGTGTTTTAAAACTTCAACTTCCATCTGAGACCAAGGGAAGAGAAGGATATCTGGAACAGGAACTATGTTTTCTATAGTACACTAAACAATTTAACTTGTACAGTCAGCTTGTTCAAACACCATGATTACATGGAATTTTGAACAGGAAGTGAGATCTGGTAGATTTGCACAGGTTAGTGTGAAATAGCAACACATCCCAGAATAATTCAGGCAAAGAATAAAAATATATATGCAGGGCCCTCCTGAGGAGCTGGGGGAAAATGCTGAAGCATTAGACTTTCTCACTTGGGTTGTTGCTGATGTTCTCATAAACATTGAGTACTGGCAGTTTGGTATGCTGAGCCCCCTGTCTTGGGGCTTGCCCTCAAGAGGCTTGTTGCTGCAAAGGAGGCTAAACTTGCTTATAACTGTGCCTAAGAGACTCCTGCAGAGTGCCTCTTTGTTGTTTAGATGTGGCCCTCTCTCTCTCTAGCTAAGCCAACTCCACAGGTGAACTCACTGCCTTCCCCCCTACATGGGACCTGACTCCCAGGGGTGTGAATATCCATGGTAATGCAGGATATGACTCCCAGGAATGAACCTGGACCTGGCATCATGGGATTGAGAACATCTTCTTGACCAAAAGGGAGAAGCAGAATGAAATGAAATAAAGTTTCAATGGCTGAGAGATTTCAAATGGAGTCAAGAGGTCACTCTGGTGGGCATTCTTGTGCACTATATAGGTATCCCTTTCTAGGTTTTAGTGACTTGGAATAGCTAGAAGTAAATACCTGAAACTATCTAACTCCAACCCAGTGGCCTTGACTCTTGAAGATGATTGTGTAACTATGTAGTTTGTAAGGGATGACAGTGTTGATGGTGAAAAACTTTTGGATCACACTCCCTGTACCCAGTATATGAAAGAATGAGTAGAAAAAGGCGGACAGGGGCTAAATGAAGATTGTTGTGGGATGGGGGGGATGATTTGGATGTTCTTTTTTACTTTTGTTTTTTATTCTTATTTTTTTTCTTTCTGGTGTAAACAAAATGTTCAAAAATGGATTGGGGTGATAAAGGCACAACTATATGATGATACTGTGCACAGTTGATGGTACACAATGATGATTGTATGGTATGTGAATATATCTCAATAAAATTGAATTTAAAAAAACGCAGTCAGTATTGTCCTTTACCCTTGGGCCTGATTTGCCTTAGTCAAAACCAGATCCAATTTGTTCATATCTCTAATTATAGTCTGAATTCTTTTTCAGCTCATTCAACAGTTGCCATATGGAGTAATACTGACATTCATAGCTCCCAAATTCTAGCTCTGAGTCCCATGTGTCACACAGATACCCAAAGTTCTAGAGACCAACAAGGTTATACATATGGAGCCCAACCTCTCAGGATTTAGAGATAACCATTACAACTCAGGAATAGATGTGATTGCTATAAGAGCTTACAGTCTAGAGGCCATTAAAATAAGTATTTCCCTTATAAGCTGTGCTCTAAGATTGGGTTCTCGGAGTTTACACATTATAGTTAGTCCATATTAGTGAGGCATTATAACGTTTGTTCTCTCATTTCTGGTGTGCGTCACTCAAAACGCTGTGCTCAAGATCCATTCACCTAGTTGCATGTCTCATAGCTTCATTTCTTATTGTAGCCACTCAATTTTCTATTGTATACATACACCACAGTTCACCATTCTGTTCATCAGTCAATGTACTCTTAGGCCACCTTCGTCTATTGCAGATAGTGAATACTGCTGCCATATATACTGGTGCGTAAATGTCCATTCATGTCTCTGCTCTCTGATCTTCCAAGTATATATCCCATACTGAGGTTGCAGGACCTTGAAACCCGCACATACTTAGCTTCTTGTGGGACCACCATACTGTCTTCCAGATAGGCTACACCATACTACTTCCCCACCAACAGTGAATACATACATCTCTCTCTCCAAGTTCTCTCCAACACTTGTGTCCCTCTGTTTATCTTTTCCCCTGCAATGTTGTAGGGATATATTCAAATATCACACAATCATCCACAGTGTACAATCATTTACAGTGTCATCATATGGTTGTGCATCTGTTTCCACAATTAGCACTTACACATGTTCATTACTCAAAAAAAAAAAGTTGAAACAAAAGAATAATACAAAGAATAAAAGGAAAAGTAAAAATAAAATAAAATACAGCAATAAGATCAGTCAAAAACACTACTACCAAGAATCCCATACCCCTCCCCTACTGCCCTCCCTCCCAGACATTCAGCTTTGGTCACATTTAATGGGCACACACTACAATGTTATTGTTAACCCCAGACTCCAGTTGCATTGGTTATATTCTTTCCCCCAATACCCTTCCCTTTTCAATATCCTGCAAGGTTACCATTCATATTTTCTCCCCTGTGTAAAAATATTTTCATATTTGTGTATTTAGTCACCATCACTGACCACTCTAGGTTTCATCTAGCTACACACAGTCCCAGTCTCTATTGTCCATCCTTCCCTCTGATATCACACCTGCCCGCAGCTCTCCTCCCTCAACCCCACTCACAGATATTGTAGGTCATAGCACCTACAATACTGTGCTACCATCACAGAGCACTGTACTCTCCATTTCTGGATCTACGTGGTATATCTTGTTGAACATTCTATAATCCTTCAGCATGAAGTGCCTGATCTCTACCAACTTTCTATCTCTTGATAACCTGTGTTCTCAGTTTTAACCCCCAAAGTTTGTTCATTAATGTTAGTTCATATTAGTGAGACCATACAGTATTTGTCCTTTTGTTTCTGGCTAACTTCACTCAACTTAAAGTCCTTAAGGTTCATCCACATTATTATATGTTCCATGTCTTTGTTCTGTCTTACAGTTCTGTAATATTCCATTGTGTGTATATACCACAGTTTGTTTATTTACTCATCCATTGATGGACATCTGGGCTGTTTCCATCTCTTGGCAATCATGAATAATGCCACTATAAACATCAGTTTACAAATGTCTGTTCATGTCTTAGCTTTCAGCTAATCTGGATATATACCTAGTAATGGAATTGCTGGATCATATGGCAATGCTGTACTTAGCTTCCTGAGGAACTGCCACACTGTCTTCCAGAGTGGCTGCACCATTCTACATTCCCACCAACAGAAAATACGTGCACCTCTTTCTTCACATCCCCCATCCCCTCCAGCACTTGTAATTGTCTGTTTTGTTTTGTTTTTTTATAATGGCCATTCTGGTAGGTGTGAGATGATATCTCATTGTGGTTTTGATTTGCATTTCCCTGATAAAGCCAGTGAAATGGAACATCTTTTCATATGTTTTTTTTTTTAATTCAGTTTTATTGAAATATATTCACAAACCATACAGTCATCCATGGTATACAATCAACTGTTCACAGTATGATCATATAGTTATGTGTTCATCACCACAATCTATTTCTGAACATTTTCCTTACATCAGAAAGAATCAGAATAAGAATAAAAAATAAAAGTGAAAAGAGAATACCCAAACCATCCCCCATCCCACCCTATTTGTCATTTAGTTTTTACTCCCATTTTTCTACTGATTTTTTTTCAATTTTTTAACTTTGTTTATAAAAAAATTAAAAACAAACAGACAAACAACAACCAAAAAAAAACCCCACAACATTTCAAACAAAGCAATGGATTAAGGAAAACAAATAACCTAAAATAATTACTTTGCTTCCAATATGTTCCTACCATACCCCAAGAAAATTAATAAACCATGTCCAAACAGAGGAGTAAGAAAAACAAATAATCTAAAATAACTACATTGCTTCCAACATGTTCCTACCATACCCCAAGAAAATTAACAACCCCTAAGAAAACAAAGGAATAAGAGAAAAAAAAACCTAAAATAACTCTATTGCTTCCAACATGATCTTACTATATCCAAGAAAGTTTACAAACCATAATCATTCCTGAGCATTCCCATAACATTGAGATTACCCTCCATAGTTTATCTGTTCTTATTAGATTATCATTCCCCCTCCACTAATTGGTATCTCTAGGTCCCCTACATTCTACAGTATAAAACATTGTACATTTTTCACAGAATTCACATTAGTGGTAACATACAATATGTCTCTTTTTGTGCCTGGCTTATTTTGCTCAGCATTATGTCTTTTTTTTTTTTTTTTTTAATCTTCATTTTACTGAGATATATTCATATACCACGCAGTCATACAAAACAAATCGTACTTTCGATTGTTCACAGTACCATTACATAGTTGTACATTCATCACCCAAATCAATCCCTGACACCTTCATTAGCACACACATAAGAATAACAAGAATAATAATTAGAGTGAAAAAGAGCAACTGAAGTAAAAAAGAACACTGGGTACCTTTGTCTGTTTGTTTCCTTCCCCTATTTTTCTACTCATCCATCCATAAACTAGACAAAGTGGAGTGTGGTCCTTATGGCTTTCCCAATCCCCTTGTCACCCCTCATAAGCTACATTTTTATACAACTGTCTTCGAGATTCATGGGTTCTGGGTTGTAGTTTGATAGTTTCAGGTATCCACCACCAGCTACCCCAATTCTTTAGAACCTAAAAAGGGTTGTCTAAAGTGTGCGTAAGAGTGCCCACCAGAGTGACCTCTCGGCTCCTTTTGGATTCTCTCTGCCACTGAAGCTTATTTCATTTCCTTTCACATCCCCCTTTTGGTCAAGAAGGTGTTCTCTTCATATGTTTTTGAGCCATTTGTATTTCCTCTTAGAAAAGTGTCTGTGTCTTTTGCCTATTTTTTATTTGGGTTGTTTGCCTTTTTCTCGTTGAATTGTAGGATTTCTTCATATATTCTAGATATTAAACCCTTATCTGATACATGGTTTCCAAATATTGTCTCCCATTGTGTAGGTTGCCTTTTTACTTTTCTAACAAAGTCCTTTGATGTATAAAAGTGTTTGATTTTGAGGAGATCCCATTTGTCTATGTCTTCTTTGGTTGCTTGCACTTTGGGTGTAAGGTCTAGGAAACCACTTCCTATCACAAGATCTTTAAGAAACTGTCCTACATTTTTTTCTAAGAGTCTTATGGTCTTAGTGCTAATGTTTAGGTCTTTGATCCATTTTGAGTTAATTTTTGTAAGATGTGAGATAGGGGTCCTCTTTCATTCTTTTGGAAATGGATATCCAGTTCTCCAAACACCGTTTGTTGAAGAGGCTGCTCTGTCCCAGTTGCTTTGGCTTGAATGCCTCATCAAAGACCAGTTGTCCATAGATGCGAGAGTCTATTTCTGACACTCAATTCAATTCCACTGGTCAGTATATCTATCTGTATGCCAGTACCACACTGTTTTGAGCACTGTAGCTTTGTAATATGCTTCAAAGTCAGGTAGTATGAGACCTCCCACTTTGTTCCTTTTTCTCAAGATATTTTTGGCTATTCAGGGCAACTTGCCCTTCCAAATAAATTTGGTTATTGGTTTTGCTATTTCTGCAAGGTAAGTTGTTGGGATTTTAATTGGTATTGCATTGAGCCTATAAATCAGTTTAGGTAGAGTTGACATCTTAATTATATTCAGTTTTCCAATCCATGAACATAGTATGTTATTTCATTTTTTAAGGTCCTGTTCAATTTTTTTAGCAGTTTCTTATAGTTTTCTTTGTATAGGTCTTTTGTGGGCTTCACTAAGTTTATTCCTAAATACTTGATTCTTTTGGTTGCTATTGTAAATGGAATTTTTTTTTAATTTCTTCCTCTTGTTGCACATTACTTGTGTATAAGAACACTACAGATTTTTGTGTCTTGATCTTGTAGCCTGCCACTTTGCTGTATTCATTGATTAGTTCTAATAAATTTGCTGTAGATTTTTCTGAATTTTCTACGTATAGAATCATGTCATCTGCAAACAGTGGAAGTTTTATTTCTTCCTCTCCAATTTGGATGCCTTTTATTTCTTTTTCTTGCCTAATTGCTCTGGCTAGCACTTCCAACACAATGTTGAATAACAGTGGTGACAGTGGGCATCCTTGTCTTTTTCCTGATCTTAGAGGGAAAGCTTTCAGTCTCTCCCTATAGAGTACAATGTTAGCTGTGGGTTTTTCATATATTGCCTTTATCATATTGAGAAAGTTCCCTTCTATTCCTATATTTTGATGTGTTTTCATCAAGAAAGGATGTTGAATTTTGTCAAATGCCTTTTCTGCATTGATTGAGATGATCATGTCATTCTTCTGCTTTGATTTATTGATGTGGTATAGTACATTAATTGATTTTCTTGTTTTGAGCCAGCCTTGCATACCTGGAATAAACCCCACTTGATCATGGTATGTAATTCTTTTAATGTGCTGCTGGATTTGAATTGCAAGTATTTTGTTGAGGATTTTTGCATCTATATTCATTAAAGAAATTGGTCTATAATTTTCTTTTTCTTGTAGTAGTGTTGTCTAATTTTGGTATGAGGGTGATGTTGGCTTCATAGAATGAGTTGGGTAGCTTTCCCTCTTCAATTTTTTTGAAGAGTTTGAGCAGAATTGGTATTAATTCTTTTTTGAATGCTTTGTAGAATTCATATGTGAAGCCACCTGGTCCTGAGTTTTTCTTCTTTGGGAAATTTTTGATGACTGATTCAATCTCTTTACTTGTGATTGGTTTGTGGAGATTGTATATTTCTTCTTGGGTCAGTGTTGGTTGTTTATGCTTTCCTAGGAAGTTGTCCATTTTGTGTAAGTTGTCCAGTTTATTAGCATATAGTTGCTCATAGTATCTTCTCATTATCTCCTTTATTTCTGCAGAGTCAGAAGTTATGTTTCTTTTCCCATTTCTGATTGCATTTATTTGCATCCACTTTTTTGTTGTTGTTGTTGTTAACCTAGCTAGGGGTCCATCAATTTTTTTGATTTTCTCAAAGAACAAACTTCTGGTTTTGTTGATTCTCTATATTGTTTTCCTGTTTTCAGTTTCATTTATTTCTGCTCTAATCTTTGTTATTTCTTTCCTTCTGTTTGCTTTGTGGTTAGTTTGCTGTTCTTTCTCTAGTTTCTCCAGTTGGACAGTTAATTCCTCAATTTTTGCTCTTTTCTCTTTTAATATAGGCACTTAGGGCAATAAATTTCCCTCTTAGCACTGCCTTTGCTGCATCCCATACGTTTTGATATGTTGTGTTTTCATTGTCATTTGCCTCAAGATATTTAGTGATTTCTCTTATAATTTCTTCCTTTACCTACTGGTTTTCTAAGAGTGTGTTATTTAGTCTCCATATATTTGTGAATTTTACAATTTTCTGCCTGTTACTTATTTCCAACTTCATTCTGTTATGACCCAAGAAAGTTTTTTTGTAATAACTATATTTTTAAATTGTTGAGAATTGCTTTGTGACCCAACATGTGGTCTATCCTAGAGAATGTTCCATAAGCACTTGAGAAAAACATGTGTCCTGCCGTTGTTGGGTGTAGTGTTCTGTAAGTGTCTGTCTAGTTCATTTATCACACAATTCAACATCTCTGTTTCCTATTGATCCTCTGTCTAGATGTTCTGTCCATTGATGACAGTGGTGTTTTGAAGTCTCCAACTATTATTGTAGAGTTATCTACTTCTCTTTTCAAAGTTCTCAGTGTTTGCCTCATGAGCTTTGGGGCACTCTTGCTTGAAGCATATATATTTATGATTTTTATGTTTTCTAGATGAATTGACCCTTTTATTAATGTATAGTATCTTTGTCTCTCTAAATTGTTTTACATTTGAAGTCTCATTTGGCTGATATTAATATTGCTACGCCCACTTTTTTTCTGGTTGTTTTTTGCATGATATATCTTTTTCTGACCTTTCAATTTCAGCCTATTTTGTCCTTGTGTCTGAAGTGTTTCTTGTAGACAGCTTATAGATGGGTCTTGTTTTTTAATCCATTCTGCCAGTCTGTGTCTTTTTATTGGGGAATAATCCATTGTCATTTAATGTTATTGCTGTAGGTGCAGTCCTTTCTTCTGTCATTTTGTCTTTTGGATTTTGTATGTCATAACTTTTCTCTCTCTCTCTCTCTCTCTCTCTCTCTCTCTCTCTCTCTCTCTCTCTCTCTCTCTCTCTCTCTCTCTCCTTTTACCATTCCTGGTAGTCTTAATTTCTACACTCTTCTCCAAACCTCTTTCTTCTGTCCTTTTCTATCAGCCTTTAGCACTCCCTTTAGTATTTCTTGAAGCCCAGGTCTCTTATTCACAAATTCTCTCAGTGTCTGTCCACCTGAAAATATTTTGATCTCTCCGTCATTTTTGAAAGACAGTTTTTCTGGGTATAGAATTCTTGGTTGGCAGTTTTTCTCTTTCAGTATTTTAAATATATCATTCCACTGCCTTCTCACCCCCATGGTCTGCGGAGAAATCTGTACATAGTCTTATTGAGCTTTCATTGTATGTGACGGATTGTTTTTCCCTTGCTGCTTTCAGAATTCTCTGTTTGTCTTTGACATTGGAAAGTCTGATCAGTGTCTTAGAGTAGGTCTATTGGGATCTATTCTGTCTGGAGTATGCTGTACATCTTGAATCTGTAATTTTATGTCTTTCATATGAGTTGGGAAATTTTCAGTGATTATTTCTTCTGTTATTCTTTCTGACCCTTTTCCCTTCTCTTCTCCTTCTGGGGTACCCACAGCATGTATGTTTGTGTGCTTCATATTACCATTCAGTTCCCTAAGACCCTGTTCATATTTTTCCATTATTTTCCTATCTGTTCCTTTATGTGCAGGCTTTCATATGTTTTGTCTTCTAGTTCACTTATCTTTTCTTCTGCCTCTTCAAATCTGGTGTTGTAAGTCTCCATTGTGTTTTTCATCTCTTCTATTAAGTCTTTCATTCCCATAAGTTCTGCCATTTGCTTTTTCATACTTTCGCATTCCTCATGTTCACCTAGTGTCTTCTTTTTATCTTTTATCTCTTTTGCCTTATCTTCCCTCAGCTCATTGAATTGATTTTTGACTCGATTTTTTAATTGATTTAGGAAATCTGTTTGGTTATTAATTAATTGTTTCAGTTCCTGTATCTTAGTTGAAGTGTTAGTTTGTTCCTTTTTTTTGGTCCATATTTTCATGTTTCCTAGTGTGGCTTGTTATCTTAAGCTATCTAGGCATCTGCTTTTCTTGATTGATTTATTCTGGAACTCATTTTCACTCTTTTAGCTGGTGTTTTCTTGTTGGTTGACTTTGTTCTCTATCTGTTCTTTGGCATTCAATTCAACTTATTCTAAACCTCTACCATAACTTCTGTTTAGTTGACCAGAGTTTTTCACCTCTTGTTTCTCTGGTTCTTGCTCTGCCTCTATGTAACCTTTCTGTGAGAGAGTTTCCTCTGATATGATCGACCCCAATCGGAGTTTCCCAGTCCAGACAGGCCTAAGTCTCAGGAGGAGGGTATGGAGTTTCCCTGAGAATAAGAATCTGTGGGTTTTCAGACCCTCCTGTGAAGCTTCCAGACTCTGTGCTTTTCCTATCCTGTCCAGCAGGTGGTGGTCATCAACCTGCAGCTCCGCACCAGTGCAAAGAGGTGTCACAGTTGCTTTATTTCTCTGTAGACCTTATCCTTTTCGGGGGTGTGGACGACTCAAGTTGGTTTCTGTTTTCCAGTCCTTTGGCACTGAGTTCTCTGAAGGAGGTCCAGCCCCCTGAGCTGGGCCCTTCTCGCCCCTTTTTTGGGGGAAGTTATGCTCTTTAGGGAATTGTCTCCCCTTCTAGACTCACTGCTTTGTCTCTCAGAGCTATCTTAGCTCTGCTGTTGCCTGAGTCTAGCAGCCAATTGCAAATCTTTGAGGTTTTCTGTGATGGGCTACATAGAAAAGTTATTTTTTTAAAAAGTCCCAGTATGGACTATTTAAAGATAAGCCTTCTGAGACAACTTTAATTCCTCCCTTGCAGGGGGGCCAGGTTGACACAGGAGTTTGATGGGCTATTGAAATGCAAAAAGAGTTAGAGAGCAAGAGAAGAGGAAACAAGAAACCAGGAAAACTAGCTTTTCAGAGAAAGTCCCCAGCTTCCTGGACTTGCATATGTGCCTTTCTGAACACTCCCAACTCCAAACCAAAAGCCTCTCTCTCTCTCTCTCTCTCTCTCTCTCTCTCTCTCTCTCTCTCTCTCTCTCTCTCTCTTTCTTTCTCTCTCTCTCTTTTCTTTTTCCCCCTGTTTTCCATCGTCCTGTCTCCTCTCACCCAGGCTGATTGCTCCCAGATTCTCTAGTGTCTGGTCTCAGTTTATTTGTGGTTGGAGTTTTTATTCAGCAATCTGTGTTTGTTAATCAATTCTGCAACTGCTACCAGGTCGGGCCTCCCTCCCAGTGGTTCCCAGCACAGACTGCTTCCTCCTCCCTCAGGAAACCAGCTACAAGACAGTCTGCTGTGTCTGGTGGGGAAACTTACAAATTTTGCTGAGATCTCAGCTGTTCCATCCATTGCAGACTGTTGTACGATGTGAGTGATAACAGATTTCCCTGAGGTGGCTCTTCCACACAGTTCCTCACTATCTACCAGCTGCCCCAGAGGCATAACTAAAACCCACACCACCTCACCACCATTTCTTCTTACGGCCTTGAGTAACTGTCTAGTGTCCTTTTATTTCAGCCTTAAGGATTCCCTTTAGCATTTCTTGTAGGGCAGGCATTCTGGTAATGAACTCTTCCAGTTTTTGTTTATCTGTAAATAATCTATCTTTTAAAAATGAGGGAGAAATTAAGTTTGCTGGATATAGAATCCTTAGTTGAGAGTTTTTTACTTTAAGGACTTTATGCCATCCTACTGTCCTCTGTCTTCCGTGTTTTCTGCTGAGAAATCTGCTATTATTCTTATTGAGATTGCTTGTCTGTAACAAATGCTTCTCTCTTCCTGCTTTCAAAATCTTCTCTTTGTCTTTGATTTTAACATTTTCACTTTAATGTATCTTGATGTAGATCCTTAGAGATTGTCCTGCATGGAGTTCACTGATCTTCCTGGATGTGCATATTCATGTCTTTTATCAGCTTTGGGAAGTTTTCAGCCATTTAAAAAAAATTTTCTGCCCTTCTCTCCACCTCCATCTCCATCTCCATCTCCATCTCATCTCCATCATCTCCGTCTCCCTATCTCTATCTCCCTATCTCTATCTCTATCTCTCTATCTCCCTATCTCTATCTCTATCTCTCTATCTCATCTATCTCCATCTGTGATGGTTGGGTTCATGTGTCAACTTGGCTAGGTGACCCAGCTGTCTAGTCAAGCGGGCACTGGCCTGACGATTGCTGTGAGGATATTTGAGGCTGGTTAATAAACCAACGGGCCGGTTTGTTGGATCATCAGTCAATTGACTGTAGCTGACTGATGACTCATCAAGGGGTGTGCCTTCCACAATGAGAGAATGCAATTGGCTGGATTTGGTCCGGGTGATCAGTTGAAGGCTTATAAGCGGGACAGTTAGAGAACCTTCACTTCTTCTTCGGCTGCCCAGTGAAGCATTTCCTGGGGAGCTCGTCGAAGTTGCCAGTTCATTTCCTGAGGAGTTCATCGAGCATGTTCGTCGAAAATCCCAGTTCATTTCCCAAGGAGTTCGTCAAAGTTGCCTGTTCGTTTCCTGAGGAGTTCGTCGAAGTTGTCGGTTCATTTCCCGAGGAGTTCATCGGACATCTTCCTTGGAGTTGACAGTTCATTACATCTCTCATTGATTCTGTCTCCCTAGAGAACCCTAACTAATACACCATCTCCCTCTCTCTCTCTCTCTCTCTCTCTCTGACTCCCTCAATGTTTATGTTTGTCCATTTGATGGTGTCCCACAGGTCCCGTATGGTCTGTTAACTTTCCCTCTTTTTTTGTGTGTGGTTCTCAGCCAGAATAATTTCAATTTTCCTAACTTTATCTTCACTGATTATTCTTCCTATTCAAGCCTGTTGGTGAATTTTTCACTTCTGTTATTATGTTTTTCAGCTCTAGGAATTTCTGTTTGGTTTTATATATATATTTTCTATCTCTTTGTTGCTATTCTCATTTTGTTCAGATATTATTTTCCTGTTTTCCTTTAGTTTTCTGTCCTTTGCTTTCCTTTAGTTCTTTGAGCATATTTAAGACTGTTGCTTAAAAGCCTTTGTCTAATGAATCTCATGTCTGAACTTTACTTTATTTCTATGAGTGGGCCATCCTGTCCTCTTTCTTTGTATGTCTTGAGATTTCTTTTTTGTTGCTGAATTCTGGACATTTGAATACTATAATGTAACTCTTGAAATCAGGCTCTCCTCCTCCCCTCAAGGTTTACTATTTGTTTTTAATTATTGAAGGCTGTAGTAGTCCATTTAGTGATTATTTTCCAAATTATTTTTGCAAAGACTATTCCTTGTCACATCCTTTGCTTGTATTGAGCTAATGTTTTCATAGAGATTTCCTTGAACACCAGGAGAAAACAACAAAATCCTAACAATTAAAAATTAAACTCTCCCTGTCTTTTCAGATTGGCTCTGTGCTGGGGATCTCCTTTAACACTTAGCCAAGCTTGCACTGAGCCTAGAGATCATCCTGAGGTGAAAGCTTAGTCTTCTTAGATCTTTTCTTTTAAAAAAAGGCAGTTTTATTGAGATAAATTCACATAACATACAATCAATCTAACATGTACAATGTCTTCTAGTATAATCAGAGAATTGTGCATTCATAACCACAATTAATTCTAGAACATTGTCACCACTCCAAAAAGAAAAACCCCATACCTCTTTATCCTGCTGTAGCCTTACATAACCATTAATCTATTTCTGTCAGAGAAATACTTTTTTCCCCATCCCCATACATTTATTTATGTTTACATTTTGTATAAGTGGAGTCAAACAATATGTAGTACTTTGTGACTAGTTTCTTTCACTTAGCATATCCTTGTTTTTTTTTCAGTTAATGGAAAAATATTTATATATTACTATTCACTGCAGTCCATAGTTTGCTTTAGGTGTATTTTTACCCACATAACACCCTATTATTAACAACTTGTAATAATATTGTATGGTTGTTCTAATATATGGAAGAACATACTTATATTGGCACTATTGACCACACTAACCATCCACAACAAGGTCCACTATGTTATACAGGCCCATGTTTCATCCTCTGACTTTCCTTCTAGTGACACACATGACCCTAAAATTTCTCTTTCAACCACAATTGTACTCACATATCGTTGCTGTTAATTACACTCACTATAATGTGCAACCATCACCTCTATCCAATTACAAACATTTACAATCAAGCTTATTACAAATTCTGCACACATTAAGTATCAGCTCCACATTCTCTGATCTCATTCTATCTTCTAATGACCTATATTCTAGATATTAACACAATGAATTTGCTAGTTATATTTAGTTCATATTAGTGAGGTCAAACAGTATTTGTCCTTTTGTGTCTGACTTATTTCACTCAACACAATGTTCTTAAGGTTCATCCATGTTTCATATGCATCAATATTTCATTTCTTCTTATAGCTCAATAATATTCCATCATATTTATATACATTTTACTTATTGATTTTTCAGTTGATGGACACCTGTGTTGTTTCCACTTTTTGGCAATTGCGAGTAAAATGCCCCTGTTCCAGTTAGCTCATACTTATGGGATGCAAAATACCAGAAATGGATTGGCTTCTATAAAGGGGGTTTACTTGGTTACACAGTTACAGTCTTAAGGTCATAAAGTGTCCAAGGTAAGGCATCGACAGTTGGGTACTTTCACTGGAGGATGGCCAATGGTGTCCAGAAAACCCGTGTTAGCTGGGAAGTCACATGGCTGGCATCTGCTCCAAGTTCTGGTTTCAAAATAGCTTTCTCCCAGGATGTTCCTCTCTAGGCTTCAGCTCCTCTTCAAAATGTCACTCTCAGTTGCTCTTGGGGCATTTGTCCTCTCTTAGGTTCTCCAGAGCAAGAGTCTGCTTTCAGTAGCCATCTTCAAACTGTTCCTCATCTGCAGCTCCTCTCTCAGCTCCTGTGCTTTATTCAAAGTGTCCCTCTTGGTTGTAGCAAGCTTGCTACTTCTGTCTGAGCTTATATAGTGCTCTAGTAAACTAATCAAGGCCCACGCTGAATGGGCAGGGCCACACCTCCATGGAAACTATCCAATCAGAGTCATCAAACAGCTGGGTGGGTCACATCTCCATGGAAACATTCAAATAATTATAGTCTAATCAACACTAATATGTCTGCCAACACAAGATTGCATCAAAGATAATGGCATTTTGGGGGACACAATACATTCAAACTGGCACAGTCTTTATGAACACTGGTGTGCAAATCATCTGTTCATGTCCCTGCCTTCAGTTCTGAATATATAATAGCAGAATTGACAGATCATATGGCAGTTCTATATTTAGCTTCCTGAGGAACTGCCAAACTGTCTTCCACAGTGGCTGTACTATTCTACATCCCCACAAACAATGAAAAAGTGTCTCTATTTCTCCACATCCTCTCCAACATTTGTAGTTTTCTGTTTCACAGTGGCCATTCTAGTAAGTGTGTATTGATATCTTATTGTAGTTTTGATTTGCACTTTCCTAATAGCTAGTGATGTTGAATCCCTGTTTATGTGTGTTTTAGCCATTTTTATATCCTCTTTGGAAGATTGTCTATTCAAGCCTTTTGCCCATTTTTAAGTTGAGTTGTTTGTCTTTTTATCATTGAATTGCAGGATCTTTTTATATACCCTGGATATTAAACCTTTATCAGGTTTCCGAATACGTTCTCCCATTGAATAAGCGGCCTTTTCACCATTTTGACCAAGTCCTTTGAAGCACAGAAATGTTCAGTTTTGAGGCAGTTCCATTTATCTATTATTCATTTGTTGCTCATACTTTGGGTGTAAGGTGTAAGAAACCACCTCCTACCACAAGATCTTGAAGATGCTTCCCAGGAGTTTTATAGTCCTGACTCTTATATTAAGGTCTTTGATCCATTTTGAGTTAATTTTTTGTATATGGTATGAGATAGGGGTCCTCTTTCATTCTTTTGGATATGATATCCAGTTCTCCCATCACCATTTGTTGAAGAGACTGCTCTGTACCAGTTACGTGAATTTGGCAGCCTTGTCAAAAATCAATTGACTGTAGATATGAGGGTCTATTTCTGAAATGTTAATTCTATTCCACTGATGAATAAGCCTATCTTTATGCCAATACCCTGCTGTTTTACCACTGTAGCTTTGTAAAATGCTTAAAGTCAAAAGTGAGAATCCTCCAACTTTGTTTTTCTTTTTCAATATGTTTTTGGCTATTCAGGGTCCCTTACCCTTTGAAATAAACTTGATAATTGGCCTTTCCAATTCTGCAAATAGGCTGTTAGAATTTTTATTGGGATTGTGTTGAATCTGTAAATCAATTTGTGCAGAATTGACATCTTAACAATATTAATCTTTCCATCCCTGAACAAGGAATGTCCTTCCATTTATTTGTCTTTGATTTCTTTTAGCAGTTTTGTAGCTTTCTGAGTACAGGTTCCTTATATTCTTTGTTAAGTTTACTCCAAGATATTTGATTCTTTTTGTTGCTATTGTAAATGAATGTATTTTCCTAATTTCCTCCTCAGATTGCACATTACTAGTGTATATAAACTACTGATTTTTGCATATTGATCCTGTATTCTCCCACTTTGCTGAACTCATTTATTAGCTCTAGTGGCTTTGTTGTAGATTTTGGGGATTTTCCAAATATAGGATCATATCATCTGCAAGTAGTGAAAGTTTTACTACTTCCATTTTTATTTAGATGCCTGATTTCTTTTTCTTATAATTGTTCTGGCTAGAACATGTAGCACAATTTTGAATAACAATGGTGACAGTAGGCATCCTTGTCTTGTTCCCAATATTAGGAAATCTTTCAGTCTTTCACCATTGAATATATTAGCTGTGGGTTTTATATATACCCTTTATCATGTTAAAAAGTTTCCTTCTGTCACAACCCAGCTTAACCCTAAGACCAAGAACACTCCAGGCATGGAGTAAGACATGAGTTTAATAGGAGTGACTTACAGGAGGTGACCTGTTCCATGGTGGCGGCAGGCCAGGAAAGATTGAAGTTAGCACTCTGCAAAAGCAGGGGAGTGTCGGGGTGGTTTATAGGTGTTAGGACAAGGAGGATGTGGGAACAGTTTTGGCAGGGTCTTGTGACACAAGGGTTTGGAGATTGTTATCAACTGTGACCAGGGGAGGGGAGTTTCAATGCTTTAACAATACATTTTTTCCTCCCCTGGGGAGGTCTGATGACTTTTAACATCTCTCCCAGTCAAGTAGGGGCTACATGAAATTACTATGGAGGAGAGGGGGCCCAGGCCCTGGACCCCACACCTTCTATTCCTATATTTCAAAGTTTTTTTTATTATTATTATTAAGAAAGGAACCTGGATTTTGCTAAATGCCTTTTTTGCATGGATCAAGAAGAATCATGTGGCTCTTCCCCCTTGATTTGTTAATGTTGTGTATTACCATAAATTGATTTTCTTGTGTTGAATCACCTTTGAATATCTAGAATAAAGCCCAGTTGGTTGTGATGTATAATTCTTTTAATGTGCTGTTGGATTCGATTTGCAAGTACTTTGTTAAGGATTTTTGCATCTATATTCATTAGAGAGATTGGTTTGTAATTTTCCTTTTTATGTAGTATCTTTTTCAAGCTTTGGTATTAGAGTGATATTGGCTTCATAGAATGAGTTAGGTAGTATTCCCTCCTCTTCAGTTTTTTTGGAAGAGTTTGAGCAAGATTAGTATTAATTCTTCTTGGAATTATTGGTAGAATTCACCTGTGAAGCCATCTGGTCCTGGGCTTTTCCTTTTTTCAGAGATTTTTGATGATTGTTTCAATCTCTTTACTTGTAATTGGTTTGTTGAGGTCTTCTGTTTCTCTTGGAGTCAGCCATAGGTTGTTCCTGTGTTTCTAGGAAATTGTCTATTTCATCTAAGTTGTGTAGTTTGTTGACTTATAGGTGTTCATAGTATCCTTATGATCTTTTTTTATTTCTGTGGGGTCAGTAGTAATTGTGCCCCCTTCCATTTCTGATTTTTATTTATTTGCTTCTTCTCTCTTTTTTTCTTTGTCAGTCTACCTAAGGGTTTGTAAATTTTGTTGATCTTCTCAAAGAACTAAATTTTGGTTTTGTTGATTTTTCTCTATTTTTTTCTCAATTCCATTTATTTGGGCTCTAACCTTTCTTTCTTTCCTTCTGCTTGTTTTGGAATTAGTTTTCTGTTCTTTTTCTAGTTCCTCCAGGTGTGTATTTAGATCTTTGATTTTAGCTCTTTCTTCCTTTTCAGTGTAGGCATTTAGAGCTATAAATTTCCCTCTTTTTTTTGATATGTGTGTTCTTGTTTACATTTGTCTTGCACTAATTACTGATTTCTCTTGCAATTTCTTCTTTGACTCACTGATTGTTTAACAGTGTTCTTTAGTCTAAATAAACTTGTGCATTTTCTAGTCCTCTGCCTATATTGAGCAGAGAAAGTACTATGTATAATTTCAATCTTTCTAAATTTGAGACTTGTTTTTTGACCTAACATGTGGTCTATCCTGACAATGATCCATGAGAACTTGAGAAGACTGTATATCCTGCTGTTTGGGGGTGTGTTGTTCTGTATGTGTCTGTTGGGTCTAGTTCATTTATCAAATTATTCAAGTTGTCTGTTTCCTTATTGAGCCTCTGCTAGATATTCTATCTATTGTTGTGATTGGTGTATTGAAGTCTCCAGCTATTAATGTAGATACGTCTATTTCTCCCTTCAGTTTTGCTAGTATTTGCCTCATAATTGTTATTCCTTCTTAGTGGATTGCCCCTTTTATTAATATTATGTCCTTTTTTGTCTCATACACCAGCTTTGCATTTAAAATCTATTTTTTCCAATATTAGTATAGCTACCCCAGGTTTGTTTGTTTGTTTGTTTGTTTTGATAGTGTTTGCATGGGATATCTTTTTCTAGCCTCTCAATTTTAACTTATTAGTATCCTTGGGTATAAAGCAAGTCTCTTGTAGACAGCATATAAATGGCTCATAGTTTTTCATCCATTCTGCCAGTCTGTGTCTTTTGATTGGGGAATTTAATCCATTAACAGTCTATGTTATTACTGTAATGACAGTAATTAATTGAACCATTTTATCCTTTGGTTTTTACATGTCATATCTTATTTTTATCTCTTTTTACCCTTTTAGTTAATTTTACTGATACTCTTCATTTCTACACTCTCCTCCAGGCCTCTCTCTCTTGTCTTTTCCTTTCAGCCTCTAGACCCCCTTTAGTATTTCTTGTAGGGAAGAACTCTTGTTAATGAACTTAGTTTCTATTTAACCATGAATATCTTAAACTCTCCCTTGTTTTTGAAGGACAGTTTTGCCAGATGATTCTTTATGGGCAGTTTTTTTGCTTTCAGTATCTTAAACATATCATACCACTGCCTTTTTGCCTCCATGGTTTCTGATGAGAAACTGAAATGACTGTATGTAATAAATCACTTTTTTCTTGCTGTTTTCAGAATTCTCTCTTTATCTTCACCATTTGACATTCTTATTAGTATGTGTCTTGGAATACATCTATTTGCATTTATATGGTATGAAGTGTATTAGGCTTCTTGGACATGGATATTTATGTCTTTCAAAAGAATTGAGAAAGTTTTGACCATTAGTTCCTCAAATACTCCTTCTGTTCCTTTTGCCTTCTCTTCTCCTTCTGGGATACCCGTTGTGCCAGTTTGAATGTATTATGTCCTCCAGAATGCCACGTCTTTGATGCAATCTTGTGTAGGCAGATGTATTAGTGTTGATTAGATTGTAATTCTTTGAATGTTTCCATGAAGATGCAACCCACCCAACTGTAGGTGATAACTCTGATTAGAAAATTTCCATGGAGGTGTGGCCCTGCCCATTCAGCATCGGCCTTGATTAGTTCACTAGAGCACTATATAAGCTCAGACTGAAGGAGTGAGCTTGCTACAGCCAAGAGGGACACTTTGAAGAATGCACAGGAGCTGAGAGAGGAGGTGCAGCTTACAGAGACATTTTGGAGACAGCCTTCGAAAGGAGATTTTTGCTCCAGAGAAGCTAAGAGAGGACAAACACCCCAAGAGCAACTAAGAGTGATATTTTGAAGAGGAGCTGCAGCCTAGAGAGGAACATTCTGGGAGAAGGCCATTTTGAAACCAGAACTCTGGAGCAGACGCCAGCCACATGCCTTCCCAGTTAACAGAGGTTTTTCCGGATGCCATTGGCCATACTCCAGTGAAGGTACTTGATTGTTGACACTTTGTCTTGGACACTGTATGGCCTTAAGATTGTAACTTTGTAACCAAATAAACCCCCTTTATAAAGCAACTTTAGCAAACTGGAACACCCATGATGTGAATGTTTGTGTGCTTTGTGTTGTCAATCAATTGCCTGAGCTCCTGCTCAATTTTTCCCATTCTTTTCTCTATATGTTCTTTTGTCTATTCAAATTTGGATGTTCTGTCTTCTAGCTTACTGATCTTCTGCCTCTTCAAATCTGCCGTTGTGTGCCTCTAGTGTATTTTTAATTTCATCTATTTTGCCTTTCATCCCCATAAGATCTATTATTGTTCTTTACATGCCCTCAAATTCTTCTTTGTGCTCACCCAGTGTCTTCTTAATATCCTGTCTCTTTAGCCATTTCCTTGAATTGATTTAGGATATTTGAACATCTTTAATTAGTTCCAAATTCTTATCTCCTCCAACTTTTTACTTTATTCCTTTGACTGGGCCATATATTCCTGTTCCTTAGTGTGGCTTGTAATTTTTTGCTGATATCTGGGCATTGGGTTTATCATGGTGATTTTACTCTGAAGTTTGGATCTCTCTCTTGTCTGAGATTTTGTTGTGAATTGGCTTTGTGTTAATGCTCTTTCTAACACAGTATTACTCAACCAGAGCAGAGCCAGGGATCCCTGAAGGGGGTGTGCACCAGTTCCACAGGCCCTGAGGAGAGGGTCAGGTAAAGGTGCCAAAAAGCCTTTAATTCCAATCCCCAAGGGTGTGCTTTACTGGCCTTCCCAGAATACGGCCCTCTTTGCCCAAAAGCCTTTTGGACATCTTCCCAGTGGTGCACTTTCCTCACCTGACAGCAGATGGCACTCTTTGGCAACCTGTTCCCCTCAGCCTTTGAAGGCAGGCTATTCTTAGCTCTGTGCTGATTACAGAGAATGACATTGCAGTAACCAGTCTGGGCAGGTTGAAACCACCGGTCTCAGCAGTCCAAATTTGCTGACCAAAGGCTGGAAACAGTGCTAGCCTGTGTCCCGCCCTGTTCTCAGGAGAGTGGACCTCTGCAGCCCTCTCAACCTGCAGCCACCCTCCTGTAAGGGACTGGACACCCAGAAGCTTTCTGCCCCAAGAGTAGGGATGGGTGCCAGGAGCCAGGGCTGAGGGTTACTAATGATCTCTGATTACAACTTCTCTCTCTTTGTCCTGTACTTTCCTGCACAGACTTCCCTTGATGTCCAGAGCCCCAGAACCATTATTCTGGACAGTATCTGCCTGTCTCCTAGTCGTTTTTCTGGGAGAGATGTGAGCCCAGCCTCTCCCTAATCATCTATCTTGCATCCTCCCAGGGGACTATACCTTCTTAGATCATTTCTGACCACACATCTTCCCAGTGGTGCACTTTCCTCACCTGCCAGCAGATGGCACTCTTTGGCAATTAGAAAGCACAGCTTTCTAAATTTCCCCATATACCTGGATCCTCCTGAATCCCTTATTTCCCAAAGACTCTCCCCAGATCCAGGTGTTGTATTGTATGTCTGAATCATAATTTTTCAACCTAGGCATCTCTGGTTTGATTGTTCCCTTACAGTGTTTTCAAGCAATGCCTGCCTCTTCTTTGCCTCAAGTGAGTTCTTACATTAGGGAACCAGAAGACTTCATTGGGTCAGTCCTTCTGATAGCCCCAGACAAGACAGGTTAGAACAGACATATGCACTAATTTGTGAAGAAAATCTGCTTCCTTTGGAACCAGGACCTAGAATCCCACACTGGGAACACAGGCTTCCCAGTTTTCCAAACCCCTGCTGAGCCAAGCAATGTATTGAACAAGAGTTAATGAAAGTGCCAGAGAGCTTTTAAGTTGTCTCTTCCTTGATTCACATTTTCTTGGCTGCTGTATACTTTTGACTATTTTCCAGAGTCTTCAGATAGTTCTCCCAGTTTCTGCTTGTTTTTCAATGTTTCTGTGAGAGGACAGGATTTTTGAGCTGCGTACTCTGCCACCTTCCTGCCATCACTCTCACCTTCATTTTGTTGTTGTTGTTACTGTTTTGGTTTTTGTTTATTGCTTTGGCCAGGATTTTAGATTCTATGCTAAACAGCTTCGTTGTCTTGTTCCAGATCTTAAAGAGATGGTGACTACTTACTCCATGAAAACTTACTAAATTTTGTGTGGCTTTTATCAGTCTGAGGATGTTCTTTTTTATTCCTGTGTCTTTTTATCATAAGTAGTCATAGAACTTCATCAAATAATTTTTCTGCATTTTTTTTAACCCTATGAGTTTTCTTCATGAATCCACTGATTAGGTGAATTACATTAATAGATTTTTCTGATGCTACACCATTCTTACCTTCTTAGAAAAAACTCTGCTTGACCCTGATTCATTTTTTAAATTCAATTTTATTGAGATTGTTCACATACCATACAAATCATCCAAAGTGCACACTCAATTGCCCATGGTACCATCATACAACTGTGCATCATTCACGACAATTAAATTTTTTTTCAAAATTTTAGAACATTTTCATTACTCCAGAAAAGAAACAAAAACAAAAAGAAAATTCAAGCCCTTCCATATCCCTACCCCCCCCCCCCATTATTGACTCATGGTATTGGTATAGTACATTTGTTACTGTTGATGAAAGAATGTTAAAATACTACTAACTGTAGTATTTGCAATAGGTATATTTTTCCTATATAACCCCTCTATTATTAACTTCCGGTAATAGTGTCATACATTTGTTCTAGTTCATGAAAGAGATTTCTAATATTTATACAGTCAATCACTGACATTGTCCACCACAAGATTCACTGTGTTATACATTCCCATCTTTTAATCTCCAACTTTCCTTCTGGTGGCATACATGACTCTAAGCTTCCCCTTTCCACCACATTTACACACCATTCAGCACTGTTATTATTCTCCCGATAACATGCTATACCTCTGTCCATTTCCAAACACTTAAGTTCAACCTAGATAAACATTCTGCTCATAATAAGCAACCACTCCCCATTCTTTAGCCTTGTTCTATATCCTGGTAACCAGTATTTCATGTCTATGAGTTTACATATTATAATTAATTCATATCAATGAGACCATGCAATCTTTATCCTTTTGTGTCTGACTTATTTTACTCAATATAGTACCCTCAAGGTTCCTTCATCAACCTGTTTTTTTTTAAGACAGTTTTGTTCATACACCATACATTCCATCCTAAGTAAACAATTGATGGTTTCCTGTATAATCATGTATTTATGCATTCACCACCATCACTACTGTCTATATAAGAACATCTCCATTTCTTCCACAAAGAAGGAGGAAGAGTAAAAGAAGGTGGAACCACCATCAGTACTATCTATATAAGAACATCTCCATTTCTTCTACAAAGAAGGAGGAAGAGTAAAAGAAGATAGAGAGACAAAAGAAAAAGGAAAAGAAAGAAAAAAAGACAGCTAAGAAGCAACAAAAGATAGAATTAAACTAAAGTACAATTAAAGAGTCAGACAACATCACCAATGCCAAGAATCCCATACCCCTCCCATATATCCCTGTCTTATAGGCATTAAGCTTTGGTATGTTGCCTTTGCCACATTAAAGTAAGCATAATACAATGTTTCTGTTAACTATAGTCTCTAGTTTGCATTGATTGTATTTTTTCCCCAGTACCACCCCATTTTTAACACCTTGCAAGTTTTGACATTCATTTGTTCTCCCTCATGTAAAAATATATTTGTACATTTTATCACAATTGTTGAGCACTCCAGGTTTCATTGAATTATACAGTCCCAGTCTTTATCTTTCCTTGTTCCTTCTGGTTTCCCACATGCCCCTAACCTTCTCTTTCAACCATACTCACAGTCATCTTTGTTCAGTATACTTACATTGTTGTGCTACCATCACCCACAATTGTGCTTCAAACCTCTCACTCCTGTCTTTTCCTTTCTGTCTGCAGTGCTCCCTGTAGTATTTCCTGTAGACCAGGGTTCTTGTTCACAAACTCTCATTGTCTGTTTGTCAGAGAATATTTTAAACTGTCCCTCATATATGAGGGACAGTTTTGCTGGATATAGGATTCTTGGTTGGTGGTTTTTCTCTTTCAGTATCTTAACCATATCACCCCACTTCCTTCTTACCTCCATGGTTTCTGCTGAGAAATCACACATAGTCTTATCAAGCTTCTCTTTCATGTGATGGATCACTTTTCTCTTCTGCTTTCAGGATTCTGTCTGTCTTTGACATTTGATAATCTGATTATTAAGTGTCTTGATGCAGATCTATTCAGATCTATTATGTTTGGGGTATGCTGCACTTTTTGGATCTGTAATTTTATGTCTTTCATAAGAGATGGGAAATTTTCATTGATTATTTCCTCTATTATTGCTTCTGCCTCTTTTCCCTTCTCTTCTCCTTCTGGGACACCCATGACACATAAATTCATGCACTTCATGTTGTCATTCAGTTCCCAGAGATGTTGCTCATATTTTTCCATTCTTTTCCCTATCTGTTCTTTTGTGTGTAGGACTTCAGGTGTCTTGTTCTCCGGTTCCTGAATGTTTTCTTCTGCCTCTTGAAATATGCTGTTGTATGCCTCCATTGCATTTTTCATCTCTTGTGTTATGCCTTTCATTTCCATAGATTCTGCCAGTTGTTTTTTCAAACTTTTGATTTCTACCTTATGTTCACTCAGTGTTTTCTTTATATCCTTTGTCTCTTTTGCCATATCTTCCCTGAACTCATTGACTTGGTTTTTAAATTGATTTAGAGTATTTATTTGGAAATCTTTAATTGATTGTTTCATTAAAGTGAAACAAGGTCTCCACTGTATCTCAATTGAGGTGTACATTTGTTCCATTGACTGGGCATATCTTTGTTTTTCCTAGTGTAATTTGTGGCTTTCTGTTGTCTAGGCATCTCATTTCCCTGGTTACTCCAGTCAGATTTTCCCAGACCAGAATGGGCACAGGTCTCAGGAGTGGGCTATAATCAGTGTCAAGTATCCCTGAGGGTGTATCTTGGAATATTGAGAGTTTTCTGTGAGGCCTCTAGCCACTGTGCTTTTCCAGCAGGTGGTGCCTGTCAGCCTGTCACTCCCTATTGGTTTAAAGAGGTGTGGCCCCTTAATTCTCAGCTTGAGTTGTTTCTGGTTTGATTGTTTTCCCCCAGGCCCTGGGGTCTGAGTTCTGAAGGGAGGGCAGGCACTAGAGCTGGGTCCCACCTCCTTCCTCTTAGGGAAGATACATCCCGTAGGGAGTTATCTTCTGCATTTGAATAGCTCCTTTGTCTCTCTGACTCTGTTAACTCCAACCCTGTCTGGGTCAGAGCACTGCAAACTGAAAATGGCTTGGGCTTTCTCCACTGAACCACTCAGGTTGAGAGAGACAAAAAGGGAAAGAAAGCCCCTTTCAGAGCAAGTCCCTCACCCCCTAGTTTTGCCCATCAGTCAGAGAGAGCACCTGGTCTTCTGGGTTCCCTTTCCTGGGGCACAGACATTTTCTGGCTCTCTAAGGTCAGTCATCTCTAAAAGCCTCTGTATTTTTTTTAACTAATTTTTTTTTTTCTGTCAGCCCCACCTCCTTTCCACTGGGAGTAACCTCAGGGTACTTTGCTGCTTGTTAGGGGTTTGTCTATGTTTGTAGCTTGTATTCAACAGTCCACATTTGTTAATTAAAACCCGAGTTGGAGCTAGGTTGTGCTATGTTCACTCACTCCAGGAATGCTTTCTCCTACAGTGAGATCTTGAAGCTCAGCCTGCCATGGGTGGAGGGGGCTCCCGGCATGGTTCTTTAGTTTTACTTACAGTTTTTATGCTACAATCTCAGCCATTCCACCTATTTCAGGTAGGTGTATGATGTTTGGACAGTCATGGTTGTCCCCCAGCAGTTGTTCCAGATTATTTACTAGGTGTTCCTGGTTGTTTATTAGTTGCTCCTGGGGACTAACTAAATTACATACCTCTCTATGCCATCATCTTGCCCCTCCTCTCTTATCCTCATTTTTGAAAGACATTTTCACTGTATAAAGAATTCTAGTTTGACATTTTTTTCCCCAGGATTTTAAAGTTGTTGCTACAGTATATTCTGGCTTGCATTGTTCCCACAAGAAATCTGCTGTAGTCCTTATCTTTGTACCTTTTTGCATGTAATTTTTGTACTCTTTGTTGCTTTTAAGATTCTCTCCTCATCACTAGTTTAAGCAATTTGATTATTATGTGCTTAAGAAAAGTTTCCTTCATGCTTCTTGTCCTTTGTTTTGTTGAACTTCTTGGATCTGTTGTTTATAATTTTCATCAAAACTGGAAAATATTTGGACATTATTTCTTCAGTTATATTCTCTGCCTTTTCTTCCTTTAGGGACTTAATTTACAAGTATATTAGGCTGCTTAATGTTGTCCCACAACCTACTGATGCTCAGTTCATTTTGTGTGTGTTTAGTTTGGGATAGTTACTATTGCCATATTTTTATGTTTTCTGATCTCTTCTTCTGCAGTGTATTGTTAATATGAGATCTTTAGCTTACATTTCTATTATTTGACTTGAGTCTTTTTTGTATACCTTCCATGTCTCAACTTCACGTTGAAACTTGTCTTTAGCAGCTTGAACATGTTGAAACTTTTCTCTACCTTTTTGAATATATAGAATCTTTAAATGGCTATTTTAATATGCTTGTCTACATTTTTCTTATTTATGGATTCTTGGCTGCTTGTTTTCATGTAGGTAATTTTATTAATCAGATGTCAATAATTTGAGTTCTGGATATTTTTGTATTCCTGTATTCTGGAGTTTTTTTCTGCAACACAATTTAGCTGTGTGGTAACAGTTTGATTCTTTCAGGTCTTGCTTTTTAGCTTTTTTTTTTTTTTTTTTTTTTTTTTTTTTTTTTTTTTTTTTTAGGTTGGATCAGAGAAAGGAGGGTTTAGTCTAGGGCTAATTTTTTCTCACTACTATGGGGAAACCCTTCTGAGTAGTCTGCCTGATTCCTAATGAATTACGAAATTTTCCAGTTTGGTCAGTGAAAATATGAACTATTCCCAACTTGGTTACCACTAATCTTTTCTGGTTGTTTTTTTCCCCACTGCATCCAGTAGTTTTCTCACTTACATGCACTGATTAGTTCTCAGCTGAATACTTAAGGGGGATTTTCTGCAGATACCTCTCTGTGCAGCCCTCTCTTTGTTGGTGCTGTGGCCTGCAAACACTACCCACCTTGCACTTCCCAGAGTCCTCATTCTATCTCAGCAACTCAGCGAGACCACCAGGTTCTGTTGACAGTAGACCTGCCTTTGTAAGAAATAGTAAGAGAAATTCTTCAGGGATAAGGAAAATGAATACATCAGAAACCCATATCTACATGAGTGTTAAAGAAGGAATAAATGAAGGTAAAATAAAGTCTTTTATTTTTCTTATTCTAAATTGATCTAATAGATACATTTATTCAAAATAATGGCAACAATGTATTAGCTGATTACAGTTTATGTGTAAGTGAAATGGATGACAGTAATGTTATAAAGGATGAGAGTGAGTAATTGGGAATATGTTGTTATAAGGTTCCTTCCCTACCTGTGAAGAAGTAAAGTGCTATTTGAAAGTAGACTTATTAGATGAGTTGTAAATGTTTATTGAAAAGTCTATGGCAACCACTAAAATCTTTTAAAGTATAATTGGTGTGCTGAAAGAGGAGAGAAAATGGAATCATAGAAATTACAACAAAAAAGACAGAAAAAGATGAAGATAAAACAAAGAACAAGTGTAATGAATAGATGATAGTTACAAACATATAGATATCGATGCTACTATGTCAATAATGCAATGAATAGATAATAGTTACAAACATATAGATATCAATCCTACTATGTCAATAATCAATTTAAATGTGAATGGTCTATGTAGATCAATGAACAGAGAAAATGTCAGAGTAGATTAATCTAACTATATAGCCTCTACAAGAAATTCACTTTAAATATAAAGACACAGATTAAAAGGAGAAGATATATTGCACTAACACAATTCAAAAAAAGCTGAAGTAGCTAAGTTAGAGACAGACTGAAAAACAACAAAAATTATCAGTGATAAAGAAGTGTATCACGTAATGATAAAGAGGTCAATTCAAGACGACAACAATCTTTAATATGTATGCATCTAACAATAGTGTCAAATATGTGAGGCAAAAATGATAGAACTGCCCAGGAAAAGACAAACCCACTTTTATAGTTTGACATTTCAACACCCTTCTTTCAGTAACTGATATATTCTGCAGGCAGAAAGTCAACAAGAATATAGGTGAACTGAACAGCACCACCAACCAACAGGATCTAATTGACATTTAGAGAATACTTCATCCATTAACAGCAGAATATACATGCTTCTCAAGCTCACATGGAATAGTCACCAAGTTAGACCACATCTTGGGCCATAAATAACACCTTACCAAATTTAAAAGATAGAAATTATACAATGTATGCTTCCAGACACAATAGAATTAAACTACTAATCAATAATGGAAAAATATCTAGAAATTCCAAACATTTCTGGAGATTAAAAAACATGTTTCTAAATAATATATCAAAGAAGTCTTGAGAAATTCAAAGGTATTTTGAACTAAATGAAAATTCATATACAACTTATCAAAATTGTAGATTGCAGGGAAAGCAGTTTACAGGGAAATTCACAGCACTGAATGCATATATTAGAAAACATCTAAAAACTGATAGCCTAAGCTTCACCTTAGGAAAGTAGAGAAAATAGCAACACAAACTTAAAGAGAGTAGGAAGAAAAAAAGAGTAGAAATCAATGAAATTGCAAGCAGGAAATCAAAGAGAAAATTAACAAAACAAAGGTGGTTTGTCAATAAAATAAATAGCTAGAATAACCAAGAGAAAAAGAAGATACATATTGCTAATATCAGGAACAGGAGCCATCACTACTGATCCTATGGACATTAACAATATAAAGGAATATTGTAAATAATCTATGCACACAAGTTTGATAACTTAGATTAAGTGGACCAATTCCTTGAAAGGCATGATCTACTGATACTCATACAAGGAGAAATAGATAATCTGAATAGGTCTGTATCTATGAAAGAAATTGAATAATTAATAACCTTCCGAAATAGAAAGCAACAGACCCAGATGGTTTTACTGATGAATTCTAGTAAACATCTCTACAGTTTCTTCAAGAAAATCAAAGCAGAGTGAACACTTCCGTATCATTTTATGAAGTCAACATTACCCAAATATCAAAATCAGATAATGAAACTAGAAAGTAAAACTACAGACCAATATTGCCCATGAATTTAGGTGCAAAAATCCTCAATGAAATACTAGCAAATTGAATCCAACAATGTATAAAGAGAATTATACATCACAACCAAATGGGTTTATTCCAGGTATGCAAGGCTGGTTCAACTTTCAAAAATCAATTAATGAAATCAACCACATTAACAGGCTAAAGAAGAAAAATCATACGATCATATCAATAGATGCAGAAAAAGCAGATGACAATATCCAACACCTATTCATGATAAAACACTTTTAATGAACTAGGAATAGAGAAGAACTTCCATAACATGATCAGAACATCTACAAAAAGCCTACAGCTAACACACTTAAGGATACCATCTAGGTTTCACCATTATGATCAGGAACAAAACAAGGATGACCCCCCTCAACACCTCTACTGAACATGATACTGGAAGTCCCAGCTAATGCAGTAAGACTAAGACATGATAATCTGTGTAGAAAACTCCAAAGAACAACAACAAAAACAAAAACTGAAAAAACTGTATGTCCTAATAAGTGATTATAGCAAGATTGTAAGATACCAATCAAAAGTGAATTGATTTCTTATATAGCAGCAGTCAAAAATTGGAATCGAAATTAAAAAAATACCACCATTTATATTAGCACCAAAAAATAAAAAAATAAAAAACAAAAAGCCCTTGGGAATAAATCTAATAAAATATTACAGGCTCTCTATGACTACGTATACAATATAAGACTCTAATGAAAGAAATGAAACTATCTAAATAAATGGGGAGATATTCTATGTTCATGAAAAGGAAGATTAAATCTTGTTAAAATGTCAATTCTTCCTAATCTGATCTGAAGAATCAATGCAATCCCAATCAAAATCCCAGCAAGTTACTTACTTTCTGGATACTGACAAAGCAGTTTTAAAGTTTATACAAAAGAATTCTTGAGGAGGCGGGGCAAGATGGCGGACTGGTGAGCTGTATGTTTTAGTTACTCCTCCAGGAAAGTAGGTAGAAAGCCAGGAACTGCGTGGACTGGACACCACAGAGCAATCTGACTTTGGGCATACTTCATACAACACTCATGAAAACGTGGAACTGCTGAGATCAGCGAAATCTGTAAGTTTTTGTGTCCAGGGGACCCGCAACCCTCCCTGCCAGGCTCAGTCGCGTGGGAGGAGGGGCTGTCAGCTCCGGGAAGGAGAAGGGAGAACTGCAGTGGCAGCCCTTATCGGAAACTCATTCTACTGATCCAAACTCCAACCATAGATAGACTGAGACCAGACACCAGAGAATCTGAGAGCAGCCAGCCCAGCAGAGAGGACACAGGCATAGAAAAAACAGCACGAAAAACTCCAAAAGAAAAGTGGAGGATTTTTGGAGTTCTGGTGAACATAGAAAGGGGAAGGGCAGAGCTCAGGCCCTGAGGCTCATATGCAAATCCCGAAGAAAAGCTGATCTCTCTGCCCTGTGGACCTTTCCTTAATGGCCCTAATTGCTTTGTCTCTTAGCATTTCAATAATGCATTAGATCTGTGAGGAGGGCCCTTTTTTTTTTTTTTAAATCCTTTTTTCTTTTTCTAAAACAATTACTCTAAGAAGCCCAATACAGAAAGCTTCAAAGACTTGCAATTTGGGCAGGTCAAGACAAGAGCAGAACTAAGAGAGCTCTGAGACAAAAGGCAATAATCCAGTGGCTGAGAAAATTCACTAAACACCACAACTTCCCAAGAAAAGGGGGGTGTCCGCTCACAGCCATCATCCTGGTGGACAGGAAACACTCCTGCCCACCGCCAGCCCCATAGCCCAGAGCTGCCCCAGACAACCCAGTGTGACAGAAGTGCTTCAAATAACAGGCACACACCACAAAACTGGGCGTGGACATTAGCCTTCCCTGCAACCTCAGCTGATTGTCCCAGAGTTGGGAAGGTGGAGCAGTGTGAATTAACAAAGCCCCATTCAGCCATCATTTCAGCAGACTGGGAGCCTCCCTACACAGCCCAGCAGCCCAGAACCGCCCTGGGGGGATGGCACTCACCTGTGACATAGCACAGTCATCCCTCAACAGAGGACCAGGGGGTGCACGGCCTGGAAGAGGGACCCACTTGCAAGTCTCAGGAGCCATACGCCCATACCAAGGACTTGTGGGTCAGTGGCAGAGACAAACTGTGGCAGGACTGAACTGAAGGATTCGACTATTGCAGCAGCTTTAAAACTCCAGGATCACCAGGGAGATTTGATTGTTAGAGCCACTCCCCCTCCCTGACTGCCCAGAAACACGCCCCATATACAGGGTGGGCAATACCAACTACACATGCAAGCTTGGTACACCAATTGGACCCCACAAGACTCACTCCCCCACTCACCACAAAGGCAAAACAGGGGAGAACTGGCTTGTGGAGAACAGGTGGCTCGTGGACGTCACCTGCTGGTTAGTTAGAGAAAGTGTACTCCACGAAGCTGTAGATCTGATAAATTAGAGATAAGGACTTCAATTGGTCTACAAATTCTAAAAGAACCCTATCAAGTTCAGCAAATGCCAAGAGGCCAAAAACAAGAGAAAATTACAAAGCATATGAAAAAAAACAGACGATATGGATAACCCAAGCCCAAGCACCCACATCAAAAGATCAGAAGAGACACAGCACCTAGAGCAGCTACTCAAAGAACTAAAGATGAACAATGAGACCATAGTACGGGATACAAAGGATATCAAGAAGACCCTAGAAGAACATAAAGAAGACATTGCAAGACTAAATAAAAAAATAGATGCTCCTATGGAAATTAAAGAAACTGTTGACTAAATTAAAAAGATTCTGGACACTCATAGTACAAGACTAGAGGAAGTTGAACAACAAATCAATTACCTGGAAGATGACAGAATGGAAAATGAAAGCATAAAAGAAAGAATGGGGAAAAAAATTGAAACGGACCTCAGGGATATGATAGATAATATAAAACGTCCAAATATAAGACTCATTGGTGTTCCAGAAGGGGAAGAAAAGGGTAAAGGTCTAGGAAGAGTATTCAAAGAAATTGTTGGGGAAAACTTCCCAAATCTTCTAAACAACATAAATACACAAATTATAAATGCTCAGCAAACTCCAAATAGAATAAATCCAAATAAACCCACTCTGAGACATATTCTGATCACTTGAGAAACTTGAGAAAGAGCAAGTTCTGAAAGCAGCAAGAGAAAAGCAATTCACCACATACAAAGGAAACAGCATAAGACTAAGTAGTGACTACTCAGCAGCCACCATGGAGGCGAGAAGGCAGTGGCACGATATATTTAAAATTCTGAGTGAGAAAAATTTCCAACCAAGAATACTTTATCCAGCAAAGCTCTCCTTCAAATGTGAGGGAGAGCTTAAATTTTTCACAGACAAACAAATGCTGAGAGAATTTGCTAACAAGAGACCTGCCCTACTGGAGATACTAAAGGGAGCCCTACAGACAGAGAAACAAAGGAAGGACAGAGAGACTTGGAGAAAGGTTCAATACTAAAGAGATTCAGTATGTGTACAATAAAGGATATTAATAGAGAGAGGGGAAAAATATATATGACAAACATAAACCAAAGGATAAGATGGCTGATTCAAGAAATGCCTTCATGGTTATAACATTGAATGTAAATGGATTAAACTCCCCAATTAAAAGATATAGATTCACAGAATGGATCAAAGAAAATGAACCATCAATATGTTGCATACAAGAGACTCATCTTAGACACAGGGACACAAAGAAATTGAAAGTGAAAGGATGGAAAAAAATATTTCATGCCAGCTACAGCCAAAAGAAAGCAGGTGTAGCAATATTAATCTCAGATAAAATAGACTTCAAATGCAGGGATGTTTTGAGAGACAAAGAAGGCCACTACATACTAATAAAAGGGGCAATTCAACAAGAAGAAATAACAATCATAAATGTCCATGCACCCAGTCAAGGTGCCACAAAATACATGAGAGAAACACTGGCAAAACTAAAGGAAGCAATTGATGTTTCCACAATAATTGTGGGAGACTTCAACACATCACTCTCTCCTATAGATAGATCAACCACACAGAAGACCAATAAGGAAATTGAAAACCTAAACAATCTGATAAATGAATTAGATTTAACAGACATATACAGAACATTACATCCCAAATCACCAGGATACACGTACTTTTCTAGTGCTCACGGAACTTTCTCCAGAATAGATCATATGCTGGGACATAAAACAAGCCTCAATAAATTTAAAAAGATTGAAATTATTCAAAGCACATTCTCTGACCACAATGGAATACAATTAGAAGTCAATAACCATCAGAGACTTAGAAAATTCACAAATACCTGGAGGTTAAACAACACACTCCTAAACAATCAGTGGGTTAAAGAAGAAATAGCAAGCGAAATTGCTAAATATATAGAGATGAATGAAAATGAGAACACAACATACCAAAACCTATGGGATACAGCAAAAGCAGTGCTGAGGGGGAAATTTATAGCACTAAACGCATATATTAAAAAGGAAGAAAGAGCCAAAATCAAAGAACTAATGGATCAACTGAAGAAGCTAGAAAATGAACAGCAAACTAATCCTAAACCAAGTAGAAGAAAAGAAATAACAAGGATTAAAGCAGAAATAAATGACATTGAGAACAAAAAAACAATAGAGAGGATAAATATCACCAAAAGTTGGTTCTTTGAGAAGATCAACAAGATTGACAAGCCCCTAGCTAGACTGACAAAATCAAAAAGAGAGAAGACCCATATAAACAAAATAATGAATGAAAAAGGTGACATAACTGCAGATCCTGAAGAAATTAAAAAAATTATAAGAGGATACTATGAACAACTGTATGGCAACAAACTGGATAATGTAGAGGAAATGGACAATTTCCTGGAAACATATGAACAACCTAGACTGACCAGAGAAGAAATAGAAGACCTCAATCAACCCATCACAAGCAAAGAGATCCAATCAGTCATCAAAAATCTTCCCACAAATAAATGCCCAGGGCCAGATGGCTTCACAGGGGAATTCTACCAAACTTTCCAGAAAGAACTGACACCAATCTTACTCAAACTCTTTCAAAACATTGAAGAAAATGGAACACTACTTAACTCATTTTATGAAGCTAACATCAATCTAATACCAAAACCAGGCAAAGAAGCTACAAAAAAGGAAAACAACTGGCCAATCTCCCTAATGAATATAGATGCAAAAATCCTCAACAAAAATACTTGCAAATCAAATCCAAAGATACATTAAAAAAAATCATACACCATGACCAAGTAGGGTTCATTCCAGGCATGCAAGGATGGTTCAACATAAGAAAATCAATGTATTACAACACATTAAAAATTCGAAAGGGAAAAATCAAATGATCATCTCAATAGATGCTGAAAAAGCATTTGACAAAATCCAACATCTGTTTTTGATAAAAACACTTCAAAAGGTAGGAATTGAAGGAAACTTCCTCAATATGATAAAGAGCATATATGAAAAACCCACAGCCAGCATAGTACTCAATGTTGAGAGACTGAAAGCCTTCCCTCTAAGATCAGGAACAAGACAAGGATGCCCGCTGTCACCACTGTTATTCAACATTGTGCTGGAAGTGCTAGCCAGGGCAATCCGGCAAGACAAAGAAATAAAAGGCATCCAAATTGGAAAAGAAGGAGTAAAACTGTCATTCTTTGCAGATGATATGATCTTATATCTGGAAAACCCTGAGAAATCGATGATACAGCTACTAGAACTAATAAACAAATTTAGGAAAGTAGCGGGATACAAGATTAATGCACATAAGTCAGTAATGTTTCTATATGCTAGAAATGAACAAACTGAAGAGACACTCAAGAAAAAGATACCATTTTCAATAGCAACTAAAAAAATCAAGTACCTAGGAATAAACTTAACCAAGATGTAAAAGACCTATACAAAGAAAACTACATAACTCTACTAAAAGAAATAGAAGGGGACCTTAAAAGATGGAAAAATATTCCATGTTCATGGATAGGAAGGCTAAATGTCATTAAGATGTCAATTCTACCCAAACTCATCTACAGATGCAATGCAATCCCAATCAAAATTCCAACAACCTACTTTGCAGATTTGGAAAAGCTACTTATCAAATTTATTTGGAAAGGGAAGATGCCTCGAATTGCTAAAGACACTCTAAAAAAGAAAAATGAAGTGGGAGGACTTACACTCCCTGACTTAGAAGCTTATTATAAAGCCACAGTTGTCAAAACAGCATGATACTGACACAAAGATAGACATATAGATCAATGGAATCGAATTGAGAATTCAGAGATAGACCCTCAGATCTATGGCCGACTAATCTTTGATAAGGCCCCCAAAGTCACTGAACTGAGTCATAATGGTCTTTTCAACAAATGGGGCTGGGAGAGTTGGATATCCATATCCAAAAGAATGAAATAGGACCCCTACCTCACACCCTACATAAAAATTAACTCAAAATGGACCAAAGATCTCAATATAAAAGAAAGTACCATAAAACTCCTAGAAGATAATGTAGGAAAACATCTTCAAGACCTTGTATTAGGCAGCCACTTCTTAGACTTTACACCCAAAGCATAAGCAACAAAAGAAAAAACAGATAAATGGGAACTCCTCAAGCTTAGAAGTTTCTGCACCTCAAAGGAATTTCTCAAAAAGGTAAAGAGGCAGCCAACTCAATGGGAAAAAATTTTTGGAAACCATGTATCTGACAAAAGACTGATATCTTGCACATACAAAGAAATCCTACAGCTCAGTGACAATAGTATAGACAGCCCAATTATAAAATGGGCAAAAGATATGAAAAGACACTTCTTTGAAGAGGAAATACAAATGGCCAAGAAACACATGAAAAAATGTTCAGCTTCACTAGCTATTAGAGAGATGCAAATTAAGACCACAATGAGATACCATCTCACACCGATTAGAGTGGCTGCCATTAAACAAACAGGAAACTACAAATGCTGGAGGGGATGTGGAGAAATTGGAACTCTTATTCATTGCTGGTGGGACTGTATAATGGTTCAGCCACTCTGGAAGTCAGTCTGGCAGTTCCTTAGAAAACTACATATAGAGTTACCATTCGATCCAGCGATTGCACTTCTCGGTATATACCCAGAAGATCGGAAAGCAGTGACACGAACAGATATCTGCACGCCAATGTTCATAGCAGCATTATTCACAATTGCCAAGAGATGGAAACAACCCAAATGTCCTTCAACAGATGAGTGGATAAATAAAATGTTGTATATACACACGATGGAATACTACACGGCAGTAAGAAGGAATGATCTCGTGAAACATATGACAACATGGATGAACCTTGAAGACATAATGCTGAGCGAAATAAGCCAGGCACAAAAAGAGAAATATTATATGCTACCACTAATGTGAACTTTGAAAAATGTAAAACAAATGGTTTATAATGTAGACTGTAGGGGAACTAGCAATAGAGAGCAATTAAGGAAGGGGGAACAATAATCCAAGAAGAACAGATAAGCTATTTAACGTTCTGGGGATGCCCAGGAATGACTATGGTCTGTTAATTTCTGACGGATATAGTAGGAGCAAGTTCACAGAAATGTTGCTATATTAGGTAACTTTCTTGGGGTAAAGTAGGAACATGTTGGAAGTAAAGCAGTTATCTTAGGTTAGTTGTCTTTTTCTTACTCCTTTTTTATGGTCTCTTTGAAATGTTCTTGTATTTTGTTTTTTTTTTAATTTTTTTTTTTCCATACAGTTGATTTAAAAAAGAAAAAAAAGTTAAAAAAAAAAAAAAAAAAAAAAACAAGGAAAAAAATATGTAGTGCCCCCTTGAGGAGCCTGTGGAGAATGCAGGGGTATTCGCCTACCCCACCTCGATGGTTGCTAACATGACCACAGACATAGGGGGACTGGTGGTTTGATGGGTTGAGCCTTCTACCAGAGGTTTTACTCTTGGGAAGACGGTTGCTGTAAAGGAGAGGCTAGGCCTCCCTATAATTGTGCCTAAGAGCCTCCTCCCGAATGCCTCTTTGTTGTTCAGATGTGGCCCTCTCTCTCTAGCTAAGCCAACTTGAAAGGTGAAATCACTGCCCTCCCCCCTACGTGGGATCAGACACCCAGGGGAGTGAATCTCCCTGGCAACGTGGAATAGGACTCCCGGGGAGGAATGTAGACCTGGCATCGTGGGACGGAGAACATCTTCTTGACCAAAAGGGGGATGTGAAAGGAAATGAAATAAGCTTCAGTGGCAGAGAGATTCCAAAAGGAGCCGAGAGGTCACTCTGGTGGGCACTCTTACGCACAATTTAGACAACCCTTTCTAGGTTCTAAAGGATTAGGGCAGCTGGTGGTGGATACCTGAAACTATCAAACTACAACCCAGAACCCATGAATCTCGAAGACAATTGTATAAAAATGTAGCTTATGAGGGGTGACAATGGGATTGGGAAAGCTATAAGGACCACACTCCACTTTGTTTAGTTTATGGATGGATGAGTAGAAAAATAGGGGAAGGAAACAAACAAACAAACAGACAAAGGTACCCAGTGTTCTTTTTTACTTCAATTGCTCTTTTTCACTTTAATTATTATACTTGTTATTTTTGTGTGTGTGCTAATGAAGGTGTCAGGGATTGATTTAGGTGATGAATGTACAACTATGTAATGGTACTGTGAACAATCGAAAGTACGATTTGTTTTGTATGACTGCATGGTATGTGAATATATCTCAATAAAATGAAGATAAAAAAAAATAAATTTTATGCAAAAGGCAAAAGACCCATAATAGCCAACACAATATTGAAGAACAACAGTCAGAGGCCTGGCATTACCAGACACTATAGACTAACCATAAAGCTGTGATAATCAAGACAGTCTGGTACTGGTGACAGATTAGACAAATAGAACAGTGGAACAGAATATATGGCCCAGAAATAGACCTACGCAAATACAGTGAACTGATGTTTGACCAAAGAGCAAAGACAATTAAAAAAAAAGACAATCTTTTCAACAAACGGTGCTCCAACAAATGGTGTATGTACATATGCCAAAAAATGAATCCAGACACAGGCCTTCCACCTTTACAAATATTAACTCAAAAAATGGATCATAGATCTAAATGTAAAATGTACAAACATAAAACTTCTAGAGGATAACATAAAAGAAAATCTAGGAGACCCTCAGTTTGCCAGTGTGTTTTTAGATATACCACCAAAAGCATAATCTGTGAAAGAAAAAGTTGATTTGTTGGACTTTATTAAAAACTTCTCTACAAAAGATACTGATAAGAGAATGAAAAACATGCTACAGACAAGGAGAAAAGGGCTTTAAATATATGAAGAACTCTTAAAACGTAACAGTTAAGAAAGCAGACCACCATGGAAAAATGGGCAAAAGATCTTCAACAGATACCTCAGCAAAAAAAAAAAAAAAAAGTGCATGTGTATATGTGTACCTATGTATATATATACACACACACATACAAATAAGCATATGACAAGATGCTCAACTTCATAAGTCACTAGGGAATTGAAAATCAAAACAAAAATGAGATACCTCTACACAAAAAACTTGACAATACAAGTGCCTGTGAGGATGCAGTGCAACAAGAATGCTTAGTCACTGCTGGTAGAAATACAAAATAGTACAGCCAGTTTGGCAGTTTCTTATCATACAATCCAGCAATCACACTCCTAAGTATATTTATCCAATTGAGTTGAAAATTGGTGTCCACACAAAAACATGCACACGAATGTTTATAGCAGCTTTATGAATTCCAAAAAACTAGAAGCAACCAAGGTGCCCTTTGATAGGTGACTAAACAAACCGTGGTACATCCATACAATGGAATGCTATTTTGCAATAAAAAGAAATGAGCTATCAAGCTACAAAGAAGACATGGAGGAACTTAAATGCATATTGCTTAGGGAAAGAAGTCAGTCTGAAAAGGCAACATACTGTATGATTCCAACTTCATGAGGTTTTTGAAAATGCAAAGCTATAGAGACAGTAAAAAGGTCAGTGGTTGCCATGGGTTTGGGGAGAAGAGAGGGAAGGATGAATAGGTGGAGCACAGGGGATTTTTAAGACAGTGAAACTACTCTGTATATGTAATAGTGGATATGTGACATTGGACATTTGTCAAAACCCACAGAACTGTACAACACAGAGTGAATTTTAGTGAATACTATGGGCTTTAATCATGTATCAATATTGGTTCATCAGCTGTAACAAATGTATCAAACTAATGCAAGATATTAATAATAGGGGAAACTCTTGACAGGGTAGGGGAGATAAATGGGATCTCTGTACTATCCGCTCAATTATTTTGTAGCCTAGAACTATTCTAAAAAATAAGGCTATTAATTAAAAAACACACACAAAGTAGGGTGACACATGGCAGATCCCAGTAAAGCAAGAACTCAAAGCAGGCAGCAGCTACCATAAAGAGAAATTTATGAATTTTTGAATTTTAGTTTCAAAATTCTGTTTTTGAAGTCAGAGGGGAGGGAGAAGCAGAGATGGACAAGGTGGTGTTTGCACAGGGCAGGAGAAGGGGTGGTGAGGGGACTGGCTGTGGTCCCAGCAGTGGGGCAGGCAGTAGCTGCAGTGGCTTGTTGGATAAGTGGAAGATTGATAAGCCTGAAAAAATTGACAAGTAGAATGGGTAAGCTGTGAAAAATTCTTTGGATGATTCTGCCAAAAACATTCTTCTGGAAAAGTACAGATGTGTAGAGAATGTTGGTATAATTTTGGTCACCTCACCTTATGTACGATCTATGTTTTTGTTTGGTTTTGTTTTGCCGTAGTAGCTTTGATTTGGGATTACACGCAGCCCTTTCCAGATTCCAAGTCTGCTTTGGCTTTGTGTGTCACACCCTATTTTGTGATATGGGGATCCTGACCATTTATACCTCAAACAAGGAGAAGAGCATCTCATGGCCCACAGAAAGGACCTTACAGGGATGGATCCTGATGATATTTGGCAACTGTCCTCCAGTCTCATAAGGTTCGATGACAAATACACCCTCAAGCTGACCTGTATTAGTAGAACAAAGCAGCTCTGGGAAGGCGAATTCACCAAGTCCATGACTAAGTTTTTAACCACAGTGCGACACTGATTGTGGATGCTTATGAGCCTGAAATATCCAGGCTCCATGACAGTCTCACCAAAGAAAGGAAAGTAAAATAGCCAATTCTAAAAGCAGCAGTCCTTCTGCTGGATCACACCGAATTACTGGGTGGGGGTGAAAAGAAACAGAGAACTTAAAATGAGTGAAGTAAAGTAAGAATTGTTTAAAATGCCTATTTTGTCCTGAAATTTTAGTCTGTTCTAGATAACTAAGCTTTTCTAGCAAAGCTATGAGAAGTTGTAGCTCTGAAGTCTAGCTGTAGCTTCCTGAGCTGCTGATAGTGTTGCTTTGATTTGCTTTTCTGGAAAAGCATTTTTGCTAAAAGCCTACAGACTTCTTCCTTCATGTGTGGCAGTCCTTTATAGGATATAGCTTTGTGCCATGCAGCATTTAAAGAAGGAGTTTTTAAAATCGTTAAACCTGTTGCTGGTTCTGTTGTGTTAATTACTGTTTCAACAGCTGCTCCTTTAGGAAATTCAGGCTACAACTTCTTGTGTATGACAGCTTTCCTTCACACACCATTTTTGTGGGTGTGTATATATTTCACTTGGGGAGATTTTAAAAACACAGCTTTTTAATTTTGTTTAAAACAGACCTTCTGCCTGTTACATTTTATGCACTTAATCAGTTAAGTCAGCAGCATTTTTTTTATATTGTGCTTTCTGCTAGCATATCCCTGTTTCTTTGTGCCCCTTATTAACTGTCATTTTCTAATTTTTTTTCCAATAAAAAAGAAAGTCATGGTCTTGATGGCAGGAACAGTGTAGCAAGTGCTAGCAGATGTTCTATTATAGGATCCTTTTGTTGCTAGGCTGTTTTACTGGCCACAGGCCCCCGAGAACCTGTAGCCGACAAATTCCTAGCTTATAAAAACGCTCAGTACTTAGGCGAGGTAATGTTCCAGGTACTTTACCTGTACTAGCTCACTAAGGCTCACAACAGTCCTAACAAGAAGGAACTGTTACTACCCCCATTTTACAGGTGAGGAAACTGAGGCACAGAAGCTAAAAAATTTGTCACACAGCTAGTGATAGTACTGGGATTTAAGCCTGGGTAATCTGGCGCCAGAGTTTGTGTTCCTGCAGAAACAAAACAGTTGCATCTTTTCCAGTATATCCCCAGTGTGTCAGAAAAGAACTGGGCACTTGCCCAAATCCTGTGACCTTTAGGAATACTGTCCCTCCGCCTTATGAAAGTACAGTCTCAGCTAAGCCTAGTGCCTAAACTACATTGTTTATAAGAAGTCACCCTTATTAATTTTCCTGTTTCGCTTGGGAATGTTGCCCTATATAGCTCCACACTGCAGGGAATTGTGGAACAATGCCAGATGGGAAGTTCAAGTCTTGAATTCTGTTCTCTTCATTCCTATAACCCTTGGGTAAGTTATGTAATTCTCTGATCCTCTAGTATCCTCATTTTTAGGGGGTGAGAATCCTAATTTTTTCAGCTACTGGACGCTTTTGAGACCATGCACTCGGGTAACTGTAAAGTACTTTTACA